>NC_053025.1:461196347-461871991 GCF_003073215.2 Triticum urartu | reverse complement strand
GTGGACTCGAATGAAGCGCGAGATCGCTCAATTCATGAATGAATGTGATGTCTGCAGAAGAGTGAAGGAAGAACACCAAAGACCAGCAGGTCTCCTCCAACCTCTTGCCATTCCAGAATGGAAGTTTGACCACATTGAGATGGACTTCGTGACTGGGTTTCCAAAGTCCAAGCGTGGCAATGATGCTATATTCGTTGTCATCGACAAACTCACCAAAGTGGCTCACTTTCTGCCTATCAGAGTCGATCACTGCAGCTCAATTGGCGGAACTCTATACCTCTCGAATTGTCTCTCTGCACGGTATTCCTCAAGTGATCTCTTCAGACCGTGGCAGCATCTTTACCTCGAAGTTTTGGGATTCTTTTTAGAAGGCCATGGGCACCAACATCCGCTTCAGCACTGCTTTCCATCCTCAAAGAAGCGGTCAAGTCGAGCGTGTCAACCAGATTCTTGAAGATATGATCAGGGCTTGTGTGATCTCCTTCGGCATGAAGTGGGAGGATTGTCTTCCTTATGCTGAATTCTCATATAACAACAGTTTTCAAGCAAGTTTGGGCAAGGCCCCTTTTGAAATTCTGTATGGCAGGAAGTGCCGTACCCCTCTCAACTGGTCTGAAACCGGTGCACGTCAGCTGCTGGGTAATGACTTAATCACAGAGGTAGAAGAAATGTGCAATGTTATTTGTGATAACCTCAAAGCAGCCCAATCCCGCCAGAAGAGCTACTATGATAGTAAGCACCGTGATTTGGATTTCGAGATCAGAGATCATGTTTACCTCCGCGTCTCTCCTATGAAAGGTACTCATTGCTTCGGTATCAAAGGGAATCTTGCCCCTAGATACGTGGGGCCTTTCAAGATTGTCAGCAAGAGAGGTGACCTCGCCTATCAACTCGAGCTTCCTTCAAACTTTGCAAATGTTCATGACGTGTTCCATGTATCTCAGCTTCGAAAGTGCTACAAGACTCCTGACCACACCGTCAACTTCGAGGACATTGAGCTCCAAGAAGATATTTCCTATAGTGAGCACCCAGTTGCTATTCTTGAAGAGACTGAACGCAAGACTCGCAACAAGTCAATCAAATTTCTCAAAGTCAAGTGGTCACACCATTCCGACTGTGAAGCTACCTGGGAACGCGAGGATCACATCCTTTCTGAGTACCCGGCGTTATTTCAGTCCTAGATCTCGGGACGAGATCCTTTCGTAGTGGTGGAGTGTTGTAACACCCCGGATGTAACTTTCCCTATTTGTACTCCAACTCTTGCCGTTTCCGGCGTTAAGTTATATTAATTTCCTCGGGTTCGGGTTTTTGTCTCCGTGTGTTGTTTTTAGTTCTCTTGCATCTCATATCATGTCATCATGTGCATTGCATTTGCATACGTGTTCATCTCATTCATTCGAGCATTTTTCTCGTTGTCCGTTTTGCATTCCGGCGCTTCGTTCTCCTCCGGTGGCCATTTCTAGCTTTTCTAGCTTTCTTTCGTGTGTGGGGATTAAACATTTCCGGATTGGACCGAGACTTTCCAAGCGGCCTTGGTACCACCGGTAGACCGCCTGTCAAGTTTCGTATCAATTGGACTTCGTTGATACTCCAACGGTTAACCGAGGGACCAAAAAGGCCTCGTGTGTGTTGCAGCCCAACACCCCTCCAATTTGGCCCAAAACCCACCAAACTCTGCTCCATGTCCTAGAGCGTTCGATCACGATCGCGTGGCCGCAAAATGCACCTCATTTGGACTCTCCTAGCTCCACTTATGCCTATAAATAGAACCCCTTCGTTTTCGGATCTCTCTTCCCCACGAAACCCTAGCAAAAAAAAATAGAGATCCCGCCGCCGACGGACATGTCCGGAGCCTAGCCGGACACGTCCGCCGCGCCCCCTCGCCCACTCCCCAAGCGCCACGTGGCACCGGCCACACCCGCCGCCGCCGGGCCCGAAGGCCCTTAGCCGGCCCCCGACGCCGCCTCCCCGGGCCAGAGGAGCCCCGCGCCTCCCGGCCTCCTCCCGCCGCCATCTCCCTCGGCTCAGGCGGCCGGAGCCGCCACCGTCACCGCGCCGGACCCCGCCGCCGTGCTCCATCGCCGGCCGCGCCGATCCACTCCGTCCACCGCGCCACCGCGGGCCACGCCGCCGCCCGAGCCGGACCTCGCCGCCGGCGCCTCCGCCCTCGCCGCCCCGGATCCGGCCGGCCTCGCTCCGGCCCTCTCCTTCCTCTCCGGCGACGATCTCCGATGACGAACCTCGAAGTCCACGCCGGTGAACAGTGTCATGAACAGTAACCGCGCCAGATCCAGATCCAAAATACCCTAGGGTTGACTTTTTCTCTCTCCCCCCTAATTTTGTGCATACTTTGACCTGTTATATCTCCGCATCCGTAGCTCCGATTTGGGCATATAGCATGTCAAAATGTTCGTCTCGACGAGTACATCATTTAATTCCATTGCATCATTTTCATTTGAGCTCATCTTGATGTCCGAAATGCTGTTAGAAGGAGGCTTCGTGAGTTAATTGTCAGATCTGCTAGTTCATCTTAGACTTTTGTCATTTTTGCCATGATTATTGTGTGCATGATATGCCTGTGAGTCCTTCATATGTTTTGTTAAGGATTTTGTTATCTTTCCAGAGGTGCGACCCATGCATTTTTAGGATGTGTGTGGTGACTTGTGCAAGCTTGCAAAGTGAGGCACCCGGTAAATCTGTTTTCAGGGACTTAATAGTTTTCACTAAGTCTGGGATTATTTAGTTCATGATGCCATATGTTCAGCTTGTTTCCTAGTGATCCATGCCTCTTTTGAGGATGATCAGTAAAGGAGTTTTGTTAATAATGTTATGCTCTATCCATCCATGTCTTAATTGCAATTTTGGAGTATCCTAGCTTGAGTCAATCGAGCTCTACTTTTGCTTCGTGGTGAATCTAGGCAGATCGTCAACTCGTTTGCGATTTTGCCGATGTTATTGTAGTTGATCCATGCATGCTATGCCATTGTTCTTGCCATGTCTAGCTAGAATTTTGTGCCTTATTAATGGATGTATGCTTGCCTTGCCATGACTTGCACCGTAGTGAGTGCATCGAGCTTGTTTACATGCCTTCATGAGTTAGATTTCAGCATGTCTCAGTTTTTCACTAAGTCTGAAAACTGATTGTGTTTGAGCTATGTTCGTGTGCTTGTTAGTATATTTTGTGACCCCTTTTGGCCCCAGGTGACTTTGGGTATTTTGTTAAGATTGTTGAGTATCTCCATGCCATGTTCTTATTTATCATAATCAGGTCATGTATCATATCGTTTTGATGCTCCGAAGAGGGCTTCACGATCTGAAATTTCAGACAAGTGTTAATTTCACGAAGTCTGGAATCTGTTTTGCATTTGCGTTTTTTCCATGCTTGTTTGAACCTCATAATGGATGAATTGCCCGTGGCTCAGTGCTAGTCTTTTGTTAAGCATCTTGTGTGCATCCCTTCCATGCATTTTGTTGTCATGTTTGGGTGCTGTAGCATGTTCATCTCATTGCATTTAGATGCCTACTTGCTGTAAATCGCAGACCGGTGTCATTCTTAAAACACTTGCCATTTCCAAACCGTAACTCCAATTCCAATGATCTTTATATCGTTTTCAAGCAATTTCATCTCATATTTCCAGTGGCACACTTGGATTTCCAAGTTGAGGCAAGGTTCATGCATTTCCTATCATATTTTGCATTTTGCATCCCGCATCGCATCTCGCATAGCATATCATCATTTCATCATATCGCTTGATCCTTGCACGTGGTTGATTGTATCCTTGTTGCTTGTTTGTCTTGTTTGGGTAGAGCTGGGAGACGAGTTCGATACCGAGGAGCCCGTTGAGTTTGCTTGTGACGATAAAGTCAACTCTGACAACTATGCAGGCAAGATGACCATACCCTCGAAATCACTACTATCTTTGCTATGCTAGTTTGCTCGCTCTTCCTATGCCAATGCTACGATGCCTACCTTTTGCTTGTCAGCCTCCCAAATTGCCACGTCCAACCTCTAACCCACCATTGTCCTAGCAAACCGTTGATTGGCTATGTTACCGCTTTGCTCAGCCCCTGTTATAGCGTTGCTAGTTGCAGGTGAAGATTGGAGCCGTTCCTTGTGGGAACATTTACTTACTTGTTGGGATATTATTATATTGCTATGTTATCTTAATGCATCTATACACTTGGTAAATGGTGGAAGGCTCGGCCTCTCGCCTAGTGTTTTGTTCCACTCTTGCCGCCCTAGTTTCCGTCATATCGGTGTTATGTTCCCGGATTTTGCGTTCCTTACGCGGTTGGGTTATAATGGGAACCCCTTGATAGTTTGCCTTGTTTAAAGCTTTTCCAGCAATGCCCAACCTTGGTCTTATCATTTGCCACCTAGCCTATTTTTCCCTCGGGTTTCCGGAGCCCGCGGGTCATCTTATTTAAACCCCGCGGGCCAGTGCTCCTCTGAGTGTTGGTCCAAACTAGAGTCCTGTGCAGCGCCCCCTCGGGGAAACGCGAGGTTTGGTTTTAGTTGTATGGAGCGCTCATGTGAGTGTGCCCTGAGAAAGAGATATGTGCAGCTCCTATCGGGATTTGTCGGCACATTCGGGCGGTTTTGCTGGTCTTGTTTTAACCTATCGAAGTGTCTTGAGTTACCGAGATACCGAGTCTGATCGGAACGTCTTGGGAGGAGGTCTATTCCTTCGTTGACCGTGAGAGCTTGTCATGGGCTAAGTTGGGACTCCCCTGCAGGGTTTGAACTTTTGAAAGCCGTGCCCATGGTTATGGACAGATGGGAATTTGTTAATGTTCGGTTGTAGATAACTTGAACCTTATTTAATTAAAACGAATCAACTGAGTGTGTCGCCGTGATGGCCTCTTCTCGGCGGAGTCCGGGAAGTGGACACGGTGTTGGAGTAATGTTTGCGCAGGTTGTTCTCTAGCTTCTCGCTCGTGCTTTTCCTCCTCTTCTCGCTCTCTTTTGTGTATAAGCTAGCCACCACATATGTTAGTCGCTTGCTGCAGCTCCACATATATGTTGCCTTACCCTTCCTATAAGCTTAAATAGTATTGATCGCAAGGGTGCGAGATTGCTGAGACCCTGTGGCTCACAGATACTATAACTCCAGATGCAGGTCCATGTGATTCCGCTCCAGGTGACGAGTACGAGCTCAAGTGGGAGTTTGACGAAGATTCTCAGCGATACTATGTTTCCTTTCCCGATGATCAGTAGTGGTGCCCAGTTGGGGGTGAACGGGACCGTTGTCGCATGTTGGGTTCTCTTTAATTTTGGCGCCGTAGTCGGGCCATGAGTGCTTTGGATGATGTAATGTTATTTATGTACTTGATTGACGTGGCGAGTGTAAGCCAACTATGTTCTCTCCCCTTTATTATTATTCCATGGGATGTTGTGAAGATTTCCTAACTTGCGACATATGCCTTCAATGCGATTATGTCTATAAGTCGTGCCTCGACACGTGGGAGCTATAGTCGCATCGAGGGTGTTACGGTGGGGCCCGTCACTTATCTACGTGGGCAGCCTGGGTCAACGCCCGCTCGCCGACGGGTGGGGCTGTGTGGAGATGGGGCCCGCCTGGCCCGAGGTCGTCGTCCATCTCGCGCCTGCTGATAACCCGCAAGTATAGGGGATCGCAACAGTTTTTGAGGCTAAAGTATCCAACCCAAATTTATTGATTCGACACAAGGGGAACCAAAGAATACTCTCAAGTATTAGCAGCAGAGTTGTCAATTCAACCACACCTGGATACTTAATATCTGTAGCAAAGTGTTTAGTAGCAAAGTAATATGATAGTAGAGGTAATGGTAGCAAAAGGTAACAGTAGTAAAAGTAATGTTTTTGGTATTTTGTAGTGATAATAGCAATAGCAACGGGAAAAGTAAATAAGCAAAGAACAATATGTGGAAAGCTCGTAGGCAATGGATCGGTGATAGAGAATTATGCCGGATGCGCTTCATCATGTAATAGTCATAACCTAGGGTGACACAGAACTAGCTCCAGTTCATTGATATAATGTAGGCATGTATTCCGAATATAGTCATAAGTGCTTATGGAAAAGAACTTGCATGACATCTTTTGTCCTACCCTCCCGTGGCAGCGGGGTCCTTACGGAAACTAAGGGCTATAATGGCCTCCTTTTAATAGAGAACCGGAACAAAGCATTAACACATAGTGAATACATGAACTCCTCAAAACTACAGTCATCACCGGTAAGTATCCCGATTATTGTCACTTCGGGGTTAACGGATCATAACACATAACAGGTGACCATAGACTTGCAAGATAGGATCAAGAACACTCATATATTGATGAAAACATAATAGGTTCAGATCTGAAATCATGGCACTCGGGCCTTAGTGACAAGCATTAAGCATAGCAAAGTCATAGCAACATCAATCTCAGAACATAGTGGACACTAGGGATCAAAGCCTAACAAAACTAACTTGATTACATGATAGATCTCATCCAACCCATCACCGTCCAGCAAGCCTGCGATGGAATTACTCACGTACGGCGGTGAGCATCATGAAATTGGTGATGGAGGATGGTTGATGATGACGATGGCGACGGATTCCCCTCTTCGGATCCCAAAACGGACTCCAGATCAGCCCTCCCGAGAGGTTTTAGGGCTTGGCGGCGACTCCGTATCGTAAAACGCAATGATTTCTTCTCTCTGATTTTTTCTCCCCGAAACTCAATATATGGAGGTGGAGTTGGAGTCGGAGAGGCAACAGGGGGGCCACAAGGTAGGGGGGCGCGCCCTATGGGGGCAGGCGCGCCCCCACCCTCATGGAGATACGGTGGGCCCCCTGGCCTTCATCTTTGGCAGGTATTTTTCTTATTTTCTGAAAAGTGGCTCCGCGAAGTTTCAAGTCATTCCGAGAACGTTTGCTCCTGCACATAAATAACACCATGGTAATTCTGCTGAAAACAGCGTCAGTCCGGGTTAGTTCCATTCAAATCATGCAAGTTAGAGTCCAAAACAACGGTAAAAGTGTTTGGAAAAGTAGATACGTTGGAGACGTATCAACTCCCCCAAGCTTAAACCTTTGCTTGTCCTCAAGAAATTCAGTTGATAAACTGAAAGTGATAAATAAAAACTTTTACAAACTCTGTTTGCTCTTGTTGTTGTAAATATGTAAAGCCAGTATTCATGTTTTCAGCAAAGATTATAACTAACCACATTTGCAATAACGCATAGGTCTCAAGTTTACTCATATCAATAGCATAATCAACTAGCGAGCCATAATAATAAATCTCGGATGAGAACACTTTCTCAAAACAATCATAATATGATATAACAAGATGGTATCTCACCAGCCCTTTCTAAGACCGCAAAACATAAATGCAGAGCACCTTCAAAGACCAAGGACTGTTTAGACATTGTAATTCATGGTAAAAGAGATCCAGTCAAGTCATGCTCAATGTAAACTAACAGTAATGAATGCAAATGACAGTGGTGCTCTCCAACTGGTGCTTTTTAATGAGGATGATGACTCAACATAAAAGTAAATAGATAGGCCCTTCGCAGAGGGAAGCAGGGATTTGTAGAGGTGCCAGAGCTCGGTTTTGAAACAGAGGTGAATAATATTTTGAGCGGTATACTTTCATTGTCAACATAACAACCAAGAGATGGCGATATCTTCCATGCTACAAACATTATAGGCGGTTCCCAAACAGAATGGTAAAGTTTATACTTCCGCTTCCACCAACAAGCATCAATCCATGGCTTGCTCGAAACAATGAGTGCCTCCAACTAACAAGAGTCCCAGGGGGAGTTTTGTTTGCAATTATTTTGATTTAGTTTGCATAAAGCATGGGACTGGGCATCCCGGTGACCAGCCATTTATCTCGTGAGTGAGGAGCGGAGTCCACTCCTCTTTGAGAATAACCCGCCAAACATTGAAGATACAGACATCCCTAGTTGATACATTAGCTATTCGAGCATACAAAACAGGATATTTGTTTGAAGGTTTAGAGTTTGGCACATACAAATTTACTTGGAACGGCAGGTAGATACTATATATAGGCAGGTGAAGGGATTTGAAGGTTTAGAGTTTGACTCATGTGGAATAACTTTGGGGTTTAAGGGATTGGATGCACAAGCAGTATTCCCGCTTAGTACAGGTGAAGGCTAGCAAAAGACTGGGAAGCAACCAGCTAGAGAGCGACAACAGTCATGAACATGCATTAAAATTAATCAACACCGAATGAAAGCATGAGTAGGATATAATCCACCATGAACATAAATATCATGAAGGCTATGTTGATTTTGTTTCAACTACATGCATGAACATGTGCAAAGTCAAGTCACTTAAATCATTCAGAGGAGGATACCACCCTATCATACCACATCATAACCATTTTAATAGCATGTTGTCACGCAAGGTAAACCATTATAACTCATAGCTAATCAAGCATGGCATAAGAAACTATGATCTCTAGCTGTCATTGCAAACATGTTTATTCATAATAGGCTGAATCAGGAATGATGAACTAATCATATTTACAAAAACAAAAGAGGTTGAGTTCATACCAGCTTTTCTCATCTCAGCCAGTCCATCATACATCATCATAATTGCCTTCCACTTGCATGACCAAACGATGTGAATAATAATAATAGTGCACATGCATTGGACTAAGCTGGAATCTGCAAGCATTAAATAAACATGAGAAGACAAGGCAATATGGGCTCCTTTGTCAGATAAACAATAATGCACATAAGAGCCACTTCAACAATTTAATTATGGTCTTCTCCTATCGAACCCCAAAGGAAAGAAAAGAAATAAAACTATTTACACGGGAAAGCTCCCAACAAGCAAAAGAAGAACAAGAAATATTTTTGGGTTTTCTTTTTAATTACTACTACAAGCATGGAAATTAAACTAACTAAAAGTTACAACTAATTTTTTCGTTTTTTCTCAAGGTTTATTAAACACACAAGAAGAAAGCTTAAAAAGGAAAATAAACTAGCATGGATGATACAATGAAAAAGTATGAGCACCGACATCTAGCAATGAGTGTGTGAACATAAATGTAATGTCGGTGGGAAATACGTACTCCCCCAAGCTTAGGCTTTTGGCCTAAGTTGGTCTATGGCCATGACTGGCCTAGCGGATATCCATAATAATAGTTGGGGTCGTACTGAGAAGAAGAAGAGGAAGACTCCGATTGCCACTGGCTGACAATCATCTCCGGATCCCACTTGTAATTAGACTGTCGTGAAGGATCAATTTGTGGTTCCAGCTCTGGCTCCTCAGCTGGTGCAGGGTTCTGGTAGGCGTGAATAGCCTTCAACGGAACAAGGTACATGCCTACAGATAAATCAAACAAAGAAGGAGCGGGCAGGGTAATACTCTCAAGATGGTGTTTATTAAAGAACAATTGATATTTAAGCTCTCCTTCCCTATTCTTAACAATAAAATCATGTGCCACCATACTTTTATAATCTAGATAAACATGAGGCAGCACCTTTTCTTCCTTCTCATAATGCCGAACAGGTATGTTAAAATGTGCAGCTAGGCGTGAAGCATAGATGCCTCCAAAGATGGGGCCCTTCGTACGGTTCAGACTTAACCGTTTGGCAATAATGCCGCCCATACTAACAGAGTTATCACCATATAAACTGTGGATCAAAATAATAATATCAGGGATACTAAGGTTTCCACAGTTTCCGCAACCAATTAAGCAACGACAAGCAAATAATGCAAAATAACGTAAAACAGGAAAATATATGCTAGTGATTCGTGCATCGAAAACCATCCTTGTTTCCCCTACAGTGATAGTATCGATAAACCCCTCCACATCATCGCGATGTGGTTCTTCTGTCTTGCCCTCAAAAGGGACTAAACAAACCCGACAAAAATAATAAAGTGGCATCTCCTTATGCTCATCATATAAATAAAACTCCACCGTAGGTGGTGAGCTCCTAGAATGGAAATGAAAGTTTTGCACAAAGATATTTGTGAGTAAGAGATACTGATCGCATTGGTCTTGGAGGAAAGCGGTAAGGCCTGCATTCTGATCCAATTCATGAAAATCTTCATAAATCCCGGCTGCTCTCGAAATCCTCGGAAGGCCATTCACACGCGCGAACCTCCGCGGTGCGAGGCAGATTATACTTAGGCTTCGGTGCCTTTTCCTTCGAGCTTTGGCTCGATGAGCCCCTCAAAAGTCTCCTCATCATTTTCTGAAAAATTCTGAAATTTTTTTAGTAACTTCAAAATAAAGGTAAACCGAACTCAATAATATTGATAGCAACTACTCCTACAAGTGCCTAGGGCCTATATGATGCATCAAAACTACTCTTGACTATATAAATTTGACATGCAAGCTCAAGAACAGGGTCACCTAAGCAGCAAAAACTTGCAATGAATAAAGCACTAGAACAAAAACTAATTGGACCAATGGAGGAGTCACATACCAAGGAACAATCTCCCCAAGCAGTTTTGTGAGAGGTGCTTTGAGCAAGCAGATCGAAAATGGTAGCAAAATGAGCTAGAACTCCTGCTTGAGCTGGATATTCGTGTTTGTGGGAGGAAGATGAAGTGTGTGGGTGCATGAATAAGTGGAGGAGGGCCACCGTGGGCCCACGAGGCAGGGGGCGCGCCTAGGGGGGTAGGGCGCGCCCTCCACCCTCGTGGGCAGGTGGTTGACCCCCCTGCTGTGTTCTCAGTGCCAAATATTCTCAAATATTCTGGAAAAAATCATATTTAAATTTCAGGGCATTTGGAGAACTTTTATTTTCAGGATATTTTTATATTGCACGGATAATCAGATAACAAACAGAAAAATACTTATTTTTATTTTATTTAATATAAATAACAGAAAGTAAAAGGAGGGTACAGAATGTTGTGCTCTCTAGTCTCATCCATCTCATGCTCATCAAAAGGAATCCACTAACAAGGTTGATCAAGTCTTGTTAACGAACTCATTCCGAATAACATGGAACTGGAGAAATTTCAAATAACACTATGTTACCTCAGCGGGGATATGCACATCCCCAATAATAAGAATATCATATTTCTTCTTGACAGTAGGAAGAGGAAATTCAAAACCTCCAAATATAATCGATGGAATTTTTCCAATAGAGTTGATACTATGAACTTGAGGTTGTTTCCTCGGAAAGTGTACCGTATGCTCATTACCATTAACATGAAAAGTGACATTGCCTTTAGTGCAATCAATAACAGCCCCTGCATTATTCAAAAAGGGTCTTCCAAGAATAATAGACATACTATCGTCCTCGGGAATATCAAGAATAACAAAGTCCGTTAAAATAGTAACGTTTGCAACTACAACAGGCACATCCTCACAAATACCGACAAGTATAGTAGTTGATTTATCAGCCATTTGCAAAGATATTTCAGTATGTGTCAACTTATTCAAATCAAGTCTACAATATAAACAAAGAGGCATAACACTAACACCGGCTCCAAGATCACATAAAGCAGTTTTAACATAGTTTCTTTTAATGGAGCATGGTATAGTGGGTACTCCTGGATCTCCAAGTTTCTTTGGTATTCCACACTTAAAAGTGTAATTAGCAAGCATGGTGGAAATTTCAGCTTCCGGTATCTTCCTTTTATTTGTAATTATATCTTTCATGTACTTAGCATAAGGATTGGTTTTGAGCATATCAGTTAATCGCATACACAAAAGATAGGTCTAATCATTTCAACAAAGCGCTCGAAATCCTCATCATCCTTTTTCATGGATGGTTTGGGAGGAAAAGGCATGTGTTTCTGAACCCAAGGTTCTCTTTCTTTACCATGTTTCCTAGCAACAAAATCTTTTTTATCATAACGTTGATTCTTTGATTGTGGGTTATCAAGATCAACAGCAGGTTCAATTTCGATGTCATTATCATTACTTGGTTGAGCATCATTATGAACATTATTATTATCATTATCACTAGTTTCAGGTTCATTACCAGATTGAGTTTCAGCATCAGAAATAGAAATATCATTTGGATTCTCAGGCGTTTCAACAATAGGATCACTAGAAGCATGCAAAGTCCTATCATTTTTCTTTTTCTTCCTTTTAGAAGGACTAGGTGCATCTATATTATTTCTCTGAGAATCTTGCTCAATTCTCTTAGGGTGGCCTTCAGGATACAAAGGTTCCTGAGTCATTCTACCAGTTCTAGTAGCCACTGTAATAGCATTATCATTATCTTTACTATTCAATCCATTGAGCAAATCATTTTGAGCTTTAAGTACTTGATCTACTTGAGTGGTAACCATAGAAGCATGTTTACTAATAAGTTTAAGTTCACTTTTAACATTAGCCATATAATCACCCAAGTGTTCAAGCATATTTGAATTGTATTTCAATTGTCTACCAAAATAAGCATTAAAATCTTCTTGCTTAGCCACAAATTTATCAAACTCATCTAAGCATGGGCTAGCAAATTTAGTAAATGGGATTTCAGCTTTATCATATCTATAGAGAGAATTTATCTTTACTACCTGTGTCGGGTTATCAAGACCATGAATTTCTTCAATAGGAGAATGATTTGGATTAAGATTATATGTTTCTTCAACAGGCGGTAAATTAAGACCATATATTTCTTCAATAGGAGGTAAATTCTTAACATCTTCAGCTTCAATACCTTTTTCTTTCATAGATTTCTTTGCCACTTGCATATTTCAGGACTGAGAAAAAGAATACCCCTCTTCTTCAGAGTTGGTTTAGGAATAGGCTCAGGAATTGGCTCCGGAGGTGTCCAATTATTTTCATTTGTCAACATATTATTCAATAGAATTTCAGCTTCATCCGGTGTTCTTTCCCTGAAAATAGAACCAGCGCAACTATCCAGGTAATCTCTGGAGGCATCGGTTAGTCAAATATAAAAGATATCAAGTATTTCATTTTTTAAGAGGATGGTCAGGCAAAGCATTAAGTAATTGAAGAAGCCTCCCCCAAGCTTGTGGGAGACTCTCTTCTTCAATTTGCACAAAATTATATATATCCCTTAAAGCAGCTTGTTTCTTATGAGCAGGGAAATATTTAGCAGAGAAGTAATAAATCATATCCTAGGGACTACGCACACAACCAGGATCAAGAGAATTAAACCATATCTTAGCATCACCCTTTAATGAGAACGGAAATATTTTAAGGATATAAAAGTAACGAGTTCTCTCATCTTTAGTAAACAGGGTAGCTATATCATTTAATTTAGTAAGATGTGCCACAACAGTTTCAGATTCATAACCATGAAAAGGATCAGATTCAACCAAAGCAATTATATCAGGATCAACAGAGAATTCATAATCCTTATCAGTAACAAAGATAGGTGAAGTAGCAAAAGGAGGGTCAGGTTTCATTCTAGCATTTAGAGATTGCTTACTCCATTTAGCTAATAATCTTTTGAGTTCATTTCAATTTTTGCAAGCTAAAATAGCTAAAGAAGCTTCTTGATCAAAAACATAACCCTTAGGAATAACAAGTGATTCTTCATCATCACTTTCATCAGTATCATCAGATTCAATATTTTCAATTTCTCTAGCCCTAGCAAGTTGTTCATCAAGAAAGTCACTAAGTGGCACAGTAGTATCAGGCATACAGTAGTTTCATCATAAGTATCATGCATAGCAGAAGTGGCATTATCAATAACATGTGACATATCAGAACGAATAGCATAAGCAGGTGTAGGTGTCGCAAACTTACTCATAACAGAAGGTGAATCAAAGTGCAGAGCTAGATGACAATTCCTTACCTCCCCTCGTAGTTGAGGGATAGATCTTGATTTTTGGATCTCTCAAGTTCTTCATAATGATAAGCAGATATATATCCCAAGTGACTCAAAAAATAGAGCTATGCTCCCCGACAACGTCGCCAGAAAATAGTCTTGATAACCCGCAAGTATAGGGGATCGCAACAGTTTTTGAGGGTAAAGTATTCAACCCAAATTTATTGATTCCACACAAGGGGAGCCAAAGAATACTCTCAAGTATTAGCAGCTGAGTTGTCAATTCAACCACACTTGGAAACTTAATATCTGCAGCAAAGTGTTTAGTAGCAAAGTAATATGATAGTAGTGGTAACGGTAGCAAAAGGTAACAGTGGTAAAAGTAATGTTTTTGGTATTTTGTAGTGATAATAGCAATAGCAACGGGAAAGTAAATAAGCGAAGAACAATATGTGGAAAGCTTGTAGGTAATGGATCAGTGATAGAGAGTTATGCCGGATGCGGTTCATCATGTAACAGTCATAACCTAGGGTGACACAGAACTAGCTCCAGTTCATTGATATAATGTAGGCATGTATTCCGAATATAGTCATACGTGCTTATGGAAAAGAACTTGCATGACATCTTTTGTCCTACCCTCCCATGGCAGCGTGGTCCTTACGGAAACTAAGGGATATTAAGGCCTCCTTTTAATAGAGAACCGGAACAAAGCATTAACACATAGTGAATACATGAACTCCTCAAACTACGGTCATCACCGGTAAGTATCTCGATTATTGTCACTTCAGGGTTAACGGATTATAACATATAACAGGTGACTATAGACTTGCAAGATAGGATCAAGAACACTCATATATTGATGAAAACATAATAGTTTCAGATCTGAAATCATGGCACTCGGGCCCTAGTGACAAGCATTAAGCATAGCAAAGTCATAGCAACATCAATCTCAGAACATAGTGGACACTAGGGATCAAACCCTAACAAAACTAACTCGATTACATGACAGATCTCATCCAACCCATCATCGTCCAGCAAGCCTACAATGGATTTACTCATGCACGGCGGTGAGCATCATGAAATTGGTGATGGAGGATGGTTGATGATGACGATGGCGACAGATTCCCCTCTCCGGAGCCCCGAACAGACTCCAAATCAGCCCTCCTGAGATGTTTTAGGGCTTGGCGGCGGCTCCATATCATCAAAAGCGATGATTTCTTCTCTCTGATTTTTTCTCCCCGAAACTCAATATATGGAGGTGGAGTTGGAGTCAGAGAGGCACCAGGGGGCCCACGAGTTAGGGGGCGCGCCCCCACCCTCGTGGAGACACGGTGGGTCCCCTGGTCTTCATCTTTGGCATGTATTTTTCTTATTTTCTAAAGAGAGAAGTGCTTATTACACTCCCCAACTCTAGCCCTAGTCTAATATACACCCCTTAACTCCAATACCGTCTAAAATACACCCCCAACTCTCAAAACCGGCTAGAATTCAACCCTCCCCTCCCTGTTGACCGGTTTTCACCCAGTTTGACCGGTTTTGACTGAGTGAATAGTAAAAATAAAAATTTTAAAAACAAAAAATTATTTTTTTTGACAAAATTCAAAAAGTTCCAAGTTTTTCACCGCGTGAACAGTAAATTAAAAAAATCACCTTTTCAGCATGTTTGGACACCTGAGTAAATTTGAGATGTTCGTAAATTCGAAAAAAATTCAAAATTTTCAGCATTGTGAACAGTAATTCGGGAAAAAATCCAAAAAAATCACCACGCGCTCAAACATCATCCATGCAAAAAAGGGTTTTTTAAAAAAATCGATTTTACTGTTCACCAAGCTGAAATTTTGAAAAAAAAAGTCGAATTTACGGACATCTCGAATTTACTCAGCTGTCCAAACATGCTGAAAAGGTGATTTTTTAATTTACTGTTCACGCAGTGCAAAAAACTTGCAACATTTTTGAATTTTTTCAAAAAAAAGTATTTATGGTTTTTAAATTTTTATTTTTACTGTTCACTCAGTCAAAACCGGTCAAACTGGATCAAAACCGGTCAACAGGGAGGGGAGGGTTGAATTATGGCCAGTTTTGAGAGTTGGGGGGTGTATATTAGGCGGTATTGGAGTTGGGGGTGTACATTAGACTAGGGCTAGAGTTGGGGGTGTAATATGCACTTCTCTCTTTTCTAAAAAGTGGCTCCGTGAAGTTTCAGGTCATTCCGAGAACGTTTGCTCCTACACATAAATGACACCATGGTAATTCTGCTGAAAACAGCGTTAGTCCAGGTTTGTTCCATTCAAATCATGCTAGTTAATTAGAGTCCAAAACAAGGGAAAATGTGTTTGCAAAAGTAGATACGTTGGAAACGTATCACCTACCCGCGAGACAGAGGAGGACCAGCGCGCTTCGGTGACGAGCTCCGGCGCCACAGACCGCCTCCGGCGAGGCTACGGGCACCGGGGAGATCGGGGAGAGGCACCGCATCCATCCTGCTTGGGCAGGAACGTCGAGGAGGACCGGAGCGACGAGGGCGCGGACCCCGGCGGAGATGGCTTCCGGTGGGGTTTGGCAACGGGGCTGCAGGGCACTCCGTCGAGGGGCAAGTAGGTGGGGAGGATCAGGGGGCCGAGGGGAGTTCTCTGGTGAAGGAATGAGGGAGGGAGGGGGCGGCTTCGAGCTAATTTAGGAGGGAGGCCACGACAGCCATGGCGGCAATGATGACCACCGAGAGGTCCTCGGGCTCGTTTGACTGGTCAGGGCGGTCTAGTGGAGGGCGTGAGGTCAAGTGGTGAGCTCGGGAGGGGTCGGGGCTGGCTTATATAGCCGGAGGGAGGAGGGCGCGAGCTGGTGTCTACTCGGGCGCGTGGCCGGCGCCACGGACGCGTGTCCTCGTGCATGAGCTCGGGGAAGGCGACGGAGAGGTGCAGTAGAGCTACAACGGTGCACAGGGACGAGCAGAGCTCGAGGACAAGAAGAGGAAGAAGCCATGGTGCGATTAATGCTCGGTCGGCTACAGGCTTCCCGTGGGCGCGCGACGACGAGAGCTGACGGAGGGGCTGACGGAGGGGGAGAGGGCTTCAGGCGGATGGCGACGACGCAGGCTAGCTATTGGACAGGCTCACGAGCACGAAGGCGACGAGAGGAGGGGCCGGAGCTAGAAGACGCCCTGGACCCGGCCAACGCCAGCAGAGCGCGCGCATTGCATGCCAAAGCTCATGATCACCACGTTCACTGGTGCACACAGTGGCACACAGCCGTCCAAACAATGTCTAGGGGCTTGTCCTTCCTGGGGTGGTTGCAACTGCGGTGGTAGTTTGGTTAAAAGTGATATGGTTAAATGGTAGTTAACACCTGAAGTTTACTGCAGTACACTTGACCAAGCACTGCTGATCAACAGGAAGGGGTTTGGAAGCAAAGGACTTGTCTGGTAGGTTTAGGGTAAGAAGGACTTTCACCCTGGTAACTTTGAGGGGATTAGGATCAAGATTTAATGTAGTTGCTTTACAACTGCCAAATCTGGTCCAGAAATGAGATTTGGATGATGCACTCACATGGTGATGCCACTTTGCTCAAATTTGGCAAGGCTTAATGATTTGGTCGTAGTAAGATGTTGTAAAAATTTCATACCAATTGGACAAGCCAAAGTGGTACTTGCTTCACAAACATCTTCACTAACCAGAATCTTGCAAGAATTCTAGAGGAATATTCGCTAGGTGAAATGGTGCCAAATTTGGTGGAGAGAAATTATTTTGGTAGGAGAACACTCTGGTAATTTATCAGGATTTTTGAAGCAATAACAATTATACTTGCTTCACAACCTGAAGGTTTTACCAGAAGCAAAGATTTGGTCCTGTGCACATATAGCTCAAGGGATGGAGCTCAAATTTGGAGGGGTGTGCTAATATTAGCACATGAAGGAGCGTGCAAAATTTCAACTCATTTGGATAACCCTAGCTAGTACTTCCTTCACAATGCCTTCTGTCCAACAGAAAGTTTGAAAATTTTCCGAGGAAGTTTGGCTAGGCAAATAAAGTTGAATTTTGGCACAGGTCTATTATTTGGACAGGACAATATGTCCAAAAAGTTTAGGGTCAAATGGGAAAATATAAATAGCACTTGCTTCACAATGTGCCATTTAGGACAGAATAGGAAATGAATTTATTGAGCATGATGAGATATATGGCTAATGAAATATTTTGCCATATTTGAGGAAGGTATGACCCAAAAAATTTATAAGAATTATTTGGGGATTTTTGGATGGGCAGAAATATAGGTTGCTTCACAACCTAGGGCAGATAGGGTTATTCCTTTAATAGAAAAAGGAATTTTCCCTAGAGAAAGAAATGAGGGTTTGGTCATGGAGTGAAGTGACATGATCATGGCAAGGTTTTTAGAATCATGAGTCACTTGGGAGAGGAAATGAGGATGATTTCCCAGGTGACAAGGCCACAGAACCACTCCAAAAAGAAAAACAGAGCAAAAACCAACTATATTAAAAGAAAAAGAAAAGGGCCAAAATCCAGGCTGTTACAACCATTCCCAGGCGATGTGGGCCTTATCTGTCGGCCCGGATCGCATGATGCTCCAGGAGTCAGAGCTTTCACTTGAGGCACGAAGAATAGTGCTCGAGGTCCTGGCGGGCAACCCCTCGCGAGTCGATATGCCACCGGTGGGCTGTCTCTTGTACTGCTACTCGAACAGGGTGGAGTTTGCGGGGCAGATGTCCCCCTTTGATGAATGGGGGCTGAGTTCGGTTGGCCTTGAGGGGTCCCGTGAGAACCCCGTCACCGTGGTTCCCATCCTTGCCGCCGGCGCCGAACTTTCCCCAAGAGTGGACGCAGGGGGGCAAGCATCACCAGAAGCTGGAGGCGCGGGCGGCGCCGCGTTGGAGCCGCCCGCAGTTCCTGAGGTGTTAACTTCGGGAGCCCACAACTCTCACGCTGAGGAAGCAGTTGAGGGGGCGGTGCAACCCGCTGCTCCCGAGGCCCAAGCTCCCGAGGCCAAAGCTCCCAAGGCCTCTGGAGGCTGTCACGAGGCGGTACTTGATGGCTCTACCCAGCTTGGTGCTCCTGAAGTCATCCCCTTGGGCGCTTCACCAGCCACGCCCTGCGCTAGTTGCCACGCTCAATGCTTCGGCCGGCTCCGTGTAGAGTTCAATGCGCTCCGCAAGAGGAAGGGGTCCCCAAGCTGCGGTAGCGGCGCTTTCCGGTCGTTGAAACTGAGGAAGTACATCGCCATAGATGAGTAAGTACCTTATCTTTGTAATTCCTTGAGTGTTTCCATCCTTCCTGACGGTGGCTCTTCAGGATCCGATATGCTAAGGCCGTGAAGCCCCTCGGGAAGGAAACTCCTCCTGCCTCGGATCTCCGGCTGGCCTTGATCGTCCTAGGCCAGCATGTTGCCCCTGTTGCGAGGTCGGCAGGAGAGGCAGACGCACTAGCTTGGCGCCTTGAGCCCGCACTCCTGCCGTCTCTTCTTCGTGGCCTCGTCGGTGGTGTGACGAGCGTGCCAAGGACTCCTCCTTTGGTTATAGACGGCGATCAGATGGCTTCGGTCTTGGTTCCTTCTTCGAGCACCGAGCCTCATCCTAACCGGGCTCCTGCCGAAGCCTAGTCGGCGTCCGGAGGGGCGCCAGCCCACAGCCACCTGCAGGAAGGGGACGAGCCGCTTCGGGTCCCGTCGACGGCCCCTGCTGTGGAGGACGGAGTCGGCCGCGTGCTCAAAGCTACGCACGAACGGAGCGTCGTCCGCCACGTGCTCTTCCGGGAGGCGATGGGCGCGATGAGTGAGGAAGTCCAGGATTAGGGGGTCCTCAGACAGCCGGACTATATCCTTCGGCCGGACTGTTGGATTATGAAGATACAAGATTGAAGACTTCGTCCCGTGTCCAGGTGGGACTCTCCTTTGCATGGAAGGAAAGCTTGGTAATTCGGATATGTAGATCTCCTCCCTTGTAAACGACTCTGTGTAACCCTAGCCCCCTCCGGTGTCTATATAAACTGGAGGGTTTAGTCCGTAGGACAAGGACAATCATAATCATAGGCTGGCTCTTAGGGTTTAGCCTCTACGATCTCGTGGTAGATCAACTCTTGTAATACTCATATCATCAAGATCAGTCAAGCAGGAAGTAGGGCGTTACCTCCATCGAGAGGGCCCGAACCTAGGTAAACATTGTGTCCCCTGCCTCCTGTTACCATCCGCCTTAGACGCATAGTTCGGGACCCCCTACCCGAGATCCGTCGGTTTTGACACCGACATTGGTGCTTTCATTGAGAGTTCCACTGTGCCACCACGATAAGGCTTGATGGCTCGTCTTCTTGTCAAGGACAACATTACCTCGGGGGAGCCCTGGCTGTAGGCCAAACTCTCCGACTAGGCGGCTTCGTCATGACCGCCCGTTCGGCCGTCGCGCCGACGATGACTTCTCGGGTCATCAAAAACAGCCTCCACGTCGACTCGTGATTCGCCGAGCAGATGGATCCAATAGATCTCTCTTCTCTGAACGAGCTCTTGGATCGCACCGCCGCCTTGGGAGTCACAATGGACTATGATCGGATCGGGCTTAAACCCGACCAAAGGGAGATTAAATCTCCGCCGGTCACCCATCAGGTAGCGGTGGTGGAGGAGCAATGTAGCAATTCTTCCTCTATTTTGAGGACAAACTATGTCCGGATTCCCGAGCTCTCCGAGCCGGATACCCGTCCACGGGAAGACATGGCCCAAGCTTCGAACCTAGAATTAGACAGCGGCCAGAACTATTGGGAAACATTCCGGAGTCCAAACTGCCAAGCTCGGAAACTCCTCCGCCCCTAGGTCTCAGATCGGGTCAGGATTTGGACCTAAATCTACCCACCCAACCAGATTCAAGTGATCTTTCCCACATTAGACAAGAGCCCCAAGAGGCAGTACATCACTATTGGGCCAGATTCCTCCTTGTAATGAGCAAGGTCAAGGACTATCGCGAGGAAGACGTAATTTCATTCTTTTGCAAAAATTGCATGGACAAGGGAATCCTCAACGCCATCAGTCGTCGTGACATAGCACACTTTGCTGACTTCGCGGCCATAGTACGGAAGTACTGTGTGATGGAAAGCGCCTGGAAAACCCAAACCAAATTCTGGGACCCTCCGGCTCTCACTAAACCCCCCGTCCGAACTAAAAGGGTGTACTCTTGTAAGTCACCCGATCCAATTACAAAGAAACAAAAGCCCACTACAGGGTGTAGAACTTTATTGGAGGGATGGCTCTATGGGCCATGCAAAATTCACAGTACATCGGATACCATGCCAACACACAGCCTTAGAGCATGTTGTATACTCTGGCAGGTGGCCAAGAGCGGCGAGGATATCCTCATCAACAATACAAGAAAGCACCATCCCGTGGAAAATAACAATATAGTATTGACAGTCTTCGAGACCTTCGCCTCAAATAATAGGCGCAAGCGAACACTCTGCAGCCTTGCCGAAGTCTGCCATGTTGCAGCAATAAATCCATGGAACGACAAGGCCATAACCTTCAATGCCAATGACGAACCTCAATTCCGAACGGCCCAAGCACCAGCCGCTTTGGTCCTTAGTCCAATTGTGGATGGCTTCCGGCTTACTAAAGTTCTCATGGACGGTGGCAGCGGATTAAACCTCATCTACGAGGAAACTCTTAACAAGATGGAAATAGACAAGAGCCGCATTGAGCAAAGCAGCACGACCTTTAGAGGAATCATCCCTAGTCGAGAGGCATGATGTGCAGGAAAAATCACACTAGATGTGGTATTCGGCACGCCGGAGAATCATAGGTCCGAAGAAATCACATTCCAAGTGGCCCCGTTCAGTAGAGGATACCACGCCCTTTTAGGGCCGGAGGCATTCATGATCTTCCAAGCTATACCGCATTATGGGTACATGAAGCTCAAAATGTCCGGGCCCAACGGAATCATCACTCTGGCTAGTGATCCGGACATAGCACTCCGCACCGAAAATAAAACCGCTGCACTAGCCCTCGAGGCATTATCCGAAGCCCTTGCGGCCGAAGAACTAACTGCACTGCGCTCCACGGTGGACAGGGATGACGTGATACTCGACAAAAGACCCAAGTCCACCTCTTTTAAACAAGCGGACGAAATAGTCAAATTCCAGGTCCACCCAATGGACCCTACAAAAACAGCATCCATCGAGGCATAGCTGAACCCCACAACAGACGCCGCACTGCCAGAGTTCTCATGCGAGAATTGGGAAATCTTCGCCTGGCATCCTTCACACATGCCAGGAATCCCACGCAGGATGGCCGAGCATAGCCTTAACATTCTACAGGGGTTCAAGCCAGTCAAGCAGACTCTTCGGTGTTTCTCTGAGCCTAAGCGACAAGCCATGGGAGAAGAGCTAGCCAAGTTACTCGAGGCCGGATTCATTAGAGAAATATAACATCCGGACTGGCTAGCAATCCTTGTGATGGTACCAAAGAAGGACAAATCCAGGCGCCTATGTGTCGATTTCAAGGACCTTAACAAGGCTTGCCCCAAGGATCCCTTCCCCCTCCCAGCATCGATCAAATTATCAACTCTACCGCAGGACACGACTCATTGTGCTTCCTCGACGCATACTCCGGATACCATCAAATTAAGATGGCGGAGCTCGATCAAGCCGCAACGGCATTCATCACTCCATACGGCCCCTTCTGTTTTAACACCATGCCTTTCGGGCTCAAAAACGCCGGTGCAACCTATCAACGCATGATTCAGACATGCCTGGAAACACAAATTGGCAAAACAGTGGAGGCATACGTAGACGATGTGGTCATTAAAACAAGACAAGTCGAATCCTTAATAGATGACTTGAGGCTCACGTTCGACAATCTCTGAACATATGACATCAAGGTCAATCCGGAAAAATGCATTTTCGGTGTTCCCGCCAGAATGCTCTTGGGCTTCATCATTTCCAATAGAGGAATTGAAGCAAATCCGGCTAAAATCCGAGCTTTGTCACAGTTGGCTATCCCAACAGACCTCAAGCAAATCCAGAAGTTAACTGGATGCATGGATGCCTTAAGCCGCTTTATCTCACGATTAGGAGAAAAGGCACCACCTCTTTATCGCCTTCTTTGATGCACCGAACACTTCGAGTGGACGGATGCGGCCACGACTGGATTGGAAGAAATAAAGGCCGTATTAGCCACCAACCCAATCTTGGCCGCACCAAATGTCGGCGAACCAATGTTGTTATATATAGCGGCAACACACCAAGTTGTAAGCGCAGTGCTCGTTGTCGAACGAGAGACGGACGGACATAAGTTCCCGCTTCAAAAGTCGGTATACTACGTATCCACCGTCCTCACTCCATGCAAATAACGGTACCCAGATTATCAAAAGATAGCATACGCGGTCTTCATGGCATCCCGGAAACTACGACACTACTTTCAAGAGTGTTCAATTACGGTGGCCTACGAAGAACCACTCAATGACATAATAAATAACCGCGATACCACGGGCCGGATTGCTAAATGGGCTATCGAGATCCTCCCGTTCAACATAACATATAAACCACAGCGAGCCATTAAGTCGCATGTACTGGCTGATTTCGTCGCCGAATGGACGGAAGCCGAACTCCCTAAAGAGTACGGCGCGTACTCCAATTGGATCACGCACTTTGACGGCTCTAAGATGCTGGCTGGTCTGGGGGCAGGCGTCGTCCTGGCATCCCCCACCGGAGATTCAGTCGAATACATACTCCAAATATTATACACAGACTCCAACAATGCTACAGAATATGAGGCCCTGTTGCATGGTCTCCGGATGGCAGTCTCCATGGGCATTCAATGCTTAGAGGTGCGGGGGGATTCGAACCCCGCAATATCACAAATAAATGGGGACTTTTACGCCAAGGACCCAAAAATGGCGGCTTACCGTAGCGCCGTCCTCAAAATGTCAGCTCGGTTCGGGGGCCTCGAATTCCACCATGTGGTCCGAGAAAACAATCAAGCGGCGGATATCCTCGCCCGCATCGGCGCATAGCGCGACCCTGTCCTAGCTAATATCTTCTTGGAAAGGCTGTTTAAGCCATCCGTGGTGTGGGAAGGGGAGACCGGCAAAAACAGTCCGTATCCGGCCACAACACCAGACCCCAAACACTCTGATGTAATCGAAGGCTCTGCCACCGAAATAACATCTTCGGCCCACGTGATTATGGCTGTCATCGCCCTGTGGACAGAACCCTTCTTGGCTTACCTAAATAGGCAAGAACTCCCTGATGAATGCTACCTCTTGATCACTGTGTTGGATTTCTCTGAAGAGGAAGGGATGATGTAGCAAAGTAGTGTAAGTATTTCCCTCAGTTTTTGAGAACGAAGGTATCAATCCAGTAGGAGGCTACGCTCGAGTCCCTCGTACCTACACAAAAACAATAGCTCAACGTAACCAACGCGCTTAGGGGTTGTCAATCCATTCATGGTCACTTACGAAAGTGAGATCTGATAGAGATGATAAATAATATTTTTGGTATTTTTGGTATAGAGATGCAAAGTAAAAAAGTTAAAGCAAAGTAAAAGAAAAGCAATAATAAAGTGATGGAGATTGATATGATGAGAAAGAGACCCGGGGGCCATAGGTTTCACTAGTGGCTTCTCTCAAGTGCATAAGTATTTTACGGTGGGTGAACAAATTACTGTTGAGCAATTGACAGAATTGAGCATAGTTATGAGAATATCTAGGTATGATCATGTATATAGGCATCACGTCCGAGACAAGTGGACCGAAACAATTCTACATCTACTACTATTACTCCACTCATCGACCGCTATCTAGCATGCATCTAGAGTATTAAGTTAAAAATAGAGTAATGCCTTAAGCAAGATGACATGATGTAGAGGGATAGTTTCATGCAATATGATAAAACCCCATCTTGTTATCCTCGATGGCAAAGATACAATACGTGATTTGCTGCCCCTTCTATCACTAGGAAAGGCGCAAGATTGAACCCAACGCTAAGCACTTCTCCCATGGCAAGAACAACCAATCTAGTAGGCCAAACCAAACTGATAATTCGAAGAGACTTGCAAATATAACCAATCATACATAAAAGAATTCAGAGAAGATTCAAATATTATTCATAGATAGAATGGATCATAAACCCACAATTCATCGGTCTCAACAAACACACCGCAAAAAGAAGATTACATCGAATACATCTCCACGAGAGAGGGGGAGAACATTGTATTGAGATCCAAAAAGAGAGAAGAAGCCATCTAACTACTAGCTATGGACCCGTAGGTCTGAAGTAAACTACTCACACTTCATCGGAGGGGCTTGGATGATGATGTAGAAGCCCTCCGTGATCGATGCCCCCTCCGGCGGAGCTCCGGAACAGGCCCCAAGATGGGATCTCGTGGATACAGAAAGTTGCGGCGGTGGAATTAGGTTTTTGGCTCCGTCCCCAATCGTTTGGGGGTACGTGGATATATATAGGAGGAAGAAGTACGTCGGTGGAGCTTTGAGGGGCCCACGAGGCAGGGGGTGCGCCCTAGGGGTGGCGCCCTCCACCCTTGTGACCACCTCGTGGCTTTCTTGACGGAGGGTCCAAGTCTCCTGGATCTTATCTGATGAGAAAATCACGTTTCCAAATGTTTCATTCCGTTTGGACTCCGTTTGATATTCCTTTTCTTCGAAACCCTAAAACAGGCAAAAAACAACAATTCTGGGCTGGGCCTCCGGTTAATAGGTTAGTCCCAAAAATAATATAAAAGTGGAAAATAAAGCCCAATATAGTCCAAAACAGTAGATAATATAGCATGGAGCAATAAAAAATTATAGATACATTGGAGACGTATCAAGCATCCCCAATCTTAATTCCTGCTCATCCTCGAGTAGGTAAATGATAAAAATAGAATTTTTGATGTGAAGTGCTATTTGGCATAATTTTAATGTAATTCTTCTTAATTGTGGTATGAATATTCAGATCCGAAATATTCAAGACAAAAGTTCATATTGACATAAAAATGATAATACTTCAAGCATACTAACTAAGCAATTATGTCTTCTCAAAATAACATGGCCAAAGAAAGTTCATCCCTACAAAATCATATAGTTTAGTCATGTTTCATTTTCGTCACACAAGAATGCTATCATCATGCACAACCCCGATGACAAGCCAAGCAATTGTTTCATACTTTAGTAATCTCAAACCTATAAGCTTTCACGCAATATATGAGCGCGAGCTATGGACATAGCACTATGGGTGGAATAGAATATAATGAGGGGGTTATGTGGAGAAGACAAAAGGAGAAAGTCTCACATCAACGAGGCTAATCAATGGGCTATGGAGATGCCCACCGATTGATGTTAATGCAAGGAGTAGGGATTGCCATGCAACGGATGCACTAGAGCTATAAATGTATGAAAGCTCAACAAAAGAAACTAGTGGGTGTGCATCCAACTTGCTTGCTCATGAAGACCGAGGGCACTTGAGGAGGCCCATTGTTGGAATATACAAGCCAAGTTCTATAATGAAAAATTCCCACTAGTATATGAAAGTGATAACATGAGAGACTCTCTACTATGAAGATCATGCTGCTACTTTGAAGCACAAGTGTGGTAAAAGGATAGTAACATTGTCCCTTCTCTCTTTTTCTCTCATTTTTTGGGCCTTATCTTTTTTTATGACCTTTCTTTTTTATACCTCACTTGGGACAATGCTCTAATAATGATGATCATCACACTTCTATTTATTTACAACTCAATGATTACAACTCGATACTAGAACAAAGATGACTCTATATGAATGCCTCCGGTGGTGTACCGGGATATGCAATGAACCAAGAGTGACATGTATGAAAGAATTATGAATGGTGGCTTTGCCACAAATACTATGTCAACTACATGATCATGCTAAGCAATATGACAATAATGAATGTGTCATGATGAATGGAATGATGGAAAGTTGCATGACAATATATCTCGGAATGGCTATGGAAATGCCATAATAGGTAGGTATGGTGGCTGTTTTGAGGAAGATATAAGGAGGTTTATGTGTGAAAGAGTGTATCATATCACGGGGTTTGGATGCACCGGCGAAGTTTGCGCCAACTCTCAATGTGAGAAAGGGCAATGCACAGTACCGAAGAGGCTAGCAAGGATGGAAGGGTGAGAGTGCGTATAATCCATGGACTCAACATTAGTCATAAAGAATTCACATACTTATTGCAAAAATGTACAAGTCATCAAAAACATCGGCACTACGCGCATGCTCCTAGGTGGATAGATTGGTAGGAAAAGACCATCGCTCATCCCCGACCGCCACTCATAAGGAAGACAATCAAATAACACCTCATGTTTCAAATTTGTTGCATAATGTTTACCATACGTGCATGCTAGGGACTTGCAAACCTCAACACAAGTATTTCTCAATTTGACAACTACTCAACTAGCATGACTTTGATATTATTACCTCCATATCTCAAAACAATCATCAAGCTTCAAACTTTTCTTAGTATTCAACACACTCATATGAAAGTTTTATTATTAATCTTGCATACCAAGCATATTAGGATTTTAAGCAAATTACCATGCTATTAAGACTCTAAAAATAATCTATGTGAAGCATGAGAGATCAATTGTTTCTATAAAACAATCCACCACCGTGCTCTAAAAGATACAAGTGAAGCACTAGAGCAAAACTATAAAGCTCAAAAGATATGAGTGAATCACATAGAGTATTCTATCAAATTCCAAATCATGTATGGCTCTCTCAAAAGGTGTGTACAGCAAGGATGATTGTGGTAGACTAACAAGCAAAGACTCAAATCAGAAAAGACGCTCCAAGCAAAACACATATCATGTGGTGAATAAAAATATAGCTCCAAGTAAAGTTACCGATAGAAGTAGACGAAAGAGGGGATGCCTTCCAGGGCATCCCCAAGCTTTGTCTTTTAGGTGTCCTTAGATTATCTTGGGGGTGACATGGTCATCCCCAAGCTTAGGCTCTTTCCACCCCTTGTTCCATAATCCATCAAATCTTTACCCAAAACATGAGAACTTCACAACACAAAACTTAAAGTAGAAAATCTCGTGAGCTACGTTACCAAAACAAAACAAAAGACCACTTCAAAGTACTGTAATGAACTCGTTCTTTATTTATGGGTGTTATACCTACTGTATTCCAACTTCTCTATGGATTATAAACTATTTTACTAGCCATAGATTCATCAAAATAAGCAAACAACACACGAAAAACAGAATCTGTCAAAAACAGAACAGTCTGTAGTAATCTGTAGCTAGCGCAAGATCTGTAACCCCAAAAATTCTAAAATAAATTGCTGGACGTGAGGAATTTATCTATTACTCATCTTCAAAAAGAATGAACTAAATATCACTTTCCAAATAAACATGACAGCAGTTCTCGTGAGCGCTAAAGTTTCTGTTTTTTACAGCAAGTTCAACAAGACTTTCCCCAAGTCTTCCCAACGGTTCTACCCAGAACAAACACTAATTAAACACAAAAAACACAACCAAAACAGAGGCCAAATAATTTATTTATTACTAAACAGGAGCAAAAAGCAAGGAATAAAAATAAAATTGGGTCGCCTCCCAAGAAGCGCTATCGTTTAATGCCCCTAGCTAGGCATAACAAGCAAGAATAGATCTAGGTGTTGCCATAATAGTAAGACAGATTATTAAAACTCACTTCATATTCTCTACGTTCGGCAGAAAGTTTGATTTGAGGCAAGCAAAAGTAATCAAAAGGACTAAATTTAACGTGACAAAAGTCCCCAAGATCAACCTTGGGAGGTATAGGTTCCTCCTTTGGTCCTTCATAATGCACAACCAATTCATCATTATAAGCATTCTTTTGACAGAACTTTGGGAGCCTATATTCAAGAGAATATCCTAGTTCATTATTTTGAATAGCCAAATCATCATTAAGTTCAGAAATTCTATCAACTAAAACATTGGTAGGAACCCTTTTTCTAAGATTTTCATTGAAAGCAACATAGTCTAGAGATTGAAAACACATTATTTCTTCTTGATCAAAGAGGATAGCCTCTATGGGAGGACGGCAAGCATCCACCCTATAATGCGCAAAGATTTCTTTGGCTTCTTTTATTATGAATCTAAAATCATGAGCCAAAAATATAGTAGCGGCACGCTTAACAGAAGAATGCTCAATATTAGAAAATTCCAGAAAAATCCTTTGTATGGAAGGATGCATGTGCATGAATTGTCTTTCAAGTTCAACTACAAGCATGGCAATAGCGTCCGCAAAACTACTAGTTCTGTGAAGGATAGAACTACCCATAGAAGGTAAAGCACCGGCACAAGTAAAGAAATCTTGAATAACTCCTGTTCCAATAATATTACCACTACCAACACGGAATTTTTTTGTATGAAAGATGGTAGGTTCTTTAGCAGGAGCATCAGAATTTTTCATGATATTATTATTGTTCATATCGACAATAATTTCCCCAATTTCAGACATAGAGGCAGAAGATAAAGTACTTGACATAACGACAAGCAAACAAACTAACGAACAAGCAAACAAACAGCAAGCGGGCAAAAAGAGGCAAATAGAGAGAGAGGGAGGATAGAGAGAGGGCGTATAAAACGGCAAGGGTGAAGTGGGGGAGAGGAAAACGAGAGGCAAATGGCAAATAATGTAATGCGGGAGATAGGGATTATGATGGGTACTTGGTATGTTGACTTTTGCATAGACTCCCCAGCAACGGCGCCAGAAATTCTTCTTGCTACCTCTTGAGCACTGTGTTGGATTTCCCTGAAGAGGAAGGGATGATGCAGCAAAGTAGCGTAAGTATTTCCCTTAGTTTTTGAGAACCAAGGTATCAATCCAGTAGGAGGCTACGCTCGAGTCCCTCGTACCTACACAAAAACAATAGCTCAACGTAACCAACGCGCTTAGGGGTTGTCAATCCCCTCACGGTCACTTATGAAAGTGAGATCTGATAGATATGATAAATAATATTTTTGGTATATAGATGAAAAGTAAAAAGTAAAAGCAAAGTAAAAGCAAAGCAATAATAAAGTGATGGAGATTGATATGATGAGAAAGAGACCCGGGGGCCTAGGTTTCACTAGTGGCTTCTCTCAAGAGCATAAGTATTCTACGGTGGGTGAACAAATTACGAGAATATCTAGGTAGGATCATGTATATAGGCATCACATCCGAGACAAGTAGACCGAAATGATTCTGCATCTACTACTATTACTCCACTCATCGATCGCTATCCAGCATGCATCTAGAGTATTAAGATAAAAACAGAGTAACGCCTTAAGCAAGATGACATGATGTAGAGGGATAGTTTCATGCAATATGATAAAAACCCCATCTTGCTATCCTCGATGGCAATGAGACAATACGTGCCTTGCTGCCCCTTCTGTCACTGGGAAAGGACACCACAAGATCGAACCCAAAGCTAAGCACTTCTCCCATGGCAAGAACAACCAATCTAGTAGGCCAAACCAAACTGATAATTTGAAGAGACTTGCAAAGATAACCAATCATACATGAAATAATTCAGAGAAGATTCAAATATTATTCATAGAAAGACTGGATCATAAACCCACAATTCAGCGGTCTCAACAAAGACACCGCAAAAAGAAGATTACATTGAATAGATCTCCACGAGAGAGGGGGAGAACATTGTATTGAGATCCAAAAAGAGAGAAGAAGCCATCTAGCTACTAGCTATGGACCCGTAGGTCTCAAGTAAACTACTCACACTTCATCGGAGGGGCTTGGATGATGATGTAGAAGCCCTCCTTGATCGATGCCACCTCCGACGGAGCTCCAGAACAGGCTGCAAGATGGGATCTCGTGGATACAGAAAGTTGCGATGGTGGAATTAGGTTTTTGGCTCCGTCCCTGATCGTTTGGGGTACGTGGATATATAGGAGGAAGAAGTACGTCGGTGGAGCTTCGACGGGCGCACGAGGCAGGGGCGCGCCCTAGGGGGGCGCCCTCCATCCTCGTGACCACCTCGTGGTTTTCTTGACGGAGGGTCCAAGTCTCCTGGATCTTATCCGATGAGAAAATCATGTTTCCGAAGGTTTCATTCCGTTTGGACTCCGTTTTATATTCCTTTTCTTTGAAACCCTAAAACAGGCAAAAACATCAATTCTGGGATGGGCCTCCGGTTAATAGGTTAGTCCCAAAAATAATATAAAAGTGGAAAATAAAGCCCAATATAGTCCAAAACAGTAGATAATATAGAATGGAGCAATCAAAAATTATAGATACGTTGGATATGTATCAATGACCCAAACGAGGCACATTGCATTGTGCGGTGGTCTAAAGCCTACAAGGTCCACGAGGGAGAGCTTTATAAGAAAAGCGCTACCGGAGTACTTCAAAGGTGCGTCTCCAAAGAGGAAGGATGGCAACTTTTGGCAGAAATTCATGCTGGACTTGGCGGCCACCACGCCGCAACTCGGGCCCTTGTAAGCAAGGCCTTCCGTACAGGTTTTTACTGGCCGACAGCCCGAGCAGACGCACAGGACCTCGTTCAACGTTGCGTCAGTTGCCAGCTTTTTGCAAACCAAAGCCATATGCCACCTACCACTCTCCAAACAATCCCCATTACTTGGCCCTTTGCGGTCTTGGGGCTTGACATGGTCGGACCCCTTAAAGGGGGAAGCCATAAGAAAAAATACCTTTTGGTCATGGTGAATAAATTCACCAAATGGATAGAAGCCAAACCAGTTAAAACGGCTGAGTCCGGACCAGTGATAGACTTCATATCCGGGGTTGTACACCGTTACGGCGTCCCTCATAGCATCATCACCGATAACGGCTCGAACTTTACAACCGATGATGTAAAAACATGGTGCAGCAACATGGGCATGAAGCTCGATTATGCCTCTGTCTATCAACCACAAACTAAAGGTCAAGTCGAGCGAGCAAATGGTCTTATCATGAGTGGCAATAAACCCAGTTTAGTGTGATGCTTGAAGGAATCACATACGCACTGGGTGGAGGAGCTTGACTCTGTACTATGGGGGCTGCGGACCATGCCGAATCGCACTACCGGATACACACCGTTCTTTATGGTGTACAACGCAGAGGCAGTACTGCCCTGTGACTTCATTTATGACTCACCTCGAGTGTGCATGTACGAAGACAAAGAAGCCGAGCTTGATCGGCATGATAGTTTGGACGCCCTGGAGGAGGAGCATGACGTGGCAAAAGCCCGCTCCGCATTCTATCAGCAACATGCTCGGCGATATCAAAGCAGAGAAGTATGGGCCAAAACTTATAACATTGGCGAACTCGTTCTACGCCTACCGGAGAAGAAAAAGGACAAGCTCAAGCCCAAATGGCAATGTCCCTTTGTTATTGACAAAGTTCTGACCGGTGGAGTGTACCATCTGCGGGATGCATCGGACAATTGACTCGAGCAAAACCCATGGAACGCAGCCAGACTGTGAAGGTTCTACGCCTAGTGCCGGACTCTGTGTTCGTCTCCTTACCTCCGTTAATTTTTTATATATCTGTTATCTGTGTTTTATTTCTTTCTTTCTTCCCTTTTTCCTCACGACCTTAAAAGGTTGAAATGTGTCTTGACTACACAATCTTGACCCGCTAGGCGTGCTCATTATACCTGGGGGCTTCTTATATAGAAGCTTAATATAACTATGTTCCGGGCTCTATGCCCCCCGCACATGTGTTATTTTTCCACATGTACCTTTTCTTCGCCATTATATGCATCGATATGACTTAAGTTTTGGCCAAGCTGGGTTGCCAGGCTCTTGTGTTTATGCCCTACATTCCCGTTAATTTGGCTAGGGCATAAGGGGAGCACCTCTGCGATTGTTACTGCCGGCTCAGCCGGATGTGTACCTCAGACTGGGTGAAGCCGAAAGCTAGCGTTCTTAAGGGAATATTCGGTCGGTGAACAAGAGATGACTTTTATTTATTGTAATACATTCCCCCAGATGTTCATATCCTGCGTCTCTTCTCGCAGTTCAGACATGCACATTAATGCATGCGTACCCAGGGAAAGGAACCCTTAGTGGAACTATTCTCCCTGGAAGATGTTTCTTACTATCCATGTAATATAACATAGCTAGTTGGGTACTTGTCTGTTTAAGCACTTATGACCCCTACGCCTGGTTTCCATGCGTACCCCGGTTTTTACATAACTGAGCAGGTACTCGGATACACTACGGACTGTCGGGTCCGGAGGTTGAAGCGAAAAGGTCCGCCATGACAAATGATTTACAATCCGGCTAGGGACAATATATGTAACTTGAAGTACACAGTCACTTAGACTGACTAAGTTCTTCTTCTATACCATCCAACAAGCTGTCTAGCCTACAATCTTGTTGGGAATACTTTGCGGCTAATTTCACCTGGTCATATACCAAACTGACGGGGATCTCTTTCCCATCAGACCCCACAGGTCCGACCTTGGCCATGTGGATCGGGTCAGCCTTGGTATATCGCGTCTTCACCATGGCCCAGGCTTCCCTTTCACCTTGTCGGCAAGCTGATATCTTCCATAATCGGAAGCGCCGCCGTGCTCCCTTGAGCATCTCTACAAGCTCCCCTATGCCTCCTAGCAGGGAGGCGGATGGCCAAAAGGCTTGGGCAATGCCCTGCACCACCTGCCGAACTTGTTCATGTAGTTGTGAGAGCTCTGGCAGAAGATCACCCGCAGACCCGAGCATCTCCTTTGCGGGACGACCCGTCAGCATACCTACAGATATAACTCTGTTAGTCAGTTTCTTTGTCGAACTCTATAAAAGTTCGTTCAAGAACTTACTAAAAATGCCGCGTCGAAGCCTCTTATTCTCCTTTACGGAGTCAGCAAGCTGGGCCCAAACATCTTTCAGTTCAACGCCCAGCCGGGTATTGGATTCTTGGAGATCATTTTTCTCCTGCCTAACCTGCGTAAGCACACGCTCGCCAGCCTTTAACTGTCGTTGAGCATGTTGCTCATCCCCTTGCAGAACCTCCGGATTCACTCCGGGATCGTCTGCAGAATCTATTGTTAGATTTGCATGCATGCCGAATACTAACTGGTACATGTCATTCTTTTAGATAGAAACAAGTGTTACCATATGGGGCCTTCTCGGACTCCTTCATTGCGGCAACTGTGGCCCGTAGCTGGGCTTTGCACTCCTCCAGCTCTTGAGACAACTGGGTATTCTTCTCCATAAGAACCTACGTAAACAATGATCCTTAAATCAGTTGTGCCAACTGTTTCAAGTCTCAGGGGCTAATGATATACATAATTATTAGATTTTCTTACCCGTATATCCTTCACATACTGGTCCGTGGCTCGGGCAAGACCATTTTGAGCAGCTTGGATGTATGCATCTCCTGAGTTGAAGTCATCGAACGCCTCTTGAGAGAAACAAGCGTCGCGGAGTACGGCCCGGCGACGCCTGTGATTCATGGCACTCTCCACTTCGGAATTCGTAGCGGATAGCCTATCCACATCCTCTTTAGGAGGAACATCCGGTCTTGGCCCCACGTTAGCATTTGCCTCTAAGTCCGGCTCTAGAGCCCGGCTGGTGGAGGCTTGGCCAACAGGCTCTCCGAATATGGTCCGGCGAGAGTTTTTCCTGCCAGGAACCATGGACGTTATTATATTTTAAAAAGATGACAACCATGGAGTGGGGTTCTTTTTCATACCTCTGCAACGGCGTCTCAGTCCTAACCGCCTTCCTTTTAAACCTACCCGGCTTCGGTGCCCCTTATTGGTGAGTCACTGCGGGTTCGGCATGGCGTCCCGAGGGCCTTCCCTGTAAGACACCATATGTGTGCAGTAGGTGAAGTGCGAAAAATAGGGATCCTTCTCGGAAGTTGGGACTCCGGTTTTACTTACATGCGATGCAGGGAGCAGTCCAGGATAATCGTCTATGATGGCCACCAAGGCACCGTCACAGCTTAACTGATAGAACGTCCCGTCGATGAGCTCCACAAATGTCTCGGGATCTTCTTCGAGTCCGGGGTCGAGGGCCCGGTCAGGGTCCTCTGGTTGTGGAGACGGGCTGTGGACCTCCCTCACAACTTTTCGAAGCTCCTGCTATGAAATTGCAAGGTAAATAATTATGACGAAGAATGCGGGAAGGTCTGGAGTAGAAAGTAGCAGCTCACCCAGTTTGTGGGGTTGTACATGGAGAATCCATCCCATGGCTTAATTCAGATGAACTCCTCTTCCTCTCCTTTATATAAATCTGACAGTATTTTCGCTAGAGCAGCGACGGAGTCCGGTCCCTTACGACCGCAGCAGGTGGCATCGTCTTCTCCATTAAAGTGCCACATGGGTTGTCCCCGATATTGAAGTGGCTGCACCCCCGCATTATACATATTGACATAACCTCGATTATTGTCAATCCTGATTTGGCCAGCGTTTTTATCCGTCCCTTCAGGTAAAGGACCTCTCTGTTATATTCCTTCCGGGGGGCTCTGAGGGCACCAACTGTGGCGTTTCTTCAAAGGGGCATTATCGAACTCAGGAAGGCCCATCTGAATAGGGTCCGGAAGAGGGACGTCCTCCATATAAAACCACTCCGAAGGCCAGTCTTTAGATGTCTTCTTCGAAGTACCGGACATGTATCCGGTCCCGACGATGCGCCATATATCGGCTCCACCCACTTGATATATTGACTCCTAATGTGTATGGGGTACGTGGCAGAATAGTGATACGTCTCCAACGTATCTATAATTATTGATTGCTCCATGCTATATTATCTACTGTTTTGGACATTATTGGGCTTTATTATCCACTTTTATATTATTTTTGGGACTAACTTACTAACCGGAGGCCCAGCCCAGAATTGCTGTTTTTTGCCTATTTTAGGGTTTCAAAGAAAAAAGGAATATCAAACGGAGTCCAAATGGAATGAAACCTTAGGGAACGTGATTTTCTCACTGACTAATGCCCTAGGGTCAGGGTTGGATGAGGCCGAACGTCACGAGAAAGGCACCGCAGCCACCCTGTCTTCAGTGCAAGCCGAGTTAGCTTCCGCACGTGCCGAGCTGTTTTCCCTTCAGCAGCAGTTCACCGACGCCGAATCCTCCATGCAGCAGGGCAGGGAGGAAGCGCTCCGGCGGCGGACGCTAGAGCGCGAGCACGCCCCCATGCTCCAAAACCTTATGGTCGGAGCCAACGCGGTGCTGGGCGCCGTCTTTGACGAAAGTGCACCTCATCCCCACTCGAACGACTAAGACAGTCACCACCTTTACTTCACCGACATGGTGACACGCCTAGAGAATCAATGCGAGAGGGCTCGCGTGCTTGTTGAGGAGAGGAGCCCCGGCCTGCTCAAGAGCACGTTCTCCCGTGTCTTCAGCCACCTCCAGAACACCTACCCCAACTTCGACTTCGACGTCGCCATTACCCATGTGCCCGAGGCCATCCGGGACGACCTGGCGCGCTGGGTAGAGGACAATGTGGATGCTCTAGTCAGAGCCTTCACCTCCGAGGCTGTAGCAGTGGTGGTCGCTGCAGATGAAGGCGATATGGTCGATGATGGTGCGGGAGATGCCGGCAATGGCGACGGTGATGCTGGTGACGAGGATGGTGGCGCCAGCGATGGTGACGATGATGTCGGCGACGCGTCTGAGGGTATCCCGGAGGATGCGGCGAGCGATATGTCCGATTGAGCCCGTGCTCCCTCATTGCTGGGCCTGTAAGTGAAAACTTGGACATGGCCCTCAAAGTTATGCAAGCATTTTGGGAGGGGGAGCCCCTCATGTAAACATATTACTGCCTCTATTCCTTAGGCCAAGCTGAAGATGTGTTTTTATGGGCCCGCAGGTCATGCCGTGAGTTTACTGCTGAAATTTACCTTGGTCAGGACCGGTTTCCGGCCAGTTTGTGAGGTCATGAGCTCCTGAAGGGCCTGCTGGTCCGCCTGAGAGGGCGTCGCGAGGAGCAAGCGCCAGCCGTGGGAGGGTGTGCGCGCAGCGCGCGCGTGCCGCGCCCAGCCCCAGCTCTCGAGGGGCTCGCAAGTGGGGAGGCAGCTGGTGCGAACTCCGAGTCGGGTAAGGAACCAGATGGCAAGTAATCGAACGACCGAGAAAAGTCACCCCTTGCGCATAGCAATGAAAATCCAACTTCAAATTAAATCCAAAGCCAGAAACAGGGCTACAGAAAAGAGGTTAAGAGCAAATGGCCGCGTCCGACACCTAGTCTAGTCTTCTTGTCTTCTCACCAGCGCGGAGCTAAGTGCTGCCACTAGGCGTGGGAGGGAGCCCCCGAGGCCCAAGGGCGGCGCTCCTGAGACTCCGGGGCATGTACAGCCCCACTCATTATTACGTGAGAGTGTCACGAGCGGAGACCTTCACAGGCGTGAGCCTTACTTCATATCACCAGATGAGGGCCCTGCCTTGCGCCGCCCTCGACCACTGTTGGATCGACCGGAAACCAGGACGAAGCCAAGGGGCAAAGGGGACGCCAGCGGCGCCCTCGGTGACCACGGGTCCTCTGCCAGGGGAAGGCTCAACAGAACCTCCCTGACAAAGGGCCTACCTCCCGGCCTGGCTCCCGGCCTATCCCATGTCACTACAAAAAAATACATGTCCGTGATGATACGTGTTTGTCACAGTGATGTCTACTACACAACCTTCTTCTTGTAGACGTTGTTGGGCCTCCAAGTGCAGAGGTTTGTAGGACAGTAGCAAATTTCCCTCAAGTGGATGACCTAAGGTTTATCAATCCGTAGGACGCGTAGGATGAAGATGGTCTCTCTCAGGCAACCCTGCAACCAAATAACAAAGAGTCTCTTGTGTCCCAAACACACCCAATACAATGGTAAATTGTATAGGTGCACTAGTTCGGCGAAGAGATGGTGGTACAAGCGGTATATGGATGGTATATAAAGGTATTTGTAATCTGAAATTATAAAAACAACAAGGTAACTAATGATAAAAATGAGCGTAAACGGTATTGCAATGCTAGGAAACAAGGCCTAGGGTTCATACTTTCGCTAGTGTAAGTTCCCTCAACAATACTAACATAATTGGATCACATAACTATCCCTCAACATGCAACAAAGAGTCACTCCAAAGTCACTAATAGCGGAGAACGAACGAAGAGATTATGGTAGGGTACGAAACCACCTCAAAGTTATTCTTTCCAATCAATCCGTTGGGCTATTCCTATAAGTGTCACAAACAACCCTAGAGTTCGTACTAGAATATCACCTTGAGACACAAATCGACCAAAACCCTAATGTCACCTAGATACTCCAATGTCACCTAAAGTATCCATGGGTATGATTATACAATATGCATCACATAATCTCAGATTCATCCATTCAACCAACACAAAGGACCTCAAAGAGTGCCCCAAAGTTCTACCAGAGAATCACGAGGAAAACGTGTGCCAACCCCTATATATAGGTTCATGGGCGGAACCCGCAAGTTGATCACCGAAACATACATCAAGTGAATCATGTGGTATCCCATTGTCACCACAGATACGCACGGCAAGACATACATCAAGTGTTCTCAAATCTTTAAAGACTCAATCCAATAAGATAACTCCAAAGGGGAAACTCAATTCATTACAAGAGAGTAGAGGGGGGAAGAAACATCATAGGATCCAAATATTATAGCAAAGCTCGCGATACATCAAGATCAAATCACCTCAAGAACACGAGAGAGAGAGATCAAACACATAGCCACTGGTACATACCCTCAGTCGTGAGGGAGAACTGCTCCCTCCTCGTCATGGAGAGCACCGGGATGATGAAGATGGCCGCCGGAGAAGGATTCCCCCCTCCGGCAGGGTGCCCGAACAGGTCTAGATTGGCTTTCGGTGGCTACGGAGGCTTCTGGCGGCGGATCTCCCGATCTATTGTGCTCACGGATGTTTTTAGGGTATATGGAGATATATAGGCGGAAGAAGTACGTCAGGGGGGCCACGAGGGGCCCATGAGGGTGGAGGGCGCGCCTAGGGGGGTGGGCGCGGCCCCCTGCCTCGTGGCCTCCTCGCAGGTCCCCCGACGTGCACTCCAAGTCTTCTAGGCTTCTTTCCTTCCAAAAATGATTTCCGTGAAGTTTCAGGTCAATTGGACTCCGTTTGATTTTCCTTTTCTTCGAAACCCTAAAACAGGGAAAAACAGAAAATAGCACTGGGCTCTGGGTTAATAGGTTAGTCCCAAAAATGATATAAAAGTGGAAAATAAAGCCCAATATTGCCTAAAACAGTAGATAATATAGCATGGAGCAATCAAAAATTATAGATACGTTGGAGACGTATCACACAGTAGGTCATGTTTTCTGTCATGCATATATATCCATGATGATTTTATGACAGAATCAAGATAGTCATACCTGTGCTGTCGTAGAAGTGTTCCATGACATTACCAAAATTATCATCACGGAAGTGTCCACTTCCATGACCATAAATCACATGTCACAGAAGTGCTTTCGTCAAGGGTGACCGACACGTGGCATCCACCGTAACGGAACGCCGTTAAGCTATCGGGTCCGGTTTTGGATCCGATAACCCGTTAACAGCCCCGACAAATGGGGATTTTCCACGTGTAAAATCATCATTGGCTGGAGGAAACACGTGTCAGCTCACCATTGGGACAGATGTCATCCAATCATTGGACCTAAAGCGCCTATGATACGTCGAAACGTGGCACGGCCCAACAGAGGCCCATTCCTGTGAAAAGGCCGGCCTGTTTGACTTGGTCAAAAGGTGGCGGGCCGGCCCACGGCAAGCTTGTTAACAGCCTGTTCGCATATAACATATTTACAGCCCCCTAACCCAGGGACTGTTTACGGCCTATCCAAATTAGGCACAGTAGCGTCATTTGGGCCGTCCAATATAATTCTAGCCTGTTTTAACTTCCGGCCCATGTATGGCCCATGACATCTTTCAGCCCATATGAGGCCCTTATTACTCCCGGCCCATTAACGGACTGTGGTAAAACTGGTCCATAATGAACAATGTATCACTTTATACCCATTAACGACACGTGGTGAAACCGGCCCGTAATGAATAGCGTATCACTTTATACCCATTAACGGCCCATTATTCCGTTGGGTGTTTCCATCCCATATTATCGTTCGGCCTTCTCAGGGCCCATTTATTCTTGGGCTCATTTTCAGCATTTGTTTACTTACGGCCCGTTACTGTCATTTTCTGCTTGTGGGCCAAATTCAACCCATGGTTACAGTTGACCCGTTTGTGGCCCGTTAATACGTTGGGCCGTTTTCATAGCGTCATCAAATACGGCCGATTAATGACAACCCGTTATGGTCGGCCCATGAACGTACGATTTCAACTCTAGCCCATTTACGACCATAATGTGGTCTGTTATTGGCCCATGTTTTGCCAACCGATCATACGGCCTGTAGAAGGCCCATTGTGTCTACGGCCCGTAGAAGGCCCATTGTGTCTACGGCCCGTATAAGGCCCATTGTTTCTACGGCCCTTAGAAGGCCCATTGTTTCTATGGCTCGTAGGAGGCCCATGTGAACTACAGCCGGTGGGCATCAAAGTTCGCCACCAGTGCAAATATAGGGAACACCCTACACTATACAAAAAATGGCTTGCTGTTTTCTTCAGCCGGTGGCTGCACGTTAAGAACAAATTTTGTATCGCACGAAAACAAATTACAACTATAAAACAAAAGGAAGGTTGGCATAAAAGTTAACAGTCTAGCAGATAAATGCACCACCAGAAGTGTCAGGACCCCGATTCCAAGTCACATCGATCTAGCTCGTAACACCTCATATCACGTTGCGGCCTCACGCACGGTATTTCCACGGGTGTCGCCTTACCATGGCCTGGGACCGTTTGTGCCCTTTTGGCTCACGTATATGATAGTGTCGCTAGCATCCATATGACAGAGAACCTGGGCCGACATGGCTAGTCGTGAACCCAAAGCGGCACTAACCCACGGAGACAGGCATACATGAATCAACTTCAAACATGTCGGTCAGCAGCGTGTGAATCCGGGCTGCAGCACTGGGCTAACAGGACTCCGGTAACCCGGGCTGTAGCAGGCTAGGCAGGACTCCGGAGGTCACCGCGTGACATTTCCCCGAAGGGACAGACACAGGAACAAAGTGAAACACATGCCGGCCAGTCAAGTGTCCTAAGCAGTAGTGCTGGGCTAGCAGGACTCCGGTGAACCGGGCTGTAGCGGACTACTATGGCTCATGGAAGCACTAGACTACATTTCCCCATAAGAGAGGCTGCCAAGGATAAACAACTAGATTGTCGGATCCCACACATACCAAGCATTTCAATCATACACACAATATGCTCGATATGTGTAAATACAACATGGCATCACAACATAACTCTACAACTCAAGTATTTATTCATTAGGCTCCGGGGAGCGAGATATTACAAACATGGGTCTCATGACCCAACAATCATAGCATACAAATCAAGCACATGCGGAAGCTTAACATGTCTGAGTACAGACATCTACAAATGAAAAAGGCTAAGAAGCCTGACTATCTACCAGATCCTGCCGAGGGCACAAGATCGTAGCTGAGGTATCATGCTAAACGTCGAAGTCCATGCGGAACTACTAGCGAGACTGAAGTCTTTCTACAAAACATAAATTAAGCAAACGTGAGTACAAAGGTACTCAGCAAGACTTACATCAGAACTAGCTACATATGCATCGGTATCAACAAGGGGGGGTGGTGGAGTTTGACTCCAGCAAGCCAGCTTTGACTCAGTGGCTAACCTGAACTACGATTGCAGGCAACTCTTTTGAGGTGGCGCACACGAGTCCACATATTCACCATTCAATACACCACTATGGATCCGCTCCCGTCTCCCTACGAGAAGGCCATCAATAGCACTCACACTTATCTTGCGAGTTTTAGAGTATCCACTTTCACTTGTCTATGAACTGTTATAGGCAACCCAGAAGTCCATTACCGCGGACACGGCTATTCGAATAGATGATGTTAACCCTGCAGGGGTGTACTTCTTCACACACGCTCTCACCACGTACCGCCGTTTACACGACATGTACTCGGCAACCTTCAAGCAGAAGCCCAACGAGGGTGTCGGCCACGGCCTACCTAAACACTCAAGTCTCTAGTCCAGGTTTATCGCCTATCCAGGTTCCATCCGCAGGGAGTCCGGCCGAGGTTTCCACATACGGCCCCGAACGATGTGAACAGGGTTCCCAAGACACCAAACGGGCGCCCGGTAGACCGTGCCACGGTGTATCTACCGCATCATAGCCCACCCCTAGGGTCAGCGCTATGCACGGCCGCCAACACATATCCTATAAACACCAGAAACTAGTTTCAACTCCTGGATAGAGGACAAGGGTGATCAAGAAGCCAAGAGGGTCCATTGGTTTCGGGCCCAATGCGTGGTAGTAACTGTTTCATGGATCACAAACACAGAACTCAGTTCCTGAGGACGGCTTCAATGAGACAACCCACCATGTACTCCTACATGGCCTCTCACCGCTACCTTTACCAAATCATATTCACACATTTAGTTCTCAACAGTAGGACATGTTTACACACCTCCGATTCATCCCCGATGAATCAGACCTGACTCAACTCTAAGCAGTAGCAGGCATGACAAACAAACATGAATGAGTAGGCACATCAGGGCTCAAACAACTCCTACTCATGCTAGTGGGTTTCATCTATTAACTGTGGCAATGACAGGTCATGCAGAGTAAAGGGGTTCAACTACCACAGCATGTAACAGTTGAATCGTTATTGTCCTAATGCAGTAAAAGAGAGCAGGAGTGAGAGAGTGGGATTGTATCAGAATGAACAAGGGGGTTTTGCTTGCCTGGCACTCCTGAAGATAATATTGAGTCTTCATCAGTGTCAACAATCACAGCGTCGGAGCAGCGTCTACCGAGAGGGGTCAATCACCGGCAATAGAGAAGGAACACAATCAATGCAATCCACAACATGATGCATGATAATGACATGGCAATATGTTGTTGATTGAGCTAATGCAACTAGCAACACAATTAAATGAAGTTGGTTTGAATACAAGATTCAAATTCAAACTCCATATATGATTAGTTAAATGCCATTTATTTGTTTTGTCCAAAACAGAGGACAAACATTGTTCAAACATGCATGAAAAGGCCATAAACAGATTCCTTGAATTTTTTTGATAATTTTTCATATATAATTTATTTCATTTGGAGTTACGGTTGATTTTCTATGATTTTTAGAAGTTTTGGGCATTTTCTGGAATTTTTTGAATTATTATAATTTAAACTAAATCCAGAAAATGTATTACTACATCAGCATGACATCAAGGTGATGTCAGCATGTCAAAGGCGTCGACCAGGTCAAACCTGACCAGTGGGACCCACTGGTCAGTGACCCAGTCAACTAACTAAGTTAGTTAGCCCTAACTAACTAGCCTGGGCCCACTGGTCAGCGACTGTAGTAACTAACCTAACTAGCTAATTAGTGCTAACTAGAGTAATTAGTCAGGCGAGGCCCGTAAGTCAGTGAGAGAGAGGGGGAGGTCAAACCGGGCAGTGGGGTCAACCCATGCCGGTCAATGGGTCAGGGGTCGCCGGCGTTTAGCCGCCGGCGACGATAGAGACGGCGGGGCGGCTCGGAAATGCTCTACAGGGCACCATTCAATCCGTGGGTTGCACCTACGAGTTACTGGGAGTGAGGAGCATCCATTGGGGGTGGTGGTAGGAGCTGGGGTGGCCGGAAAGGTGGCCAGGATGAGGTTCAGCGGCGACAGCAGCTCGGGCATCCTCGGGATAGCGCTACAGAGCACGGGAGGGGGCGCTGCGGCTGTCTGCGGGCTCATGGGATCGTGCTAAGCATGATGGTGTGCTCAGACACGAGCTGCGGTGGCTGTGGCCACGGCAGCGACATCGCCGGCGGCGTGGAGTTCTCGGCCAAGGGGGCTATGGCCTAGAGGTTAAAATCGACCAGGGGAAAAGGGGGAAACGGCTCGGGGCTCACTGTGGTGACGTAGGGATGGCCAGCGTGCTCGGGGAAGCGTCGGAGGCGGCGAATCGACCGGCGAAGTCCGGCGAGCAGAAGCGGTGGTGACGAGCTCGAAGACGACGGCATGGTGATCCTCGGCTTGCGTGGCTTGGCGAGGAGGAAGAGGGGCACCAGGCGGAGCTCGGGGGCGCATCGGAGAGGCTCAAAGATGGCTATGGCCGTGGGGGAGCTCGTCGGCGGCGACGGCTGCATTCGGTCGCGCGCGTGAGAGAGAGATGGAGAAGGGGACGAGGGCGAGGGAGAGTGCAAGAGTGTCAAGGGGGTCCAGGGGGGTAGCGTGGCGTCACAGAGGGAGTCCAGGGCGACGAGGGGGCAGCCAGGAAGGCAGCTGCCGGCGTGGCTGTCTTCTCCTCTGCCTTCTGGCAGGAGGAAGAAGACGCCCCTGCCCTCTGTGGGCCGGCCAGGTGGCTCGGCTGCCAGGTGGCTGGGCCTAGCACAGTAGTGGGCCGACAGGTAGGCTGTCAGGTAAGTGGCCCAAAGGACTTCTCTCTCTCTCTCTCTTCTAATTAAATTTTGTTTTCTATTTTCTGTCTGTTTGTTTTGACTTTATTAAAAATGCCAGAGCATTTTCAAAATTCATGATACTTCTTATGGCCACTATTTGGATTATTTCCAACAGCAAACATTTCAGTTCATGAATATTTGGACATTTAGAATAATATATAATATTTAAATGCCCAAATGCAAATAAGGTATGATTTAATTTAGAGCCCAAATATGTCATGGAAAAATGTGCATCACCTCTGGTACTGTTTATAGCATTTTCCATAAATGATGAACATTTTTGAAAGCCATTTGGATTTGTTGAAAATATTTTAGGTGAACCTAGTGAATTCCTTTGATGCTAGGGGTTTAGGCAATCCCCATTTCAAATTTCTTTGGAATTTAAACATGATGGCATGATGAACAAGCAAAGCCAAGCAAGGGCTGGACTGGGGCTGTGACAGCTCACCCCCACTAAACAAGAATCTCGCCCCAAGATTCAGGTGTAGGGTAAGATGAAAGGGGAACACAAACTAACATAATCTTCGCGGTCCAGGTTGCACTTCATAAAGGCGTTGATTCAATCACCATCTTTGTCTCGTCGTCTTGCTCCGAGAACTCCATCCAACATGATGACGACAGAAAGGAAGGAAAACCCTACAGGAATCGATCTCTTCGAAGATCGAGTACTCAAGATCAGCTCACGGAATGAGACGTAAGAACATCTCTTGAGTTGAGACATAGCACACACATCAGGAGCAATGGAAAGAGGTAAATGATAAAGGTTCAATTGGTAGGCAACAATTCCATGCTGGAGTAAGATGGTGCATGGTTTCAAAGTAGCGAGGAGATAATTGCCATGATACCATAACGAGGCATCTTAAAGAAGGTGACTCGTAGAAATATTCCCTTAAGTGGCAAAAAGAATTACTTTTGATTTAGAGATCATTGAAACTCTTCTCACCAGCCTGAGGCAATCAAAAATGATCGCGTGAAGGAGCTTGAAGAAATGGCATACTCATACTAGAATGGATGATGTGGACTACCTTGTTGAAGAAAATGCGATCGGTGATTTTTGCTAATCATCAGAAATGGATGGAACCCATGGTAGTACCACTATTGAAGATGATCCTGACCAGGAATTACCGGGAAGGTAGTCCAAGATAGAATGGCACAATGGCGGTGCAAGCTGGGAACAAAATGCAATTGTGGGAATGATTCTAGTAACTGGGGATAAACTCAACAGTAGAGAGTGATTCCACTGTTTGAATGGTTCTAGCATAATCGAGGGAACCAAGAGCACAACGACCCCTGAGGAACAACTTCTAGAATAAGTTGCACTAAATCCTCATGGAGAAGATGGGCAAATAGCTCAATCAAGATTCTACAACGATAGATCTTCTGGCTAGGTGTTTCGGCCAGAACAACAACCTTGTCGGGCCTACATCATAAATCTTGGAATAGCTCCAACCATCATATCCTCCTGAGATTCAGATCTGGTTGGTAACGGGATATTTCAGACAACATGTCTGGAAAGGAAGTTTGCAACACAAACCGACAAGACGATGTTGCAAGATTCTCGGGAATTGAACTATGATAGTAAACTCCAAAACATGAGCCGGTTCTACTACAAGCATGTGAACACGTTGTCCTAGACAAGCATGGTCACCTGGTAGTCTTACAACGAAACACTACCGAGTTCGGGGGGGCATTAAGGAGGATATCGAAGTCCTTGCGTAAGTCTAGCTCTTAAGAAGAAACTTCTTCTCCTTGAACAAACCAATCAGTGGCTTGGTGTGCTAGGAACACATATGGAGTGGAGGTAATTAATCTACCAAACCATAGAATACTTCGCACATATGCATGACTAATTTGGGATGATTCCAAGGGAAACAAAACAAACCTTCCTCAAATTCATGGTGGCAACTTACACCTAATGCACATGAATTCGAGGAAGTCACTTCTTCCATCCAGGCATAAGCTTCATGAGTGGAACACGAAAGCATTGCTTACAAAGTTTCCAATACTAACTTAGATGTTCAACATGAATCATGGGGGAGACAACATGCTGCTGATGGGCTCAACAACAACTCATCGGAATTTCCATATCATTGGACTTCCACCATCATGTTACCAATGTGATAGTATTGGTCAGACCAAAAGGTGTAATGGTGTATGCTTGAGGGATCAACCACGAGTAAGGCAACATTACGAACATCGTTGGTTCTGATTTGACTTGACGATAGCCCATACTCAAGTCAAAGTTTTGACAAGACAATAGATCCAACAACTGATCACGAGGACCAATTGGTGAAGATATCACCTTTCTTCAGTACACACACAAACACAAAGATATCCCTTCAAAAAGAACCAAATTTGGCAAAGCCTTTTATCTTTCAACTCTCCAAGTTGTTGTTTAGCTTAACCAACTAGCTCAGGGTATCCAACACAGATTCTTGGAGAAGGGGTGGTTTACAAGAAACCAACTTGATCACGAACTCAACATAGCGGTCAGGTGACAACCTGGTAACACTTTCAAGAAGATATCCGGAAAATCACGAACCACCGATATGTTGCTAAGCTCGAGAACAATCTTGCTTTTCAGAGCAAGACAATATGATCAGATAAGCAAGGAATGGAATAATCCTCACTCATTGATTAAGGAGTGCACCAGAATAAGGACTAGGTAGCACGATCAGTCCTAGGATGGTGATTCAATAACCAACACGCTAAGAATGAGAATATTGTCCATTTACTACAAAGCAACGAGTTGCCCGGGGTATTGATTTCACACATCACAATTCACTTGTTGGCATTCCGGTTACAACAACACGGAACCGAGGAATGAATAATAATGGCGAGAAGTATCACTGTATCAAGAGTTCATAGGAGGTTGTGCAATTCCTATGATATTCCTGACATAAAGAGGGCAATACTTAAGGGTTGAACAGAATCAAAAGCTGGATTAGCACTTTGATCTGCGGAATACAACTGCTTTGACCCAATCCTGGATATGGATGAGGTACTGGAGTTTGTTTCTCCTAGTCATTCCGGAATGGAATGGCATGACGGATCACATGAATAATAGGCATCGATAACACCAATGCACAACTACTCTTGACCAACAATTGATGGACGAGGTTCAGAATACAACTAAAGAGGGACAACTCAAAGGAACATATAATTTTCTGAGTTGTGGATGCATTGATTAGTATGTCGAACGAGTTCAACATATTTCTTCCGGATAACCCATGCAGAAAGGTAGGGTTGGCAGAGTCACAACATAGAATGGAGAACTCATCAGGAGCACTCTGTCGTGACCTTTTGGTTCAAAAGAACTCCTGCCAAGAATGGCTCATGATAATTGGAAGAAGGATGTACCACGAACCTCGAGGACTATCGCAAAGGTTACTAATATCCTAAAGGAACTAGCAACACTATCAACATGAGGTAAGTAGGGTGAATCTCGGGTTCAAGAACCCATGAATAGAGTACCTACTACTACATGGCATCATGGGATGCTTTCAAGAATAATGGCCAGAATCACACACTGGGGATAAAAACATGGCTAGATCACTAGGTGACTCCCTAAAACACCTAGGCCATAAAAATAGCTCCAACATATATGTTGAGGCAATAGAGTACCTCAACTCATCGATTAGTGTGGTTGAACTGGCCCAAAGGGACATCGGGAACGGAAAGAAGGGCTTTGCAACTGCATCAGACTGTTTAGAGACTTGGGATGACTCGGACAGCATAACGGCTGTAAATGCTCAAAATTACTTCAGACATCCTGCAAAAATGGTGGCATAACCACTCAACAACAAAATGTCAAGGTTCTGAGATCAACTGTCAACATATGGAAGTAGTAGGAACGGAACTGAGGCTTGAAACTATCAATTCTATAAGTCTATGGATTAGTAGCACGTCATCCTGATAGATAGATGAGAAGGCCTAATTCTTAATCCCCGTAGAAAAGAAGAGGTTGACTCAGACCAGAAGGGCATAGGGTAAAGGAGTAAAAAGAGACTTACGTTCCCTCCCACAATCAATTCCCCTACATATAACTAAAGCATTTCTAGACTTAACTTCGACCAGTTGGCTTGGTAAACCTACAGGCAGTCAGGCTCTGATACCAACGCAGTTAGGACCCCGATTCCAAGTCACATCGATCTAGCTCGTAACACCTCATATCACGTTGTGGCCTCACGCACGGTATTTCCACAGGTGCCGCCTTACCATGGCCCGGGACCGTTTGCGCCCTTTTGGCTCACGTATATGATAGTGTCGCTAGCATCCATATGACAGAGAACCTGGGCCGACATGGCTAGTCGTGAACCCAAAGCGGCACTAACCCATGGGGACAGGCATACATGAATCAACTTCAAACATGTTGGTCAGCAGCGTGTGAATCCGGGCTGCAGCACTGGGCTAACAGGACTCTGGTAACCCGGGCTGTAGCAGGCTAGGCAGGACTCCGGAGGTCACCGCGTGACATTTCCCCGAAGGGACAGACACAGGAACAAAGTGAAACACATGCCGGCCAGTCAAGTGTCCTAAGCAGTAGTGCTGGGCTAGCAGGACTCCGGTGAACCGGGCTATAGCGGACTACTATGGCTCATGGAAGCACTAGACTACATTTCCCCATAAGAGAGGCTGCCAAGGATAAACAACTAGATTGTTGGATCCCACACATACCAAGCATTTCAATCATACACACAATATGCTCGATATGTGTAAATACAACATGGCATCACAACATAACTCTACAACTCAAGTATTTATTCATTAGGCTCCGGGGAGCGAGATATTACAAACATGGGTCTCATGACCCAACAATCATAGCATACAAATCAAGCACATGCGGAAGCTTAACATGTCTGAGTACAGACATCTACAAATGAAAAAGGCTAAGAAGCCTGACTATCTACCAGATCCTGCCGAGGGCACAAGATCGTAGCTGAGGTATCAAGCTAAACGTCATGGTCCTCGCGGAACTACTAGCGAGACTGAAGTCTCTCTGCAAAACATAAATTAAGCAAACGTGAGTACAAAGGTACTCAGCAAGACTTACATCAGAACTAGCTACATATGCATCGGTATCAACAAGGGGGGGGGGTGGAGTTTGACTGTAGCAAGCCAGCTTTGACTCAGTGGCTAACCTGAACTACGATTGCAGGCAACTCTTTTGAGGTGGCGCACACGAGTCCACATATTCACCATTCAATACACCACTATGGATCCGCTCCCGTCTCCCTACGAGAAGGCCATCCATAGCACTCACACTTATCTTGCGAGTTTTAGAGTATCCACTTTCACTTGTCTATGAACTGTTATAGGCAACCCAGAAGTCCATTACCGTGGACACGGCTATTCGAATAGATGATGTTAACCCTGCAGGGGTGTACTTCTTCACACACGCTCTCACCACTTACCGCCGTTTACACGACATGTACTCGGCAACCTTCAAGCGGAAGCCCAACGAGTGTGTCGGCCACGGCCTACCTAAACACTCAAGTCTCTAGTCCAGGTTTATTGCCTATCTAGGTTCCATCCGCAGGGAGTCCGGCCGAGGTTTCCACATACGGCCCCGAACGATGTGAACAGGGTTCCCGAGACACCAAACGGGCGCCCGGTACACTGTGCCACGGTGTATCTACCGCATCATAGCCCACCCCTAGGGTCAGCGCTACGCACGGCCGCCAACACATATCCTATAAACACCAGAAACTAGTTGCAACTCCTGGACAGAGGACAAGGGTGATCAAGAAGCCGAGAGGGTCCATTGGTTTCGGGCCGAATGCGTGGTAGTAACTGTTTCATGGATCACAAACACAGAACTCAGTTCCTGAGGACGGCTTCAATGAGACAACCCACCATGTACTCCTACATGGCCTCTCACCTCTACCTTTACCAAATCATATTCACACACTTAGTTCTCAACAGTAGGACATGTTTACACACCTCCGATTCATCCCTGATGAATCAGACCTGACTCAAATCTAAGCAGTAGCAGGCATGAAAAACAAACATGAATGAGTAGGCACATCAGGGCTCAAACAACTCCTACTCATGCTAGGTCATGCAGATGTCTGTACTCAGGGTTTCATCTATTTACTGTGGCAATGACAGGTCATGCAGAGTAAAGGGGTTCAACTACCGCAGCATGTAACAGTTGAATCGTTGTTGTCCTAATGCAGTAAAAGAGAGCAGGAGCGAGAGAGTGGGATTGTATCGGAATGAACAAGGGGGTTTTGCTTGCCCGGCACTCCTGAAAATAATATTGAGTCTTCATCAGTGTCAACGATCACAGCGTCGGAGCAGCGTCTACCGAGAGGGGTCAATCACCGACAATAGAGAAGGAACACAATCAATGCAATGCACAATGTGATGCATGATAATGACATGGCAATATGTTGTTGATTGAGCTAATGCAACTAGCAACACAATTAAATGAAGTTGGTTTGAATACAAGATTCAAATTCGAACTCCATATATGATTAGTTAAATGCCATTTATTTGTTTTGTCCAAAACAGAGGACAAACATTGTTCAAACATGCATGAAAATGCCATAAACAGATTCCTTGAATTTTTCTAATAATTTTTCATATATAATTTATTTCATTTGGAGTTACGGTTGATTTTCTATGATTTTTAGAAGTTTTGGGCATTTTCTGGAATTTTCTGAATTATTATAATTTAAACTAAATCCAGAAAATGTATTACTTTGTCAGCATGACGTCAAGGTGATGTGTGCAGGTCAAAGGCGTCGACCAGGTCAAACCTGACCAGTGGGACCCACTGGTCTGTGACCCAGTCAACTAACTAAGTTAGTTAGCCCTAACTAACTAGCCTGGGCCCACTGGTCAACGACTGTAGTAACAAACCTAACTAGCTAATTAGCGCTAACTAGAGTAATTAGTCAGGCGGGGCCTGTAAGTCAGTGAGAGAGAGGGGAAGGTCAAACCGGGCAGTGGGGTCAACCCATGCCGGTCAACGGGTCACGGGTCGCCGGCGTTTAGCCGCCGGCAACGACAGAGACGGCGGGGCGGCTCGGAAATGCTCTACAGGGCACCATTCAATCCGTGGGTTGCACCTATGGGTTCCTGGGAGTGAGGCGCATCCATTGGGGGTGGTGGTAGGAGCTGGGGTGGCCGGAAAGGTGGCCGGCGACGAGGTTCAGTGGCGGCAGCAGCTCGGGCATCCTCGAGATAGCGCTACGGAGCACGGGAGGGGGCACTGCGGCTGTCTGCGGGCTCATGGGATCATGCTGAGCACGATGGTGTGCTCGGACGCGAGCTGCGGTGGCTGTGGCCATGACGGCGACATCGTCGGCGGCGTGGAGTTCTCGGCCAAGATGGGGCTATGGCCTAGAGGTCAAAATCGACCAGGGGAAAAGGGGGAAACGACTCGGGGCTCACTGTGGTGACGTAGGGATGGCCAGCGTGCTTGGGGAAGCATCGGAGGCGGTGAATCGACCGGCGAAGTCCGGCGAGCAAAAGCGGTGGTGACGAGCTCGAAGACGACGGCATGGTGATCCTCGGCTTGCGTGGCTTGGCAAGGAGGAAGAGGGGCACCAGGCGGAGCTCGGGGGCGCATTGGAGGGGCTCAAAGATGGCTGTGGCCGTGGGGGAGCTCGTCGGCGGCGACGGCTGCGTTCGGTCGCGCGCGTGAGAGAGAGACGGAGAAGGCGACGAGGGCGAGGTGGAGTGCGAGAGTGTCAAGGGGGTCCAGGGGGGTAGCGTGGCGTCGCAGAGGGAGTCCAGGGCGACGAGGGGGCAGCCAGCCAGGCAGCTGCCGGCGTGCCGGCGCCGTGGCTGTCTTCTTCTCTGCCTTCTAGCAGGAGGAAGAAGACGCCCCTGCCCTCGGTGGGCCGGCCAGGTGGCTGGGCCTAGCACAGTAGTGGGCTGACAGGTAGGCTGTCAGGTATGTGGCCCAAAGGACTTCTCTCTCTCTCTTCTAATTAAATTTTGTTTTCTATTTTCTATCTGTTTGTTTTGACTTTATTAAAAATGCCAGAGCATTTTCAAAAATCATGATACTTCTTATGGCCACTGTTTGGATTATTTCCAACAGCAAACATTTTAGTTCATGAATATTTGGACATTTAGAATAATATATAATATTTAAATGCCCAGATGCAAATAAGGTATGATTTAATTTAGAGCCCAAATATGTCATGGAAAAATGTGCATCACCTCTGGTACTGTTTACAGCATTTTCCATAAATGATGAACATTTTTGAAAGCCATTTGGATTTACTGAAAATATTTTAGGTGAACCTAGTGAATTCCTTTGATGCTAGGGGTTTAGGCAATCCCCATTTCAAATTTCTTTGGAATTTAAACATCATGGCATGATGAACAAGCAAAGTCAAGCAAGGGCTGGACTGGGGCTGTGACAAGAAGCTCCGTTCATTTGACCTGACTGTTACGTTTTCATGCTGTATTGTCCGATGGAGCACCATAACCTTCGCCGTCAGTTCTCCTAGGATCCTGAACAACATAGCAAATGTCTAATAGCCTGGTTTCAAAACCATGAATATCTTGACAACATCGAACAATGTCTCTCCTTGTTTCACAAAGGGTATCTGTTAGGGAATGGACTTGTGTCTGGAGTGCAGATACAACATTGTTTTGAGCTTGCATATCTAGATCATTAGGCAGTTTGGACGAGATTGCCTTAAGAACCAACCCAGTATTACGCAGGAACATGCTTTTGGCACTATTAGTGGACAGGTACTGACCCACTACAGCAAGCGCTGACATTGTGGTTATAGTTGCCTCGCCACCTTTAGAAGGTGGCGGTTCCACCATTTTTTCCATAGCTCACCGAAAAGTTGAGGTTTTACATTAGTAGTACCAGAACAGAAGATATTAAGGAGGCAGCAAAACCAAACAAAATAGCTTTGGTCTATATACAGAACTTATTCTGGTGAACCCATGTAAAATATTAGTTGTATTTTATTGCAAAGTACATAATAAAACCAGGTTCCAAACATATGACCATTTACCATCGCTAATGTATTGTTTATTTCTTCACATTGTATTGAGGACTAAGGATAAAGAGACTAAGTTTATAATACAGTAAGCATAGTACGACATCATTCATATCACAAAACAACTAAGAACAGACAAACATGCCATTGTAACGTTGTGTGGGCAAGTCCAGCACAGAACTAGATTATAGGTCAAGATCAAAGGAACATCACTCCTCTCTTTTAGACCTTGTAAGGTGCCATGATACGCTAAGACAATTGTGTATAAAATTTAAAAGAGTAATAGACATTGGCTGCAAACCAGGCAGTTCAAGGCACAAGTCAGAGTAAGTAGTAGTTGTCAGATCACGGGTTCCGGAAAAACCCTTATGGTTCGAACTCTGCGGTGCGCGCGAAGACCTCCCACCCCCTATCGATCTGCGTCCCAACTTAGCCTAGATCTCACGAACTAACTTGACGAACTCGCAACACAAAGGACACAAGATTTATACTACCTCGGGCCACCGTTATGGTGTAATACCCTACTCCAGTGTGGTGGTGGTGGATTGCCTCTCGGGCTGAGGATGAATGTTACAAGGGGAAGAACAACCTCCTCAGGTTGAGGTGTTCTTGTGCTTGGTGCACTTATGTGGCTGAGGATGATCTTCGATCCCCTCTCTATGGTGCTGGCTAGTCCTATTTATAGAGGCCCTAGACCTCTCCCCAAATATTCAGCGGGAAGGGAGCCAACAATGGCCAATTTGAAAGGGGACATCTATTACAAGCTATCCTGACATAAGGTGGTCTTCGCCTGCCAAAGGTTATGGCGGGGACGCCGTCTTGGGCTCGATGGTGACCTCCGTCTTGCTGTCCTTCTGGTCTTGGTCTCGTTCCACCAATATGGAAACCTTTGCTTGATGCCTCGGTACTCCGCGCCTGCGCTTGCCCCCTTAGCACCAAAGGGGAAACAAGGACGCCGTGCGTGCTGGCGCCCGCCTGGTCTCGATCGTCATGGCTTACGTCACGAGAACCTCACGAGGTTTGCCCGACCTTGAACTCTCCGCCCCTCACGAGCCGGCCTGATGAGGCTACTCCTGAGGAGGTCTTGTGTCATCCGCCTCGCGAGGCTTGACCCCTCGTGAGGGTCTTGATTCCTTTTTGATGAAGATGGGCCGTATAGGCCTGCCAGCAAAGCCACGCCGTGTGCCGCGGGCAGGCAAGTCTGGGGACCCTGTTCCCAGAAAGCCGACAGTAGCCCCCGGGCCCAAGGTGTGCTCGGGCTTGCTTTCAAGGCGAAGCCGAGGGTCAAGTGCGGAGCACCACGGGCCCCAATAGCCTACAGCCTTGGTCAACGTGTGGCGGTTGATTGGACGTGGGCGTCTCCGCTTCCCCACGCTGCCTTGATCCCCGCCTGGCTAAACGGCCACCAAGGTCTATACGGTTATTCTTACATCGCTTGCGCCATTCTCCTCCAATTCCTTTGCTTCCCCAGACTCTGCTCCTCTTTCCTATCTGACCTTAGCTCTGCTCGCCCCATCGCCATGGAGCCTACACAAGCGGATAAAGGGAAGAAGCCTCTGTCTTCGGCTAGTGCGCCCCCGGCCGCCGAGCCCGCAGTAGGCCGACCGTGGGTGCTCAATGATGAGGCCATGGGCAAGGTGCGTCCCATGCTCGCATCCAGCTTCAACGAGTGGGGGGAGATGGTGGCTTGGCCTGCTTCCCGTGCTCGCATGGACCGGACGGCCACTGAGGTCCCCTTCTTTATCGACGCCCTCTGTGCCGGCTTGGTCCCTCCTTTCTCTGCCTTCCTCAACACAGTGCTTTCCCATTACCAGATCCACATGCTGCACCTTGATCCCCAATCCGTGACCCCGCTTGCCATCTTTGCCTTCGTTTGCGAGGCCATGGTCGGCATTGCTCCTTCCGTGGCTCTTTTTCGCCACTTCTTCTCGCTGCACCTGATTGATCCTAGGTAGAGCTCTGGGTGCCTGAGCTTTCAGGTCATGGCGGCGACGGTCGGCGATGGGATTGACTTCGAGCTTCCACTATCCACGAACGGGTTCTAGACACGGTGGGTGTTTGTTGACGCCGGAGTGCTCAGCCCCTGCTCTCTTCTCCGTCTGAGCCCGCCATTCCTAACTCCGGCTGGTGCCATCGGAGGCTCGCCGATCCACGCCTTGTCCCTTCTGGCTGAGGTTGAGATGGCTCAAAGACCTTGGCGTGACTGTGCCTATGGTGGTGAGGGAGTTCGTCGGCGCCGAATTGCTCCGCTTCAGTGCCACTCCCGGCCGATGTGGGCCTTGCTCAGCAGCCAGGACCACATGCGACTTCAGGAGTCTAAGCTCCCCCATGAGGCGCGGCGAACGGTGTTTGAGGTCCTGATGGGTGTCCCGTTGCTGGATGACTTGCCGAGGCAGAGTTGTGTCTTGTTGTGCTGCTGGAACTAGATGTCCTTCGCGGGGTAGATGCCCTCCTTCGATGAGTGGGGGTTGCGCCCAGCTGGCCTCATGGGGCCCCACGAGAACCCCATCGTCGTGGTTCCTTTCCTCGACGCTGGCGCAGAGCTCGCCCCAAGTGTTGGTGCACGGGGGCGCGCACTGCTAGGGGCCAATAATGAAGGTGCCGAGATGCTGATGCCGCCCAGGGCTCCCGAAGCGTCGACTTCGGGGTCCCGTGACTCTTGCCCTGAGGTGGTGGTTGAAAGGGCGGTGCAGCCCGCGTCTCCCGTGGCCGGGGCTCTTGAGGCCTTGGCAAGTCACTGTGAGGTAGAGCCGGCCAGCTCTTCCCAACTTGGCGCTTCTAAGGCTGCCCCTTCGAGCACTTCTCTAGCCGTGCATCGCGTCAGTCTCCATGTTCAGCGCTTCGGCCGACTGTGCGTGGACTTCGAAGAACTCCGCAAGAGAAATGGGGCCCCAAGCTGCGGCAGCGGCACCTTCGGGCCATTGAAACGAAGGAAGTATATCGCCATTAATGAGTAAGTACCTTATCTTGGTGATCTTTTGTGTGCCGCTTTCCTACCTGACGATCGTCCCCTCAGGACCCCTTCTGCCAAGGCCGTAAAATCTCCTGAGAAGCAGCTCCCTCTCGTCCCGTTGCACACGCCCAGCTCGTGCGCCGCCCACGGTGCAGGGTCCACTACGGGAGTTGGCCCGTCATCAGGGCATCTTGAGCTTGCGCCTTTGATGTCCTTCCTTCGCGGCCTGGCTTGGATTGCGGAAAGTGTGCCAAGGGCTCCTCCCCTGATCACTGCCGGTGGCTGGCTGGCTTCGATCCTGGGGTCCTCATCAAGCAGCGGGCCTCATTTAGTTCGGACCCCTCACGAGACCCAGCCGTCGCCCGGGGCAGTGCCAGCCCCTGCCCCCTGCTGAGAGGGGACGTACCGCGTCGGGCATCACCCACAGCCCCTGTACCAGAGGGCGATATGAGCTGTGCGCTCGAGTTCAAGCATGGGCAGAGCGTTGTTCGTCGTGAGCTCTTCCAGGAGGTGATGGGCTCGATGAATCGACTCGATTAAGAACTTGAGGGTGTCGACGCGTGTCTCGAGGTAGAGGGTCTTCGGTTGGCGGAGGAATGGCACAAGATGGAGGTGGCCATCAACCTCAGGTGCCACCAGCGCGAGCTGGACAATAGGAAGGCCGAGGCCTCTCTTGCGGCCTCCCGTGAGGCCTGCTCCCGAGCTCTGGAGGAGGCTCGGGAAGTTGACCGCCATCAAGAGGCCACGGAGAAACGCGCGTGGGAGCTCCTACCCTGGAGCGCTATCTTGGATCAGTAGGTGGAGGCGCGCAGGGCTACTCTTGTATCATTGAGGGGGTCGCCCATCGAGGAGGAAGAGATCCGGAAGCACGAGGAGGTGTTGGCGCTGGAAGCTGTGGAGCGCAGCCTTGAAATCAAATGGCTGGAGATGAGGGAGGTCAGGGCCCAGGAGGAGGTCGACCGCCATGTAGCCGAGGCTCGTGCGGATCTCGAGAGTAGGAACAACCTGAAGCTGAAGCTCGCGGAAGCTGGGGCTGCTGGTAGGATTGCTACCCTCAAGTCCCGGCTGGTCGAGGTGGAGCGGCGCGAGGAGGCCACCGCATCAGCCCTGGCCTCGGCGTAGGTTGAGATGTTTTCATCCCGCGCCGAGCTGCTCTCTTTTCGGCAGTAGGTGGCCGACGCCGAGTCCGTCGCGCGGCAGAACAGGGACGAAGTGCTTGAGCGGCGGACGTTGGAGCGTGTGCACGCCCCCATGCTCGAGGACCTCAGGAACAGGGCCAACACCTCCCTGGGCCATATCTACGACGAGAATGCACCTCATCCACATACAAACAACTATGCCAGCCACCTCCGCTTCTTTGGGGATGTGGTGACGCGCCTGCAGAACCGTTCCGAGAGGGCTCGTCAACTTATTGAGGAGAGGAGTCGCAGTTTGCTTGGGCGCGCGTTCTCCCACGTCTTCAGCCACCTCCGCAACATCGACCCCAACTTCGATTTTCGCACCGCCATTGCTCCCGTACGGGAAGCCGTCCGGGGTGATCTGGCGTGATGGGTTGAAGACAATGTGGATGCGCTGGTCAGGGCGTTCGCTTCTGACGATGATGGGGTAGTGGTCGTGGCAGACGAAGGCGTCGTGGTTGACGACGGCGACGCCGACGCCGGTGAAGGTGGAGGCGACACCAACGATGGCGACAGCGATGCCAACGGTGCATTAGAAGATGATATGGGAGACGCGGCGAGCGACATATCCGGCTTATTCCTCGTTCCCCTATCGTTTACCTTGTAAAAACTTGGGCGTGGCCCCGGAAGATTGGAAGAGCATTTTGAGAGGGGGAGCCCCTCATCTAAACAATTGTAGCTTTTATCCTTCCATTCCAAATTGAGTACGCGTCTTCACGAGCTTACGCATGTCGGGGCAAGGTTGTTGTTGCGGTTTACCTTAGCTTGGACGAGCCCAAAACCGGCCTGAGAGATAGCGCGTTTTTGAGGAGCTCCTGAGGAGTTCGTCGACACGCCCGAGGGGGCTACGTGATAAGAAAGCGCCAGCCACGGCTTGGCACGTGCGTGGCTCGTGTGCTTCATGCCCAGCCTGGCTCGCGAGGGGCCCGCTAGGGGGGCGCGACTGGCGCGAACTCCGAAATAAGGCAAGAACGAGACTGCGAGAAATAGCTCGAACGAGAAAAGGCATCCCCCCCCCCCGCATGCATCAAATAAAATTCAACTTCAACTTAAATCCAAATCCAGAAGGCAGGGTTACAGAAAAGAGATCCAAAGCAAATGGCCGTGTCCGGTTCCTAGTCTAGTCTTCGACGTCTTCTCACCAGTGCGGAGCTAAGTGCTGCGACTGGGCGTGGGAGGGAGCCCCCGAGGCCCGAGGGCGGCTCTCCTGAGGCTCCGGGGCATGTACAACCCCACTCATTATTACGTGAGAGTGTCACGGGCGGCGATCTTCACAGGCGTGAGCCTTACTTCGTATCGCCTGACGAGGGCCCCTCCTTGTGCCACCCCTACCACCGGTGGGACGACCGGAAACTAGGACGGCCCAACAAGGGCAGAGGGGACGCCAGCGGTGCCCTCGGCGACCACGGGTCCTCTGCCAGGGGAAAGGTCGCCGTCGCCAACCCGGCAGAGGGCCTACCTCTGGGCGTTGCCTTGCTCCGTGTGACACGGGGAGGGGCCTTGCTCCTGGCTCGGTCGACGCAGCCCCCAGCGGGTCTCTCCTGTCGGGGCGGTCATTGCCTTGCCGGAACCATCGTTTAGCGCTATGACCTGGTTCATCTGTGACTCATCGTTAGCGTAAGCTTACCCATTGCCTTGCCGGTACCCTGTATCTATCATCCCCGGCGCGGCCGGCGGGGCTCTCTGGCGGCTCCTGGAAGGCTTCAGCTCCTCATGCCTCCTCCTCCCATCCTGGCCCGAGGAACGAGCCTGGGTCGTCCTCCGGTGTGTACTCCTGATCCATCATGAGGGGCACGTAGCCCTCTGAGGCCGCTGCCCCGAAGACCTCCCTGAAGTGCCCCACACTCCATGTCGCTCAGCCCGTCACGCTGTCCTAAGGATGGCGGGGCGGGGCTCCGATGGGGCCGTGTGCGAGGACAATCATTCCAGCACCCGTCCGAGGTGGCTCAGATGCGAGGGGGTGCCTTCCGTCCTGGACCATGCTGTTGTCGACGAAGCCCTCGGGTGCACTTGGGGGTACGCGGGCACGGCGAGGCCCGTCCTAGGATCCTGCCATTGCATGGGGCGTGAGCTGGTAGCAGAAGGGCGGTGCTCCCATGGCCGCCGTGTCCAGGAGCTCGACGACGTGTTCTAGCAGTGCATTCCGGATGCTCTCCATCAGGCGGCACCGCAACAGCTACCAAGCCACTATGAGCGCGGCTCGCATGTTCGCCTTCTCCCTCCTGGTGTGTGGTGCCGTTGCTGCGGCGTGGCTTGCGGCCCTTGCAGCAGCTCGCGTCCGTCGGGGGGTAAGAGCAGAGGGTGAGTGGCCACATCGCCCGTGCCCCGTGGTGTTTGGGGCGCGCGCCGCTTGAGACGTGGTGTTGAGGTCATCCTAGGCAGGCGGTGCCACCTGGGCGGGCCAGGCTGCCCATCGGTCGTCGTTAGCCCTCGGGTCACTGGACATCGGAACCGCGGAGCGTCCATGGATCGCCTGGTCGGAAAGAAGCTCCGGCGCACCCCTACCTAGCGCTCCAAATGTCGGATCATAGGTTCCGGCAAAACCCTTAAGGTTCGAATTCTGGGGTGCGCGCGAAGACCTCCCCCCTATCGATCTGCGTCCCAACTTAGCCTAGATCTCATGAACTAACTCGACGAACTTGCAACACAAAGGACACAAGATTTATAATGGTTCGGGCCACCGTTGTGGTGTAATACCATACTCAAGTGTGGTGGTGGTGGATTGCCTCTTGGGCTGAGGATGAAGAGTACAAGGGGAAGAACAACCTCCTCAGGTTGACGTGTTCTTGGGCTTGGTGCACTTGTGTGGCTGAGGATGATCTTCGATCCCCTCTCTATGCTGGTGGCTAGTCCTATTTATAGAGGACCTGGTCCTCTCCCCAAATATTGAGTGGGAAGGGAGCCAACAATGGCCAATTTGAAAGGGGACAGCTAGTACAAGCTATCCTGACAAAAGGTGGTCTTCGCCTGCCAAAGGTTCTGGCAGTGACACCGTCCTGGGCTCCATGGTGACCTCCTCTTGCCGTCTTTCTTGTCTTGGTCTCATTGCACCAATACAGAAACCTTTGCATGATGCTTCAATACTCCACACGTGTGCTTTCCCCCTTAGCACCAAAGGGGAAACAAGGACGCTACGCACGCTGGCGCCTGCCTGGTCTCGATCGTCATGGCTTATGTCACGAGAAACTCACGAGGTTTGCCCGACCTTGAACTCTCCGCCCCTCACGAGCCGGCCTGATGAGGCTGCTCCTGAGGAGGTCTTGAGTTATCCGCCTCGCGAGGCTTGGCCCCTCGCAAGGGTCTTGATTCCTTGTTGATGAAGATGGGCCATACAGGCCTGCGAGCAAAGCCTCGCCGTGGGCCGCAGGCAGGCAAGTCTAGGGACCCCCATTCCCAGAACGCTGATAGTAGTTAAAATTCATGAGGATTAAGGCACTACAAGAAATATGTCAACAGTTGACCTTCTGTCAGTGACCCTGGAAGAATTGGTCATAGATCTATGACCATTTCAGACCAATTGGTCAAAAGCTGTTCGGGGGGCTCCAAACCCTAAACTATAACGACCATTTTGGTCAGAAAGGTCGTAATTTTCTTACACGAAATGGTCATAAAGCAGATAGCACTGGTCCGCCGCCTTATTTCTAGCTGATCACGACCAATATGGATGGTCATAACCTTGTAAATTGTGGTGGGTTGCTATGACTAGGCGCCACCTCATCAGTTTTGCCTATGTGTCATGTCCATGTGGCATTTTTTGCCCCGGGATGTGAAGCAACCTATGTTTCTATCATTCCCAAAATTCCCAACAAAATCTCAAAAATTCTTTGGCTCATATGTTCGTCAAATATGTAAAAAACCTTCCTTGCCTAGTTCAAAAATAATTCAACAATATTCATTTTCCTATTCTGTTCAGAACAACACTTTGTGAAGGAAGTACCACTTTGGCATGTCCAAATAGTATCCATTTTCTATTGTGCTTTCCTATGCCCAAATAACCATCCTCCACCAAATGCCAGCTCAATCAATTCATTATTTTGAACCCAGCTTCAACATTCGTATTTATGTCCAGTGTGGTTCTTTGCAAAGCAAGTACCACCTAGGATCCTCCTTTTCAGCTGAAAATTTGTGAAGACGGTCTTCTTAGTAACTGATCATCCTCAGCCAAAACTCACGCCCATTAGCCATGTACATTTCCCGTATCGCTAATCAAACACTTGGCTGCTAATTCATGTTTGAGCATCGATCGGTCTCCTCGTCAGAATCTTATGTTGTAATTTTCTTCCTAGCACCTACCTGGGGAGTGCCCAACACACTAGACATGCCTAGGCCGCCCATAACACACGGCAACGCCACGGTCACGCGGTGACCACGCGACGGGCATGCAAGTTTACGTGCTCTAGAGTTGGGGCCCTCGGCCACTGCCCAAACCTCGATGTATCGCCACCAAACCATGCATTTATGATTAAATAGGTACTTATGTAACTATAAATGATTTTTAGAAAAAAATAGCAAACTATGAGGCAGCTGCAGTTCAAATTTGACCCTCTTCCAACTAAATCGGAGGAAATTTGTCTTTTTCACGAGAGGTGGATCAAAACTTTTTACACCCAACCATTAGGACAATTGTGCATTAAATATGGCCTAGTATTTTAGAAAAATGATTTGGTCCAATTTTGCAACAATTATTTGGGAGGTTCTTCACAAAAAAACCTCCTTTTGGGCGCTCAAAAATGGAAAATGGTTTTTTCATCCAAAGAAAATGAAAACTTCCTTAGGAAACATTGTTTGCCATTCCAATATGCACCCTTGTGCACAATATGAGATCATTTAAACAAACTATGCCATGAATCAGGCCATAAGATTGATCATTTGGCTTGAAAGCCATTGATCTCCACACGTGATAGCTTGTTTTTGAGAACACTTTTTAAAATAATTGCTCTATTACAAGTTTGTTATTTTTCCTGGGAACTTGGCCACATATAATGACACAATGCGAAGGTTGCCCAATTTTTTGATTTTTTTTAATTTTTTATGCCCATTTCAAAATGCGGTCAAAACGGCGGGAATGACCGTTCCTAGCTAGTGGTTGATTCTTGGAATTTTTTTTGGTGTTTCTATGATAAAATAGATACTTATGTACCTAAAAATGATTGTTGGAAAAAATAAAGAGCAAACTACAAGATAGCTATAGTACAAATTTGACTCGCTTCCAACTGAATCGGCGGAAATTTGTCTTTTTCACGACAGGTGGATCAAAACTTTTTACACCCCACCATTTGGTCAATTGTGCATTAAATATGGCCTAGTATTTTATAAAATTGATTTGGTCTATTTTTGCAAAAATCATTTGGTAGTTGCTTCACAAAAAACCTCATTTTGGACACTCGAGAAATGGAAAATGATATTTCCGTGCAAATAAAATGAAAAATTGCTTAGGCAACATTGTTTGGAATTCCAAGATGCACCCTTGTGCACAATATGAGATCAGTTGAACAAACTATGCCATGAACGTGGCCATAAGATTGAGCATTTGGGTTGAAAGCGATGAATCTTCAGGCGTGATAGCTCATTTCTGAGAACACTTTTTAAAAATAATTGCCGTATTACAAGTTTATTATTTTTCCTAGTAACTTAGTCACATATAATGACACAATGCGAAGGTATTCCAGTATTTTGATTTTATTCAATTTTTTATGCCCGTTTCAAAATGCGGTCAAAACGGCGGGCTTGACCGTTCCTAGCTAGTGGTTGAATCTTGGAAAACTTTTGGTGTTTCTATGATTAAATAGATACTTATGTACCTAGAAATTATTTTCGGAAAAAATAAAGAGCAAACTATGAGGCAGCTGTAGTTTAAATTTGACCCGCTTCCTACTAAATCGGTAGGAATTTGTCTTTTTCACTAGAGGTGGATCAAAACATTTGACACCCAACCATTTGGTCAATTGTGAATTAAATGTGGCCTAGTATTTTAGAAAATTGATTTGGTCCAATTTTGCAACAATTATTTGGTAGGTTCTTCACAAAAAAGCTCATTTTGGGCACCCGGAAAATGGAAAATGATTTTTTCGTCCAGAGAAAATGAAAACTTCCTTAGGCAACATTGTTTGCCATCCCAATATGCACCCTTGTGCATAATATTAGATCATTTGAACAAACTATGCCATGAATGTGGCCATAAGTTGATCATCTGACTTGAAGGCCATTGATCTTCACACATGATAGCTCGTTTCTGAGAACACTTTTTAAAATTAATTATCGTATTACAGGTTTATTATTTTTTGTGGTAACTTGTCCACATATAATGACACTATGCGAAGGTTTTCCAATTTTTTGATTTTTTTTGAATTTTTCATGCCCATTTGAAAATGCGGTCAAAACAGCGGGCATGATCGTTCGTAGCTAGTGGTTGAATCTTGGAAAAAATTTGGTGTTTCTCTGATTAAATAGATACTTTTGTACCTAAAAATGATTTTTAGAAAAAATAAAAAGCAAACTATGTGGCAGCTGCAGTTCAAATTTGTCCCGCTTCTAGCTGAATCAGCGGAAATTTGTCTTTTTCACCAAAGGTGGATCAAAAACTTTTGACACCCAACCATTTGGTCAATTGTGCATTAAATATGTCCTAGTATTTTAGAAAATTGATTTGGTCCAAATTTGCAACAAATATATGGTAGGTCCTTCACAAAAAATCTCATTTTGGGCACTCGGAAACTAGAAAATGATTTTGTTATTCGAGGAATAACGCTACTAACTATTTGGAAACTTAACAAACATTGTAAAAAAAGAGAAGGAAACTTACCACCGGGCGTCATGGTGCTGCGTTGGAAATCCTATAACTACAATTATTTCGGAATGGAGGAGCTAAATTTGAATCTATTTTGTACATGACTACATATGCTATTATGTACAAAATCAGAGCAAAGATTGGTGCCCCCATAATTTAGGTATGATTTAAAAATGCCATGATATCAAATTCAAATAATTGAATGGACTTCATGTTGAATTCGATTTTGTTAAGCCACCTTAAGTTGAATTCAGATGTATGCTAGTTCATCGGTAGCTATTTATAATGTTGATTGTGTAACTTTCGTACGTATAATGTGCTTTACACACACAACATGAACTATACTCACGTTTATATTCGATTTCTAAAGCGATGCATTGTCTAGAGTTCAAAATACTAACTGTGTGGATCAATTGTGTCGAATAATAACATAGACATGCTCAAATTCGACAGAATCTAGATGTATGATGGATCAATGACCGTTCCTTACGCGAACTGCAAATATCATGATCCCATCCTAATATTTGGATAAAATTTATATCTTTAATCAATGTGTACATCAGTCTTTTACATGTAGTTTCACTCCCATTGGTGGTCTCTCACACATGCTCACGCTCTCTCTCCCGAGGTGCCTTTCTCGCACACATGCTCTCTATATAACCCTCCCTCCCTCTCGTAACCATTTACGACTGTTTTCACTAACCTTTATCACAAGCAATCTTCCTCTCGCAAGAATACACATGCATAATCCCCATCGACCCTTTCTATATACATAGACCAGCCTACGTGTCTCCTGTACGCACATTATCTTTAGGCCTGTCTCTCACGCATTGTCTCACACCTCTCTTCCTAATCGACGAGTATGATTCTAGCAGAGCATTCTGTAGGATTCCCCTTAAAGTTAGGTTGGATGAATAGTAATATCAGAGATAAAGGGGTTACCTTAGTCCGAGAACCTAGGGTTACAAATCCTAGCCGGCTTTGTCAGTGGACACAGAGTCCTTCACAATTATGCTATCTTTGTCTTGTACGACTAGTCATCCATGGGTCTCCCTAAATGCGTCACGGGCCGACCAATGTGGCGCAGGACGGAACCTAACGAAGGGCCTCACCTCGACCCACCGGACCTCACGCGGTGACACACCCTCTGCCCCCACGTCTCGTTATCTTCTCACACGCACACATACCAACATAGACACCACACACAAAAATATATTCTCCTCGTGCCTCTATCCACTCCCCCCTTGCATATACACACTCAAGGGAATCTCTCGCCATGACGTCATATTCGTCTCTCTCTCCAGACCACTCTCATTTCTCGTGCTATCTCTCCCACGCCCCCCGCCGGCACCTCTATCCATGCCTCTCTCGAATACATAATACACACACATACCTCTCTAGGCCCTGCCAAACGCATCAACTACACATCCACACATGTTACATCACGTACCCCACTGATCTAAAAAGCCCTCCCTTCACGTTTATTTCGCATACAAGATTCCTTTTGAATAAAGTGTGGCCAAAAAATTATTTTAGAATTTCTACATATATACAACATTACAAAGTTATATGGAGGAGTATGAACGCTAATTTGCATTGCATGGTGCCCACAATGATATTTATTCCGCACTGTGAATTTGTATATTTTTATACTATACATAAAGTTAGTCATACGTGAAGCCCTCTCTTCACGTATGCACACAAACTATCTCCATGTCCTCTAAAAGTAAGCCCCCAGCACATTCACACATGTTTCATCTTTCTCTTGCGATATATACAATGATGATCATTGCATTTGAAGCTAAAGCACGATATGTACATTGGACTTCAGAATCCACTCATTACGGTCACCATTTACGTTTTGTGGTTATTATACAGTCATGGGCTCACCGTACAACTCTGTATTTGCTCTAGACATGACTAGTTGACCAGTTAAATGCTCCACGTGGCACCTCTAGTGTTGCATAACATTATATTACTACCATCAGGCCCACCTGCAGGCCTGTATCTACTCTACATCTACACTCTTATAAAAAACAGAGTTGGTGATGATGGTGTGCCTGCCATCCTGCAATATAGGCCGTCCGATTTATATATGAAAGATAGGAAAGAAATTATGGCAAGCAAAAAGGTACCCACACACCTCTCCACATTTGCAAATAAGGCCTTCCCTCATTCATCCTTTTCTCTCACAAGATAAACTAGTCATACAAATGCATCTTGATGTTATGTGCAACGCACGGGCATCTTGCTAGTAAGAATGAAAATAGACGACAAAAAAATATTGGACGGTGGTTCGAAGTCATGACCGCGAGCACAGCGAACAAGGTGGCCTTGTATTGGTATGCTGACCCGTCTGTTTTAACACACATGAGCTGGTGTGGTGATTATACACTCACACGCACGCATGCACACAAACTGCATGCACGCAACACTCACACGAACACATGCACCCACGCACGCATGCAACACTCACACGTACACACGCACGCAACACTCACACGCACACACACACATGCATGCACACACCAGTACACCACACGACCAACACTCTCTCTCATGCTCAAGTGCTCAACCTACACGTGCATGCGCACACATCAGGCCCTGACAGACACATACACAACCAGGTGATTCCCGCGCACGGGTTGGAGTCTTGTCGCGCCTGCGTAATTTTGTGTTTATCTGACATTTTCCCTACGCGAACTGACTGGTGGGACCCACAAGGAACATGGTCAATTTAACTAGTCAACATGGTGCCACACAGACTATTTGGCTCGTCAACAGAGTGCAATCTGATGCTGAACCGTGAGCAAGTGACCGTATAATCACCGCAAAACGTATATAGTGACCATAATCACCTTATTCTGAAGTTCGGTGAACGTATTACGCTTTTCTCTCTGTAGGCCCTCAAAAACTACATCTCTACACATTCTCGCATGTTACATCTAACAACTATGCAATACAACACTAATATTACACTCTAACACAATAAATCATATGTGTTTTTAGTTTTACTAGATATCATATTGTTACTTAATTATTCAGTTTGCATACATTAAAATTGCCTTTGAAATGTATGGCCAGTATCATATACCGCGTGGGAAAAATCCTGCCCTTTCCTGTTTAATCGGGTTTGTATCGATGGATTGTGCGAAACAACAAAACTATAGTACTATACAGTACAAGTGACAGTGCACTGGGCCATCGTGTCGTGTACTCCTCCGTCGTAAGAGTGGAGCGCTCGCTTTCATAAATCTTCTAGTCCCTTTCGCCGACATGTGGGACATCAAGCTACCGGGTCCACGTGCCATACTGGAATACAGTGCAGAGCACCCAAGGTGAAGCACACAGTCATGGCGCTGGCGTAGTAATGAGCAATAATGCGTCAAATCACAAAGTGCCGGGGTACTTATCCACGGGCACCTATGGGACCGGCGTACCGGGTCCCTTTCGGTTCGGCGGGGGCGGAGATCGTGCAAAGAGAAAATTGAGGCGATACACGCGAGCGATTTACCCAGGTTCAGGCCGCACGGATGCGTAAAACCCTACTCGGGAGCGCGGAGTGCTACAGTACACTTCAGCAGCTAACGAGACGAGCCTGAGTGTTTTTCGAACCCCCCTCTACGTTGCACACGGGCCTCCTTTTATATGCTCAAGGGGTCACCGACAGGTGGCAACGGAGGCAAAGGGTAAAAATGGAAAGGTGCTGCGGTAGGTGCAGCTACCTGCTACAGTGTATCATACCTAACCCTGACGGCAGGGGACCAGGGCCTTAAATGCCCATTTGTGTCGCCTAAACAGTGCAAAAAAGGACCGTCAGGGGCGCCACCGCTCGCCACGATGGCAAACTTGTCAGCGCCGCTTGCCACCGTGCACCGCAAGCTGCCCAGCCTTCCGCCACGTACGCCTGGAGGGGTCCCAGAGCGACACGTTGGTGGATGTGCTGGAGCGCGGGCACAGTGGTGTCTTGCCGCGGCAAGCGCCTTGCCGCGGTTGTTGCCTTGTCGCGCCCGGGAGCTTGTCGCTCACCGGGCCTTGCCGGGACGTGCGACGTGTCGCGGCAAGTTCCTTGAGATGCCTTGGTTGGCCTTCCCGGCAAGCTCCTCTTGCCGGGGTCTTGAGGTGCCTTGGTTGGCCTTCCCGGCAAGCTCCTCTTGCCGGGGTCTTGTCTCTTTGACTTGGATACTTTGTTCTTGAATGGCTCCAAAGGAACCACGGAGGACCTTGGCGGTCACCCGGCAAGCCTTGCCGCGGGATGCTGCGACTACCCGTGCACAAGTTTGGGATACTAGGGTACCCCTACTCTAGTATACCGACAGGAGCCCCCGGGCCTGGGCCATACACGGTGCCGAGCGCTGTTGGGCCAGGCCCAAAACAGGGCACGGGCACGCGCGGCCTAGGTTATGCCGTATCTTACTCCGTATCCACCGCGCCCTCCCCGAACGGCACGCGTTGAATGCGGCGTCGTGGGAGAGATCGTGGGTGGTTTCTTTATTCGGAAATGCGGAACGTCCGCCCCCTCCCTCTTTATAAGCAGGGGAAACAGGGGCAGTTCGCCCACTTGCCCATTGCCGTTCCAATCTCAGAAATCTCCGCCGCTCCCTCGCCTTCCCAAAGCTGAGAGAGAGAGCAGCGCTCCGCCCCCACATCACCACCAGCACCACCAACACCGTCGACCTCCTCCACTGCTTCTGCCATGGCTCCAAAAGCCGACAAGGGGAAGGCCGTGAAGTCGACCGAGGCGCAGCGGCTCGCGGCGCTGCGGAAGGAGCGGGTCGTCTTCCCCCCCAAGCTTGGCGCGAAGGAGCTGAGGGAGAACTACTACCTTTTCTGGTCGGCGGAGACGCGAGCGCATCCGCGCACGAAGGTACTCCCCGCCGCCGCTTGGAAGAAGGCCCCAAATGGATACCCTTTCTTTGCTTTGTTCTTCTACTGCGGGCTCTGCCCACCTTTCTCTGAATTCTTCTGCGACATCATGAATACCTACGGATTCCACCTCCTTGACTTCACCCCCAATGCCGTTCTGACCATGGCAGTTTTCGCACATCTCTGCGAAAACTTTGTCAGAGTCCTTCCCAACGTAGCCCTCTTCCGCCACTTCTTCATACCACGAGTAGAGAGAGGAGAATCTTTATCCGGCGGAATCTCCTGGATCTCAAGGGCCGGCAAGAAGGAAATGTATCTGGAGGGAGAATTCCGCGGCAAGTGGGAGGAGTGGAGAGCAGATTGGTGTTGGATTGACGAGGAGAACCCGCAGCCACTCACCACCCGGCGCCGAACCCCAGTAGCACGCGACAGCGATTGGAGTGACGTGGCCGCGGAATATGATAGGCTGAAGATTGCTGTCACCAGGATCCTGCGTCTCAGGCTTGCCGGGCTTACTGTAGGTGCTGTTGGCGCGGACTTTCTTCGCCGCCGCATCGCCCCCCTGCAGGAGCGGGGGAGGCCCACTTGGGAGTTCAAGAACGCAGCAGACATCATGAGGCTACGGCCGGGCCTCAATTACAACTTCACAGTCCTGGAGCTCAACGCGATGCTTCAGGAGCTCTTTAAGTATGACCCCCAACATCCCGAGGTGTTCAGGTTGCCGGGAGGCGTCGTTCCGCTATAAAACAATTCCTCACTCAACTGCATCCATGCAATGATGCCGGAGTGCGATTCGCATGGAATTGTGCTAACTTGGCAGGAGCCTACGGATGACGTCGTGCAGCAGTTCTTCGATGACTTGGTGGAAGTGCCAATCTGCTCCGACGAGAAGGACAGCCTCACCCGCGACACCACGGATGCGGAGATGGCGCTCATCGCCACTAGGCTGGAAGAGGCAGCGGCAGCCGCAGCCGCGGGCGAGTTTGGATTCACTGTGGAGGAGGCAGATGCAGCCGAAGCGGCAAGCCATGCCGAGCGAGGGGAGCCTGCCGGCAAGAAGGAGCTTTCCGGGCGTGATGCCGAGCCGAGCCAGCCCGCCAAGGACACGAGCGGCTCACTGGAAATCAACTCCTCTTCCTCCTCATCTTCGGGCAGCTCACCGCAAGCAGAGCCTCCATCCCCACCAAGAAGGCGTCTCCGCAAGGTCGGTGACGTGGCGGAGCGGCAAGCGGGTCAACAGTCGCCACGCCGCGTGACGCGCTCCACCGCGGCAAACACCATTGCCGCGGGAGCGCCTCATGCTGCGACGGAAACTGGAGCGGAGTCTAGCCGGACCACCGCTTCAGTTCCTACCGCTGCTCACGCCACGCCGGCAGCCGGAGCGGGGTTGTCTCAGACCACCGCCACTGCTCCCGCCAAGCGGCCAAGGGAAGCTACCCCTCCGCCTCCTCGCGCTGGGCGCGTGCCGGATTTCGTCTTCTCTGCGTTCAGCTCCGACGAGGAAGAAGAAGAAGAGTAAGCTTCTCTTGCTGTACTTGTAGTTCTTCAGTTCTTGCTGTTTGTCTTGTTTCTCACTTGCTTTTCTCCGAACTTGTTCCTCTTTAGGACTCTGGCCCAGAGAGCGGCAAAGAGAGCTGAGGTCCTGGTGATCGTCATCGAGGACGAGCCCACTTCAACAACAGGTGGCGTGCCCGAGACAACCTTGCCGGACCCGGCGACTTTCCTCCAGAGCAGCCCCCAGCGTAAGTGTATGATTTACTTTCCGCTGCGAGGCGCGCATGGGTACTTGTCTTTGCTGATATCTGCTTGTTGACTTGTGCAGGAGCCGAGCAGCTCCACCAGGAGCCAAGGTAGAATCCCCCGACAAGGGAGAATTCTCTGGCAAGGGAGGGCTTCCCGGTAAGGGAGAAGTCTCCAGCAAGGGACAGCGCCAGCGGCCCTCCGACGGCGGAGAACCTGACTGCAGAAACTAGCACAGGTAATCCTTTTGCTGCAAAACTTCCCTTGGGTCCTTCTCTTGATATTCTTGGGTTTTTGCTTAACTCTTCCCCCCTTGCCGGCTGTCAGACCCATCAGCTGTGGAGCAGATGGAGACCGAGGTCGCCGCCGAAGAAGCAGCCGGCACTAGTGATCCCGCCGGCGCCGAGGCCGCCAAGGCTGGCGCCGCGGCGACTGGCGAGGGATCTGGCGATCGTACTGACGGCCCAGAGGCCGCAGGAGCGCCAGGCGCTACACCGACCGCCGACCCGTCCGCCGAAGCCGCAGCGCCAATCACCGAGGAGCCCCAGCCGGGTGTCTACTTGAAGGCCGGTGAAGGCGTCTTCATCAACCTCCCCTGGGCGTCAAGCTCCACGGCGCTGGTCGAGGGGGAGATCTTTGACGGGGAGGTGCTCGCCTCTGCTGGGTTGACGGCGGTTGACGCGCCAAGCAGCAGCGGCAACGAGTCTGAAGAGGAGCGACTGCTGCGGAAGTTGTTGTTGCTCTACCGCGCGCGGCAAGCCAAGCTGGAGTCCCGCGAGGCGCTTGTCGCGAAGGCGGGAGAAGATATTGAAAAGCGCGCGGAAGAGCTCGGGGGTTTCCACCGGGAAGCCCTCCGATCCCTGGCGGAGGAGCGGGAGCGGCTCGCTAAAGCGCAGAAGGCCTTCCTCCTCGAGAAGGCCGAAGTCGAAGAGCGGCAGCGACTTGCCGCTGTGAAGCTAGCCACGGAGGAGGGCGAGCTGGCGCAGCGGAAGGTCAATCTCGACGCCCACGAGGAGGAGCTTGCCGTGCGCGAGGAAAAACTCGGCGGAGCCCTCAAGCAAGTAGAGGACGCTGCCGCCGCCGCTGAGGCCGCCAAGAAGGAGTTGGAGACGAAGGTGGCGCAGTTAGAAGCCGATCTTGCCGAGAGGGGCAAAGAGCTCAGCGCTGCCAAGGACTCCAATGCGGGTCTTGAGTCGAAGCTAACTACTTTGACCAAGACCCTGGACAGCGCCATGAAGCGGGAGGCGACCTTGAAAGAAGAGATCAAGGCCGACAAGGCGCTGCTGGAGAGCATTGCCGCCACCCAAAATGCCTTCAGGAAAAATGTGGAGCACTGGACGGAGAGTCTTGTGGATGCTGCCACAGATATCGACAAGGAGCTGGCGCAGCTGGGGATGGAAGATCTTGGGTATCCCTCCGATGACAACCTCCAACCCAGCGCCAAGCTTGTCCTGTTCTTCAAGGGCGTGGCGACGGCCCTTCAGCGGCTCCGGGAAAGGATCCCCAAGCAGCTGGCCGACGAGTCGCGCAAGATTTGCGCGGGAGCTCTTCAGAAAGTGTTGATGAAGGTGGCCTTCCGCAATCCGGGCCTCTGCCTCACCAACGTCCTCAGGACCTTGCCGCCGGAAGCTGATCTGGAGGAGCTCAAGGCCCTTTTCGCACCCATTGTGGACAAGGTGAGCGGGATCAAGAGGGTCGAAGGCGATCGCGTAGATTAGGCCGCCCATTTCTTCTTTCCTTGTCGCTGTTTATCATGTCATGAAAACAATCTGTTAGAGCTGCGACAAGCTATCTTTGTAATATAGCTTTGTTCTATGGGATGATTGCAATGTTATTCCCTTTACTTGATTCCTTCCTTTGTATGTTTTTGCCCTACGCTTTTAGGGAACTTGTCGGTGCAGGCACCTGAGCTGCGAGCGCTGAGTGCGGGACGTCAGCAGCCTGCTGGCGGTGCCGCTACCGACAAGAAAACTTGTCGCGACTAGTCGCAGCTCACTTAAGTTGCTGAGCGGACTCGAAACAAAGTAAGGGCGCTAGCGGCTCACATAAGTTGCTGAGCAGACTCGAAACAAAGTAAGGGCGCTAGCAGCTCACTTAAGTTGTTGAGCCGACTCGAAACAAAGTAAGGGCGCAACTAGCTACGAGTTGGTTCCTCCGCGCACAGGTTTTCCATACAAAGTGCGGTCGTTCAAGGGAGATAACTTAAAAATTTAAAAAATCTGATTGCTCAAACTTTGGCAACTTAGCTTTTCTGTTGTTTGCTTCCCGGCAAGGCGAAACTTTCTTGAACGACGCCTGGTCCATCCCATCATCTTCTCCTTTCCCCACCCCCGGCAAACTTGTGGGCGAGGGGAACCTTCCTTTCCAAAGAAAGAAGAGACAATACAGGTATGGAGCTTTACGGCTCGTTATTGCTTACCGTGGAGTAGGTGCTGCACAAAGTGTCAGATCATATATGCCAGAAAATAAAAAGCATGAAATCGACAAAATGTGCAGAGCACATGAGCTTTACTTATGCACGGGGTCTGCGCCTGGCTTTGTACAAAGGATTACATGCAACAGCGGCAAGACTTGTACAAAAGGTGGTTGCCGGAACAGGTTCCGACAACCGCGCCTTACGGGTAAAACTTACGAAGATGCTCAATGTTCCAGGAGTTGCTCACCGGAATGCCATCTTCGGTCTCAAGGCGGACAGCGCCAGGCCTAGTGACTCGTTTCACCCGGTAAGGGCCTTCCCACTTCGGCGTCAACTTGTTGGAATTCTTGGCGGACTGAACACGCCGAAGAACAAGGTCGCCTTCCTCGAGACTTCTGGCGTTAACTTTGCGGCTATGGTAGCGGCGCAAAGCTTGCTGGTAGGGACCAGCTCGCACAGCAGCCTGAAGACGGTCTTCCTCAAGGAGCAGTGCGTCATCTTGTCGCAGCTGCTCTTGCTCGAGCTCATCATAAGCGAGCACTCGAGGTGACCCGTATACGAGTTCCATGGGGATAACTGCCTCTGCTCCGTAGACTAGAGCGAAAGGTGTCTGGCCAGTGGCTCGATTTGGCATCGTTCTGATCGACCAAAGAACCACCGGCAGCTCCTCGATCCAGTTTCTTCCGCACTTGTGCAGCCTGTCGAAAGTTCTGGTCTTGAGCCCGCGCAGCACTTCAGCATTTGCCCTCTCCGCTTGACCGTTGCTTCTCGGGTGAGCAACAGAAGCGAAGCAGACCTTGGCGCCAAGATCTTGGACGTACTGCATGAAGGTGCGTCTCGTGAATTGTGTACCGTTGTCGGTGATTATCCTGTTAGGGATCCCGAAGCGGCAAACAATCGACCTGAAGAACTTGACTGCTGATTATGCTGTCACCTTCCTCACTGGTTCCACTTCCGGCCACTTTGTGAACTTGTCGATTGCTACGTACAAGTACTCAAAGCCCCCGACTGCTCGGGGAAAGGGGCCGAGGATGTGGAGCCCCCAGACCGAAAATGGCCAGGATAAAGGGATCGTCTGGAGAGATTGAGCTGGTTGGTGTATCTGCTTGGAATGGAACTGGCACGCTTCACACTTGGTTACTTGTGCAGTTGCATCCTGGAGGGCTGTTGGCCAAAAGAAACCTTGCCGGAATGCTTTGCCGACAAGTGCTCTTGCGCCAATGTGATGACCACATATGCCTCCATGTATCTCTGCCAACAGCTTTTGTCCATCTTCCCGGTGAATACACTTCAATTTCACACTGTTGAGTCTTCTTCTGTACAGTGTCTTGTCGACAAACTGGTACATACTTGACTGCCGGGCTACTCTTTCCGCTTCTTCTTGCTCTTCGGGAAGTTCTCCTGTCTGAAGGAAACGGACAATCTGCTGCGCCCATGCTGGAGCTTGTGGCTCGACAACAAGGACTAAAGGCAAATCTGCCGCTGCGGGAACATCCGCTTCTATGGCGAGAACCTGCGGCTCTGCTGGAGCTTGACGTTCCCCAGCAAGTTTGCCGAGGCAAAACTTGTCGGGAGCTTCTGCTTCGACGGAACAAACCCTAGGGTTTGCCGGAGCAGATTGCTCCTCAGCGCAAGGCAAATCTGTTGTTGCGGGAACGTCCGCTTCTATGGTGAGAACCTGCGGCTCCGCCGGAGCTTGACGTTCCCCGGCAAGTTTGCCGGAGCAAAACTTGTCGGGAGCTTCTGCTTCAACGGATAGGGCTTGCCGGAGCAGACTGCTCCTCAGCGCTCTTTGCGTTGATCTTGGGGACCTTCTTGGTGGCGGCTTCGGGAAGCTCTGCCGGCAAATAGTCACCAGAAATCAACTTCCTCTTCTTGCTCTATCCAGTTGGTGGCGTTACAAACGGTTGAGTCAGATTGAGCACAAAGATCCCTGGTTCCATAGGTAACTTAAGTGCGGCGCACTTTGACAGGCCATCGGCAACGGCGTTCTGAGCTCTTGGAACATGTTCCATTTGCAGGCCGTCAAAGTGCTCTTCTAGCTTTCTCACTTCATCGACGTAAGCTTCCATCAACGGACTCTAATAACTCTTGTTTACTTGGCAGACGACAAGCTGCGAGTCACCCCTGACAATGAGCTTCTTAATCCCAAGGTCTGCTGCGATCCTGAGACCGGCAAGCAAGCCTTCATACTCTGCAGTATTGTTTGTTGCTTGCTCCTTGGGAAAGTGCATCTGGACTACGTACTTGAGGTGTTCTCCGGTGGGTGCGACAAGCAGCACGCCAGCACCAGCGCCTTGCAGCGAAAAGGCACCATCAAAGTACATCAGCCACTCTTTGCTTGCTTCCTTGATGGGGATGCTCGTTTTTGGAATTTCTTCATCTGGTGTTGGCGTCCATTCTGCTATAAATTCTGCCAATGCTCTGCTTTGGATAGTTGAAGTGCTCTCAAACTTGAGGCCAAAGCTTGACAGTTCCAGTGCCCACTCAACGATCCTGCCTGTCGCTTCTGGATTCTGTAGTATCCTCTTCAGCGGAAAGCGAGTGACAACTGTGATTTCGTGTGCTTGGAAATAATGGCACAGCTTTCTCGAGGCCATGAGAAGGCCGAAAAGCAACTTCTGCACACCAGAGTACCTTGACCTAGCCCCCTGCAGAAGGGAACTGACAAAGTAAACTGGGCGCTGCACCATCTTCTTCTGTACTTCCTCGCGCATCTGCGCAGATCCATCCTTGTCGAGACGAGAGCTTGCCGGGGAAGCCTCCTGCTTGTCGCTGGATGTGCTTGCCGTGGTTGCTGGCTCGTCATCTGCCTCCCTCTCTACTACTAACGCAGCACTAACCACTTGATTGGTTGCCGCTACATACAGCAGCAACTTCTCTTGTGGCTTAGGTGCGACAAGTATTGGAGGGGAGGACAGGTATCTCTTCAAGTCTTGCAGCGCAACCTCCGCTTCCGGAGTCCACCTCATTGGACCTGCCTTTTTCAATAATTTGAAAAATGGCAGGGCGCGCTCAGCAGACCTAGAGATAAACCTGCTGAGAGCAGCCACGCAACCGGCATGTCTTTGTACATCCTTGACGCACTTTGGTGCTTCAATCTGCTCAATGGCCTTGATCTTGTCGGGATTGGCTTCAATTCCCCGCTGAGACACGAAGAACCCGAGAAGCTTGCCGGAGGGAACTCCAAACACACACTTCTCTGGGTTGAGCTTGAGGCTGATCTTGCGCAGATTTGCAAAGGTTTCGTCTAAATCTTGAATCAGGGTTGCCCTGTCCTTGCTCTTGACCACTATGTCATCCATGTAGGCCTCCACATTTCTGTGTATTTGCGGCTCAAGAGCGACATGGACCACTCTTGCAAATGTTGAACCAGCATTTTTTAATTCGAAAGGCATCCGTATGAAACAGTATGTGCCACATGGAGTAATAAATGTGGTCTTCTCCTCATCCTCTTCTGCCATGAAGATCTGATGATATCCTGAGTATGCGTCAAGAAATGAAAGCAAATCACATCCGGCTGTGGAGTCAACAATCTGGTCAATGCATGGCAAAGGAAATGGGTCTTTGGGACAAGCTTTGTTAACATCGGTAAAATTGATACAAAGTCTCCATTTCCCGTTTGCCTTGCGCACGACTACAGGATTGGCCAACCACGTAGGATGGAGCACTCCTCTGACAAGGCCTGCTGCTTCCAACTTCTTGATCTCTTCTGCAATAAATTCTTGGCGCTCCACTGCTTGCTTCCTGACCTTCTGCTTGACGGGCCGCGCATGAGGACAAACGGCAAGGTGGTGCTCAATTACTTTCCTGGGAACACCGGGGATGTCAGACGGTTGCCACGCAAACACGTCGACATTCGCCCGCAGGAAAGCAGTGAGCGCGCTTTCCTATTTAGGGTCGAGAGTGGCACTGATGGTGAAGGTACCACTAGCGCCGTCCTCCTTGGCGAACACCTTTTTCGTCTCTGGCGGAGCTGCCATCGTCTTCTTACACTTGCCGGTGGAGCTCGATGGTGCGTCCTCGACGGCAGCGCAGCACTCCAAAGAGGTGCGCTTGCCGGAGTGGGCATCAGAACTCTTGCCAGAATTGGTCTTCTTCCCCCCGGGAGCTTCAGTGGCAAGTGACTCGCGATCTGCTGCGGCTGCTGCTTCCCGGTAGATCTTGTCGGCACAGATAAGAGCATCCTTCTTGTCGCCGGGGACAGAGATGACGCTTATCGGGCCTGGCATCTTCAGCATGTTATATGCGTAATGAGAGGCTGCCATGAACTTGGCGAGTGCTGGACGGCCAAGTATCCCATTGTAAGGCAATGGAATATCGGCAACGTCAAAAGTGACCCTCTCAGTCCTGAAATTCAGCTCGCTGCCAAATGTTACTGGCAACGTGACCTTCCCCTTCGGCTTGCTCCTTCCCGGGTTGATTCGTTGGAATGTGCCGGTCTCTTCGAGCTCACTGTCAGGGATCTGGAGTTTCTGGAGTACAGTGGAGGAGATCAGGTTCAAGCCGGCCCCGCCGTCAACTAGCATCTTAGTGACCTTGAGGTTGCGGATAGTTGGTGAAACCAACATCGGCAAGCACCCGACCGCAGTTGTGCGATCAGGGTGGTCCTCAATATCAAAGATGATAGGCGTGCTGGACCATTTCAGAAGCTTGCGTGACTCGACAGGTGGTTCTGCTGCATTGACTTCCCGCACCCACTGCTTGAGCTGGCGGTGCGAAGTATGCAGAGAAGCTCCACCGTCAACGCACAAGACCTCTGTGGCTTTCTGGAACTCCTGCTCACTGGTCTCGACATCATCCATGTCTTCGTCTTCGTCGTCGTCTTCATCATTGTCGCGGCCGCGGGGAGGTCTATCTCCTTGCCGCTGCTTGGCCTTGCCGAAGCGTCCTCCCCGGCCGGCACGCTTCTTGCCGGATTCTCCAGCACCTCCTTGGGCCCTCTCCTTGTCGCGTCGCTCGTACTCAGCCTTTTGCTACTGGACAAGCTGCTCGACCTTCTTGCAGCTCTGGAGGTCATGGCCCTTGGTGCAGTGAATCTTGCAGTACTGCTTGTCGGTGCCGTCCTGCTTGTCGGCGACCGCCACAGCCTGACAGTTGGCACACGCGGCAAACTCCTTGCCGGAGCTACCAACTTTGGCTTTCTGGGCACCACCTTCATTGCCGGACTGCTCAACGACTAGCACCTCTTTGCCTTTCTTCTTCCTGTTCCGCCGCCGGTTTTTCTTTGCCGGGGCAGCATCCTCACTGTCAGATCCTTCTGCTCCGGTCTTCTCTCCGGGGAGTTTCCTTCCTTCCTCAGCGCGTGCACACTTGTCGGCCAGGGCATACAGCTCACTGACGTCTCTGATCCTGCACATCGCCATCTCCTCCCGCATCCTGCGGTTACGCACGTTCTGATGGAACGCGCTGATGACCGCGGCGGGGTGGACGTCTGGGATGTTATACTGTACACGGCTGAACCTCTGAATGTACTTGCGCAGAGGCTCTCCTTCCTTCTGGGCGAGCAGATGAAGGTCGCTCTCTTGGCCATGAGGTTTGTGGCCGCCTGTAAAGGCGCCGACAAACTGATGGCATAGGTCTGCCCAGGAGGATATGGAGTTGTCCGGCAAGTGCATGAGCCAGGACCTGACGTTGGGCTTGAGCACCAGCGGGAAGTAGTTGGCAAGGATCTTGTTGTCCCGCCCCCCGGCAGCCTGCACCGCGATGGTGTAGATGCTGAGGAACTCCGACGGATGCGTCTTGCCGTCGTACTTCTCCGGTACGTCTGGTTTGAAATTCTTCGTACTGGGCCACTGGACTTGCCGCAGCTCACGAGTGAACGCAGGGCAACCTACCGCGTACGGCAAGTCGCCTGGTTCCCCTGGCGCATGCATGTCAACAGAGGGCCCAACGCGCTGGTCTGATTGACGTCGCGCTTCTCTTCGGCGCTCGATGCGAGTACGAGCGTCTTCTTGTTGTCGTTCTTCAAGAACTTGGCGCTGATCGCGACGAGCTCGCGGATCTGATGACGTGGTGGAGTCGCTGTCGAGGTAGATCCGGCGAGTCGGCGATCTTGGCCTTCGGGGTGGAGAGTGCAGAGAGGTTGCACCCCCACCGGTCTTGTCGCCACCGGCTCGTGCCTGGCTGACTTGCTGCGGCTGCGACGTGCTCGGCTGCCGTGGAGTGTCGCCGTTGGCGAAGCCGATGAGACTCTGGATGGTGGCCCTCCAGTCGTCGATCTTGTCCGCCGTTGGAGGGTAGTCTAGGAGCAGCTGAGCTCGCGCCAAAGCTTCCGCTGCAGTGGCGGGTGGTGGTGGCGAACGGTGCGAGGAGCGGGATATGCTCGGACTTCTAACGACGTTAGAAGGAGCAGTATCTCGCCCAGGCAACCGTGCCTCGCTCGTGCCAGCATGTTGACGTGCATGGTGGTCCTGAGCGCTCCGAGATCCACCAGCTCGATCTTGGTCTAGCAAGCACATGGTACCGTGAGTACCATGACGCTGCCGGTCCCGTGCCTCCTGAGACGGGCGCGGTGCATGTACGGACGCCGAGGTCTTGGAGTGCGCCCGGTCGTTGTGGGAACCGGCTACGCCGCCGATGGGCAGCGCAGCCTTGTCCTTGGACCTGGCAGCACCGTGAGCTCCCTCGTCGACGCGCGTTCTTCCGCCGGCACCTGCCCCATCAGCCGTTTGCTCCGGCAATGGTGGGTTCGGCGCGGACGGAGCAGCCGCCTCCGAAACCTTCTTCTTCGGCGGCATGTTGATGAAGATGATGAAGATCTAGCTCGTGAGAACGCCGGATCTGGTTCACACAACTTTGACGCCCCCTACCTGGCGCGCCAAAGATGCCGGGGTACTGATCCACGGGCACCTATGGGACCGGCGGACCGGGTCCCTTTCGGTTCGGCGGGGGTGGAGATCGTGCAAAGAGCAAATCGAGGCGATACACGCGAGCGATTTACCCAGGTTCGGGCCGCACGGATGCAGAAAACCCTACTCCTGCTTTGTGGTTTGTATTGATTTCTAGCTCGGGAGCGCGGAGTGCTACAGTACACTTCAGCAGCTAACGATGGCAAACTTGTCAGCGCCGCTTGCCACCGCGCACCGCAAGCTGCACAGCCTTCCGCCACGTACGCCTGGAGGGGTCCCAGAGCGACACGTTGGTGGATGTGCTGGAGCGCGGGCACAATGGTGTCTTGCCGCGGCAAGCGCCTTGCCGCGGTTGTTGCCTTGTCGCACCCGGGAGCTTGTCGTTCACCGGGCCTTGCCGGGACGTGCGACGTGTCGTGGCAAGTTCCTTGAGATGCCTTGGTTGGCCTTCCCGGCAAGCTCCTATTGCCGGGGTCTTGAGGTGCCTTGGTTGGCCTTCCCGGCAAGCTCCTCTTGCCGGGGTCTTGAGGTGCCTTGGTTGGCCTTCCCGGCAAGCTCCTCTTGCCGGGGTCTTGTCTCTTTGACTTGGATACTTTGTTCTTGAATGGCTCCAAAGGAACCACGGAGGACCTTGGCGGTCACCCGGCAAGCCTTGCCACGGGATGCTGCGACTACCCGTGCACAAGTTCGGGATACTAGGGTACCCCTACTCTAGTATACCGACACAAAGCTGCACCTTTCCCGCAGTTAAGTTGGTGGGATGAAGTAATAATGCTAAAAAAAGAAGTCGGAGGGACGAAGCAACCATCATTTCACTCATTGTTGATTCCGCTTCTCCCTCATCTACTTCAAGTTAATCACGTGTTGCTTCTGCCGTTGTTTTGCCTCATGTGGAACGCGGATCGGCTTGGTAAAGCACTGACACGTGGGGCCGCATGTTAGCAAACTGCCAGGACAACAACCTCTAAAAATAAGAAACCTCCCCCGCCATCCGTGTGACAAAATCACCTCCTTTTTACTAATCTTGATTCTATAATTTTTTAGATCAATATAACTAAGATTTGTATAGATAGCACACAGGAGCAAAACCAAGTGGTACGGTTAAGGGCATCCACAATGTGTAGCCAAATGTGAAAATAGCTTTTGGCATCGTGGGAACCATTGTGGATGGTGTTGCCAAAGCCAAAAGAATGGAACCGAAGCTCCCTGGTTGATTGATTGAAGGAATAGAAAAATGCAACGTCTCTCCTGTTTCTCCCGTGCTTGGACGCATGTACAGTATAGAGCATAGAGTCTACTCCCCTGTCCCTTCTATCACAAATCACAATGCAGTGAGGCGTCAAATCACAAAGCACAGACGAAGCAACCATCATTTCACTCTTCGCTGACTCTGCTTCTCCATCGTCTTCTTCGAGAAACCATCTCACCGCACTAAGTTGGACAGACGACGCTATTGTGTACTAGTATTACTAGTACATTTACGCGTCCTTTGGTTCAATGGACTTCCTGGATGCAAATAAGGCGGTTGTCTTGGCTTGCAGGCGACACTTGCAAATGACTTACCGTGGTCTCCCTCAATGGTGTTCTCCATCGAACGCACTTTGCCAAACCAAATTTTCGAGATATCATCAACGTCACCGCAATGGGGAAGGAAGTCAAATATAATAGTTACTACCTCCATTTTTTGTACACAAGGCCAGTATATCAAAATTACAATTTGCAAAAGTCCACTAACACTAATTGAGGCAAAATTGATCGGTTTTTTACCCTTGCTTTATAGCTGTGCATGCAGCCTGGGAGTGATGACAGACCAAACGCATGCATGCAACATGCATATAAGAGGTAGGGGAAGCGCACTTGCGGAGAATCCGAGAAGACTGAAGCAGGAATCAAGGAAAAGGAGCCAATGACTCCATGCGTATTAAGAGCCATACATTTCTCTAGGTCCTTGCATGCATGGGTAAGATTGTCCAAAATAATGCACAGGGTGGTCTCCTTAGTATGTGTGCGCCGAGTTATACGCTAACTAAAAAAGAACGAAGGGAGTATACTAGCAACCAAGGACATTAATATCCCTTGCATGCATGCGGAAGTGAGAATGTTCGTTTGCATGCCCCTGCATTAATCAAGCGATGAGGAGTGAGATGGTTAGCTCTTTGGGCTTTGGAGAAAAAATATGCATTAATTGACACGTGAAACGAGGATTTGTATTGATTAATCCCGTGAAGGAAAACCCCGTCTTTCTTTTTTAACACTAGTACTCCTAGTATGTACTTATCGTGTTTGGGTCTAGGCCTTGCATTGCCATAATTCGCCACACATTTTTGCCAAGCTTGGCTAAAGTTTTCAAAATGAAAAGGAGGTCCACTTGCGCACGACTGTCGCGGTCGCACTGCACCCTCACACGGTCGTTGTTGCATGCCGCGGTCGCACCTCAGCCTCACACCGTCGCTCCTACATGCCGCAAACCCAACCAAGGGAACGCACCCTCACTGACACGTGCTGTCGCATGTGAACAAACCAAACTCAGCCATCCTACCGCTGACACATAATTTTCATTCATAGAGTATGTTTATCCAACCGCATGTTGGGGAGTATCCGTATGGCCCGTGCGATGGTCTGTTGGGGAAGAAGAAGAGGTGAGGAAGAAGGGTTAGGGGACGTAGGATATTCATCCAACCGCCTGAAATGGTAGACTGACCCAAGTCGGGCGACTTGCATAACAATATATGTTTTTACACAGCAAAAGATCCATAAAAACAACAACATAAAGAAAAACTATCACTGCTCGCGGAATGAGACGGCCTCATCGCCTTTGGCTGCCGGCGTGAACCAGCCGTAGCTGCCGACGTGTGGCTCCGCACCGTGGTTGTCCTCGGCCTCCAGCTACTCGTTCACGCAGAGCGTGCGGGCTCTCTGCACGGACGAGTGCACCACCCGGTTCAAGTCAAGGACGTCCGGTTCCGCCTGCAGGAGGGCGTCGATGGCAGCGGCATCCACGTGCTCCACATCTGGTCGAGCCTCCGCGGCCTGTTCAAGTCCAGGACACTCGGTTCTGCCTGCAGGAGGGCCTTGATGAGAGCAGCATCCGCACGCTCCGCGTCGAGTTGAGGCTCTGCCGCCCGGTTCAAGTCCAGGACGTCCAGTTCCTCCTCCAGGAGGGCCTCGATGGCGGCGGCATCTGCGTGCTCCGCCTCAAGTTGAGCCTCCGCTGCCCGGTTCACATCCACGACATCCAGTTCCGCTTACAGGAGAGCCTCGATGGCAGCGGCATGCGCGCGCTCCGCGTCGAGTTGAGCCTCTGCCTCCCGGTCCTCCTTTAGTATCGCCAGGTTTAACCGCTGGTCTGCCTGCACCATGGGGGACTCGGACGTCGGCACGAAGTCGACGTCCATCGTCTCATACCCATCGGCGGCCTTCTGCGCTGCGACCTCTGCCATGAACATTGGATCGGCTTCCTCCTCCTCGTAGCTTCGCTCCAGAGAACTCGGGGATTGGCTTGCTGCAAAGCGAGATTTGGAACGGAGGTCTGTGGCGCCGACCGCCGTCACGATTTCTGCGCGGTGCTCCGGCGTCAGCATCTTGTAGTACGTGATCTTGCGGTGCACCACGGCTTTCCGGTGAACTAGGGGACGCTTGATATGGGCTAGGGGATTGAAAGGTGGGGGAAGGGGCTGGAGATTAGGTGTGGTTTTATGGCAGTGGCTGGCGTAGGCCGAGCAGCAAAGGGTCTAGTGTGAATAGTGGTTCCGGTGACGACCGGTCAATCGGTTTTGATTGTACATCGCTATTGTCGCGTTCGCGTTGCAGCCCGGCAAGCTGGACCCTCGACGTCTCTCACCGAATGGAACACGCTTCGTCTTGCATTTTCAATCTCTTGTGGGACCGCAGTTGAGAGCAAACCGACATCCCTCCCCCTCCCCCGCCCGCGTCATTTATACTACCACTCCCTCCGTTTTATGCAGAGTAAATAAAAAGAGAGGGAGTATACTATGGATGAGGATACCCTGACGTGGCCGAACCCATTGAGTAACTGACATGTGGGGCCTAGCAAGCATGGGGTCCACTAGTAAGTGACCGAAAAGGAGGGTAAGGCAGGGATACCTACGTCAGAGGATCCACTTCCACTACTAGGCCTCATTCTGTTGGGAGGATTTTCGTAGAAAAAACATAGGAACAAGGATTTTGGAGGAAAATTTCCTATATATGCATTCGGTTTGTAGGAAATGCGTACAAGAATTTCGTAGGGATACTACTCATTTCGTATGTTTTTGGAGAAAACTACACATCCACTCAAAGCTCATTTTGCGCGTAGGAACGAGGCAAGTCAATTCCTTAGGATGGCAAGTGCCATCCTATCAAATTCCTATACTACTCCTAATTCCTACGTTTTGATTTCCTCCAAACCGAATGAGCCCCTACTCCCTCCTTCCATTTACTATACAGGGCCTAATGCATTTTTCGAGGCTAACTTTGACCGAATGTTAGAGTAATAATATATGACATGCAACTTACACAAGGCATACTCCCCTTACTTTTTCACATCTCTCTCCTCCACATAGGCCGTATATAAATGGAAGTAGGGAGTACTACTATGAGCACTTCATACTCTAGTACAGATGTTGTTAGTGCTCCACCAGTACTATTGGACAGGGAGCTTAAAAAGTTATTATTGGACTGGCTATACGTGGCGAAATCCTAGTAGGAAGAGCATGCGCGAGAACAAGCACATTCACGTGGTTGAAAACAAATTGGAAACCATCTCGATTACAAATCTAGGAGTACTTACGAATCTAACGATATTGATTGGGAGTTGTTGAATGTTGATACTTTTTTTATCAAAGTAGAGATACTTTGACTACACATAAAACTTATATTTAAACTAGAAAGGATAGGAGGGAGTATATTGTACGTTCAAAAACGAAATGAACATTGAATACCCTTTATATATGATTTGCGGATGCTATGATCACCGGTTCAAAATTTTGAATCCACCTTAGGTATCACACATGCCCCCACTCATTCTCTCTCGATTTCATCTTGGGGTCCGGAGATCGATTCAAAGAGGACTAGGGTGGGTAAAATACGTTTGTTTCGCTTATGAATGTACAATATACTCCCTCTGACCCCCACAGACCCCCCCCCCCGTGGGTCATTTCTACCATAGAAACAGATCAAACCATTATCTCGTTGCACGACACACAATTGATCTCTGAACTTCAATCGATCTCGTCAACATGTGTCGAGGCATGAACCGAATGGGATGTCAAAACTAATACGCAAAGCGACATGTAGTGGAGGCAATGTGAAACTTCAAACAAACTGTTTGTTTGTATGTATGTCGGTAAATTACAAAACATTGGAAATACAAGCATGGTCTATGCCCACATGCGAATGATACTCGGTGGAATGTTCAAATGAGGCATCCGGGAGGATGGACTCGACGGGAGGGTGACATTATCGATGGAGAAGAGGGTTGGAGAGGAATGAGAAATAGGCAAACGCCACATGATTATACTTGAACGGCTCAAATAAACAATAAGTTGTCTCGCTTGGCCTACATAGTGAAAGGCCTAATGCGCAACGCGGAGCACTAATGCTCGAATATGGCCGGGAAAATAGGGAAATCGACATGTGGGGCACACCTGTCGGGACGACGTAGCGCAGACTAGTCCAATGGAGGAGCTGGCCCATGACCTCCTTGCCACCAGCAACCGTTCATGTGGGTCGTGGGGGCCAACACCATGGCGCAGCTCCAGCACACCCTCTGGACACGGCGACTGCGGTGAGCGACACACTCATCGTCGCTAGACATGGTCGGTTTCAGTGTGCAGAGGGCGGCGTTAGCGCGGTGGCACGACCAACAGTATGTTTGGTTTGTGCCCAAGGTTGCCCCATCAAAGCATTGAGTAGCCAAAATTTTGGTTGAGGTTTTGGTTGCCCATGATTTGGCCGACATTAGCAAGAAAAATGAAGTAGAGTTGGCTAGAGTTCATTGGCATGCCAAAAAATGGCAACCATCCAAACAAACACCAATCTGTGGGTCATGACCAAAATTTTGGTAAGGTGCACTTTGGCCACAATCCAAACACACCCAAACACCCGGCTCGTTGAGGATGCACGGGGCGCCAGGATGCGTCCGCCGAGTGGTGTAGCGCGGCCAACTGCATCCTCAGGACCTGAGACCATGTCGGGTTGTCTTGCTTTTTCAATGACATGCGGGGATCGCATGTGAGTAAAGGGCATCTCCAATGTTGCCACGACCGCAGCTGACTACCCTGGCACACCAAAAACCCTCGTCCCTCGCGCTGTCGCGTGGTGTGTTCCCAACCAGTGCCAGCTGCCCGCATTCATATCGTCCATATGTATGTCGTCGTTAAGAGGCTCAGTGCCCGAGGAACCAACTCCGGTGACTTAATAACGCACCAGGAGGCTTGGCCTCACCGGAATGCGCTACCTAAAGCGGCAACTCCCAGCTAACCTCCACACCATAGCACATCGTCCTCCTACCTGGCACCACGTCCGCCATGACCGCAAATGCGAACGCTCTACAGGAGAGCTTGTCTTCGAGGATGAAGCTCAAGGTCGCCGCCCTCGCTCAAGTCGCCCCTCGCGACGCAATAGTGGCATAGCCGGACGCGGACGCTACCGCACAAGCGGTGGCCACGCTGCCGCCGACGACGGGAGCACCGTCAGCCACACGTCCTACTTGCCGCCGTCTAACGTCCGTCACCGCTGAGGTCGGTGACTCCTCCGAGGATGAGTAGGGCATGGAAGGCAGCAGGGCATGCATGGTGTGCCAACTGGCCGGTCCATATCACGTGTTCTACTCTTCCTCGCCGGAGACCGCACCTTCACTTCACGGGTCTTGAACCCTGCCCCCCGTACATAGAGATCGCAGATGGATGACATCGGTCACCGCCGTAGAATAGGTTTAGGGTCGGGTTTCTTTTATTTTTCTGTCCTATAAAAGTTTGAAATGTAATGGAAATCTGTCGTGTTTGCATTAATCTCGGCCGGTGTATATGAACTTTCACAATAATATAGTATATTGTAGGAGTACTAGCAAGATGCCCGTGCGTTGCACGGAAGATCAAGATCTTGTGGGAGAAAAGGATAAATGAGGGAAGGCCTTATCTGCAAATGTGGAGAGGAGTGCGTGCAAATTGTCATAGTTTCCTTCCTATCCGTTAGATACAGATCGGACGGCCTATATTCCAGGATGACAGGCACACCATCATCACCAACTCTGATTTTTATTGAACTGAGACAAAGCTAACATGCCAAGTAAAATGAGCACATAGGGTCTATGCATACACAATTTATCTTAGGCACTCCAATAATACGTCCACTACACATTCACGCATTTCACATCTTTCTACATCTACGAGAACCTACAAAAGGGTTAATGTAAATTGCCTCTCTCTCTCCTCCCCTGATTTTCATGGTGGTGGGCCCCTCCCTCCCCCAATCTACAATCAACAGCTCACATGTTTCACATTACGTTAATTACATAACTGGGATTACGTAGGTGTAGCATTACTCGTCCTAAAAAACCCAACTAAGCCAACCTCCTAGCATATCGCACGAGAAAAGACCCGGCCACATCATTTTAGTCGGGATTACCGGATTACTAGTAGTAGTATCGATGGATCGCGCGAAGCAACAAGTTTTTTTAGGGGGCGAAGCACCTAGTTTAAAAGGAAAAAGGCGGTACACTCACCGCACCCCTGTCGCGGTCGCATTGCACCCACACACGTTCGGTCCTGCACACGGCTCACGCAAACGGAACGCGATTCGGCTTGCCTCTTCACTGACACATGGGACTGCGCTTGGAGAAACCAACCATGCGCCAAACTCCCCCGAAATCCTAGATTCGACCGCCCTTCGGCCAACTAGCCAATAATATTCCCCAAACCCCCTCCCCCCGTCCCCCTCCGCTCCATTCGCTCCTCCAAAGCCACCCTCCCCGCCGCGCCAATACGTCAGCGCCGCGGTTCGTCGAGGGGACGCACGGCGATCCTCTCGCTCGCACAGTATGCTCTCGTAGACTGCCATCCTCTAGCCGCGTCGCCACCGCTGGCGACGTTCTTGTGGAGGCACATGGCGGTCAGCGCCGCAACCACTGGTGACGTTCGTGTGGAGATGCACGGCGGCCAGCTTCTCCCATGGTACGCGCATTCTAGACTAAGGCCCCGTGCATGTCAGTGTAGCGCTGAATGTTAGCTGATAGACGCTGTTAATCTCACTATTTGCCGAAGTAGTTTACAGTCAATATGCTTTGCTTAAGAAGCTTCCTTGCCCTGTTCTGCACTCAATCTGCTTAGTTAAGATGGCATGCCAAGGCCGATTAGTTACTAAAATATCCTGCCATACATTTATTATGACATAGATTGCCATGGTCTAGTAGCCAATCTGTTAGGTGAAATAGCTCTACACCGTTTTATACTTGATCTTTATTGCTGCGATGGCCTTCGATAGTTCGATGGCTGTGTGCTCGGCCTCATTGACTACTGAAACAGCCTGCCATAATTTAGCACTCAAATCTGTTTGCTGAATTAGCTTTACATATATTTTGTTACTTACATCTGCTCATCCAAATATCTTGCCATAGCTTTAGACATCGACCTATGTATTTTTTTCTGGACTTCATAAAAAACATATATATTTTTCCTGTAATATCTAGTAGAAGAACTAATTTGTATGTCTAACAGATGGACAGGACTTGGATAACTTTTTCTCAAAGATTCTCTGCTGCATATGTCGAGGGGGTTGAAAACTTCATGAACTTTATCAGTGCAGAGTACGGCGGTCCGAAATCAGATGTGCTCTGCCCATGTAGCAGTTGTATGAATTTAGTTACAACACCCCAGTCAACTGTGCAAAATCATCTACACTTGTATGGGATGTCGGTCACATATACTAGGTGGGTTCATCGTGGTGAAACTGTGAACGTCAATGTTATTGACTACGTGGAAGCAGAAGATCACCATCTTGATCTGACTGGTGCTCTGGTGGAAGAGGAGGAGGAGGAGGAGGAGGTGGTGGCGGAGCCAGTGAGTTTGACCAACATCGAAACAATGCTACGAAATGCTCGTGCATTCCATGAACTTCCACCTGCAAAAGAAAAATGGTGGGCCCGCATGTTGGAACAATGCAACATGGCTGTCACCCCAGGAAATAAGCTGTCAGTATTCTCAGCTATGGTCACCTTTCTTCAGGTGAAGACATCTGAGCGGATGACCAACAAATCATTCGATGCGATTTTGGCTGCTTTCCGCAAAGCTTTCCCAGATGTGTCTGAGCTGCCACACGCCTACAGTAAAATGAAGAATTTCCTTCATGCAGTTGGAATTGGATATGATATGATCCATGTTTGTAAGAATAATTGTGTTCTGTTCTAGCAGGATTATGCCAACTTAAGTGAAAGCCCGAAATGCAAATCATCAAGACGGAAAGATGGCAGTGCTGCGAAGAGGATTCCTCATAATGTTCTGAGACATTTTCCAATTATTACACCAAGATTGCAGAGGTTGTTTCATGATGCTGAAACAAGAGAGGATGTACTGTGGCATTCTAGGAACCAGGAGTACAGATATCATAATGTAATGAGCCATCCATCACATGGTAGTGAGTGGAAAAGCTTCAATCAGAAACACAAAAAGTTTGCTATTGACCCGAGAAACATTTGACTTGGCTTAGCTTTAGATGTATTTAACCCATTTGGTCATCAGAGCGCCACATATAGCATGTGGCGAGTGCTTGCTATCCCTTACAACATGCCTGCAAATGTCTGCACTAAAGAATCAAACTACATGATGGCCTTGCTCATCCCAGGTCCAAAAAGTCATGGAAAGGAGTTTGATTTGTTCATGGAGCCTCTTGTGGAGGAACTTCAACAGCTATGGAGGGGTGTTCTCACTCTAGGCCTATATAGAAGCCCACCTGATGATTTCTTTCTACGTGTTGTTATAATTTGGTGCATCCATGATTATCCGGCTTTGGGCACTATGTCAGGGCGAAATACACATGGGTAGAATGCATGTGTTCACTGTGACAGGAATCCGTTGTCATACACAATACTTAGCAAGATCTGTTACATTGGACACCGCCGTTTCCTTGCCAAGGATAAGCTGCATCCTAGAAAATACCGAAGACATGTGTTCAATGCAAAGCATGAAAACCGTGATGCGCCAAAGAGGCTCACCGCCGATGAGTTGCAAGTGGAATTAGAGAAGGTCTGGCATACTACACCAGGAAACCATCCTGGTAATGGTAGCGGGAAAAGGAAGCGTGGCAGGGCAGAAGAGAGATTATTGTTTACCCACAAGTCCACTTTGTGGGACTTGGAGTATTGGAAAGATTTGGATCTGCGTCATAATCTTGCTGTGATGCACATCGAGAAAAATATATGTGACATCATTATCGGCACACTTCTTAATATTGAAGGCAAGACGAAATATACCTTAAAATCTAGGATTGATTTGACAGACCTGGGTATCAGACAGGATTTGCGGGTTCAAGATGAAGGTAAACCACGGGATATGGCACCAGTTGTGTACGTCTTGGATAAGGTAAAAAGAAAAGAATTCTGCGAGGTCCTGTCAAGTGTGAGATTGCCACATGGATTTGCTTCCAACCCTGAAAAGAGAGTCAGTGTAGATGGAAACAAGGTACAAGGGTTGAAAACTCATGACTGCCACATTCTACTTCAAAGGGTTTTACCTGTTATCCTTAGAGGATTGGGCCGCCCTGACTTATACAGAGCAGTTGCAGAGTTGGGACAATTCTTCGGGGAACTCTGCAGTAGAAATATCAGGATAGATGCTTTGGAGCATCTTAGAGACAAGATACTGACTATCCTATGCGACCTTGAGAAGATATATCCTCCAGCCTTCTTTGATGTGATGGTGCATTTGGTTGTTCGTCTACCTGATGAGGCACTACTTAGAGGTCCAGTACAGTATGGCTGGATGTACCCTATTGAAAGGCGGCTAGGCACTTTCAAGGGCTATGTTGGGAACAGAGATAGACCCGAGGGTTCCATTGCAGAGGCCTACATTGCTACATAAGCGTTGACATTCTGCTCAAAATACATTGAAACAACTGATCAGCTTAGCAAAGAGTGGGTGAAGACAATCCCGGGCTCAATGTTTTCGATTATTCTATTCGAGTTACAAGGAAGAGTCGACAAGAGGACAAACCTAAAGATTTGTACAAAATGGTTTGGTATGTGTTGAATAACTGTCTCGAGATACTACCTTATATCAAGTAAGTGCTAAGTACTGCAGCTTATTCATCGTAATCTACTGAACTTGCAACACATTCTTATATATTTATATGTTTGACACGATCACTATGTTGTGCAGCATCTACAAAAAGGAGTTACTGCCGCAAAATCCAAGAAACATAGACAAACTGGTTATGGCAGGATTTGCGAAATGGTTCAAGAGCCATGTAAGCTTTTTCATTGCACTGTCAGTTTTTTTAATATATTAAGTACATAAGATGATCATCTTGTCTATTTTCTAAACATAAGTTAAGAAGATGCGGGAGGATGGGCAGGCAGTTGATGATGCCCTTTACTCACTAGCAATGGGTCCTGATACTCGGGTAAGACATTATGAATCTTGCATTGTTAGAGATGTGCGCTACAGCACCCTTGCATGAGACGAAGGCAGGAAGACACAAAACAGTGCCATCATAAGCATGGATATGTATGACAAAGAGACAACTGAAATGTATGCTAACATAACAGACATTGTTAAGTTGCAGTATATCTCTTGTTTCGAGGATCATCGGTGTGTGGTTATGTTGTGCTGTCGTTGGTATAACCTGTTTTCCAGGATCGCAAAACCCAGAGCTGATGATTATTTCAAATCCATCAATGTCAATGCGGCATACCAGACCAACGATCCTTTTATTTTGGTGAATTAAGCAACACATATATTTTTCTTGGAAGACACATTTGCACGTAGCGATGACTGGAGAGTATAGCAAAGGTTTGTGCAGAGGAATTCGTTTTGTCAGAGTTATTGGCCACGGGTACCCCAAAGACGGCAAGAAGATATTTCAAGACATCGGGGCTAGCAAAGCCCCTCAGTCCGACTGCTTACGCCGCCCCAGACGGCCCCCTGTCCGACTGCCTGGGCCAACTCGTCACTCGGCCCACTACCTGGCTGGCTGCCAGCTGCCGACTGCGCCAACCAGCCGGCTGCCGACTGCAGCTCGACCCGACACTTACAAGACCCTGACGGGACGGTCGTACCGCAACTCATCTACAGTGTACCGTGTCCCCTGGGCATTGACTTATAAAATTCCCTAGGAGACAAGCATGACATGCACCATGCCTCATACATGGCTTGGTTTGTAAGCTACCCAAGGTAGCTTACAACCAACGCCACCACCACCCAAGCTAGCCATGCCTATTTATATGGGCACACATCCATCCATCTAGGAGAGGCAGAACACCCACAGCCACGCCACATGCACATGGCCGGCCACAAGGCCACTCACGCATGCATGCTCAGGCACATGTAGCCACTAGCTCATACGCATATATACCAAGTCAGATGCCTATGGCACTGACTTCAGATGCAGCTCCAGGAGCACTTTGTACTGCCCAATGTACACCCCAGATATATACTCAGACATGCAGGAGTAGGGGTATTATCTCTCCGGAGAGCCCCGAACTTGGGTAAACAAGCGTGTGCTACTCGCATACCCGTCCCTGGATATTCCGGCAGCAGTCTTGCCCTCACACGAAGCCACCCTGTGGCATCTGTCGTCTTGCACCCCCCGTGAAGAATACCAGGACACGTTTAATGAAGTTGCACAACAAGATGATGCTTACACTACTCCTGATGTACAAGATAACATAGATGTTCCTAATATCTTTGAGAACCATCACGTCTATGATGCAGGCGAAAAGATTGTCTGTCGTGCTATGGACATACAAGAGTTGATCAAGAAGAAGCCAACGTTCGAGGACGAATAAGAAGATGACACCGTGGGGAATTACGATTCAGACTGATACACATGGCAAAGATGTTGACACTGCTGGTGCGGAGATGATTACATTGCTTTTGTCGTATTTTCCTGTCAGAAGACGTTTTTTATCTACTATGTGAAATTGTGTTTGTTATGACAACTGAAACCTGATGGACATGTTGTTGAGTATTTTCACTACTAGAAAAACGGCTATAGCTAATATTTACATTAATGGCACACCATGTATGTGGTGCGCCACTTCTATATAGAAGTGGCGCACCAGATATAGGTACGCCATTATTGACATATTATTAATGGCGCACCTGCTGTGTGGTGCGCCATTAACAGTTTTGAAAAAAATAAAAAAAAATTGCTAGTAGTGGCGCACCAGGGGATAGTGCGCCATTACTAGTTGACATAGTAATGGCGCACTTGTACAAAGTGCGCCATTACTATGTGTATGACTGGGTCAAACCTTGGTCAAACTTAGTAATGGCGCACTTTGCATAGGTGCGCCATTACTATGTCAAACTTAGTAATGGCGCACCTACACAAAGTGCGTCATAACTAACTTTGACCAAATGCACCCCCCTCCCTGTGGACCGCCTTTTCAGTTTTTTAAAAAATAAAAGAAAATGATGGAAATGTCAAAAAAAATAAAAGAAAATAAGTTTCCCACGTGATATGTGGTCTAGTTGTTGGGAAAATTTACAAATATGAATTTCGACTTTATTTGCAAAATCTCTCTGGAATTTAATAAAATGGGCATAACTTTTACACTTTCATATGAAAAATCATCTACTCGAAAAGTTACATCTGAATTCAACCAGGTGAACCTTGTTGAAGATTTTCAGAATCCCCAAAAACCTAACAGAACAAAAGATACAGGGCTTTTAAGATCGAGAGGGGGAAAAAGGAAAAAAGTTTCAAACTTAGTAATGGCGCACCAATTCCAAGGTCCGCCACTAGTAACAGAAAAAAAAATTGTTTCGAATTTTTTTGGATTTTTTCAAAATATGATACGTAATATGACTGGGAAGTTTGAAATATTTTTTCAAAATTTCATCACACTCATGAACATGAACAAAGTCCTAGACATCAACAAGGTTTATTAGGATTGATATATGATAGACATATCAACAAGTGCCTGTTAAATGAGGTGGTGCCGGGGTTGGATAGAACAGCGAAGTTAAGCATGCTCGGGCTGGAGTAGTGTGAGGATGGGTGACCTTCCGGGAAGTTTGACCACTTAGTGCGATTTTACTTGAGATTAAGCATATTGACCCGAGATTAAGCCATAGTGACCCGAGATTAAGAAAAAAACGAAAAAAATGAAAAAGAATTCTAAAAAAAAATTGAAAAAAATTTGTTAGTAATGGTGCACTTCTATGTGGTGCGCCATTACTAAGTCAAATAGTAATGGCGCACTTGTAGGCATAGTAATGGTGCACTATAGGTGCACCATTACTATTTGTTACTAGTGGTGTCGTAATAGTGGCGCACCTATCGAGCGCCATTAATGGGAAAAATAGGTGCGCCACTAACAGGCCTTTTTCTAGTAGTGTTTCCTGTGAGAACATCACTTGTTATGTATGCTGATTTGTGTTTGGTGATTGTATGACGACTAAAACATGATGACATTGTTGTTTAGTTGTACTCATAGTTGGCTGTGAAACTTGAATTTGATGACATAGTTTGCTGTTGGACTGCAATTTGCTCGACGTCTTCAAATGAGAACAAAGCTGACCCAACAGGGCCTTTGCTAATTTATTTATTTATTACCAAAAGGGCCTCTACTATTTATTTATTTATGAGAAAAAGGGGATACCCCCTGATTTCTGTTAATAGAAATCATTAGATGTTCACAACACTACGCCCAGCCTACTACAGAGGTTTCATTCATTACTAGTTTCAGCAAAGTCCTCATGTCATAGCCACTGAATACATCACGAGTGCTACATACACTTCAAATAAAGAGACAATCATCCTACAGAGCACATCGATTTTGCCCATTATCTTCACAAGCTCTTTCATATCCTCATTGCTGTCAAGGCCGTTCAACAACTGTTGCTTGGCCATGATCAGAGGAAATGCATCTTTAACCTTCTGCTCTACATCTTCCTCTTCTGCCGTTCCTTCAGTTACTTGTCCAACACACCAACCTGCTGGTACTGGGATTTCTCGGTTAACCAAATAATCAGCGTAGTTGCACTCCCCCACATCAGCAACTTCCTAGAAATACAAATCACACGAATCTTCCCTTTTCTACACGAATCAAATTGGAAGATCATCAACCAAACTATTGAAAAATCAGCAACTGAAAGCAGCAAAACAACACTTAAACATATTATTACCCCAAGATTCGTGCATTTGTAGAAGACTCGGCCATGGTTGAGGATTGTGGTTGAGATGCGACGGATGACTCTGCGTGATTCGCAGCAGTGGCACCACACCAACGGCAGCGGGTTGCAATGAGCAACCGGCTGCGGTCCGCGTGCCGGTGGGGGTGTGATGAGACCCACAGGTGATGGTACGGGTGGCAACTTGGCGCATATCTGGTTGTTGCATGCTAAAGTGCGGGTGGATGAGCAGCCATCGGACATGGTTGTTGTGGCCAGAGCTTCTGATGCTAGGTAGAGTAAGTAGAGAAGAGGAGAAGCGAATGTTGGATATGTCAGTTTCATTACTTGCAGAGTAGCATAGCACCATATATAGTCATAGTCTAGGTTTGGATTCGAACCAGCTACAGGAGCGCGTCTCTCTTTTTTCTAAAACTCAGCAGCGTCTCTTTACTGGTACACTAGCTTGTTCTGTACGCCTTCTCAAGTCTTTGATTCATCCAGCTGACATCTGGGACCCACCGGAAGGGCCTTTGTATTTCGCGAAAAAAGTGCCCCCCGCTGACAGGTCGGACCCACCAGCTATCTTCGCACGCAAGGAAGTGCCTCCTTATTACGCACAAAAAAATGAATACTCCCCCCGCCAGCTGGAACCCAGCATAGTGGGAGGCTGACTTGTGGGCCTACCAAGTTGACGGGGACGGAGGGCTTTGTCAACTTAGTCAATATGAACAATTCTAGCTCCAGTTACCGTACGATGTTCATCCAATGGCCGTAGTGCTTCTTCAACCTCTAGTCTTCTTGCTCCAGCCACCCAAACCAGTGTCGGTCGTGCCTCGTGCTCCTTCCTCCCGTGGCTGGGTGCGATGCCACGGAGGCCTCACCGCCCCCTACTACTCCCACAGCAGGCCAGGCCATCCCTCTACTCACCCACACCCCCTGTTATTTTGCAGCGACGGCAACCTCACACCGCAGCCGAACCAGTGAACCCTCGTACTCCTCACCGCATGGGCATCTACTGCCGCGTCTTCCCTGGCTCTACATCGTCCCCTTCCTAGGCCTCGCCGTCGTTGATCGCCTTGGTGCTCTCGACGTGGCGTGGTCAATGTGGTCGACGACCGACTTCCATCGGAAGAGTACTGTACGTGGAGAGGCTGACAGCCGGGTCCACGGCCGCAGCTGGGTCCACGACCACAGCCCAAATTTTTTGTGATTTTCCAAGTAAGTCACTTTGTCAGGCCTATTGGCTGCAAATCTTTCAAGATGAGGAGAGCTTCATTCGGCTGGCCTAGAAAATGGGCTGTACATTTTTAAAACACATCAAACTGGCAATTAGTTTCAAATTTCTTTTTTTCATTTCGAGATTTTAAATTGCACTGATTTTTATGCATGGACAATTTATTGAATTTTATATTGATATACATTTATTTTTAAAATCAGTTTGAATGTGACTCAAAATTTTAGTATTAAAAATAGTTCGGACCGCACTGAAATATGCTAAATTTCGTATAATTTTTTAACCTTGACCACAATATGGGCTGTAATGCTAACAAAAGGAATATGGGCTCCAAAACAAACCTTAAGAATTAGCAAATGGGCTGTAAAGTATTAGAAATAATGGCATATGGGCTATATGTTGTTTTCCACAGATTTGAGGCTTTCCTAAAAAAAAGGTTGATGCAAAGCAGTGACTGTTGGATGTCCATCCAATGGTCGTCGTGCTTCTTCAATCTCTTCTCTTCCTGCTCCAGCCGCTCAAACAAGCGTCGGCGGGACTGCCTGCTCCCTCCTTCCCGCGGCCGGCTGTGCTGCCGTGCAGGCCTCACCACCCCTCCGTACTCCCATCGCTGGCCTAGCCATCCGTCTACTCACCCACACCTTCTGTTATTCTCCGGCGACGGCAGACGAACCAGTAAACCCTCGTATAGTCGTACTCCCTTCCGCGTGGGAAACAACTGCCCAGTCTTCCCTGGCTCCGTGTCGTTCCCTTCCGAGGCTTCGCCGTAGTCCACCGCCCTGGTGCTCTCGGCACAGTCTGGTCAATGTGGTCAACGACCGACATGCATCTGAAGTGGACTGTACGTGGAGAGGCTGACAGCTGGGTCCACGGCCGCACGCAAGGAAATGCCTCATTATTACGCGCAAAATAATGATTCCTCCACCAGACATCTGGGACCCACCGAAAGGGCCTCTATATTTCATGAAAAAATGTTACCGCCGCTGACTGCTCGGACCCACTAGCTATATCTTCGCACGCAAGGAAGTGCCTCCTTATTACGCACAAAAAAATGAATACTCCCCCTGCTAGCTGGGACCTAGTATAGTGGGAGGCTGACTTGTGGGCCTACTAAGTTGAAGGGGACGGAGGGCTTTGTCAACTTAGTCAATATGCACGATTCTAGCTCTAGTGACCATACGATGTCCATCCAACGTCCGTAATGCTTCTTCAACCTCTGGTCTTCTTGCTCCAGCCGCCGAAACCAGTGCCGGTCGTCCCTCATGCTCCTGCCTCCCGTGGCCAGCTGCGATGCCGCGTAGGCCTCACCGCCCCCTACTACTCCCACCACTGGACAGGCCATCCCTCTAGTCACCCACACCCCCTGTTATTCTGCGGCGACGACAGCCTCATAGCACAGCGAACCAGTGAACCCTCGTACACCTCTCCGCGCAGGATTCCACTATCGCGTCTTTCCCGGCTCTGCGTCGTCCCCTTCCTAGGCCTCGCCGCCGTCCACCGCCCTGGTGCTCTCAGCGCGATGTGGTCAACGTGGTCAAGGAAGGACTTCCATCGGAAGAGTATTGTACGTGGAGAGGCTGATAGCTGGGTCCACAGCGGCTGCAAGGAAGTGCCTCCTTATTACGCACACAATAATTATTCCGCCACCTGAAAGCAGGGACCCACCGGACAGGCCACCGTATTTCGCGAAAAAAATGTTTCCCCCTGACTGCTGGGACCCACCAGCTACATCTTCGCATGCAAGGAAGTGCCTCCTTACTATGCACAAAAAAATGAATACTCCCCTGCTAGCTGGGACCCAGTATAGTGGCAGGCTGACTTGTGGGCCTACTAAGTTGACGGGGATGGAGGGCTTTGTCAACTTAGTCAATATGCACGATTCTAGCTGTAGTGACCGTCTGATGTCCATCCAACGGTCGTAGTGCTTCTTCAACCTCTGGTCTTCTTGCTGCAGGCACCCAAACCAGTGCCGGTCGTGCCTCGTGCTCCTGCCTCCCGTGGCCGGCTGCGATGCGGCGGAGGCCTCACCGCCCTCTACTACTCCCACTGCTGGCCAGGCCATCCCTCTACTCACCCACACCCCCTGTTATTCTACGGAGACGGTAGCCTCACACTACAGCGAACCAATGAACCCTCATACTCCTCTACGCGTGGGCATCCATTGCCGCATTTTCCCCGACTCCGCGTCGTCCCCTTCCTAGGCCTCGCCGTCGTCCACCACCCTGGTGCTCTCGGTGCGGCGTGGTCAACGTGGTCAAGGAACAGCTTCCATCGGACGTGGACTATATGTGGAGCGGCTGACAGCTGGGTCCATGGCTGCAGCAAGGAAGTGCCTCCTTATTACGCCGAAAATAATGATTCCTCCACCTGACAGTAGGGACCCATCGAAAGGGCAGCCATATTTCGCGAAAAAAATGTTTCCCCCCTGACTGCTGGGACCTACCATCTACATCTTCGCACGTAAGGAAGTGCGTCTGGGTAATAAAAAAAATGATTCGCCCGCCTGACAGTTGGGACCCACCAGCTACATCTTCGCACGCAAGGATGTGCCTAATAGTCGGGACCTACCTGGTCGAAGCGTACGTAGCGTTGTCATTCTGGTAGCGAACATGTACGTACATACTGGTCGATGTAGAGGCGCGCACGTGCCGTAGTAGAGGCACGCACGTAGCATGTACACGTACAACAACTAGTGTGCAAGAAAGAAAATACGGCCACGTACGTACATACGGGCGGGGTCTCGAACGCCTACTCGCGCATACGTAGAGCCAGGGCTCGTGTACATGGTTGGGTCGGAACGAAGAAACTACATCATCGTCGTGTTCATGGGGAGCCAACCGGCTGGGTTGGAACGGAATGCGTCGTCGTGTTCATCAGGAGGGCTTGGACGGAACAGCCGATGGAAAACGAGGCCTGGCATACCGCAAAATGGAGGAAATGGCCTTGTGTTCGACCGACCACATTCGAAACTGGATCCTGTTCATCGGGAGGGGTCTGGCATACCGCAAAACGGAGGAAACGGACCTCCTACGGTCGAAATGGGGGTCCTGTTCATCGGGAGCGGTGTGGCGTACCGCAAAACGGAGGAAATAGACTTGTGTTGGAGCGCTACAGTCGAAACGGGGGTCCTGTTTATCAGGAGGGGTGTGGCGTACCGCAAAACAGGACTCCACGAGATACTGTTCATCTCCACCATCGACCCCCTCAAGCCTCCATGGGCTACTGTTCATCCATCGTCGACCTCCTCCAGCCTCCACCTGCGACTGTTCATGCACGGGCTCCTGTTCATCCAGCCTCCACCGCGCACTACTCCAGCGGCTACTGTTCAACCATCCCTCCACACGGGCTCCTGTTCAACCACCCCTCCACGGGCTACTGTTCATCTAGCCCTCCACCGTCTACTGTTCATCCATCCCTCCATGGGGTGGTCCTGTTCATCCAGCCCTCCACGGGGTCCTATTCATCCAGCCCCTACCGGCTTGATCGATCGGGGTCCTATTCATCCAAAGGCAAAACCTCGGGGTCCTATTCATCCACCCCCACCGGGAACTATTCATCCAAACCCCCCCAGCAACGCTCACTGTTCATCCAGAGGCAGCATCGATAGGCTTCAGTTAGCAGCAGTAGCGAAGGAATCGCTCGATCGGGTTCAGTTAACAACCATCGATCAATCGCTCGGGTTCAGTAATGCGTAGCCTACAGTGCAATCGCTCGGGTTCAGTAGGCGAACGCCTCGCTCGGGTTCAGTAGGCGAATGCCTCGCTCGGGTTCAGTAGGCGAACGCCTCGCCCGGGTTCAGTTAGAGCCCAACGCCTCGCACCCATGAATGTGCGTGTACAAGAGAAACGCGCAAAGCTCTATGCATCGCTCAACCCCGACCACCCACCGTAACCGGGAAAACCCCGATATTTTCCTGGCCCTCGCTTCTACCACGTTTTTTTTCGTCATGGACGGCACAAAGAATGTCATGCAGCTATGTCTCCAGCCCGCCCAGGACGAAAAGCCCATTTTCTGCCATTATTTTTTTTCATAGAAGTAGGATCCCACCACATTTATGATGATACCAGGTTTTGTCACTATTATCGTCATAGAAGTGTCATAAGTATGATAGAAAAAAAATTCGTTCGGCCCAAAATGTCACGGATGTGTCTTTTTTTTGTAGTGTGTAGCCCAGTGCGCCCCTCCTAGTGGGAGGGAGGCCGTTGAGCTAGGGTTGCGGTCCGCCGTTGCGACCTGATCCTCCTGCGGCCCATGGTATCACGGCTCTCGTGAAGGGTAAGGTCGATATTCGGCTCGATCGCCGCAGAGGGTACGGCCTCCATGACGGGGTCTATCCACCCGTCCACGGATGGTGAAACTGGCTCCGAATTAAGGGTCGGAGCGGCTGTCGGTGCGATCTCCTGAATACGGTCCGATGGTAGAGCTAAATCATACTCATCGTGACCGCGTGGCACACAAGGCAGGGGCTCGAATCTGTCGAAGATCAAGTCTCCGCGGATATCGGCCGTGTAGTTTAAGCTTCCAAACCTGACCTGGTGGCCAGGGGTGTAACTTTCAATCTGCTCCAGATGGCCAAGCGAGTTGGCCCACAGTGCGAAGCCACTGAACACAAAGATCTGTCCAGGGAGAAAAGTCTCACCCTAGACTACATTACTACCGATGATCGTAGGAGCCATCAAGCCTAACGGCGACGACAGAGAGGAACTCTCAATGAAAGCACCAATGTCGGTGTCAAAACCGGCGGATCTCGGGTAGGGGGTCCTGAACTGTGCGTCTAAGGCGGATGGTAATAGGAAGCAGGGGACACGATGTTTTATCCAGGTTCGGGCCCTCTTGATGGAGGAAAAACCCTACGTCCTGCTTGATTTATTCTTGATGATATGAGTATTACAAGAGTTGATCTACCATGAGATCGGAGAGGCTAAACCCTAGAAGCTAGCCTATGGTATGATTGTATGTTGTCCTACGGACTAAAACCCTCCGGTTTATATAGACACCGGAGGGGGCTAGGGTTACACAAGGTTGGTTACAAAGGAGGAGATATACATATCCGTATTGCCTAGCTTGCCTTCCACGCCAAGTAGAGTCCCATCCGGACACGAGGAGAAGTCTTCAATCTTGTATCTTCATAGTCTAACAGTCCGGCCAAAGGATATTGTCCGGCTGTCCGGAGACCCCCTAATCCAAGACTCCCTTAGTGTTCATTTGAAACAATTTGGAATAGTTTCACAACTCATGCACCTGGAACACCACAGCGTAATGGTGTGTCCAAATGTCATGACCGTACTTTATTAGATATGGTGTGATCTATGATGTCTCTTACCGATTTACCACTATTGTTTTGGGGTTATACATTAGAGATAGCTACATTCACGTTAAATAGGGCACCATCTAAATCCGTTGAGACGACACCATATGAATTGTGGTTTAGCAAGAGACCTAAGTTGCCATTTCTTAAAATTTTGGGCTACGATGCTTATTGAAAAAACTTCAACCTGATTAGCTCGAACCCAAATCGGAGAAATGTGTCTTCATAGGATACCCAGAAGAAACTGTTGGGTACACCTTCTATCACAGATCCGAAGGCAAGATATTCATTGATACGAATGGATCCTTTCTAGAGGAGATCTCTCGAAATAAGTGAGTGGGAGGAAAGTAGAACTTGATGAGGTAACTGTACCTTCTCTGTTATTGGAAAGTAGTTCATCACAAAAATTAGTTCCAGTGATTCCTAAACCAATCAGTGAGGAATTTAATGATGATACTTCTGATCAAGTTACTACCAAACCTCGAAGGTCCACCAGAGTATGATCCGCACCATAGTGGTATGGTAATCCTGTTCTGGAGGTCATGTTTTTTGACCATGACGAACCTACGAACTATGAGGAAGCAATGATGAGCCTAGATTCTGCGAAATGGCTTGAGGCCATGAAATCTAAGATGAGATCCATGTATGAGAACAAAGTATAGACTTTGATTGACTTGCCCGATGATCGGCAAGCCATTGAGAATAAATGGATCTTCAAGAGGAAGACGGACGCTGATAGTAGTGTTACTATCTACAAAGCTCGACTTGCCGAAAAGGGTTTTTGACAAATTCAAGATGTTGACTATGATGAGATTTTGTCACTCATATCGATGCTTAAAGTCTGTCCGAATCATGTTAGACATTGCCACATTTTATGAAATCTGACAAATGGATATCAAAACTGCATTCCTTAATGGATTTATTAAAAAAGAGTTGTATATGATACAAATAGAAGGTTTTGTCAATCCTAAAGGTGCTAAAAAAATGTGCAAGCTCCAGTGATCCATCTATGGACTGGTGCAAGCATCTCGGAGTTGGAATATACGCTTTGATAAGTTGATTAAAGCATATAGTTTTATACAGACTTGGGGTGAAGCCTATATTTACAAGAAAGTGAGTGGGAGCACTACAACCTTTCTGATAAGTATATGTGAATGACATATTGTTGATCGAAAATGATGTAGAATTTTCCGGAAAGCATAAAGGAGTGTTTGAAAGGAGTTTATCAAAGAAAGACATTGGTGAAGCTGCTTACATATTGGGCATCAAGATCTATAGAGATAGATCAAGACACTTGATAAGATTTTTCAATGAGTAGATACCTTGACAAGATTTTTGAAGTAGTTCAAAATGGAGCAGCCAAAGAAGGAGTTCTTGCTTGTATTGCAAGGTCTAAAGTTGAGCAAGACTTAAAACACGACCACGGCAGAAAATAGAAAGAGAATGAAAGTCATTCCCTATGCCTCAGCCATAGGTTCTATAAAGTATGCTATGCTGGGTACCAAACCTATTGTGTACCTTGCCATGAGTTTGGCAAGGGGGTATGATATTGATCCAGGAGTGGATCACTTGACATCGGTCAAAATTATCCTTAGAAGACTAAGGATATATTTCTCGGTTATGGAGGTGATAAAGAGTTCGTCATAAAGAGTTACGCCAATCCAAGCTTTTACACCGATCCGGATGACTCTGAGTCTCAATCTAGATACATATTGAAAGTGGGAGCAATTAGCTAGAGTAGCTCCATGTAGAGCATTGTAGAAATAGAAAATTTGCAAAATACATACGGCTCTGAATGTGACAGACCCATCGACTAATCTTCTTTCACAAGCAAAACATGATCACACCTTAGTACTCTTTGGGTGTTAATCGCATAGCGATGTGAACTAGATTATTGACTCTAGTAAAACCCTTTGGGTATTAGTCATATGGCGATGTGAACTAATCACATGGTGATGTGAACTATTGGTGTTAAATCACATGGCGACGTGAACTACATTATTGACTCTAGTGCAAGTGCAAGACTGAAGGAAATATGCCCTAGAGGAAATAATAAAATTGTTATTTATATTTCCTTATATCATGATAAATGTTTATTATTCATGCTAGAATTGTATTAATCGGAAACTTAGTACACATGTGAATACATAGACAAAACAGAGTGTCCCTAGTACTCTACTTGACTAGCTCGTTAATCAAAGATGGTTATGTTTCCTAACCATAGACATGTGTTGTCATTTGATGAACAGGATCACATCATTAGAGAATGATGTGATGGACAAGACCCATCCGTTAGCTTAGCATAATGATCGTTTAGTTGTGTTGATATTGCTTTCGTCATGACTTATACATGTTCCTCTGACTATGAGATTATGCAACTCACGAATAATCAATGAACACCTTGTGTGCTATCAAACGTCACAACGTAACTGAGTGATTATAAAGATGCTCTACATATGTCTCCGAAGGTGTTTGTTGGGTTGGCATAGATCGAGATTAGGATTTTTCACTCTGTGTGTCGGAGAGGTATCTCTGGGCCCTCTCGGTAATGCACATCACTATAAGCCTTGCAAGAAATGTGACTAATGAGTTAGTCATGCGATGATGCATTACAGAACGAGTAAAGAGACTTGCCGGTAACGACATTGAACTAGGTATGATGATACCGACGATCGAATCTCGGGCAAGTAACAGACCAATGACAAACGGAACAACGAATGTTGTTATGCGGTTTGACCGATAAAGATCTTCGTAGATTATCTAGGAGCCAATATGGGTATTTGGACGCCGGAAGTGTTCCGGGTGATAGTGGGTCACCGGAAGGGGTTCCAGGCAAACCCCCGCAAAGATATGGGCTTAAGGGGCCAAGTAAGGCAACACACCAGCCACAAGGGGCTGGTGCGCCCCCTATAGGGCCAGCCACATGGGGAGAAAGGGAAAGGAGAGGAGGAAAAGGAAATTATGAAGTAGGACTCCTACTTCCTTCCCCTCCCCCTCCTTCCTTTCCCCCTTGTCCAAATATGGTAGGGGGCGAATTGGACTAGGGGCCCAACTAGGATTCCTCCTACTTGGGCGCGCCGTAAGCTGCCTCACTCCCTCTCCGTCCTTTATATATGTGGGGAGGGCACCCCTAGAACACAAATCAATCGTTCCTAGCCATGTGCGGCGCCCCCCCCCCTCCACAGTTAACACCTCGGTCATATCATCGTAATGCTTAGGCGAAGCCCTGCGCCGATAACTTCATCATCATCGTCGCCATGCCGTCATGCTGACGAAACTCTTCCTTGTCCTCAACTAGATCAAGAGCTCAAGGGACATCACTGAGCTGATCATGTGCTGATTGCGGATGTGCCGTACGTTCGGTACTTGGATCGGTTGGATCGTTAAGACGTTTGACTACATCAACCGCATTACTAAACGCTTCCGCTTTCGGTCTACGAGGGTACGTAGATACACTCTCCCCTCTTGTTGCTATGCATCTCCGAGATAGATCTTGCATGATCGTAGGATTTTTTTTGGAAATACCGCGTTCCCCAACATCTACATCATTTGCTCGGATGCATATAGCCAAGATACATGTAACTCATTACTTGCTCTAACAAGCTTAGGAACTCACATGCTCTTACATACTATTTTTACATGATTGCATACATGTAGGGGGATCCAATGCATGTTACATGTCTTTCCAAAGCTTTACTTGTTACTCTTCACATCCTTATCTAAAGCTTTGATGCATGTTGTCATCAATTACCAAAAAGGGGGAGATTGGAAGAACAAGTGCTCCCCAGGTGATTTTGGTAATTAATGTCAACATATCTCTTGTTAGACTAATATCTTTATCTAGTATATTTCAGATAGTTCAACAATAGCGTGGCACAGACACGAGGCAGTGGAACCCCTTCAAAATGCTCAGGAAAAGATTGGCTAAAGCTCAAGACTCTTCATTTCTAATTTAGTGATCCAAGATCACATTGAGTCCATAGGAAAAGCCAATACTATTAAAAGGGGATGAGGTGTTGCTCAATGGTCTACTTGCTCAAAATGCTTAGTGATATGCTCCAAAGCCCTCAACCACTTTCTCAAATCCAAATATGTCCTAAACCTAAAGTCAAACTCAGCCCCACCGATTTCATCTATCCAGCGCCACCGAGTTTCTTTGACATAGCCATAGCCAGAAACCCTAATCAGTTCGGTCTCACCGATAGGGCTTTCGGTCTCACCGAGATGCGATTACAAACTCTCTGTTTCCCTTCGTAACATTTCGGTCTCACCGAAATGAGCGACCGGTCCCACCGAGTTCGCAATGCAAACTCTTTGTTTCCCTTTTGTAACGTTTCGGTCTTACTAAAATAAGCGATCGGTCCCACCGAGTTTGCCTGACCAACTCTTTGTTTGCTCATTGCTGAAATTGGTCTCACCGAGTTCATGCAATCGGTCACACGGAGATGAGGTTTTTCCCTAACCCTAGCACATCGATCTCACCTATTTTATCATGTTGGTCCCACTGAGATTCCTAATGTCCACATTTTGAACTAAACCGGTCTCACTGAGTTCACCTATTCGGTCTGATCGAGTTGGGTCAAATGTGTGTAACGGTTGGATTTTGTGTGGAGGCTATATATATATACTGATATATATATACCCCACCCCTTCTCTACTCAAGAGAGAGCCATCAGAACATGCCTACACTTCCACTACTCATTTTCTGAGGGAGAACCACCAACTCATCTGTTGAGACCAAGACATTCCAGTCCAACCACAAGAATCTTGATCTCTAGCCTTCCCCAAGTTGCTTTCCACTCAAATCATCTTTCCACCATAGCCAAATCTGGGAGTGAGAGAGAGAGAGAGTTGAGTGTTGAGTGTTGGGGAGACTATCATTTGAAGCACAAGAGCAAGGATTTCATCATCATCAAACCATCTATTACCTTTTGGAGAGTGGTCTCTCCTAGATTGGTTAGGTGTCACTTGGGAGCGTCCTCCAAGATTGTGGAGTTGAACCAAGGAGTTTGTAAGGGCAAGGTGATCTCCTACTTCGTGAAGATCTACCCAAGTGAGGCAAGTCCTTCATGGGCGATGGCCATGGTGGGATAGACAAGGTTTCTTCTTCATGGACCCTGAAGGAAATATGCCATAGAGGCAATAATAAAGTTGTTATTTATATTTCCTTATATCATGATAAATGTTTTTTATTCATGCAAGAATTGTATTAACCGAAAACTTAGTACATGTGTGAATACATAGACAAACAAAGTGTCCCTAGTATGCGTCTATTTGACTAGCTCGTTAATCAAAGATGGTTAAGTTTCCTAGCCATAGACATATGTTGTCATTTGATGAACGTGATCACATCATTATTGAATGATGTGATGGACAAGACCCATCCGTTAGCTTAGCATAATGATCGTTTAGTTTTTCTACTATTGCTTTCTTCATGACTTATACATGTTCCTCAGACTATGAGATTATGCAACTCCCGAATACCGGAGGAACACCTTGTGTGCTATCAAACGTCACAACGTAACTGGGTGGTTATAAAGATGCTCAAGAGGTGTCTCCGATGGTGTTTGTTGAGCTGGCATAGATCAAGTTTAGGATTTGTCACTCCGTGTATCGGAGAGGTATCTCTAGGCCCTCTCGGTAATGCACACCACTATGAGCCTTGCAAGCAATGTGTCTAATGAGTTAGCCATGGGATGATGCATTACGGAACGAGTAAAGAGACTTGTCGATGACGAGATTGAACTAGGTATGATGATACCGACGATCGAATCTCGGGCAAGTAACATACCGATGACAAACGAAACACCGTATGTTGTTATGCGGTTTGACCGATAAAGATCTTCATAGAATATGTAGGAGCCAATAAGAGCATCCAGGTTCCGCTATTAGTTATTGATCAGAGATATGTCTCAGTCATGTCTACATAGTTCTCGAACCCGTAGGGTCCGCACGCTTAACGTTCGATGAAAATTTGTATTATGAGTTTCGTGTTTTGATGAACCGAAGTTTGTTCGGAGTCTCGAATGAGATTACGGACATGATGAGGAGTCTCGAAATGGTTGAGACATAAGGATTGATATATTGGAAGTTTATGTTTGGACACCAGAATGCTTTCAGATAGGTTCGGGTATTTTTCGGAGTACCGGGGGTTTACCGGAACCCCCCAAGGGATTAATGGGCCACAATGGGCCTTAGTTGAGAAGAGAGAGGGCCAGCCAGAGGTGGCGGTGCCCCCCTTGCCCAGTCCGAATTGGAAAAGGGGAGGGGGCGGCACCCCCTCCTTCCTTCTCTTCTCTTCTCTCCTCTTTCCCTTCTTCTCCTACTTGGACTAGGAAAGGGGGGGGGGGACCGAATCCTACTTGGACTAGGAGTCCAAGTAGGACTGCCCCCATGGCGCGCCTGTTGGGGAACGTAGCAATAATTCAAAAAGATTCCTACATGTCACCAAGATCAATCTAGGAGATTCTAGCAACAAGAGAGAGGGAGTGCATCTTCATACCCTTGACGATCGCTAAGCGGAAGCGTTGCAAGAACGCGGTTGGTGGAGTCGTACACGCAGCGATTCAGATCGCGGTTAATTCCGATCTAAGCACCAAACAACGGCGCCTCCTTGTTCACCACACATACATCCCTGGGACGTCTCCTCCTTGTTGATCCAGCAAGGGGAGAGGAGAAGTTCAGGGAGAACTCTGACAGCACGACAGCGTGGTGGTGATGGAGCTCGTGGTTCTCCGGCAGAGCTTCGCCAAGCGTGACGGAGGAGGAGGAGGTGTTGGAGAGGGGAAGGGTTGCACCAGGGGAAGGGTGTGGCAGCCCTCCCACCCCCACTATTTATAGGAGAAGGGGAGAGGGGGCGGCCCCCTCAGATCCCATGTACAAGGGACGGGCGACGGCAAAGGGGGGGGGTAACTTGCCCCAAGCATGTGGGAGGCGCCCCCACCCCTAGGGTTTCCCAACCCTAGGTGCCTTGGGCCCCTTGGGGGGGGGCGCACCAGCCCACCAGGGGATGGTTCCCTCCCTTGTTGAGCCCACTAGGCCCACCGGGGCATGTGGCCCCACCCGGTGGACCCCCGGACACCTTCCGGTGGTCCCGGTACAAACCGATAACCCCCGAAACCATTACGGCGACTGCAACTGGACTTCCCATATATAAATCTTCACCTATGGACCATTTTGGAACTCCTCGTGATGTCCGAGATCTCATCCAGGACTCTGAAAAATCTTCGGCAACCACATACTATTTCCCATAACAACTCTAGCGTCACCGAACCTTAAGTATGTGGACCCTATAGGTTCGGGAACCATGCAGACATGACCGAGACATCTCTCCGGCCAATAACCAATATCGGCATCTGGATACCCATGTTGGCTCCCACATGTTCGACATTGATCTCATTGGATGAACCACGATGTCGGGGATTCACTCAATCCCGTATACAATTCCCTTTGTCCATCGGTATGTTACTTGCCCGAGATTCGATCATCGGTATCTCTATACCTCGTTCAATCTCGTTAAATCTCGTTACCGACAAGTCTCTTTACTCATTCTGTAACGCATGATCCCATGGCTAACTCCTTAGTCACATTGAACTCATTAGGATGATGCATTACCGAGTGGGCCCAGAGATACCTCTCCGTCATACGGAGTGACAAATCCCAGTCTCGATTCATGCCAACCCAACAGATACTTTCGGAGATACCTGTAGTGCACCTTTATAGCCACCCAGTTACACTGTGACGTTTGGTACACCCAAAGCATTCCTACGGTATCCAGGAGTTGCACAATCTCATGGTTTAAGGAAATGATACTTGACATTAGAAAAGCTTTGGCAAACGAACTACACGATCTTGTGCTACTCTTAGGATTGGGTCTTATCCATCACATCATTCTCCTAATCATGTGATCCCGTTATCAATGACATCCAATGTCCATGGTCAGGAAACCATGACCATCTATTAATCAATGAGGTAGCCAACTAGAGGCTTACTAGGGACATATTACGATCTGTGTATTCACACATGTATTACGGATTCCAGTTAATACAATTATAGCATGAACAATAGACAATTATCATGAACCCGGAAATATAATAATAACCACTTTATTATTGCCTCTAGGGCATATTTCCAACAGTCTCCCACTTGCACTAGAGTTAATAATGTAGTTACATTGTGATGAATCGAACACCCATAGAGTTCTGGTGTTTATCATGTTTTGCTCATAGAAGAGGTTTAGTCAACGGATCTGCGATATTCAGATCCATATGCACTTTACAAATATCTTTGTCTCCATCCTGAATATATTCATGAATGGAGTTGAAGCAATGCTTGATATGCCTGGTCTTCTTGTGAAACCTGGGCTCCTTGGCAAGGGCAATAACTCCAGTGTTGTCACAGAAGAGATTCATCAGGCCCGAAGTGTTGGGAATAACTCCTAGGTCGGTGATGAACTCCTTCATCCAGACTGCTTCCTGTGCTGCCTCCAAGGCTGCTATGTACTCTGCTTCACATGTAGATCCCGCCACGATGCTTTGCTTGCAACTACACCAGCTGACTGCCCCACCATTCAAAATGTTCATGTATCCGGTTTGTGACTTGGAGTTATCCAGATCTATGTCGAAGCTAGCATTGACGTAACCCTTTACGACAAGCTCTTCGTCACCTCCATAAATAAGAAACATATCCTTAGTCCTTTTCAGGTACTTTAGGATATTCTTGACCGCTGTCTAGTGTTCCATGCCAGGATTACTTTGGTACCTCCCTACCAAACTTACGACAAGGTTCACATCAGGTCTGGTACACGGCATGGCATACATAATAGACCCTATGGGTGAGGCATAGGGGATGACACTCATCTTTTCTCTATCTCTGCCGAGGTCGGGCATTGAGCCGTGCTCAATTTCACACCTTGCAATATAGGCAAGAACCCCTTCTTGGACTGATCCATATTGAACTTCTTCAATATCTTGTCAAGGTATGTGCTTTGTGAAAGACCAATGAGGCATCTCGATCTATCTCTATAGATCTTGATGCCTAATATGTGTGCAGCTTCTCCAAGGTCCTTCATTGAAAAACACTTATTCAAGTAGGCTTTTATGCTTTCCAGAAATTCTATATCATTTCACATCAATAGTATGTCATCCACATATAATATGAGAAATGCTACAGAGCTCCCACTCACTTTCTTATAAACACAGGCTTCTCCATAAGTCTGCGTAAACCCAAACGCTTTGATCATCTCATCAAAGCGAATGTTCCAACTCCGAGATGCTTGCACCAGCCCATGGATTGAGCGTTGGAGATTGCATACCTTGTCAGCATTCTTCTGATCGACAAAACCTTCTGGCTGCATCATATACAATTCTTCCTCAAGGAAACCATTAAGTAATGTCGTTTTGACGTCCATTTGCCATATCTCATAATCATAGAATGCGGCAATTGCTAACATGATTCGGACGGACTTCAGCTTCGCTATGGGTGAGAAAGTCTCATCGTAGTCAACTCCTTGAACTTGTCGATAACCCTTAGCGACAAGCCGAGCCTTATAGATAGTCACGTTACCATCCGCGTCAGTCTTCTTCTTAAAGATCCTTTTATTTTCTATGGCTTGCCGATCATTGCGCAAGTCTGTCAAAGTCCATACTTCATTTTCATACATGGATCCTATCTCAGATTTCATGGCTTCAAGCCCTTTGTTGGAATCCGGACCCGCCATCGCTTCTTCATAGTTCGAAGGTTCATCGTTGTCTAACAACATGATTTCCAGGACAGGGTTGCTGTACCACTTTGGTGCGAAATGTGTCCTCGTGGACCTACGAAGTTCAGTAGCAACTTGATCCGAAGTTTCATTATCGTCATCATTAACTTCCTCTCTAGTCGGTGCAGGCACCACAGAAACATCTTCCTGAGCTACGCTACTTTCCGGTTTAAGAGGCAGTACCTCATCAAGTTCTACTTTCCTCCCACTGACTTCTTTCGAGAGAATCTCTTTCTCTAGAATGATCCATTCTTGGCAACAAAGATGTTGCCTTCGGATCTGAGGTAGAGGGTATACCCTATAGTTTCCTTAGGGTATCCTATGAAGACGCATTTTTCCGACTTGGGTTCGAGCTTTTCAGGTTGAAGTTTCTTGACATAAGGATCGCATCCCCAAACTTTCAGAAACGACAGCTTAGGTTCCTTCCCAAAGCATAATTCATACGGTGTCGTCTCAACGGATTTCGATGGAGCCCTATGTAAAGTGAATGCGGTAGTCTCTAAAGCATAACCCCAAAATGATAGCGGTAGATCGGTAAGAGACATCATAGATCGCACCATATCCAATAGAGTGCGATTACGACGTTTGGACACACCATTTCGCTGAGGTGTTCCAGGCGGCGTGAGTTATGAAACAATTCCACATTTCCTTAAGTGCGTGCCAAACTCGTGACTCAAGTATTCTCCTCCATGATCAGGCAGGGAGGTGAGCTCGCCAGCGCGTCAGCTGCTTGCCGCCCTCGCCCCTGGACACATGGGCGAGCTCCATGTCGCCGCCCCGACCCCGCAGACACCTTGCTCACTCCTCTGCCTCTCTCCCTCGCCCTCTCCCACCATGGTCGATGCCCCTGCCGCCGCACCGTCAACGTAGCCGCGTCCGTCGTCGTCCCCGCGCCGCGTCACCGTGTCCACGAGCTCCGCCGTCGTCGACTACGTCGAGCAGGCCGAGCCCGAGCGCTCGCCCGCTCTGGAGTCGCCCCGACCCCGTCTTCCCCAACTCCGGCCACCGGAGATCCCCTTCGCCTTCACCGCAGCACCAGCTCATCCCCGACCTTGCCGTCTGCCTCAACGTGACCCCCGTGAGCTCAGCCACCTCCCCATCCTCTCCGTTTGCCTTCTCGAGCACCGCAGCGACCGCACCAAGCTCGGCCACACCCACCGCCGCCAGCGCACATCGCCGTCGTGGCCACAGCCACATTAGCTCGCAACCGAGCACGTCATCACCTTCACGGCACTCGCAGGGGCCCGTAGCACCCCCACACGCTCCTCGCCGTGCCTCCTAGCGGTTGGTTCGACCTCGCCCGAACACCGGTAGCCGCAACGCTCGTCGCCGGCATTGTTTCTGGCGACCCTGAGCCCAAGCTTTACCACCACTCAACGCAGCTTGCTCCCAGCTACACGTAGGAGGTCTCCGCCATCCATTTGGTCATCGCAGTGCAAAACCCGCACTGCCCCGCCGCGTCTGGCCTCGCCGGCGGCTAAACGCCGGCGAGTTTGACTCCGCTGACCCAGTTTGACCCCCCAGGGTCACTAACGTGTGGGCCATGCCCCTGTTTAATTTATAATTAGATTAGTTAACGCTAATTACTTTAGTTAATAGGTTGACTCACTGACATGTGGGCCCAGGCCCTAACTAACCTAGTTTAGTGCTAACGTAACACTAACTAACTCTGTTAGTTAGTTGTTACACTGACAGACAGGGCCCACCGGTCAGGTTTGACCTGGGCTGGCGCCTTTGACCTGCGGACATCACCCTGACGCAATAACTCAATTACTGCAATTATTCTTATACAGGAAATTCCAGAAAATATTACAAATTTCAAAAATTCATAACTTTTAATCTGTAACTCCAAATGCAAAGATTTATATATGAAATTTGATCAGAAAAATTCAGTCTTTCCACCTGTAATGGTTTCATTCATGAAAAAACACTTTAACCTTGCTGTTTAGGTGAAACAAGATAATACACTTATAATGCTTAGGAACATAAGCTTCCATTTGAATCTTTGATTCAAATGGACCCAAACCAACTTGTTTCACATTGCATTAGGCAGGACACCTCATATTGCCATGTCATAGCATGCATCATATTGTTGCATACTGCCATGTGATGATTGTGTTCTGTTGTGTCTTTCGTGGTTGGTTCTGCCTCTGAGGATATTTCCGAGTATCCAGCTGAAGGGCAGTACCCTACTACTACTCCATCAGGCAAGCAGCCCCATTGATCATATCGATACAATCCCATGTTCTCGCTTCTGCTCTCATTTACTGCATTAAGACAACAACGTTTCAAACTGCTGTGTGCTACGGTAGTTGAACCCTTATCCTCTGCATGACCTGTCATTGCCACAGTAACTAGATGAAACCCACTAGCATCTGTAGGAGTTGATTGAGCCATGTATGTGTTTCCTACCTTGCTATGCCTGCTATCCTTAGAGTTGTGTCAGGTCTGGTTCATCTGGGTGATGGGCTAGAGTGAAATGATTACGTCGGTAATGTGAGGGATGTGTTGAACATGATTTGGTAAAGGTATCGATGAGAGGCCATGTAGGAGTACATGGTGGGTTGTTTCATTGAGGCCGTCCCTAAGAACTGAGATCTATATGTGTGATTTAAGAATCAGTTACTACCATGCATTGGGATCCTTAATTGACCCTCTCGGCTTCTTAACCACTCTAGAACTCTGTCCAGGAGTTGCAACTAGTTTCTGGTGTTTGTAGGTTATGTGTTGGCGGCCGTGCGTAGCGCTGACCCTCGGGTGGGCTATGATGCGGTAGATACACCATGGCACGGTGTACCGAGTCACCTGTTTGGTGTCTCGGGAACCCTGTTCACCTTGTTCGGGGCCGTATGTGGAAACCTCGGCCGGACTCCCTACGGATGAAACCTTGATAGGCGATAAACCTGGACTAGAGACTTGAGTGTTTAGGTAGGCCATGGTCGACACCCTCATTGGGCTTCCACTTGAAGGTTGTCGAGTACATGTCGTGTAAACGACGATAAGTGGTGAGAGTGTGTATGAAGAAGTACACCCCTGCAGGGTTAACATCATCTATTCGAATAGCCGCGTCCGCGGTAAAGGACTACTTGGTTGCCTATACACTTCATAGACAAGTTAATGGTTACTACTAAAAGACTCAAGATAAGTGTGAGTACCGAGGATGGCCCTCTCGTAGGATGACGAGGGAGAATTCCCGGTGGAGTATTGTGTTGGTGATTAGTGGACTCGTGTGCGAAAACAAGTTTATAGTGGTGTCACGTAGGATAGCTTAGCCAAGAGTCAAAGCTGGCTTGCTGCAATAACTCCACCACCTTCTTGAGAATAAGCATGTATAGTAGGATCTGTTGTAAGACTTGCTGAGTACCTTTGTACTCATGTTGCTTTAATTACTATTTTCAGATGACAACACCACCCCCTCTGATGGGTTTGACTAGACCTCGACGTCGATGAGTAACTTGCCACCCAAGTGGTGATTCTAGCCATGGAGGGCCGTTTGTAGATAGACAGGCTTCAACAAGCCTTCTTTCTTTCTAGTGTCTGTACCCAGAATTATTTGCTTCCTCATGTGCTTGTATGCTTGTATGACTTGAGTGTCGGGTCTTGTGACCCCTACCTGTATGAACATGTTATGTATGGCTCTCCGGAGCCTTTAAATAAAGTACTTGAGTTGTAGAGTTTTGTTGTGATGCCATGTTGTATTTACACATATCGAGCATATTGTGTGTATGATTGAAATGCTTGGTAGGTGTGGGATCTAACAATCTAGTTGTTTATCCTTGGCAGCCTCTCTTATGGGGAAATGTAGTCTAGTGCTCCTTGAGCCATAGTAGTCCGCTATAGCCCGGTTCACCGGAGTCCTGCTGGCCCAGCACTACTGCTCAGGACACTTGACTGGTCGGCATGTGTTTCACTTTGTTCCTATGTCTGTCCCTTCGGGGAAATGTCACGTGGTGACATCCGAAGTCCTGCCTAGCCTGCTACAGCCCGGGTTCCGCAGAGTCCTGTTAGCCTAGTGTTATAGCCCGGATTCACACGCTGTTGACCGACATGCTCGATGTGATTCATGTATGCCTGTCCCCATAGGTCTGTGCCGCTTTGGGTTCACGACTAGCCATGTCAGCCCGGGTTCTCTATCATATGGATGCTAGCGACACTATCATATACGTGAGCCAAAAGGCGCAAACAGTCTCGGTCCATGGTAAGGCGACACCTGTGGGGATACCGTGCGTGAGGCCGCAAAGTGATATGAGGTGTTACTGGCTAGATCGATGTGACTTGGAATCGGGGTCCTGACAGCGTTGGCATCAGAGCCGGACTGCCTGTAGGTTCGTTGAGCCAAAATGGTCGATGTCGAGTCTAGAAATGCTTTAGTTATATGTAGGGGAATTGATTGTGGGAGGGAATGTAAGGCTCTTTTACTCCTTTACCTTATGCCCTCCGATCTGAGTCACTCTCTTCTCATTCTACGTGGGTTAAGGACTAGGCTCTCTTCTCTCTATCAGGTTCACGTGTTACTAATCCGTAGTAGCTTATAGGATTGTTGTTACAAGCCTCAGTACAATTTCTACTACTTTTAGTATGTTGTCAGTTGAACCAGAACCTTGATATGATGTTGTTGAGTGGTTTTGCAAACTGTTGTGAATGTCTCAAATCTTTTTCTGAGCATTTACAGCCGTTATGCTATCCGATTTCTCCTAGAAAATTCTAATGCCTTTGCATTATTCTGTGCTTTCACATGGCCACCCGTTCCCAGAACCAAGTGGTTCATCTAACCCGGTGCCTCGATGTACCTGGTCACACGGCCATGTTGGTTCGAGTGATGGTCCAGACAGGCCATCAATGGTATCCGGAATATACCGTCGAGGAGCAGTTCCGAGACTTCAACTAGAGCCAATACCTTTGTACCGTCAGGATATATCCCTCTTATCCTGGAGCCACTGAACCCCTCCGCTGCTCTTATGGACTTGGGTTCACTATTGAGATGTCTGTGCAGGATGCAGCTTACTCAATGATGACTATCATTCGAGCCAGGACTGCCTTGCTTCAGAACACCAATTTCCGCTACATGCCAGCCTCACTCCCTGGAGCACAGGGGTACTATCAGGCTTTGTACTATGACTCTACACATGAGGAGTCACTACTCCGCACCACTGCCGAGATGCTCGAGGATAAGGACCGCGAAAATCGGGCCTTGCGTATGGAGCTTTTCAACTCTCATGCTGATCACTGGGACACTTTGACTCGGTTTGCACCTGCTGTGCAGGCAGGATACATGGACCTGAGGGACCTGTACTCTGTGTGGTCTGGATTGCCAGATTGTATGGAGTGGCGTGATGTAGGAGGCATCACCCCTCCTCGTGGTCCTCGTCTACCACCATTAGTGGGACCAAGGCCACATCCGAGTCCCTATGGTCCGCAAGCTCCACAGGACCGTCTGTTCCCATTTGATCATGTTCCGCTTCCTGGTTTTGGTGGTGACTTTTATGAGGATTACTACGGAGCCATCTGAGCTAGTAGTAGTTTCACTAGTACTATAATAGTTGTATTCTCCATAGTCCTGCGTGACCGTGGGATACGACTTGGTGTGTATCACGCTCCGGAGGTGTAGAAAAATAATGTATAGGAGCTTGGAATGCCTCCGATGAGATGTAATGTCTTTCACCGTAGTTGTACTCTAGCCTGGGCTTGTGCTAAACTATGTACGGTGCGTATGACCAATGGTATATATATGGCAGTTTCTATATTACCATGTCGTGCAATGAACATCTTAACATTCCATGTTCTCCATTACATTCTGCACTTCCTTGCCAAGATTGTGCCATCCTTGTCTAAACCATTGTCTTGTTTTTCCTAGGATGGTCAACACCCGCAGCAACCCTGCTTCCCTGGAGCAGGGGGAAGCTAGTGCAGCTAGGGGTGAGAATCTGCCTCGCCCGCCTTCTCTGGCCGAAGTTATGCTGGAGGCGGAAAGAAACAAGCGTGAGACTAACCGCTTGCTGGAGCGGATTGAGCAGAACACTGCACGTCATCAGCGAAACGACTTGGTGTCAATCAATGACTTTATCAAGTTGTACCCACCAAAGTTTAATCATTCCGTCAAGCCCCTTGACGCGGATGATTGGCTTCGCCGCATCACCCACAAGCTATGTTCTGCCAACGTAGCCGAAACCGATAAGGTTACTAAGGGAGTCCTGGATTAGGGGGTCTCCGGATAGCCGGACTATATCCTTTGGCCGGACTGTTAGACTATGAAGATACAAGATTGAAGACTTCGTCCCGTGTCCGAATGGGACTTTCCTTGGCGTGGAAGGCAAGCTTGGCAATACGGATATGTAGATCTCCTCCCATTGTAACCGACTCTGTGTAACCCTAGCCCTCTCCGGTGTCTATATAAACCGGAGGGTTTTAGTCCATAGGACGAACAGACAATCATACCATAGGCTAGCTTCTAGGTTTTAGCCTCTCCGATCTCGTGGTAGATCTACTCTTGTACTACCCATATCATCAATATTAATCAAGAAGGACGTAGGGTTTTACCTCCATCAAGAGGGCCCGAACCTGGGTAAAACATTGCGTCCCCTGCCTCTTGTTACCATCCGGCCTAGATGCACAGTTCGGGACCCCCTACCCAAGATCCTCCGGTTTTGACACCGACATTGGTGCTTTCATTGAGAGTTCCTCTATGTCATCGCCATTAGGCTTGATGGCTCCTACTATCATCGATAGCGATGCAGTCCAGGGTGAGACTTTTCTCCCCAGACAGATCTTCATGTTTAGCGGCTTTGCACTGCGGGCCAATTCGCTTGGCCATCTAGAGCAGATCGAAAGTTACGCCCCTGGCCACTAGGTCAGGGTTGGAAGCTTAAACTACACAACCGATGTCCACGGAGACTTGATCTTCGACGGATTCGAGCCTCTGCCTTGTGCGCCATGCGGTCACGATGAGTACGATTTGGCTCTACCATCGGACATTTTTCAGGAGATCGCACCGGCAGCCGCTCCAACCCTCGGTTCGGAGCCAGTTGCGCCTTCCGCGGACGGGTGGATGGACCCCACCATGGAGGCCTTACCCTCAGCGGCGATCAAGCCGAACATCGACCTTACCTTGCACAAGAGCCGTGTTGATAAACTTCCGGATCCTTCTCCGGCCACGGACTCCGAACCGCCTGCGCTCGTTCCTATCGAATCTGATTGGGCGCCGATCATGGAGTTTACCTCCATGAATATTTTTCAGCACTCGCCCTTTGGCAACATACTGAACTCATTAAGGTCTCTCTCCTTGTCAGGAGGATCCTGGCCGAACTATGTCCGGCAGGACTAGGATGCGGACGACAAAGAAATTCGCGACCCAACCACCACCCACTTAGTAGCCAATGTCGATGACTTAACCAACATGCTCGACTTCGACTCCGAAGACATCGACGGTATGGACGATGATGCGAGAGACGAAGAGGAACCACTGCCTACGGGGCACTGGACAGCCACCTCATCATACGATATATACATGGTGGATACACCCAAAGAAGGCAATGGCGATGAGATAGCGGAGGATGACCCCTCCAAGAAGCAACCCAAGCGCCGACGTTAGCGGCACCGCTCTAAGTCCCGCCATATCAAAAGTGGTGATACCGGCACAGGAGATAATAACACTCCGGATAGTGCCGAAGACAACAACAATCCCCTCCAGCAAGATTTAGAGCAGGAGGATGGAGGAGACAGCCCTCCTGAGAGAGCGACAGATGGAGAGGAGAAGGATGATAATTACATGCCCCCCTCCAAGGACGAGGCAAGCCTCGGTGACGACGAATTCGTTGTGCCAGAGGACCCCGTCGAACAAGAGTGCTTCAAACGCCGGCTTATAGCCACGGCAAATAGCCTTAAGAAAAAGCAGCAGCAGCTTCAAGCTAATCAGGATCTGCTAGCTGACAGATGGACTGAAGTCCTCGTGGCCGAGGAATATAAACTCGAGCGCCCCTCCAAGAGTTACCCAAAGTGCAGGTTGCTACCTCGACTGGAGGAAGAAGCGTATGATACGGTTGATCGGCCACCTCATGGCCGCGATAGAGAGGCATTCCAGCCAAAAACTCAGCCTCCACCCCGACGCCATTCAAATAAAAAGGCATGGGGAGATACGCCAAACCTGGGAGACATATTGGAGGACAAAGAAAAGCATGCAAGATCGATCTACGGACCACGAGAGCGCACCACTCTGCGAGACGATAAACGTCACGCCGGATATAGTAAAAGAAAATCCGGCCGGGCCGAACATAGCGGGCAAGACCCATTCGAGCTGTGTCGCGATATAGCCCAATACAGAGGCGCCACACACCCCTTATGCTTCACAGACGAAATAATGGATCATCAAATCCCAGAAGGTTTCAAACCTGTAAATATTGAATCATACGACGGCACAATAGATCCCGCAGTATGGATCAAGGATTTCCTCCTCCACATCCACATGGCCCGCGGTGATGACTTACATGCCATCAAATACCTCCCACTAAAGCTCAAACGACCAGCGCAGCATTGGCTTAACAGCTTGCCAGCGGACTCCATTAGCTGTTGGGAAGATCGGGAAGCTGCATTCCTCGACAACTTTTAGGGCACTTATGTGCGACCACCAGACACCGATGACTTGAGCCACATAATTCAGCAGCCAGAAGAGTTGGCCAGGCAATTCTGGACTCGGTTCCTTACAAAGAAAAATCAAATCGTCGACTGTCCGGATGCAGAGGCCTTAGCGGCTTTCAAACACAACATCCGAGACGAGTGGCTAGCTTGGCACCTTGGTCAGGAAAAGCCGAAATCTATGGCAGCTCTCACGATGCTCATGACCCGCTTTTGTGCGGGAGAAGATAGCTGGCTGGCTCGCAGTAATAACATATCAAAGAACCATGGTACCTCGGATACCAAGGACGGTAATAGCTGGTCACGTCGCAACAAACATAAGCGCCGCATTAACAGCGAAAATACCGAGGATATGGCAGTCAATGCTGGATTCAAAGGCTCTAAACCCGGTCAGCGGAAAAAGCCATTCAAGCAAAGTACGCCGGGTCCATCTAGCTTGGACCGTATACTCGATCGCTCGTGTTAAATACACGGCACCCCAGACAAGCCAGCCAATCACACCAATAGGGATTGGCTGCCTTGTTCAAGCAGGTCGGCAAGTTAATTGCCGAAAACAAGGACAAGGGGCCGCATAGCACTGACGAGGAGGAATCCCGGCAGCCACACACCGGAGGACAGAGGAGGTTTGCGCCACAAGTGCGGATGGTGAACATGATATACGCAACCCACATCCCCAAGAGGGAGCGGAAGCGTGCGCTCAGGGGCGTATATGCGTTGGAGCCAGTCGCCCCAAAGTTCAATCCTTGGTCCTCCTGTCCGATCACCTTCGATCGCAGGGACCACCCCACTAGTATCCGTCATGGCGGATTCAACGCACTGGTCCTAGACCCAATCATTGACGGATTTCACCTCACTCGAGTCCTTATGGATGGCGGCAGCAGCTTGAACCTGCTTTATCAGGACACAGTGCACAAAATGGCTATAGACCCCTCAAGGATCAAACCCACAGAAACGACCTTTAAAGGCGTCATTCCAAGTGTAGAGGCCCATTGCACAGGCTCAATTACACTGGAAGTGGTCTTCGGATCCCCGGATAACTTCAGAAGCAAAGAGTTAACCTTTGATATAGTCATGTTCCACAGTGGTTATCACGCGCTGCTCGGGCGAACCGCATTTGCTAGATTCAATGCGGTACCGCATTATGCATACCTCAAGCTCAAGATGCCAGGACCTCGCGGAGTTATTACAGTTAATGGAGACACAGAGCGCTCTCTCCGAATAGAGGAGCACACCGCGGCCCTCGCAGCAGAAGCGCAAAGCAACCTCTCAAGGCAATCAACCAGTTCGGTGCTTCAAAGCCCGGACACCTTCAAGCGCGCTCGGAGCAATCGGCAAATCGACCGCCTGGCGCGATCTGAGCTCGTGTAGCAATACGGCAACCACCCCAATCCCAGCCAAACGGCAAAACTCGTGCCACGCGTACATAACTACGCATTAAAAATACCATGGGCACAGGTGGGGAGGGGGGCACAACTGCGGCACGCCCCAAGACGCGGCTTAAACCGCACTAGGGGCTTCCCGTTTGGTTATTTTCTCCTTTTTTCTCAGGACCTTAATCTCTGGAAACACTGTCCGGCAGCACTATTGCCGAACACATGATGCAACAACCAAGGAGGCAGACAACTACGTCATACCACAGAATTCCCAGGTGGATTACAGTAACGAGCGAAATATTCGATTTAATATCATTCCTCAGCTTGCCCTTGGAAGGGACATAGTCCTACTTTTTGCTTATCGCAATATCTGTATCACTCTGCTTTAACGCAATTTTTTGAATAAACAATGCATGACATTATGACTATTATTGCATTCTTGTTATATATATATATATCTATGTGTTCATTAATGATGCCTTGCAACCGTACACTTTGGTACGGCCAATGCACTAGTGGCTTACGTACCCCACAATATGGTGTGAAAAGTCCGAACACTTTCACAAGTGCGGCACCCCAAACTTATAGCATTATATGCATCAGCTCCGAATCATGTCTTTGGTCAAATGTTGGGTTTGCCCGGCTCCTATGTTTTGGTACCTTACGTTCCGCTCTATCGGCTAAGGTAGCGCTAGGAGAACTACTGCGATTGTGCCCCCGTTCTGCTGGGTTTAGCTCCTTAGTAGAGAAAGCTAAAACTGACTGTCATGATAAGACGAGAGACTGGTTGCTGTTCGGCGAGGTTTTCGAGTCCCTAAAGACTTATGCCGCTTAGAGCGAGGGGCCGGCCCTGTCCGGCTTAAAGGCATGTATCGCACCCCGAATTCGGCCTTCCGAATACCAAGGGCTTCACCGAAATTTAAAATTATAGAATTCTATGGCTAATTGAGAGTGATAAAGCATTATTAGCCCAGTTGCCTTGTTCGCTGTGCTGAGCACCTCCCTCGAAGGACCCAAACATGGGAACAAGAGTGCTCAAGTTTATCCCGAACACCCCAGCACTCGTGGCATGGGGGCAGAAGCCGAGGACTAGCCATCTCTCTGATTGGATAAACAGCCAAACAGAAGGCAATATTTTAAATTCAAACAAGCGTTGCATAACGCATATGAAACAAGTTTTCATAAATACAGGATAAAACAAGCAAGTCTCACTCAAGTATTACAGCTTTTGAACACTCGTCCGCTATGAGACGGGCACCCAGCAGAACACCCTCACAGTACATCTTGGGGTGGCGGTGCTCTTTGCCCTCCGGCGGCCCCTCCTTGATCAGCTTCACAGCGTCTAGCTTGACCCACTGCAGTTTCACACGGGCGAAAGCCCAGCGTGCACCTTCAATGCAGACAGATCGCTTGACGACCTCCAGCCGCGGCCAGGCATCCACAAGCCGCCTCACCAGGTCAAAGAAGCTGTTCGGAAGGGCGTCGCCAGTCCACAGCCGGACTATAAAGCCCTTCATGGCCTGATCGGCCTCCTTATGTAGCTCGACCATCTGCTTCAGCTGGTCGCTCATTGGCACCGGGTGTTCGGCCTCAGTATACTGAGACCAGAACAGCTTCTCCGTTGAACTTCAATCCTCGGCCTGGTAAAATTATGCGGCATCGGACACGCTGCAGGGCAAATCTGCGAATGCTCCTGGAGCTCTCTGGATTCGGGTAAGTAATCGGTAATTTACTTTTACATGCTTGCTTTGCATATAGAAAGCCTTACCCGCCGCTATCTTCTTCATTGTGTCGATCTTCTGGAGGGCCTTTTGGGCTTCGGCCTTGGCACTTTTTGCGCTCTCGAGGGCCGCGGCAAGCTCAGACTCCCACGTCTTTGGGTCAAGCTCCAATGCCTCGTGCTTTGCCACGAGATCCTGGTGCTCTTGCTGCACCTCGCCCACCCGAGCCTTGTGCTTCTCTCGCTCGGTGCGCTCCTTGGCCGCTTTATCTTCGGCCTCGGACAACGCTTGCTTTAGGGTCGCCACTTCGGTCGCGGCCCCTGGCAAATTCATGATAATCCTGTCATTTTGCAATCGCATTCTTTTTATACATATCTATAGACAGGGTATTACTTACACTTGTTCTCCTCGAGCTGCCTCTTGGTAAGGCCAAGCTCTTTCTTGGACCCCTCGAGGTCCTACTTCAGTACGGCAACCTCCGCAGTCAGTGCGGCGGACGCCAGCAGCGAGGCCTGCATACGCATATTGACATACTTATATTAGACTCCTACGATATTATTTGATCCTCTGTTCGGCTTTTCTTTGTGAACACCGAACAAAGCATCAGGGGCTACTGTCTATGCGGTAATATTTTTCCTATATTTAGAAAAAACACTTACCTCAAAGCCTGTTAGAAGGCTGGTATAGGCTTCAGTCAATCCGCTCTTGGCGGACTGAACCTTCTGGACCACCACACTCATAATAGTACGGTGCTCCTTGTCGATGGAAGCGCTACGAAGTGCTTCCAGCAGATTGTCCGGCGCCTCTGGATGGACAGAGGTCACCGGCACAGGCGTCTTGCTCCTCTTGGAAGGAGGCCGCCTGCCCGAGCCCGGAACCACTGGAGGTTCCGGCGCGGAGTTCGGCTGAGGGCCAAACTCGGAGCTCTCAGGGGCCCCGTCCCCTCGGTTCCCGGAGTCTGGAAGGTCTCCTTGAGGCGCCTCCGGGACTGTCTCCCCTCGACCCGTGCCTCTTGAGACAGCACCTCGGCGTCGTCAGCAGGATGAGGGGAGGTGGCGGTCGGGACTGGATCTCTATCCATGTCCGATGAGCCCAGGGAGCCGTCCGATGATACATCGATACTGGCTCATGGCGGCCTGTATAATTATGTTCGGCGTTAGGGAAAGCAGTGCGACAAAGGAATGCTATGAGTTACTCTGGTATCCGAATACTTACGATCTCCCCAGGGGCTTGGCCCTGAGCAGCCACTCGTCTTCGCCTTCATCGGCGGCGGTGGAACTGTTCGGAAGGAGAGTCCTTCCCTTCTTGGACCCTTCGCCCCCCCCCCGAGTTGGTGCGGCCTTCCTTTTCTTATCTCCCCCAGCTGGAGGGGGAGCATCTTCTTCTTCCTCCTCGTCTTCGGGGGAGGAGTGCGCCGCAGAGTCATCGGACGGAGAGTCAAACGACGCCTGGCATCGGGAACTCTTTCGGGTTCCCTTGGCCATCTTGGTCTTCTCCGGCACCGTATAAGGAGCCGGAGTCAGCATCTTCGCCAGAAGAGCGTCCGCTGGGCCTTCGGGCAAAGGAGCCGGAAAGTCGATCTGTTCGGCTGTCTCCTGCTAGTCCTGTCAAAGGTACGGGAGTTTAGATCCCGCATAGAGTCAATCTATAAAAGATAAGTATCCTGTGAAAGGTAAATCAGCTTACTGCACTGGCTTGGCGCTTCGCGCTGAATCCGCAATCCTCGGTAATGGGAGGAGGGACCTCGGCGCTTTTGAACAACACCCTCCAGGCATCTTCGTGAGTTGTGTCGAAGAGCCTGTTCAGAGTTCGGTGCTGCGTGGGGTCGAACTCCCACAAGTTGAAGTCCCGTTGTTGGCACGGGAGGATCCGGCGGTGGAGCATGACCTGGACTACGTTGACGAGTTTGAGCTTCTTGCTCACCATGTTTTGAATACATGTTTTGAGCCTGGTCAGCTCTACCGAACTACCCCAGGACAGGCCCTTCTCTTTCCAGGAGGTAAGCCGCATGGGGATGCCAGATCGGAACTCGGGGGCCGCTGCCCATGCAGGGTCACGCGGCTCGGCAATGTAGAACCACCCTGATTTCCACCCCTTTATGGTTTCCACAAAGGAGCCCTCAAGCCATGTAACGTTGGGCATCTTGCCCACCATGGCGCCTCCACACTCCGCCTGGCGGCCGCCCACAACCTTCGGCTTGACATTGAAGGTCTTCAACCATAAGCCGAAGTGGAGCTTGATGCAGAGGAAGGCCTCGCACACAACGATAAACGCCGAGATATTGAGGATGAAATTCGGGGACAGATCGTGGAAATCCAGGCCATAGTGGAACATAAGCCCCTGGACGAATGGGTGGAGAGGGAATCCCAGCCCGCGGAGGAAATGGGTAAGGAACACTACCCTCTCATGGGGCCCGGGGGTGGGGATGAGCTGCCCCTCATCTCGGAGCCGGTGCGCGATGTCGTCGGGCAGGTATCTGGCTCTCCTCAGCTTCTTGATGTCTCCCTCCGTGACGGAGGAGACCATCCACCTGCCTCCCGCTCCAGACATGGTGGGGGAAGGTTGAGGTGGGAAGTGCGGACTTGGGCGCTAGAGCTTGAGTGTGCGAAAATGGATGAGCAAAGGAGGAAGAAGGCGTGGACGAAAAGGTGAATCCTCATCCCTTTATATAGGCGGATGAAACTAAGCGTCCCTACTAGCCTGGTAAAACTCGCTCATCCCCCAAGCGTCGTAATTGATGGCGCGGTTGGGTTACCCACACCCGTATTGATGAGAATCTTGTGATAAGGGGACACGATCTCTGTGTTGACAAGACGTGTCAAAAAACTGCCTCGTGTTATGTACAGGGCTAGTTAAAGGAAACGGTTCGAATAATCACCGGGCCATGACGTAACATCGTGCTGCCAAAACAAGTCAGCAAATTAGATTTGCGAAAATATTATTCTCTCTATGGTGGTATGTGGAACTTATTGTGAAGGGTCGGACACTATCCTTGTATTCAAATTCTTCCATGGTGTATTCGGAGGAGGAACCCGCCTTGCAATGCCGAAGACAATACTGCGCACCGGACTCATCGTCATTGAAGCCTGGTTCAGGGGTTACTAAGGGAGTCCTAGATGAGGGGGTCTCCGGATAGCCGGACTATATCCTTTGACGAGACTGTTAGACTATGAAGATACAAGATTGAAGACTTCGTCCCGTGTCTGGATGGGACTTTCCTTGGCATGGAAGGCAAGCTTGGGAATATGGATATGTAGATCTCCTCCCATTGTAACCGACTCTGTGTAACCCTAGCCCTCTCCGGTGTCTATATAAACCGGAGGGTTTTAGTCCATAGGACAAACAGACAATCATACCATAGGCTAGCTTCTAGGGTTTAGCCTCTCCGATCTCGTGATAGATCTACTCTTGTACTACCCGTATCATCAATATTAATCAAGCGGGACGTAGGGTTTTACCTCCATCAAGAGGGCCCGAACCTGGGTAAAACATTGCGTCCCCTGCCTCCTGTTACCATCCGGCCTAGACGCACAGTTCGGGACCCCCTACCCGAGATCCGCCGGTTTTGACATCGACAATTACCTATGCTGCCTATCACCTTGAAGGCCCTGCTAGCCTTTGGTGGGAAAACTTTGAGGCTATGCACTTGGTCGGCCAAATCACTACTGGGGCTGAATTCACTGAGGCTTTCCGTGAGCATCACATCCCGGAATGTCTCATGGATCGCAAGAGGGAAGAGTTCTGCAATTTCACCCAAGGCAGACTGACTCTGGATGCTTATAGTCGTGAGTTTGGAAATCTGGTACGTTATGCTCCTGAAGAAGTATCCACCAACGCTAAGAAGCAAGAAAGGTTCCGCAAGGGACTTAGCCCTGAGCTTCACCGCGATCTTCGTCTGCACGAGTGCACCTCCTTTCAGAAGTTGGTCAATAAAGCCATCAGTGCTGAGACAGGATAGACTGACTATGACGCTTCATGCAAGCACTCCCGTGATTTTGGTTCTTCATCCGGCTCTGGATCTCAGAAGTGCCGGGTGTGGATTCCAAGCACAGCGCTGCCACCCAGGTTCATTCCGAGGCCATCCTTTGAGGCGCCTCGCCCCAACCAGCAGTTTGCACCGCCTAAGTCCTATGGTGGCCCCGCTGCTAATGCTGCTCCACGCCCCAATGTTGTGACATGTTTCAAGTGTGGAGAGCCGGGTCACTACAGTCGAGAGTGTCCCTAGAACAACAACTCCATCTAGCCTGGAAGGTCCGTTGGCTGTGGTAAGTCAGCAGGAAAGACATTCTATGCCAAGCCAGCCACCACTACACGTGGCCATGTCAACTATGTCTCAGCTGAGGAGGCTCATGATGATCCTAATGTCGTCCTTGGTACGCTCCTTGTTAATTGCCATCCGACATTTGTTCTTTTCGATACTGGAGCATCTCATTCATTCATATCTAAGAGCTATGCTCGATTGCATAACACGACATTCTGTGACATGCCCACTTCCATGGTAATTCAAACTCCGGGTTCCAAATGGCAAACTTCTAGAGTAAGCCATGGGAATGAAATCCTTGTCGATAGACTTGTCTTCCTTGCATCCTTAATAGCTCTCAAGTCCTCAGACATAAACATCATCTTGGGTATGGACTAGATGTCAGCCCATTATGCTAAGATTGATTTCTCTACTAGAACTGTTCAACTTACTCACCCATCAGGCAAGACAGTCAATGTCTTAACTCGAATGGCCAAGCGCCAGCTTTACTCCCTAAATGCCAACCCCCTTCCAGACCTTGAAGATATTCCAGTAGTCCAAGACATCCCGGATGTCTTCACAGAAGAACTGCCAGGTGTTCCACCTGACAGGGATGTCGAGTTTGTGATAGACCTTGTTCCAGGGACCATCCCAATTTCTAGAAGACCCTATAAGATGGCACCCTTAGGACTAGCCAGGCTTAAAACCCAACTCGATGAGTCCTTGAAAAAGGGTTTCATCTATCCTAGTTCCTCTCCTTGGGCTTGCCCCGTCCTCTTCGTCAAGAAGAAGGATGGAACGGATCGGATGGTTGTAGATTACCGACCTGTCAACTTGGTCACTATCAAGAACAACTATCCGCTCCCGAGGATCAACGATCTGTATGACCAGCTCGCTGGATCCTCAGTCTTTTCCAAGATGGATTTGAGGTTGGGCTATAATCAAATCAAAATAAAAAACAGGGACATTCCCAAAATGGCCTTTGTTACTCGCTATGGCCAATACGAGTACACCGTTATGTCCTTCGGTTTAACCAATGCCCCAGCCACCTTCTCTCGGTTAATGAACTCGGTCTTCATGGAGTATTTGGATAAATTCATCATGGTATACCTCGATGATATACTCATCTACTCCATGAGCGAGGAAGCATGCCAAACATCTAAGGCTGGTATTGACGAAACTTCGAGAGCATCGCCTTTATGCCAAATTCTCCAAGTGTGAATTTTAGTTGCCAGAAGTGACCTATCTAGGCCATGTAATGTCTGGTAAGGGTATTGCTGTCAATCCCGAGCGAGTTCAAGCTGTCCTTGATTGGACTCCACCTGAGATAGTCAACCAAGTTCGGAGCTTCCTTGGTTTAGCGAGTTATTGTCGCCGCTTCATCGAGAATTTCTCCAAGGTTGCTAAACCTCTAACCGAACTCCTCAAGAAGGATAAAAAGTTAGAGTGGACCCCACAGTGCGAGTTCAGCTTTCAGGAACTGAAAAGACGCCTGACATCTTCTCCCATACCGGTACCACCAGATTTCTCCAAGGACTTTATTATCTATTGTGACGCCTCACGATAAGGACTAGGTTGCATACTCATGCAAGATCGTCACATAATTGCCTATGCTTCACAGCAATTACACCCACATGAGGAAACTATCCCACACATGATGTAGAGCTTGCAGTTGTAGTCCATGCACTTAAAACTTGGTGACATTACCTTCTTGGTAATCGTTGGGAGATCTTCACTGATCACCAAAGTATGAAATATATCTTCACCCAACTGGATTTGAATCTCAGGCAAATACGCTGGGTTGAGTTGATCTCGGATTACGACTTAGGGATAACTTTACACCCTGGGTAAAGCCAATGTCATGGCTAATGCGCTAAGTTGTAAATATTACTGTAAGAACTTGATGTTACAACAAGGTCCACCACTTCTCCATGAGGAATTTCGTAAGCTTAACCTTCACATTGTTCCTCAAGGATTCCTATCTACCTTGGTGGTGAAACCGACCCTTATGGATCAAATCATAACCGCCCAGCGGTATGACAAGGGAATATCTCGGATCAAGCAAAACATTGCTAGCGGAGCTGCTACGTGTTTCTTTGTGAACGATCAAGGTGTTGTATTCTTTGCGAACTGCCTAGTGGTTCCCAAGAAACAACAACTACGACACCTGATCCTTAAGGAAGCTCATGAATCCCCTCTCACCATTCATCCCGGTAGTACTAAGATGTATCAAGACCTACGCCAGAGGTTTTGGTGGACTAGGATGAAGAGAGAAATTGCTCAATACATTGCTAACTGCGACGTTTGTCATCGTGCTAAAGCAGAGTATCAACGGCCCGATGGCACCCTTCAACCTTTGGCTATTCCCGAATGGAAATGGGATAAAATCAGTATGGATTTCATTACTGGGTTTCCCAGGACCAAGAGAGGGAATAATGCTATCTTCGTCGTGATCTACCGTCTTTCAAAAGTAGCCCACTGAAAGTGCTAGTGATCGACTAGACACTACTAGAAAAAGGGCTATAGATGGGATTGACACTAATGGCGCACCAGACAAGCGGTGCGCCATTAGTATATACTAATGGCGCGCCACCTTCTGATACGCCATTAGAGTTGAAACTACTAATGGCGCACCTGGCCCAGGGTGCGCCATTAGTATCAATTTTTTTTGAACTAGTGCGCCTGTCCAAACATACTAATGGCGCATCCAGACACAGTGCGCCATTACTGGTTGTAACTAGTAATGGCGCACCTGTCGGAAAGTGCGCCACTAATGTTGTTTTTTCATTATATTTTTTATTCCTTTTTTTTGCAAAACTACTAATGGCGCACTATTCCACCGTGCGCCATTACTAGTTTAAACTAGTAATGGCGCACTGTGGAACAGTGCGCCATTAGTATGTTTTTTTTGCAAAACTATTAATGGCGTACCACCAGAAGGAACAGTGTGCGCCACTAGTATTATTTTTTTTTCCATTTTCCCATACATACTAATGGCGCATCAGGTCGATAATGCGCCATTACTAGTTCTAACTAGTAATGGCGCACCGGGCAGTGAGTGCGCCATTGCTATCTATACGTATGGCGCACCCCTACCAGTGCGCCATTGCTATCACCCCTTATCCCCTCCCTCTCGTCATGTTCTCTCCCCTCACCTTCCTCCTGACACACCCACCCACCTCCCTCGACTTCGATTTAGATCGGGAATCCCCGGCCGCCCGCCTCTTCCTCTCCCTCCTGACCACGGCGAGCCCCCTTCCCCCTCCCTCACACCAGATCCAGGGCATGGAGCCGTGGTGAGCTCCTTCCCCAACCCTCCTCACCGGATCCAGAGGAGAGCTGGTCACCACGTCCTCCAGCGACGGTGTTGCTCCGGGGTGTGGAGGCTACCGAGCTGCAGGAGGAGGAGCTCCCCGCCACCCCAAGGCCCCAGATCCAGCCGCCACGGACAAGGAGCCCGCGGCCATGGCGACCTAGTAGGCACCACAGGAGGAGGCCGGACATGGCGACACCGGATCTGGCAGCCACGGTCGCCAGAGCCGTCGACCTGGCTGGGCCGTGACGGAGGTCGCCTTGGTCCTCACCACCGGGAGAGGAAGGCCTCTGTTTCTGCTGCTCCGCTCTTCCCCTGCTCCTCCTCAAGATCATCTTCTCATCTTCGATTTTGATTCCCTCCTCTCCCCTTGCCATCCTCTACCTGCTCTTCTTCCCTTCCCTTCTCTTCTCTAATGGTCCTCCCATTCCTCACGCAGGCAGGCAGGCAGGAGCACGCCTCACACACACCCAACATCCGTCGAGCAAGAGAAGCGCTTCTCTGCTGCTGGCCATGAGTTTTGCCATGTGAGGTGAGCCGCACATCCTCCTCTGCTCTCAGCCCACGGCCATCGAGCCGTGAAAATGTCAGTGCTTTATGTGTGCCCATGCCAAACTTAATTTGTTACATAAGAGTTGGAGCTGCTGTTAAACAAAGGATGGATTGGATACACGAACTCTACTGCTGGCACCAGGTCTATTTAATTTGTTACCTATTCAAGAGTTGGAGCCTATGTAGTATGTACAGATGCTTAGAAGGTGATCCGAAGTTTAGTTGGTTGTCGAAGAAGAATAAATTCATAAATCAAATGTGCAAAATTAGTCCAGTCATCTCAGTTTCAGGTTCATAGAGAAGATACTGATTTCTATATATGATTTAGCCAATTGAAATTCACACTGCACTATGCCTGTCTCACTGAAGTTGTTAGTTACTTGGTCTGAAAAACTGTGTACTGAAATTGTTGGTCTGAAAACACTTTACTGAAACTGCAGCGAATCTGCTTCAGTTAGGACTTAGGATTTGACAATAAGTAAGCATGCAAACTGGCGATTTTTAGGGTGAATAGGAGATTTTTATGAAAGTCTTCAATACATGGAAGTTTCGAAGACAAACGATAGAAATAAACCTATTACCATGCTGTGGAAGGTAGACTACACTAAGCAAGCCATAGTCAAGTATTCAATGAAGTGAAAGCACAATGACTAATAGCAACTAGGCAGTATAGATCAGGTAGGAAGATAGTGTGAAGCCAATCAGAACAAGCAGTCACTCAGTGAAGACAAAAGATAATGCAATCATACAATGACTTCACCAGGACCAACAGTAAGTAAAGGGATGGGCAGGATGAATCTAGTGACTTGTTGAAGACAATGATTTGTTGGACCAGTTCCAGTTGCTGTGACAACTGTACGTCTGGTTAGGGAGGCTGAGATTCAACTCAGAAGACCACGTCTTCACCTTATTCCCCTTGAGATAAGGACACCCAGTCCTCGCCCAATAACTCTGGTAAGTCTTCAAGGTAGACTTCCAAACCTTCACAGACTTCGTTCACCGGCGATCCACAATGACTCTTGGATGCTCAGAATGCGACGCCTAACCGGCTGGAGGATTCACAGTCGTGAAGTGTAATAAGTCTTCAGATCACACAGACATGAAGACTTAAGTGATGCCTAACACTCTTTGGATCTGGGTGTTTAGGGCTTTATCCTCACAAGGAATTTTCTCTCAAAGGCTTCGAGGTGGGTTGCTCTCGAACGACAAAAGCCATGCACTAACTCTGAGCAGCCAACCATTTATGGTTGTAGGGGGTGGGCTATTTGTAGCCACTAGGCAACCCGACCTGATTAGTCCGAAATTACCCTGGGTCACTAAGGAACTGACACGTGTTCCAACGGTCAGATTTCAAACACACACGGCAACTTTACTTGGGCTACAAGCAAAGCTGACTTATCCAGCTCTGGATAAGATTTGCTCTCATTGTCTTCACTCGAAGACATTGGATTTTTGGTTAAGCATCACTTCAATCATTTTGACTGGTTCACTTGGACCCCACTTAACAGTACGGTGGTTCCTATGACTCAACAAAGAAGAAAAAGAACGACGAAACAACTATGTCTTCGCACTCCATAGTCTTCACTCCATAGTCTTCACTCGATGACTGTCTTCACATACCACCATTGACTTCAATGTCTTCATACATTTTCAGGGGTCTTCTCTGGTAGGAAAACCAAATCAATGAGGGACTTCTACCTGTGTTATCCTGCAATTCTCACAAACACATTAGTTTGGTGCGGCTTGGAACCGGGCGCACAAGCAAACACTAAGCATGATATCTGGCCTAGATGCACATAAATAAAGCAAGGAACCAATCATGGAGCAGTATACCTTTTGATCGAACTCTTTACCATTGTCGTCGGGACCCAGATGGTGTTTGGCTGGCATTGGCGTCGTGTAGCCTTTTTAGTCTTGCATTCCAAATTTCTTCAGGCAATCTTTGAGGTATTTCTCTTGGGATATAAAGATGTCATTGCGTTGCTGACGTATTTGAAGACCAAGGAAGAACTTCAGCTCACCCATCATGGACATCTGATATTGCTCTTGCATCATATATCCAAACTCTTCACTGTATTTCTGATTAGTGCAGCCGAAGATAATATCATCCACATATATTTGGCGCACAAACAGTTCACCATCATATGTCTTCGTGAAGAGAGTGGGATCGAGAGAACCAGGTTTGAAGCCTTTGCTCTTCAGGAAGTCTTTGAGTGTGTCATACCAAGCCCGAGGGGCTTGTTTGAGACCATATAGTGCCTTGTTGAGCTTGTACACCATGTCAGGATGTTTTGGATCTTCAAAGCCAGGCGGTTGTGCAACATACACTTCTTCTTCAGTCTTGCCATTGAGAAAAGCACTCTTCACATCCATTTGATATAGAACAATGTTATGATGATTTGCATAGGCCAACAGTATGCGTATGGCTTCAAGCCTAGCCACAGGAGCAAATGTTTCATCAAAGTCCATCCCTTCAACTTGAGTGTATCCTTGAGCAAGGAGACGAGCTTTGTTTCTGACAACTTGACGATGCTCATCTTGCTTGTTGCGATATATCCATTTAGTGCCTATTATATTGTGCTTACGAGGATCAGGACGCTTAACCAGTTCCCAAACATTATTCAGCTCAAACTGCTGGAGCTTTTCTTGCATGGATTGAATCCATTCAGGTTCCATGAAGGCTTCATCAACTTTCTTGGGTTCAGATATTGAGACGAATGCGAAGTGCCCACAGAAGTTAGCTAGCTGTGTTTCCCTTGAACGAGTGAGTGGACCTGGTGCATTGATGCTATCAATTATCCTTTCAATCTATACTTCATTTGCAACACGAGGATGGACAGGACGAAGATTTTGCTCTTGCTGATCATTGTCATTGTTAGAAGGATTGTCTTCAGGCTAAGCATTGTCTTCAGGTTGATCAGGTGCAGAGATGATAAGTTCCTCTTCAGGCTGAGCTTCAGATGGTATGATTTCTCTAGTTCCAATAAGTTTGATTGATTCACTGGATGGAACTTCATCTAGCACATTCGGCAGGTGCTCGCTTTGCGAGCCGTTAGTCTCATCGAACCGCACATCCACAGTTTCAACCACTTTATAGTGAAAGAGGTTGAAGACTCTGTAGGAGTGGGAATCCTTTCCATATCCAAGCATAAAACCTTCATGTGCTTTTGGTGCAAATTTTGAAGTGTGATGTGGATCCTTGATCCAGCACCTGGCGCCAAATACTCTGAAGTAACTGACATTTGGCTTCTTGCTAGTAAGGAGCTCATAGGATGTCTTGTTCAAAAGCTTGTGAAGATAAACACGGTTGATGATATGGCATGCAGTATCAATAGCTTCAGGCCAGAACTTTCTTGGAGTCTTGTATTCATCAAGCATCGCCCGGGCCATCTCAATAAGTGTTCTGTTCTTGCGTTCCACGAGGCCATTCTGCTACGGCGTGTACGGAGCTAAGAATTCATGTGTGATGCCCAAAGTATCAAGATAAGTATCTAGGCCAGTGTTCTTGAATTCAGTACCATTGTCACTTTTGATGTGCTTGATCTTGACGCCATAGTTGTTCATGGCTCGATTGGCGAAGTGTCTGAAGACATCCTGCACTTCAGTCTTGTAGAGGATTATATGCACCCAAGTATATCTTGAATAATCATCAACAATGACAAAGCCATAAAGACAAGCAGTAGTAGTAAGAGTTCAGTAATGAGTGGGACCGAAAAGGTCCATGTGGAGCAGTTCGAAGGGTTGAGTCGTTGTCATGATTGTCTTTGAGGGATGCTTGGCCCTCGTCATCTTTCCTGCTTCATAGGCACCACATAAGTGATCCTTCTTGAACTTGACGCCCTCGATGCCTATGACATGCTTCTTCTTTGCAAGGGTGTAAAGGTTCCTCATGCCAGCATGCCCTAGCCTCTGATGCCAGAGCCAGCATTCAGAAGCTTTTGCTAGAAGACATACGGCAAGTTGTGGTCCTGGTGAGAAATCTACCACGTACAAATCATATTTCTGATACCCTTCAAAGACTAGAGACTTGTCAGATTCCATTAAACAAGGCAACGCTATTTTCCAAACATCACAATCATGTTCAAATCGCAAAGCATTGAGACAGACATTAAGTTGAAACCAAGGGATTCAACAAGCATGACTTTATCCATGTGTTGATCCCTTGAGATTGCAACTCTACCTAGACCCAATACCTTGCTTTTACCAGTGTCAGCAAATGTGATGTGACTTTTTTCAGATGGACGTAAGGTTGAGCCATGAGAAGGCTTCGCTTGCCAGTCATGTGATTAGTACACCCACTATCAATAATCCACTCTGAAGCAGCTGGTGTCGTACCCTACAGTGTAGTTAGGGGGATAGGCTTCACGAAGAGAATTGTGAAGCATAAACATTTGACGAGAAAGTGGATTATGAAAGCTTAGATGGAGGTTAGGACTGATAGGGCAAGTAGCAAGCGACTCAAGAACAAAATACATAATAAGACCAGTTGGGCATTTGATCTTGTGCCCTACAAGATGTTTAAGGTCCCCAGCAATAGCTTCAGACGAATTTGATTATCGGCTGGAGACCTTTCCCTGCAAAAGAGAGTTAAGCTTTCTTAGCCACCCACATCTTCAAGGGTGGCTTCGAAGCAATGAGTCTAAGTGCAGCATCTGAGAATTTTGGCTTTGGAACCCTAGCAAAAAGTCTTGCAGGTGGACAATAGTACTCATAAGAATAAGCAGAGTAGTTCTTCGTCTTATGAACATGGCGGTTTGATGAAACGCGCTCATATTCATAGGCCTGAGTATGGCTTCCCTGCAAAACATTTGCATTAGTGCCACTCAGGTGAGTCCTTTGTCTGTATGAAGCCTTTTGACCATATGAAGCCTGTGGTCTGGGGTTTGTCTTCTTCACTTGTGGTGTCATGATGACATTCACAGGAAGATTCTCCAGCAACCTTTTCGGCACCCAGACTTTCTTCACAGGTGGCCCATTCCTGCAGTTAGTACCAATATACCTGGCAAACACTTCACCATTCTGATCCTTAAATAGTTTATAGTTTGCATCAAAGGATTCATCAATAATAATGGGATTAGCACAATTGAAGCCTGACAGGGTGGATGGATCCACTTAGGGTTCCTTTGCAGCAACCCATGTGGTTTTGGGGTACTGCTCAGGTTTCCAGTAAGAGCCATCATCATTCATTTTCCTTTCGAACCCAAGACCCTCTTTTCTAGGGTTTCGGTTCAGGATCTGCATTTTGAGGACATCACATAGTGTCTGATACGCTTTGAGACTTTTGTACATCCCTGTTTCAAGCAATGTCTTCAACCTAGCATTTTCATCAGCAATTGCAGTGGTATCCTCAGCAGAGGGGTTAGTTACCACATCAACAGTTGAAGATATTGCAATAGTAGCAGCAGTAGAACATCCAGCAACAGAAGTAGCATTGTCACGCTCAATGCATTTAAGACATGGTGGTTCAAATCCTTCCTGAGCGGGACTGATCTTTTTGGCGTGAAGTGACTCGTTTTCCTTTTGAAGATCTTCATGAGCCGCTCTCAATTTCTCAAGATCTTGCTTCCTTTGAAGATAATCATAGGAAAGCTTTTCATGAGTTGTTGAGAGCGTTTCATGACGACTTTCAAGTTCCTCATACTTAACATGAAGATTTTTTGTCTTCAATTAAGGACTGAGATCGAGTCATTTCAGCGTTAACAGATCATCGCTTTTGTCTAATAGTTTTTGAATATGTTCCATAGCTTTCTGTTGTTCAGTTGCAATTTTAGCAAGTGCTTTGTAGCTGGGTTTGGAATCACAATAAGAGTCATCTTCACTGGATGTTTGATAGTGAGTAGTGCGTGTGTTTACCTTGGCACCGCGTACCATGAAGCAGTAGGTGGGAGCGGAGTAGTCCTTGTCATTTGCATCGGTGTCGGTGATGAAGTCATTGTCTTCAGTGTTGAAGATGGACTTGGCAACGTATGCTGTAGCCAGACTCGCAACACCAGAATCGGACTCCTCCTCAGACTCCACCTCCGCCTCCTCAGAAGCGGACTCCTCCTCTGAATCCATTTCCTTGCCAACAAACACATGAGCCTTGCCAGATGAGCTCTTCTTGTGTGATGAAGACTTTGAGGAAGACTTGGAAGAAGACTTTGAGTATTTCTTCTTCTTCTTGTGGTCAGAATCATACTCCTTGCTCTTGTTTTTCTTCTTGTTCTCATTGTACCACTGTGGACACTCAGAGATGTAGTGGCCAGGTTTCTTGCACTTGTGGTATGTTCTCTTCTTGTAGTCTTCTTGTAGTCATGAGCAGAAGCTTCATCATTCCTTAAGCTTGATCGTGAAGACTTTTTGAAGCCTTTCTTCTTGGTGAATTTTTGGAACTTCTTCACAAGCATAGCAAGCTCCTTTCCATTGTCTTCAGGATCATCAGAATTGCTGTCAGATTCTTCTTCAAATGAGGAGATAGCTTTTGCCTTCAAGGCACGAGTTCGCCCATAGTTGGGACCGTAGATGTCTCATTTCTCAGAAAGTTGAAACTCATGTGTGTTGAGCCTCTCAAGTATGTCAGACGGGTCGAGTGTCTTGAAGTCAGGACGTTCTTGAATCATTAGGGCTAGGGTGTCAAACGAGCTGTCAAGTGATCTCAGGACTGTCTTGACGACTTCATGCTTGGTGATCTCAGTAGTACCGAGGGCTTGAATCTCATTTGTGATGTCAGTGAGTCGATCAAACGTGAGCTGGACATTCTCATTGCCATTTCTCTTGAAGCGGTTGAAGAGGTTGCGAAGGACACTGATTCTCTGATCTCTCTGGGTTGAGACACCTTCGTTGACCTTGGAGAGCCAGTCCCAGACTAGCTTAGATGTTTCCAAAGCACTCACACGGCCATATTGTCCTTTGGTCAGATGACCACAGATGATGTTCTTGGCAGTGGAGTCTAGTTGAACGAACTTCTTGACATCAGCAGCGGTGACACCTTCACCAGCCTTGGGAACGCCATTCTTGACGACATACCATAGGTCGACATCAATGGCTCCAAGATGCATGTGCATCTTATTCTTCCAGTAGGGATATTCAGATCCATCGAAGACTGGGCACACAGCGGAGACTTTGATTATCCCTGCAGTCGACATAGGTAAAACTCCAGGTGGTTAAACCGAATCACACAGAACAAGGGAGTACCTTGCTCTCATACCAATTGAAAGTGCTAGTGATCGACTAGAGGGGGGTGAATAGGCGATTTTTATGAAAGTCTTCAATACATGGAAGTTTCGAAGACAAACGATAGAAATAAACCTATTACCATGCAGCGGAAGGTAGACTACACTAAGCAAGCCAGAGTCAAGTATTCAATGAAGTGAAAGCACAATGAGTAATAACAACTAGGCAGTATAGATCAGGTAGGAAGATAGTGTGAAGCCAATCAGAACAAGCAGTCACTCAGTGGAGACAAAAGATAATGCAATCATACAATGACTTCACCAGGACCAAAAGTAAGTAAAGGGATGGGAAGGGTGAAACCAGTGACTTGTTGAAGACAATGATTTGTTAGACCAGTTCCAGTTGCTGTGACAATTGTACGTCTGGTTAGGGAGGATGAGATTCAACTCAGAAGACCACGTCTTCACCTTATTCCCCTTGAGCTAAGGACACCCAGTCCTTGCCCAATCACTCTAGTAAGTCTTTAAGGTAGACTACCAAACCTTCACAGACTTCATTCACCGGCGATCCACAATGACTCTTGGATGCTCAGAACGCGACGCCTAACCGGCTCGAGGATTCACAGTCCTCAAGTGTAGTAAGTCTTCAGATCACACAGACAGGAAGACTTAAGTGATGCCTAACACTCTTTGGCTCTGGGTGTTTAGGGCTTTATCCTTGCAAGGAATTTTCTCTCAAAGGCTTCGAGGTGGGTTGCTCTTAAACAACAAAAGCCGTGCACTAACTCTGAGTAGCCAACCGTTTATGGTTGTAGGGGGTGGGCTATTTATAGCCACTAGGCAACCCGACCTGATTTGTCCGAAATGACCCTGGGTCAATAAGGAACTAACACGTATTCCAATGGTCAGATTTCAAACACACACGGCAACTTTACTTGGGCTACAAGCAAAGCTGACTTATCCAGCTCTGGATAAGATTTGCCCTCATTGTCTTCGCTCGAAGACATATGATTTTTGGTTAAGCATCACTTCAGTCATTCTGACTGGTTCACTTGGACCCCACTTAACAGTACGGTGGTTCCTATGACTCAACAAAGAAGAAAAAGAACGACGAAACAACTAAGTCTTCGCGCTCCATAGTCTTCACTCGATGTCTTCTCTTGTCATAGTCTTCAATGTGACTGTCTTCACATACCACCTTTGACTTCAATGTCTTCGTACATTTTTAGGGGTCATCTCTGGTAGGAAAACCGAATCAATGAGGGACTTCTACCTGTGTTATCCTGCAATTCTCACAAACACATTAGTCCCTCAACCAGGTTTGTCGTCAATACTCCAAAACCAACTAGGGGTGGCACTAGATGCACTTACACCCACTTCCTAACTGTTCGTGAGAGTATCACCACTGGCTAGCTAGCTGACCTATACATCTGCCGAATAGTGTCTCTTCATGGTGTCCCATTGGAAATTAACTCAGACCATGGGAGTCTCTTCACCTCTCGATTTTGGGAAAGTTTCCAAAATGCTATGGGAACTCGTCTCTCTTTTAGCACCGCCTTCCACCCCCAATCAAGTGGTAAAGTAGAGCGAATAAATCAAATTCTAGAGGATATGCTCCGAGCTTCTGTCATCTCATTTGGAATGGATTGGGAGAAATGCCTTCCATTCACGGAGTTCGCTTATAACAATAGTTATCAAGCTAGCTTGGGCAAAGCTCCTTTCGAAGTTCTCTATGGACGGAAATGTTGAACGCCTCTTAACTGGTCAGAAACCGGGGAAAGACAACTCTTTGGCCCGGATATGATTCAGGAAGCAGAAGAACAGGTTCGCGTTATTCGTGAGAAATTGAAAACAGCCCAATCTCGTCAAAAGAGCCAATATGACCGTATACATAAGCTCATGACTTATGAAGTCGGCGAGAAGGCCTACCTTCGGGTTCCTCCGTTAAAGGGAACCCATTGTTTCGGTATCAAAGGCAAATTGGCTCCTCATTACATTGGACCATTTCGCATTCTTGCCAAACAAGGAGAAGTTGCCTAACAATTAGAACTACCTCCGCATCTTTCCAGAGTTCACGATGTCTTCCATGTTTCTCAACTCAGGCATTGCTTCGCGGATCCTATCCGTGGAGTGGACCACGAAACGCTTGATCTAAAAGATAATCTCACATATCAGGAATATCCCGTTCGTATCCTTGATCAAGCCGAGCGTACCACTCGACGCCATAACATCAAGTTTCTCAAGGTTTAATGGTCACACCACTCTGAAAAAGAAGCCACTTGGAAAAGGGAGGATCGTCTTCGACTCAAGTACGCCACCTTCTTCCCAATGGATCCTAAATCTCGGGATGAGATTCTTTTTATTGGGGGTGAGTTGTCACACCCTAGCTAGTTCATGCATTAGAGTGTTGCATCATGTTTATTTTTCCTAGAAAACTGAAATGGGTATGACAGAACCACCAGCACCCCCTGGAACAACTAGGGTTTACTAAAAACTTTTTCAATGAACCTGAAATGCCCTTCTAAAAAGTCAACCCTTTTTGTTTTGGGTTAAAACCTTTGAAAAAAATGGTGCACACTTTTCTAGGACATCATAAGGTCATTGGATTAATTCATTACTAATTGCATTTGGGCAATTTAAATCCTATAAATATTTTAAAATGCCCAAATAATCCTGAAAGTAATTTTAGGTTGTTGAGAATACTTTCTAATGTGCCTCTGAATATTTTCAGGGTTTTCCTAAATGAAATAGTATTTTTACTATTTCAAAACACAAAACAGAATAAATAGAAAACAGAAAAAGGGAGAGAAAGGAAACTAACCTGGCAAAGCCACCACCCGGCCCACCTGGCGGCCCAGCACTGTGCTGGCCCGCGCCAGCCAGCTGCTTCGTCCCCGCCAGGCAGGCAGGGAGGTGACGCCGGCGAGCATGAGCTCGCCAGCGCGTCAGCTGCTTGCCGCCCTCGCCCCTGGAAACCTGGGCGAGCTCCACGTCGCCGCCCCGACCCCGCAGACACCTCGCTCACTCCTCTGCCTCTCTCCCTCGCCCTCTCCCACCATGGCCGACGCCCCTGCCGCCGCACCGTCGACGTAGCTGTGTCCGTCGTCGTCCCCGCGCCGCGTCACCGTGTCCACGAGTTTCGCCGTCACCGACTACGTCGAGCAGGCCGAGCCCCGAGTGCTCACCCGCTCTGGAGTCGCCCTGACCCCGTCTTCCCCAACTCCGGCCACCGGAGATCCCCTTCACCTTCACCGCAGCACCAGCTCGTCCCCGACCTCGCCGTCTGCCTCGACGTGACACGCTTGAGCTCAGCCACCTCCCCATCCTCTTTGTTTGCCTTCTCGAGCACCGTAGCGACCGCACCAAGCTCGACCGCACCCACCGCCACCACCGCATGTCATCGTCGTGGCCACAACCACATTAGCTCACAACCGAGCACGTCATCACCTTCACCGCACTCGCAGGAGCCCGTAGCACCCTCGCACGCTCCTCGCCGTGCCTCCTAGCGGTTGGTTCGACCTCGCCCGAACTCCGGCAGCCGCAACGCTCGTCGCCGGCGTCGTTTCCGGCGACCCTGAGCCCAACCTTTACCACCACTCGCTGCGGCTTGCTCCCAGCTACACGTAGGAGGTCTCCGCCATCCATTTGGTCGTTGGAGTGCAAAACTCGCACCGCCCCGCCGTGCCTGGCCTCGCCGGCAGCTAAACACCGGCGAGTTTGACTCTGCTGACCTAGTTTGACCCCCCCAGGGTCACTGACATGTGGGCCATGCCCATGTTTAATTTAGAATTAGATTAGTTAACGCTAATTACTTTAGTTAATAGGTTCACTCACTGACATGTGGGCCCAAGCCCTAACTAACCTAGTTTAGTGCTAACGAAACACTAACTAACTCTGTTAGTTAGTAGTTACGCTGACAGATGGGGCCCACCCATCAGGTTCGACCTGGGCTGGTGCCTTTGACCTACTGACGTCACCCTGATGCAATGCTGATGCAATAACTCAATTACTGGAATTATTCTTATACAGGAAATTCCAGAAAATATTACAAACTTCAAAAATTCATAACTTTTAATCTGTAACTCCAAATGCAAAGATTTATATATGAAATTTGATCAGAAAAATTCAATCTTTCCATCTGTAATGGTTTCATGCATGACAAAACACTTTAACCTTGCTGTTTAGGTGAAACAAGCTAATACACTTATAATGCTCAGGAACATAAGCTTCCATTTGAATCTTTGATTCAAATGGACCCAAACCAACTTGTTTCACATTGCATTAGGCAGGACACCTCATATTGCCGTGTCATAGCATGCATCATATTATTGCGTATTGCCATGTGATGATTGTGTTCTGTGGTGTCTTTCGTGGTAGGTTCTGCCTCCGAGGATATTTCCGAGTATCCAGGAGAAGGGCAGTACCCTACTACTACTCCATCAGGCAACCAGCCCCATTGATCATATCGATACAATCCCATGTTCTCGCTTCTACTCTCATTTACTGCATTAAGACAACAACATTTCAAACTGCTGTGTGCTACGGTTGTTGAACCCTTATCCTCTGCATGACCTGTCATTTCCACAGTAACTAGATGAAACCCACTAGCATGTGTAGGAGTTGATTGAGCCATGTATGTGTTTCCTACCTTTCTATGCCTGCTATGCTTAGAGTTGTGTCAAGTCTGGTTCATCGGGGTGATGGGCTAGAGTGAAATGATTACGTCGGTAATGTGAGGGATGTGTTGAACATGATTTGGTAAAGGTATCAATGAGAGGCCATGTAGGAGTATATGGTGGGTTGTTTTATTGAAGCCGTCCCTAAGAACTGAGATCTGTATGTGTGATTTAAGAATCAGTTACTACCATGCATTGGGATCCTTAATTGACCCTCTCGGCTTCTTAACAACTATAGTACTCTGTCCAGGAGTTGCAACTAGTTTCTGGTGTTTGTAGGTTATGTGTTGGCGGTCGTGCGTAGCGCTAACCCTAGGGGTGGGCTATGATGCGGTAGATACACTGTGGCACGGTGTACCGAGTCACCCGTTTGGTGTCTCGGGAACCCTGTTCACATCGTTCGGGGTCGTATGTGGAAACCTTGGCCGGACTCCCTGCGGATGGAACATGGATAGGTGATAAACCTGGACTAGAGACTTGAGTGTTTAGGTAGGCCGTGGCCGACACCCTCGTTGGGCTTCCGCTTGAAGGTTGCCGAGTACAAGTCGTGTAAAAGACGATAAGTGGTGAGAGCGTGTATGAAGAAGTACACCCCTGCAGGGTTAACATCATCTATTCAAATAGCTGCGTCCGTGGTAAAGGACTACTTGGTTGCCTATAGAGTTCATAGACAAGTTAATGATTACTACTAAAAGACTCAAGATAAGTGTGAGTACCGAGGATGGCCCTCTCGTAGGATGACGAGGGAGGATCCCCGGTGGAGTATTGTGTTGGTGATTAGTGGACTCGTGTGCGAAAACTATTTTACAGTGGTGTGTCGTAGGATAGCTTAGCCAAGAGTCAAAGCTGGCTTGCTGCAATAACTCCACCACATTCTTGAGAATAAGCATGTATAGTAGGATCTGTTGTAAGACTTGCTGAGTACCTTTGTACTCATGTTGCTTTAATTACTGTTTTCACACGACAACACTGCCCCCTCCGATGGGTTTTACGTAGACCTCGATGTCGATGAGTAACTTGCCACCCAGGTGGTGATTCTAGCCATGGAGGGCCCTATGTAGATAGACAGGCTTCGACAAGCCTTCTTTCTTTGTAGTGTGTGTACCCAGACTTATTTGCTTCCGCATGTGCTTGTATGCTTGTATGACTTGAGTGTCGAGTCTTGTGACCCCTACCTGTATGAACATGTTATGTATGGCTCTCTAGAGCCTTTAAATAAAGTACTTGAGTTGTAGAGTTTTGTTGTGATGCCATGTTGTATTTACAGATATCGAGCATATTGTGTGTATGATTGAAATGCTTGGTATGTGTGGGATTCGACAATCTAGTTGTTTATCCTTGGCTGCCTCTCTTATGGGGAAATGTAGTCTAGTGCTCCTTGAGCCATAGTTGTCCGCTACAGCCCGGTTCACCAGAGTCCTGCTAGCCCAGCACTACTGCTCAGGATACTTGACTGGTCGGCATGTGTTTCACTTCGTTCCTATGTCTGTCCCTTCAGGGAAATGTCACGCGGTGACATCCGGAGTCCTTCCTAGCCTGCTACAGCCCGGGTTCCCCGGAGTCCTGTTAGCCCAGTGCTACAGCCCGGATTCACACGCTATTGACCGACATGCTCGATGTGATTCATGTATGCCTGTCCCCATAGGTCTATGCCGCTTTGGGTTCACGACTAGCCATGTCGGCCCGGGTTCTCTATCATATGGATGCTAGCGCCGCTATCATATACGTGAGCCAAAAGGCGCAAACGGTCCCGGGCCAAGGTAAGGCGACACCCGTGGGGATACCGTGTGTGAGGCCGCAAAGTGATATGAGGTGTTACCGGCTAGATCGATGTGACTTTGAATCGGGGTCCTGACAGCTAAAGGATGCAGAGGTAGAAATCAAGAAGGAGCATCAAGTGTTGATGGTCAACTAGACCATTAGTTTCAAGAATAAGGGCAGAGGGAAGAAGGGGAACTTCAAGAAGAACGGCAAGCAAGTTGCCGCTCAAGTGAAGAAGCCCAAGTCTGGACCTAAGCCTGAGACTGAGTGCTTCTACTACAAAATGACTGGTCACTGGAAGCGGAATTGCCCCAAGTATTTGGCGGATAAGAAAGATGGCAAAGTGAAAGGTATATTTGATATACATTTTATTGATGTGTACCTTACTAATACTCGTAGTAGAGCCTGGGTATTTGATACTGGTTTTGTTCATGGCCAGAATCACCACCTGGGTGGTAGTAGCGCTTGGGTATTTGATACTGGTTTTGTTGCTCATATGTGATCGAGGTCTACCTTCGGGATCAGTTTTAGACCTGAATAATTGTTATTTTGTGCAAGCGTTAAGCATGAACATTATATCTGGATCTTGTTTGATGTGAGATGGTTATTCATTTTAATCAGAGAATAATGGTTGTTCTATTTATATGAGTAATATCTTGTATGGTGATGCACCCTTAATGAGTGGTCTATTTTTATTGAATCTTGATAGTAGTGATACACATATTCATAGTATTGAAGCCAAAAGATATAAGTTTAATAATGATAGTGCAACTTATTTGTGGCACTGCCGTTTACGTCATATTGGTGTAAAGCGCATGAAGAAACTCCATGCTGATGGGCTTTTGGAATCACTTGATCTTGCGAACCATGCCTCATGGGCAAGATGACTAAGAATCCGTTCTCGGAACAACGGAGCGAGTAACAGACTTATTGGAAATAATACATACTAATGTATGCGGTCCGATGAGTGTTGATGCTCGCTGTGGGTATCATTATTTTTTGACCTTCATAGATGATTTGAGCAGATATGGGTATATCTACTTAATGAACATAAGTCCAAAACATTTGAAAAGTTCAAAGAATTTCAGAGCGAAGTGGAAAATCATTGTAACAAGAAAATTAAGTTTCTACGATCTGATCGTGGAGGTGAATATTTGAGTTATGAGTTTGGTCTTCATTTAAAACAATGCGGAATAGTTTCGCAACTCACGCCACCTGGAACACCACAGCGTAATGGTGTGTCCGAACATCATAACCGCACTTTATTAGATATGGTGCGATCTATGGTGTGTCTTACTGATTTACCACTATCGTTTTGGGGTTATGCTTTAGAGACAGATGCATTCATGTTAAATAGGGCACCATCTAAATCCATTGAGACGACACCATATGAACTGTGGTTTGGCAAGAAACCCAAGTTGTCGTTTCTTAAAGTTTGGGGCTGCGATGCTTATGTGAAAAAGCTTCAACCTGATAAGCTCGAAGCCAAATCGGAGAAATGTGTCTTCATAGGATACCCAAAGGAGACTGTTGGGTACACCTTCTATCACAGATCCGAAGGCAAGATATTCGTTGCTAAGAATGGATCCTTTCTAAAGAAGGATTTTCTCTCGAAAGAAGTGACTGGGAGGAAAGTAGAACTTGATGAGGTAATTGTACCTTCTCCCGAATTGGAAAGTAGTTCATCACAGAAATTAGTTCCAGTGATTCCTACAACAATTAGTGAGGAAGCTAATGATGATGATCATGAAACTTCGGATCAAGTTACTACCGAACCTCATAGGTCAACCAGAGTACGGTCCGCACCAGAGTAGTACAGTAATACTATTCTGGAAGTCATGTTACTAGACCATGATGAACCTACGAACTAGGAGGAAGCGATGATGAGCCCAGATTCCGCAAAATGGCTTGAGGCCATGAAATCTGAGATGGGATCCAGGTATGAGAACAAAGTATGTACTTTGGTTGACTTGCCCGATGATCAGCAAGCCATAGAGAATAAATGGATCTTCAAGAAGAAGACTAACGCTGAAGGTAATGTTACTGTCTACAAAGCTCGACTTATTCCGAAAGGTTTTCGACAAGTTCAAGGAGTTGACTACGATGAGACCTTATCACCCGTAGCGATGCTCAAGTCTGTCCGAATCATGTTAGCAATTGCCGCATTTTATGATTATCAAATTTGGCAAATGGATGTCAAAACTGCATTCCTTAATGGATATCTCAAAGAAGAGTTGTATATGATGCAACCAGAAGGTTTTGTCGATCCTAAAGGTGCTAACAAAGTGTGCAAGCTCCAGCGATCCATTTATGGACTGGTACAAGCCTGTCGGAGTTGGAATGTATGCTTTGATAGTGTGATCAAAGCATATGGTTTTATAAAGACTTTGGGAAAAGCCTGTATTTACAAGAAAGTGAGTGGGAGCTCTGTAGCATTTCTAATATTATATGTGGATGACATATTGTTGATCAGAAATGATACTGAATTTCTGAATAGCATAAAAGGATACTTGAATAAGAATTTTTGAATGAAAGACCTCGGTGAAGCTGCTTATATATTGGGCATCAAGATCTATAGAGATAGATCAAGATGCTTAATTGGACTTTCACAAAGCACATACCATGATAAAGTTTTGAAGAAGTTCAAAATGGATCAGTCAAAGAAAGGGTTCTTGCCTGTGTTACAAGATGTGAAGTTGAGTCAGACTCAATGCCCGAGCACTGCAGAAGATAGAGAGAATATGAAAGTCATTCCCTATGCCTCAGCCATAGGTTCTATCATGTATGCAATGCTGTGTACCGGACCTGATGTGTGCCTTGCTATTAGTTTAGCAGGGAGGTACCAAAGTAATCCAGGAGTGGATCACTGGACAGCGGTCAAGAACATCCTGAAATACCTGAAAAGGACTAAGGATATGTGATACGTCTCCCACGTATATACTTTTTCTAATGCTTTTCCTATTGTTTTGGACTCTAATTTGCATGATTTGAATGAAACTAACCCCGGACTGACGTTGTTTTCAGCAGAACTACCATGGTGTTGTTTTTGTGCAGAAATAAAAGTTCTCAGAATGGAACGAAACTTTTTGAGGATTTTTTATATCAATAAAGAGAATTTCTGGAGCCATGACCTGCCAGAGAGGGGCACCTAGGTGGTCACCACCCACCAGGGAGCGCCCCCCTCTCCTGGCGCGTCCAAGTGGGTTGTACCCACCTGGTGGCCCCGTTGACGCCCCTCCTGATACTATAAAATCACATATTTTCAAAAAAAATCATTTAGAAAGAATTATCGTGATCCATGAGATGGAGCCGCCACCAAGCCCATTTCTTCCTCGGGAGGGCAGATCTGGAGTCCTTTTGGGGCTCCGGCGAGGGGGATCTTCGATCTTCATCATCACCAACCTATCTCCATCGCCAATTCCATGATGCTCCCCACCGAGAGTGAGTAATTCCTTCGTAGGCTCGCTGGTCGGTGAGGAGTTGGATGAGATTCATCATGTAATCGGGTTAGTTTTGCTAGGGCCTGATCCCTAGTATCCACTATGTTCTTAGATTGATGTCGCTATGACTTTGCCATGTTTAATGCTTGTCACTTTGGGCCCGGGTGCCATGATTTCAGATCTGAATCATTTATGAATTCATCATTATATCCATGTTTTAGATCCGATCTTGCAAGTTATAGTCACCTACTATGGTTATGATTGATACATCCATTTTGCATCATGCTTTTATATCCATATTTATTGCATTATGGGCTGTTATTACACATTATATCACAATACATATGCCTATTCTCTCTTATTTTACAAGGTTTACATGAAGAGGGAGAATGTCGGAGCTGGGATTCTGGGCTGGAAATGGAGCAAATATTAGAGACCTATTCTGGACAGCTCCAAAAGTCCTAAAATTTCATGGAAGTTAATTCCAGAATATATAAAAAATATTGGGCGAAAGAAGTACCTGAGGGGGCCCACACCCTGGCTACGAGGGTGGGGGGCGCGCCCCCTGCCTCGTGGGCTCCCTGGTGGCCCTCCGATGCCCATCTTCTGATATATGAGGTCTTTCGTCCGAGAAAAAATGACAAGCAAGATTTGGGGAAGAAACTCCGCCGCCACGAGGCAGAACCTTGGCGGAACCAATCTAGGGCTTCGGCAGAGCTGTTCTGCCGGGGAAACTTCCCTCCGGGAGGGGGAAATCATCACCGTCGTCAACACCAATAATCCTCTCATCGGGAGGGGGTCAATCTCCATCAACATCTTCACCAGCACCATCTCATCTCAAACCCTAGTTCATCTCTTGTATCCCATCTTTGTATCCAAACCTTAGATTGGTACCTATGGGTTGCTAGTAGTGTTGATTACTCCTTGTAGTTGATGCTAGTTGGTTTACTTGGTGGAAGATCATATGTTCAGATCCATTATGCATGTAACACCCCTCTGGTTATGAACATGAATATGCTTTGTGAGTAGTTACGTTTGTTCCTGAGGACATGGGAGAAGTCTTGCTATAAGTAGTCATGTGAATTAGGTATTCGTTCGATATTTTGATGAGATGTATGTTGTCATCCCTCTAGTGGTGTCATGCGAACGTCGGCTACATGACACTTCACCATTGTCTGGGCCTAGAGGGAGGCATTGTGAAGTAATAATTAGATGATGAGTTGCTAGAGTGACATAAGCTTAAACGCTAGTTTATGGGTTGCTTCGTAAGGGGCTGATTTGGATCCATATGTTTCATGCATGCTATGGTTAGGTTTACCTTAATACTTCTATTGTAGTTGCGGATGCTTGCAATGGGGGTTAATTATAAGTGGGATGCTTATCCAAGTAAGGACAGCACCCAAGCACCGGTCCACCCACATATCAGATTATCAATGTAACGAACGCGAATCATATGAACGTGATGAAAACTAGCTTGACGATAATTCCCATGTGTCCTCGGGAGCACTTTCCTTCAGATAAGAGTTTGTCCAGGCTTGTCCTCTGCTACAAAAAGGATTGGTCCTTCTTGCTGCACCTTATTTACTATTATTACTTGCTACTCGTTACAAATTATCTTATCACAAAACTATCTGTTACCGACAATTTCAGTGCTTGCAGAGAATACCTTACTAAAAATTTCTTATCATTTCCTTCTGCTCCTCATTGGGTTCGACACTCTTACTTATCGAAAAGGCTACGATAGATCCGCTACACTTGTGGGTCATCAAGACTCTTTTCTTGCGCCGTTGTCGGGGAGTGAAATGCCTTTGGTAGGTGGAATTTGGTAAGGAAAAAATTATATAGTGTGCTGAAATTTACTATCACTTGTTACTATGGAACATAATCCTTTGAGGGGCTTGTTCGGGGTATCTTCGCCCCAACCAGTAGAGCAAAGAGTTGCTCCTCAACCTAATGAACCTACTGAAAATTTTTACTTTGAAATTCCTTCGGGTATGATAGAGAAACTGCTAGCTAATCCTTTTGCAGGAGATGGAGCATTGCATCCCAATTTGCACTTAATCTATGTGGATGAAGTTTGTGCATTATTTAAGCTTGCAGGTATGCCCGAAGATGTTATCAAGAAGAAGGTCTTCCCTTTATCTTTGAAGGGAGATGCATTGACATGGTATAGGCTATGTGATGATATGGGATCATGGGACTATAAGCGATTGAAATTGGAATTTCATCAAAAGTTTTATCCTATGCATCTCGTTCATCGTGATCGTAATTATATATAATTAATTTTTGGCCTCGTGAAGTAGAAAGCATCACTCAAGCTTGGGGGAGGCTTAAGTCAATGTTATATTCATGCCCCAATCATGATCTCTCAAGAGAAATGATTATTCAAAAAATTTATGCTCGGCTTTCTCTCAGTAATCACTCCAAGCTCGATACTTTTTGTACATGATCTTTTATGATGAAGACTATTGAATTCAAATGGGATTTATTGGAAAGAATTAAACGCAACTCTGAAGATTGGGACCTCGACGAAGGAAAGGAGTCAGGTATAACACCTAAGTTTGATTGTGTTAAATCTTTAATGGATACCGATGCTTTCCAGGAATTTAGCACTAAATATGGACTTGACTCTGAGATAGTAGCTTCTTTCTGCGAATCCTTTGCTACTCATGTTGATCTCCCTAAGGAATAGTGGCTTAAATATAATCCTCCCATTGAAGTAAAAGCAATTGCACCTATTAAAGTTGAAGAAAAGACTATCACTTATGATGATCTTGTTGTTCCTGGTGCTTATATTGAGAAACCACCTTTCCCTGTTAGAATAAAGAATCGTGCTAAAGTTTCAACTGTGGTTAACAAAAGTAATATTAAGACACCTAAACCCCCTGAGAAAATTAAAGTTGAACCTAAGATTGCTATGGTTAAAGATCTCTTGCCGATAATATTGATGGGCATGTTATTTACTTCTACAATGAAGCTGCTAGAATTTCTAGACCTGATGCTAAAAATAAACATAGACCTGTTGTGGGCATGCCTGTTATTTCTGTTAAAATAGGAGATCATTGTTATCATGGCTTATGTGATATGGGTGCTAGTGCGAGTGCAATACCTCATTCCTTATACAAAGAAATTATGCATGATATTGCACCTGCTGAGATAGAAGATATCAATGTTACCATTAAACTTGCCAATAGAGATACTATTTCACCGATTGGGATTGTTAGAGATGTTGAAGTCTTGTGTGGGAAAGTTAAATATCTTGCTGATTTTCTTGTTCTTGGTTCCCCACAAGATGACTTTTGTCCCATTATATTTGGTAGACCCTTCTTGAATATTGTTAATGCTAAGATAAACTTCAATAAGGATATTGCTTCTGTTGGTTTAGGGGATATGTCTCATGAGTTTAATTTTGCTAAATTTCGTAGACAACCCCATGATAAAGAATTACCTAGTAAAGATGAAATTATTGGTCTTGCTTCTATTATCGTGCCTTCTACTGATCCTTTAGAACAATATTTGCCAGACCATGAAAATGATATGTATATGAATGAAAGAAGAGAAATGGATGAAGTATTCTTTAAACATGGACCTATTTTGAAACACAACTTGCATGTTGAAATCCTAGGGGATCCTCCTCCACCCAAGGGTAATCCCGTGTTTGAGCTTAAACCATTGCCTGATACTCATAAATATGCTTATCTTGATGAAAAGAAGATATATCATGTTATTATTAGTGCTAACCTTTCAGAGCATGAAGAAGAGAGATTATTGAAAACTCTGAAGAAGCACCGTGCTGCTATTAGATATACTCTTGATGATCTTAAGGGCATTAGTCCCACTCTATGTCAACACAAAATAAATTTGGAGAAAGAAACCAAACCAGTTATTGATCACCAACGACGGCTAAATCCTAAGATGAAAGAAGTGGTAAGAAAGGAAATATTAAAGCTCCTTGAAGCAGGTATAGTTTATCCCGTTGCTGATAGTCAGTGGGTAAGTCATCTCAATTGTGTACCTAAGAAGGGAGGTATTACTGGTGTTCCTAATGATAAAGATGAACTGATTCCGCAAAGAATTATTATAGGTTATAGGATGGTAATTGATTTCCGCAAATTAAATAAAGCTACTAGAAAGATCATTACCCCTTGCCTTTTATTGATCAAATGCTAGAAAAGATTATCAAAACATACACATTTTTGCTTTCTAGATGATTACTCTGGTTTCTCTCAAATACCTGTGTCAGTTGATGATCAAGAAAAGACTACTTTTACTTGCCCTTTTGGTACCTTTGCTTACAGACATATGCCTTTTGGTTTATGTAATGCACCTGCTACCTTTCAAAGATGCATGATGGCTATATTCTCTGACTTTTGTGAAAAGATCTGCAAAGTTTTCATGGATGATTTCTCTGTTTATGGATCCTCTTTTGATGATTGCTTGAGCAACCTTGATCGAGTTTTGCAGAGATGTGAAGAAACTAACCTTGTCTTGAATTGGGAGAAGTGCCCCTTTATGGTTAATGAAGGTATTGTCTTGGGGCATAAAATTTCTGAAAGAGGTATTGAAGTTGACAAAGCTAAGGTTGATGCTATTGAAAAGATGCCATGTCCCAAGGACATCAAAGGTATAAGAAGTTTCCATGGTCATGCCGGTTTTTATAGGAGGTTCATTAAGGAATTCTCAAAAATTTCTCGGCCTCTGACTAACCTATTACAAAAATATATTCCTTTTGTCTTTGATGATGATTGTGTAGAAGCATTTGAAATACTTAAGAAAGCTTTGGTTTCTGCACCTATTGTTCAACCTCCTGATTGGAATTTACCATTTGAAATTATGTGTGATGCTAGTGATTATGCTGTAGGGGCTGTTCTAGGACAAAGAGTTGATAAGAAATTAAATGTTATTCAATATGCTAGTAAAACACTAGACAATGCCCAGAGAAATTGTGCTACTACTGAAAAGGAATTCCTAGCAGTTATATTTTCTTGTGATAAGTTCATACCTTATATTGTTGATTCTAAAGTTACTATTCACACTGATCATGCTGCTATTAAATATCTTATGGAAAAGAAAGATGCCAAACCTAGACTTATTAGATGGGTTCTCCTGCTACAAGAATTTGATTTGCATATTATTGATAGAAAGGGAGTTGAGAACCCCGTTGCAGACAACTTGTCTAGGTTAGAAAATGTTCTTGATGACCCACTACCTATTGATGATAGCTTTCCTGATGAACAATTAAATGTCATAAATGCTTCTTGTACTGCTCCATGGTATGCTGATTATGCTAATTACATTGTTGCTAAATTTATACCACCTAGTTTTGCATACCAGCAAAATAAAAAGTTCTTCTATGATTTAAGACATTACTTTTGGGATGACCCACACCTTTATAAAGAAGGAGTACATGGTGTTATTAGACGTTGTGTACCTGAGCATGCACAGGAACAGATCCGACGCAAGTGTCACTTTGAAGCTTATGGAGGACACCATGCTGGAGATAGAACTGCACATAAGGTATTGCAATCTGGTTTTTATTGGCCTACTCTCTTCAAGGATGCCCGTAAGTTTGTCTTGTCTTGCGATGAATGTCAAAGAATTGGTAATATTAGTAGACGTCAAGAAATGCCTATGAATTATTCACTCGTTATCGAAGCATTTGATGTTTGGGGCTTTGATTATATGGCACCTTTTCCTTCCTCTAATGGGTATACACATATTTTAGTTGCTGTTGATTACGTTACCAAGTGGGTAGAAGCTATTCCAACTAATAGTGCTGACCATAACACCTCTATTAAGATGCTTAAAGAAGTTATTTTTCCGAGGTTTGGAGTCCCTATATACTTAATGACTGATGGTGGTTCACATTTTATTCATGGTGCCTTTCGTAAAATGCTTGCTAAGCATGATGTTAGTCATAGAATTGCATCTCCGTATCATCCAAAGTCTAGTGGTCAAGTAGAATTGAGTAACAGAGAGCTCAAATTAATTTTGCAAAAGACTGTTAATAGATCTAGAAATAATTGGTCAAAGAAACTTGATGATGCATTATGGGCATATAGAACTGCATATAAAAATCCTATGGGTATGTCTCCGTATAAAATGGTTTATGGTAAAGCATGTCACTTACCTCTTGAATTAGAACATAAGGCATATTGGGCTATTAAAGAGCTCAACTATGACTTCAAACTTGCCGGTGAGAAGAGGCTTTTTGACATTAGCTAACTTGATGAATGGAGAACCCAGGCTTATGAAAATGCCAAGCTGTTTAAAGAAAAAGTTAAAAGATGGCATGATAAAAGGATACAAAAACGTGAGTTCAATGTAGGTGATTATGTATTGTTATACAACTCTTGTTTAAGATTTTTTGTAGGCAAACTTCTCTCTAAATGGGAAGGTCCATACATTATCGAGGAGGTCAATCATTCCGGTGCCATAAAAATCAGCAACTTCGAAGGCACAAATACAAAGGTGGTAAACGGTCAAAGAATCAAGCATTATATCTCAGGTAATCCTATAAATGTTGAAACTAATGTTATTGAAACCGTAACCCCGGAGGAATACATAAGGGACACTTTCCAGAATGTTTCAGACTCTGAAAAGGAATAGGTACATGGTACGGTAAGTAAACCGACTCCGAAACATTTCTAATGGCAATTTTGTCCATTTTGGAATATTTAAGAAAATAGGAAAATAAGAAGCAGACCGGAAAGTACACGAGGCTTCCACGAGGGCGGAGGGCGCACCCCCTGCCTCGTGGGCACCTCGTGTGCTCTCTGGACTCCGTTTTCTTGCACGATACTTCTTTTGGTCGGTAAAAATTCACTATATAATCTCCCGAAGGTTTTGACCTCCGCATCACGCAAATATCTCCTGTCTTTGTTCCGAGCTATTTTTCTGGCAGATCTAGGTCGTCCTGTCATCTTCAAGTGCCCCCAAGGACAAGTTCTTCGAGAAGGTCATCAACCCCTACCTCGCGGAGGTGCTCCAACATCCTCAAACCATTGAGATGCGTGAGGGGTTGTTGCACATCTGCGATGTTGAGGGACCAAGGAGGACCGGAAGCGCGGAGGCAAGGCTCAAGGCATTGGAGCAACAAGTTTTCAAGTGTCAGGAGATGGTGGAGCATGGAATCGACTCCAATCACATAATGATCACGGAGTTCACCAACAACCACAAGTTGGACGTCAAGGACATTGGGGAGGCCATCTTCCAGCTTCATGAGAAAATCGAGCACCTCCAAGCCCAGATCTATGACCTACAAAATCAAAAATGTGAGTATGAATATAGATTTAAGAGGATGAGTTTGGCTGTAGGTTTGAGTATCCCGGAGGCTCGATCATACTTCTATGATGGTGAACCTATGCCTTGGAAGAGGGATGATAAGCCTACATCATCAACAACTCCATCTCCTTCACCAGCAAAAGAGATATAAACACATGGGTATGTGCACTCCCCTTGGCAACTGCGAAGCTTGGGGGAGTGCCCCGGTATCATATCACCATCACTTTTATCTTTACCATTTTTCTTAGTTCGATCCTTTTGATAATATCTTGATCTAGTAGAATAAAGTTTTAGTATGATCTGGTTGTGATTTTTTGCTTTATGATCTTCTTATGTAATCAAGTCCGTGAGCTATATATAATAAAGATTAGTGTTGGGTCAAGGGCTTGATTATTTTGCTATGATCTTGAGGGAATAAAATAAAATAGAAGAAATAAAAAGAAATAAAGAGATCATATGGATCTTATGGAGAGTAATGAGCTCACATATAAAGAGTATGATGAATAAAAATTGTTGAGAGTTGACAAACATAGTTTTGGTCATCCTTGCAATTAATAGGAAGTAATAAAGAAAGAGGTGTTCACATATAAATATACTATCTTGGACATCTTTTATAATAGTGAGCACTCATTAAAGTATGATATGCTAAAGAGTTGATGTTGGACAAGGAAGACAATGTAATGGGTTCTGTTTTCTTACATGTGAGATAAATTATATTTTCATGGATCATCCAACACGTTGAGCTTGCCTTTCCCTCTCATGCTAGCCAATTTCTTGGCACGAAGTAGAGATACTACTTGTGCTTCCAAATATCCTTAAACCCGTTTTTGCCATGAGAGTCCACCATATCTACCTATGGATTGAGTAAGATCCATCAAGTAAGTAGTCATCGGTGCAAGCAATAAAAAATGGCTCTCTAAAATATGTATGACTTATTAGTGTGGAGAAAATAAGCTTTATACAATCTTGTGATATGGAAGAAATAAAAGCGACGGACTGCATAATAAAGGTCCATACCACAAGTGGCAATATAAAGTGATGTTCTTTTGCATTAAGATTTCATGCATCCAACTATAAAAGCGCATGACAACCTCTTCTTCCCTCTGCGAAGGGCCTATCTTTTATTCTTGTCTTATACTTCATGGAAAGAGTCATGGTGATATTCACCTTTCCTTTTTACATTTTATCCTTTGGCAAGCACAATGTGTTGGAAAGATCTTGATACATATAGCTATTGGATGTGAGTTTTCATGAACTATTATTGTTGACATTACACTTGAGGTAAAACGTTGGGAGGCAAAACTATAAGCCCCTATCTTTCTCTGTGTCCGATTAAAACTTCATACCCATAAATATTGTGTGTGTGTTAGCAATTGTGAAACACTAAATGATAGTTGAGTATGTGGGCTTGCTGAAAAGCTCTTATATTGACTCTTTCCTATGTTATGATAAATTGCAATTGCCTCAATGACTGAGATTAGAGTTTGTTGGTTCTCAATGAAGTTTATGATTCATACTTGAAATTGTGACTGAATTGTTACTTTAGCATAAGAGATCATATGACAATATATAAATTTGTTGCTGCTCTAAGAATGATCATGATGCCCTCATGTCCGTATTTTATTTTTATCGACACCTCCATCTCCAAACATGTGGACATATTTTTTGATTTTGGCTTTCGCTTGAGGATAAGCGAGGTCTAAGCTCGGGGGAGTTGATACGTCTGATGAGGACATAGACCTGGGGTAGGGTAATAGGCATGACCTATACGTCCTACCTAAGGTCCTTGTCTTAGAAGCAAAGAAGTTCAAGAGTAAACAAGGTGGACCCAATAAAAGCGTCGAGTGCAATCCACTCGACCCACCATTCACTCGGAGACTACTACTTCTTTGAGTCACTCGACTATTCAACCACTCGACCATGTAAAAGACCACTCAAAATACAAGAAAACCTGAAGCCATTTTGCACAGCAATGGCCGGGCATTTACTCTATATTTAATGATCATTCGTAGCACTTTATTATAGACGTTACCTGTAACGCTGTCTCGTTATGAACATTGAACCCTGTGTAACGGAGGGAAGCTGGGGTCCTGGCGCACTCTATATAAGCCACACCCCTCTAGGACAAGGGTTCGCACCCCCTGTAACTCACACGCATATAATCCAGTCGACCACCTCCGGGCTCCGAGACGTAGGGTTGTTACTTCCTCCGAGAAGGGCCTGAACTCGTAAAACACGTGTGTACAACTCCTCCATAGCTAGGATCTTGCCTCTACATTCCTACCCCCCATTCTACTGTCAAACTTAGAACGTAGGGCTGTTACTTCCTCCGAGAAGGGCCTGAACTCATAAAACTCGTGTGTACAACTCCTCCATAGCTAGGATCTTGCCTCTACATTCCTACCCCCCATTCTACTGTCAGACTTAGAACCACGACAGTTCTCACCCACCATGGGGCAGGTGTCTTAGCGACTTGTTGGAGAAGTTGAGATTTTTCCAATCCCCATCAACATGGTTTCAGGCGGAGGTTTGGCCGAGGGCCGCGAGATCTGTCTCGGCGCGCTCGCATTCATCACCGACGACTCCGCTTGGCTCCAAGAAGCGCCACTCAACGTCGAGGCGCTCCCCGTCCGCGGGGCAACGCACTTTCTCGTGTGCGTCCATGGCGTCCTCCTACGTCAGCCGTTGACTCAGTATCGGTCGGCTCCTGTGCTGACCTCCCTCCTTGCAGCCCGCCGGAGCAAATGTTCCGGTCAGTCGAGGCTTCAGCTGTGGGTGAGGCATGTGGTGGCTCGCCAGTCAGCCACCCCCCAAGTCGTGGCAATCGAGCCCGACGAAACTCTCTACGGCCTTTTCGACCTATCGACTGGCTCCGTAGAGACTGCATCCGAGTGCGACAGCAGCGACCCCGTGGCGGAAGTTTTGCTGGTCAATGGACCACACAGTCCTCCTGGCTTCACCCGTGAAGATGGAGGCGATGGGGGCGGCGATCCATCGCGTGTTCACGAAGAGTACCGCCCCGAACCCCTCTCTTCGCAGTGGAGGGAAGAACTTCGCCACCGGAACATGGATGCGCTTCACACTCCTATCGTTGGAGAAACCCCTGAGGCCCAGGCCTTGGAGGAGGCGCACCTGGCCAACTTGGCTGAGCGCACTCGACTGGAGAACCTCCAGCGCGCACTCGACGAGCGTGCTCAGCAGCGTATCCCTGAGTCCAGTCGATGCTAACTTTTTCCGCCTCCGACTCAGGTATACCGAACTCTGATCCAGAATCTCGCAGCTGCGGCCCGAATAGCGGAGTCAATTCAACCTTCCCAGTCAGAAGCTGGTCGAGGTTTGGTGCTGATCCGGGCTTTGCTCCGAGCGGCGGGAGAGCAGAATACAGCAGTATCTCAGTCGCGGAATAAGATCCATAGAAGATCCATGGTTGCAGACACAGTCCAAACGGCTCACAGCCTGAGATCGCCCCTGAGGCGTGAGGGACGTGGGGACTGGCGAGTTCAGTACAGAAACCGTGAGTAGTATGATCTCTGACTCGATCACGATGATCGTCGTCGAGTGCCCACGCCTCCCCCAAGGAGTGGGTCATACGTGCCTCGGCAGCATGATGACAGACGTCCTCACAGTGGTGGGCGAAGGATTCCAGTCGACCCCAGGGAACTGGGCTTTGATGCGAGATCTATTCTCGTTCAGGGTCTGGTCGACAGAAACAGAGCTCACAGAGAAGGCCGCGACAAAGATTTTCCAACCAGCAGCAGAGTGCATGTCTCAGGTCCAGAGTGCTTCAGCAGAGCCATCAGGGCTGCGGTGATTCCTCCCAACTTCAGGTTGGTGACTGGAGTCAGTAAGTTCACTGGTGAGTCCAAGCCTGGCACTTGGCTTGAGGATTACCGAGTGGCTGTACAGATTGGGGGTGGCAACGATGAAGTTGCCATGAAGCATCTCCCTTTGATGTTAGAGGGCTCGGCCAGAGCGTGGCTGGATCAGTTAGCGCCTGGTAGTATTTATACTTGGGAAGATCTTGCCCGAGTATTTGTCAAAACATTTCAAGGTACATGCAAACGGCCAGCAGGGCTGACATAATTACAGTGTTGCGTTCAGAAACCGAATGAAACTCTGAGCGATTATATCCAGAGATGGATCACATTACACCATACAGTGGAGAATGTGTCGGATCACCAAGCAATTTGTGCCTTCAAAGAAGGCGTTAAATATCGGGAATTGAATCTGAAATTCGGTCGGACAGGAGATATGACTCTGACTTGGATGATGGAGATTGCCATCAAATACGCCAATGGTGAAGAGGAAGACCAACTCTGGAGTGGCAAGCACAAAATAGTCGCCCACGAAACCGGAGGAGGGAACTCCAGTCGGAAGCAGAAGCGCAAAGCCGAGCCAGCTGCTCCTGCAGAAGCCTTAGCCGTGACTCAAGGAAAGTTCAAAGGGAAACCCAAACGACCGTGGAACCCCAAGAAAGTAAAAGATCAAGATGGAAATGATGTGCTAGATTTACCATGCCACATTCACACCAAGAAAGATGAAGAGGGTAATTTCATTTACCCGAAGCATACCACTCGACAGTGTCAACTCCTAATCCAGCAATTCCGAGAGAACCAACCCAAGGAAAAGGAGAAGGAAGCGGACAAAGATAAGTATGAGGAAGAGGACGATGATGGTTACCCCCACGTCAATTCCACTCTGATGATTTTCGCTGATGTTGAGAGTAAGAGTCGACTAAAAGTCATCAACAGAGAAGTGAACATGGTCGCTCCGGTGACACCCAGTTATTTGAAGTGGTCTCAGACTGCCATTACATTCGACCAGTCTGATCACCCAGCGCACATAGCCACCCCTGGGAGGCAAGCACTGGTGGTAGACCCAGTAGTCGAAGGCACTAGATTGACTAAGGTTCTGATGCATGGTGGCAGTGGTATGAATATACTGTATGCAGAAATGTTGAAAGGAATGGGCATTCCGATGTCTAGACTCAGTGAGAGCAATATGACTTTCCATGGAGTTATTCCTGGCAAGAAGGCTGCGTCACTCAGCCAGATCGCCCTTGTAGTAGTTTTTGGTGATTCCAAGAATTACCGCAACGAAAAGTTGACATTTGAAGTTGTGGATTTCCAGAGCGCTTATCATGCTATTCTAGTCAGGCCAGCTTATGCACGTTTTATGGCTCGGCCATGTTACGTGTGCCTCAAATTGAAGATGCCTGGTCCTAAAGGGGTGATCACTATCACTGGCAATCGAAAGAAGGCAGAAGAGTGCTTCCAGAAGGGCTCAAATATCGCTGATGCACAGATGGAAGTAGTGGAGTTGCAGGAGTATCAAAAAAATACAGATCCGAGTGATTTGTTGCGAGCTAAGAAGCCTGCCGTAGATTCAGCATTCTAGTCGTCTGGTGAAACGAAGCCGATTCATATTCACCCAACGGATCCCAATGCTGCTCCGACTTACATTTCAACAACAGTCGACTCCAGATAGGAAGAAGCGCTCATCCAGTTCCTCCGTGAGAACTGGGACATCTTTGCATGGAAACCTTCTGACATGCCAGGTGTTCCCAGGGGACTGGCTGAGCATCGTTTGCGAGTTGACCCAAAAGTGAAACCAGTCAAAGAACATCTTCGACGGTCCGCCGTACAGAAGAGAAAGGCAATCGGTGAAGAAGTGGCTCGTCTTCTAGCAGCTGAGTTTATCTGAGAGATTTACCACTCTGAGTGGTTAGCTAATGTTGTCATGGTCCCAAAGAAGGACGACTCACTTCGCATGTGCATTGACTTCAAACATATCAATCAGGCCTGCCCGAAAGATCACTTTCCTCTCCCTCGCATCGACCAAATAGTCGACTCGACTGCGGTGTGTGAGCGTTTGTCCTTTTTGGACGCTTATTCCGGGTATCATCAGACCCGACTGTATGGACCCGATGAGATAAAAACAGCTTTCATCACGCCATTTGGGTGCTTCTGTTATGTCACTATGCCATTCGGCTTGAAGAACGCTGGAGCCACATTCATGCGGATGATTCAGAAGTGTTTACTCACTCAGATCAGTCGGAATGTGGAAGCATACGTGGATGACATTGTGGTCAAGTCACGTAAAGGTTCCGACATACTGGTTGACCTTGCTGAAACCTTTTCCAACCTCAGAAGGTATGATATCAAGCTTAATCCATCAAATTGCACGTTTGGAGTTCCAGGCGGAAAATTACTCGGTTTTCTCGTTTCTGAACGAGGGATCGACACTAACCCAGAGAAAGTAGGTGACATACTTCGGATGAAACGCCATGATGTCCAGAAGCTTACTGGTTGTTTGGCCACCCTAAGTCGATTCATTTCTCGCCTCGGTGAAAAGGCACTACCTCTTTACTGACTGATGAAGAAGTCAGATAAGTTCGAGTGGACTCCTGAAGCTGGGCAAAGCTTAAAGCCCTGCTCTCCACCCAGCCGGTGCTTGCTGCTCCAATCACCAAAGAGCCTTTACTGCTTTACATTACAGCCACTGGACAAGTCGTCAGTACAGTACTTACGGTCGAGCGGGAAGAAGAAGGAAAAGCTTACAAAGTTCAGCGCCCAATATACTATGTCTCTGAAGTTTTGACTCCATCAAAGCAAAGATATCCTCCTTATCAGAACCTTGTTTATGGGATTTATATGACCACCAAGAAGGTTGCACATTACTTCTCTGACCACTCCATTACATTCGTCAGTGACGCTGCATTATCAGAGATTCTGAACAACAGAGATGCAACTGGTCGAGTGGCAAAGTGGGCGATTGAACTCCTTCCCTTAGATATCAAGTTCGAGGCAAAGAAAGCTATCAAGTCCCAAGCAATAGAGGATTTCCTCGCCGAGTGGATAGAACAGCAACTCCCGACTCAAGTTCACTCAGAGCACTGGACCATGTTCTTTGATGGTTCCAAGATGCTGAATGGTTCCAGTGTTGGGTTAGTACTGGTATCCCCCCGAGGAGACAAGTTCAGATATGTCCTCCAGATTCACTTTGATTCCTCCAATAATGAAGCAGAATATGAAGCACTCTTATATTGGTTACGTATGGCCATATCACTCGGCGTCCGCGCCTCATGGTCTATGGCGACTCAGATTTGGTAGTCAATCAAGTGGTGAAGGAGTGGGACGTCAGAAGCCTAGCCATGACTGGCTACTGTAACACGGTGAGGAAGTTGGAAAAGAAGTTTGAGGGGTTAGAGCTCCATCATATACCCCGACTAAAAAAACAAGCAGCCGATTATTTAGCAAAGATAGGCTCCAAGAGAGAAGCCATTCCTAGTAATGTGTTCCTGGAGCATATTCATGCACCTTCAGTTCAAGAAGATCCCTTCACTAAAGAACCCCCACAGCCAAAGAGTGCCACCGATCCGACTGAAGTCGAGATTCCAGCCGTGATCGACCTAATCATGGGTATTTTGGTTATTACTCCTGACTGGACAGTGCCGTACATTGCGTATATCCTTAGGAAGGAACTCCCAGAGGATGAAGAAGAGGATCGACAGATTGTCCGTCGATCCAAAGCCTTTACTATGATAAGAGGACAGCTGTTCAGGGAAAGTGTAACTGGAGTCAGCTAGAAATGCATAACCCCGGAAGAAGGTCTAGCGATCCTCAACGACGTCCACTCGGGGACCTATGGCCACCATGCGTCCTCTAGGACCATTGTGTCTAAAGCATACCGAGCTGGATTTTATTGGCCACGAGCAAATGAAATGGCGAAAGATATAGTCGACAGATGTGAAGGCTGCCAGTTTTACTCCAATATGTCCCATAAACCTGCGTCAGCCCTAAAGACCATTCCACTCGTCTGGCCCTTTGCTGTTCGGGGATTAGATATGGTTGGACCGCTGAGGACTGGTAGGAGCGGCTTCACTCACGTGCTTGTAGCAGTCGACAAGTTTACCAAATGGATTGAAGCCAAGCCTATCAAGAATCTGGAAGCTAGTACTGCTGTCAGCTTCATTAGAGAATTGACGTTCAGATACAGAGTTCCACACAGTGTCATCACTGACAATGGATCGAACTTCGATTCAGATGAGTTCAGTGCCTTCTACGCCTCCCAAGGTACACGAGTTGACTATGCTTCAGTCGCCCATCCCCAGTCGAATGGACAAGCAGAGAGAGCAAATGGCCTGATTCTCAAAGATTGAAACCCCGACTGATGTGAGACCTCAAGCATGCAGCGGGCGCCTGGGTTGATGAACTTCCATCAGTTCTTTGGGGATTGAGGACAACTCCCAATCGGTTGACTGGATGAACTCCATTCTTCTTGGTCTATGGAGCTGAAGCTGTTCTACCGAGTGACTTGCTTCATAATGCACCACGAGTCGAGCTCTTCTCTGAAGATGAAGCATAGCAAGCTTGGCAGGACGCAGTCGACCTCCTAGAGGAGGAAAGAGAGATGGCCTTGATCCGGTCGACCATTTATCAGCAAGACTTGCGTCGATTCCACGCCAGAAGTGTGAAAGGTCGAGCCTTTCAAGAGGGAGATTTGGTTCTTCGAGTGGATCAGCAGAAACCACACAAGCTCACTCCTGCTTGGGAAGACCCCTTCATTGTCACCAGAGTGCTCCACAACGGAGCATACCACCTTTACAATGTCGAGCATAAGAAGGACGAGCCACGGGCTTGGAATGCGGAGTTGCTCCGCCCCTTTTACACTTAAGTACTCATTCGAATAAAATGTAATAAGAAATACCTTTGTAATTTGTTTATCAAAGACAAGAGCTTTACAGTCCTCTTAAACGATTGTTGTTGCTTTAATTTGCATATGAAATCCCCCAGTGGGTGACTTAGCTGCGAATCCGTTTCGCCTAAGTTTAAAAGAAAATCCTAGCGAGTGGTGAGCAAGCCTCCCACTCGGAGGCTTAGCTGCGAATCCGTTTCGCCTAAGTTTGTAAAATCCTACCGAGTGGTGAGAAACCCTCCCACTCGGGGCTTAGCTACAGTCCAGTACTCGCCTTAGTTTGTAAAATCCTACCGAGTGGTGAGCAAGCCTCCCATTCTGGGGCTTAGCTACAGTCCAGTACTCGCCTAAGTTTGTAAAATCCTACCGAGTGGTGAGCAAGCCTCCCACTCGGGGGCTTAGCTGCAGTCCAGTACTCGCCTAAGTTTGTAAAATCCTACCGATTAGTGAGAAACCCTCCCACTCGGGGGCTTAGCTGCAGTCTAGCACTCGCCTAAGTTTGTAAAATCCTATTGAGTGGTGAGCAAGCCTCCGACTCGGGGGCTTAGCTACAGTCCAGTACTCGCCTAAGTTTGTAAAATCCCACCGAGTGGTGAGCAACCCTCCCACTCGGGGGCTTAGCTGCAGTCCAGTACTCGCCTATGTTTGTAAAATCCTACCGAGTGGTGATCAACCCTCCCACTCGGGGGCTTAGCTGCAGTGAAGTACTAGCCTAAGTTTGTAAAATCCTACCGAGTGGTGAGCAACCCTCCCACTCGGGGGCTTAGCCGCAGTCCAGTACTCGCTTAAGTTTGTAAAATCCTACCGAGTGGTGAGCAAGCCTCCCACTCGGGGGCTTAGCTGCAGTCCAGTACTCGCCTAAGTTTAAAAAATCCTACCGAGTGGTGAGCAACCCTCCCACTCGGGGGCTTAGCTGCAGTCCAGTACTTGCCTAAGTTTAAAAAATCCTACCGAGTGGTGAGCAACCCTGCCACTCGGGGGCTTAGCTGCAGTCTAGTACTCGCCTAAGTATGTAAAATCCTACCGAGTGGTGAGCAACCCTCCCACTCGGAGGCTTAGCTGTAGTCCAATACTCGCCTAAGTTTCTAAAATCCTACCGAGTGGTGAGCAACCCTCCCACTCGGAGGCTTAGCTGCAGTCCAGTACTCGCCTAAGGTTAAAAAATCCTACCGAGTGGTGAGTAGTCCTCCCACTCAGGGGTTTAGCTGCAGTCGAGTACTCGCCTAAGGTTTAAAGTTCATCCTTATCCGCAAGGAAGACGAGGTGCAGGTCGACTGCAACCTTCTCCTTCAAAACTGCGCCACAAATACAACGTGTGCTCCATCACCATCCGCAAGGATGACGAGGTGCAGGTCGACTGCAACCTTCTACTTCAGAGCTATGCCACAAATACAACGTACGCTCCATCCCTGTCCGCAGGGACGACAAGGCGCAGGTCGATTGAAGTCTCCACTTTGGGGCTACATCTCAAAGAGCAAATTCCACGTGAAGGCAAAAACAAGCATATTCAGAAATAAACCAAGTTCGGATAGATCCTAAAAGTTACAGACAACGGATCAAAAGTATTCGAGCATCAAGCCCGAAGGAGTTTAACGGTTACACAATCACACGGCATTCCGAGGCAAATAAAGGTGGAGCATAATGTTTTTCGGTCAGGCGTCAGGAGAAGGACTGGCTGGGTCGCAGAAACTGTCAAGGTCTATGTTGTCTGCAATGCGAGTGGCGGCTTCAAGAAAAGTGTCCATGAAGGACTGGAAAGTGTGTCTCTTGGTGTTAGCAACCTTGAGTTCCACCAGCTTGTCTTCTTTGACGTCTTTATAGTGCACTCGGACCAGGGACAACGCGACATCAGCGCCACAGCGAGCGGATGACTTCTTCCATTCTTGCACCCGGTCGGGGATTCGATTCAGACGAGCCATCAGAGACTCGAGATCTTGGGATAGTTCCGCCTGAGGCTAGAGTTCAGCATCAACCCGAGTCATCGCCGCTTTCAGGCGGGCAAGATAAGTAACCGCACTGTCCATGCGAGATTCCAACCACAGGACATTCATCGCAACATCATCCTTGACTGGACAGTTTATGGGGTCAAGACCCGTCTCGACCCGCCCATTTTCCGCTTCAGAGTCTTGACAAAACTCTGCACAGTCGAGTGAATGTTGAGTCGATGATATAATTAGACTTGACAGTCGACAGAAACAAGTCAGTCAACCATCAGTACCTTCAAGGTTTAAGACCAGCTTTGCAGCAAGCTAGCCCAGATAAGACTCCAACTTGCCCTTCTTAACTTTGAGGCTCCCAAGCTCGCCAGTCAGCTTGTCCTTGTCCTTCTTTAGTCGCTCGACCTCCCGATTGGCATCAGAAACAATAGTCTTCAGTTTGGAATTCTCTTCTTCTAGCTTGTCGACCGAAGAAAGATTCTTGTTGGCAAGCGCAGTTTAATCTCGCGCTTCTTTCTGTGCAGCAGCAAGATCCAGATCCTTCTTATCCAAAGCCTGCTTCATTTTCTCTAAAGAAATAACACTCTTTAGACGGGCTTGGAGTTGACAGTTTTCACTATGTACATCTGCTCGAGTGAAGTCACTCGGTTAAGAAAAACGAAAAGGAAAAGTGCGAGCAACAGTAAGATAAACAGTTCATGATCGGTTACCTCCCATGGCAGCTACTTCATCGTGAGTAGTCTTGAGATTCTTTTTGGCCAATTCTAGATCAAGGTTGAGGCAGATTTGTTGTTGGTTTAGTGTAGAGAGTTGAGCACCGAGATCACAAGATTTCTGCGGCCAACACATAAGACTTGTCAGTCGACTAAAATGAAAGACATCACTGCGACAGCTACTCCAAGACTACCATAAAAAAACAGGTTCAGATTGTCAAACCACAGTCGACTGCCCGCAGTCAACTATGGTATCGGGGACTACACCCAGTGGGTGCACTTAGCGTGCCCCCACTGGTTTTAATTCCACTCGGCATGGTCCGCCCAGCGCGAGTTGTAAAAAAGAAAGTTTAGATTCTCAGACCACAGTCGACTGCCCGCGGTCAACTATGGTCTCGGGGACTACACCCAGTGGGTGCACTCAGAGTGCCCCCACTAGTTCAAAGATTCAGCTCGAGTCGATCCAAAGTGACTTATACAATTTCAAAACTACCACACCCCAGTGGGTGATCAGATGAGAAATATGACCAACTAACCTGGACATTGGTTTGCAGAGCAGCTCCGACGTTGAAGGCCACCTGGCTGGCCTCATGCACCACTTTCATTTACCCCATCACAACATTTAACTGAAGAAGAGCTTCCTTGGCAGCACTCGATGGGTCGTCCGAAGTCTGATACGCAGTAAAAAGCGATGCTGGCAGAGCAGTCGAAGCACCCGCAGGATCTGAAGCGTGGAGTTGTATTGGTGCAGCAGAAGTCTGAGCAGCTGATCCTGATGGACAACCAGTCGACAGCGGGACAGTGAAGGTGACGTTGGTTCGACCCGGATCTGTCGATTACTCGACTGCCGCCTCAAGCGTCACGGTCGACTGAAGAACCTGGACCTTAGGCGCTTTCCCGCCCAGTTCCTTGTCTTTCCTCCTCCTCCCCCTCAGCGGTACTTCTTCTTCATCATCCGGGAGCACAACAACGTCCCGTGGAACTGCAATAAACAAAGAAAGTCATACGGATAGCTGACAAACAATCCAGTCGTCTAAATAAATTTGAATCGGGCAGACTTAATGGCTTTGGAGGTAGCTGCTCGTCGGTTTCCTCGTCGACCGGATTCTTGTCAATGTCCATGTCAGTCGTAGATGAGGTCGGGCTGTAAAGGTTCATCATCCACTCGGTTAGAACAAAAAAGTCGGTCAGAACAAGAAAATACAGGAAGAATACTTACCCAGAAGCAACAGGAACGTCCATCTTGATTCTAGGCAAGGTCTTCCGAGCCTTCGAAGGATTGACCTTGGGCTGCTTGGTGACCTTCTCAGCCAATTCTGCAGTCAGAGACCGAGCGCGTTTTTGAGATGGAGCACTCGACGCCACAGCTTTACTGCGCCTGCCCATGGGATCATGGTGCTGCTTGGATTGACATTCAGAATGAGGCGGTGAGTCGGCTACTTCCTCATCGCCCGACTCATCGCTCTCATCTTCATCATCGTCAACTGGTGACTCCCACTCGCCGCTCTCCTCCGCACTGTCCTCGCCCTCTTGGTCTAGCTCCAGAGCTTGTTCACCATTGGGCATTGGATACATCTCCGTGTAAATCTACAAAACAAGGAGCTGACTTCAAGTCAGTCGGATCAACAAACAATCGGAAAACACATCTAAAAGCTCAGTTGAAATGGCCAAACCATGTCTAGTTGGTTTCTGTCGCTGAAAGGGTTGACTCTCCTGGCACCCCTGGGGTTGTCCTTGTTCCCGGTGATACCCCTCAGCCACCCGGCCACTGTTTTGGCCTCCACCTCCTCCGGATGAACCCGAGCGGTATCACTAGCCCCGGAGTACATCCACATGGAGTGGTCACGAGCTTGGAGTGGTTGGATGCGCCGACTGAGGAACACCTCTAGTAGATCCATGCCAGTGACACCTTGGTTGATCAACTAAACCACTCTCTCGATGAGCATGCATGTCTCCGCCTTCTCCGCGGCAGTCACTTTCAACGAAGATGGAGTTTGAACACGATCAAACGAGAAAGGGGGAAGTCCAGTCGACTGGCCTGGTGTCATGATGTCCTGGTAGTAGAACTAGGTCAACTGCCAGCCCCTGACCGACTCCGGAAGGGTCATCGAGGGAAAAGAACTTATTTTCCTCTTCTGAATACCCAGACCCCCACACATCTGGATAACATGGGTTTTCTCGTCGTTCGAGTTCGCTTTCTTCACTGTTTGGGAGCGGATGGTAAAGATGTGCTTGAAAAGACCCCAGTGCGGTCAACACCCCCGGAAATTCTCGCACATTGACACGAACGCGGTAAGGTACATGATGTTGTTGGGAGTAAAGTGATGGAGTTGGGCCCCAAAGAAATTCAAGAAACCCCGAAAGAAGGGGTGTGGAGGAAGCGAGAAGCCGCGGTCGACATGGGTGGCGAGCAGAATGCACTCACCCGCTCGCGACTGCAGTTCCGTTTCCCCCTCCGGCAGCCGTGCAGACTCATGGACGATCAGCCCTAACTCGGCCATATCGTCCAAGTCCTCCTGTCGAAGTGAAGATCGGATCCAATCTCCCTGGATCCAACCCGACGGTAGCCTCGAGCGCGATTCATCTTCCTGCTTTTCGCCGCCCCCTTCGCCTTCTTCGCACGTTCCAGCGCCGCCGTTCTCTCCTTCCCCATGGAGGCGGGGCGGTGGCGTCGAGAGTGGACAAGCCGGATGGGGTGAAGGAGCAAGAGGAAGAAGAAGGAGAATGGGCACGCACAGTGTGGACGCCTCGGTCTCGCCTCTTTTAATGGCCCACTTCCGAGTGGCTGACGCATGGGTCTGGGCGATCCTGTCAAATCTCTCAAACAGTCACGCACGGGATACGTGGCGAAAAAGGTGGCGCGGAAATCAAAACACCCTGTCTACCCACTCCGCTTACCACGGCACGTTCCGTCTGGCGCGCTCCTACCAAAATTTCGAATCCCGCGAAATCCGGGATCCTCGGCAACTGATTACGCCAAAGATTTCGCATCAAAGATGACACTCGACAAGCGACGTTATAAAAACCAATCGGTAATTGCTGAATCGATCAAGGCGATTGAAACGAAGCCAAAAGTTCCAAAACTGACCTCTATTCAGAGATCAATTCTTGAGAAAGGCAAGAGTCGAGGCAAGATCAACCTCAACCTTCTTTTCACTCGGACATCAATCCATTCGGGGGCTAATGATGAGGACATAGACCTGGGGTAGGGTAATAGGCCTGACCTATACGTCCTACCTATGGTCCTTGTCTTAGAAGCAAGGAAGTTCAAGAGTAAACAAGGTAGACCCAATAAAAGCATCGAGTGCAATCCACTCGACCCACCATTCACTCAGAGACTACTTCTTCTTTGAGTCACTCGACTATTCAACCACTCGACCATGTACAAGACCACTCGACGTACAAGAAGACCTGAAGTTGTTCTGCAAAGCAAGGTCGGGCATTTACTTGTATATTTAATGATCATTTCTAGCACTTTATTACAGACGTTACCTGTAACGCTCTCTCTTTACGAACATTGAACCCTGTGTAACGGAGGGGAGCTGGAGTCCTGGCGCACTCTATATAAGCCACCCCCCTCCTCTAGGACAAGGGTTCGCACCCCCTGTAACTCACACGCATGTAATCTAGTCGAATGCCTCCGGGCTCCGAGACGTAGGGTTGTTACTTCCTTTGAGAAGGGCCTGAACTCGTAAAACTCGTGTGTACAACTCCTCCATAGCTAGGATCTTGCCTCTACATTCCTACCCCCATTCTACTGTCAGACTTAGAACCATGACGACGTCCATTTTGCATCATGCTTTTATACCGATATTTATTGCATTATGGGTTGTTATTACACATTATGTCACAATACGTATGCCTATTCTCTCTTATTTTACAAAGTTTACATGAAGAGGGAGAATGCCGGCAGCTGGGATTCTGGGCTGGAAAAGGAGAAAATATTAGAGACCTATTCTACACAGCTCCAAAAGTCCTGAAACTTCACGGAAGTTATTTCCAGAATATATAAAAAATATTGGGCGAAAGAAGTACCTAAGGGGGCCCACACCCTGGCCACGAGGGTGGGGGCGCGCCCTACCCCCCTAGGCGTGCCCCTGCTTCATGGGCTCCCTAGTGGCCCTCTGATGCCCATCTTGTGATATATGAGGTCTTTCGTCTAAGAAAAAATAACAAGCAAGCTTTGGGGAAGAAACTCCGCCGCCACAAGGCGGAACCTTGGCAGAACTAATCTAGGTCTCCGGCAGAGCTGTTTTGCCGAGGAAACTTCCCTCCGTGAGGGGGAAATCATCACCGTCGTCATCACTGACAATCCTCTCATCGGGAGGGGAACAATCTCCATCAACATCTTCACCAACACCATCTCATCTCAAACCCTAGTTCATCTCTTGTATCCGAACCTCAGATTGGTACCTGTGGGTTGTTAGTAGTGTTGATTACACCTTGTAGTTAATGCTAGTTGGTTTACTTGGTGGAAGATCATATATTCAGATCCATTATGCATATTAATACCCCTCTGATTATGAACATGAATATGCTTTGTGAGTAGTTACGTTTGTTCCTGAGGACATGGGAGAAATCTTGCTATAAGTAGTAATGTGAATTTGGTATTCGTTCGATATTTTGATGAGATGTATGTTGCAATCCCTATAGTGGTGTCATGTGAACGTCGACTACATGACACTTCACCATTGTCTGGGAATCATATAAACGTGATGAAAACTATCTTGACGATAATTCCCATGTGTCCTCGGGAGCGCTTTCCTTCAGATAAGAGTTTGTCCAGGCTTGTCCTTTGCTACAAAAAGGATTGGGCCATCTTGCTGCACCTTATTTACTTTTATTACTTCCTACTCGTTAAAATTATCTTATCACAAAACTATCTATTACCGACAATTTCAGTGCTTGCAGATAATACCTTACTAAAAACTGCTTATCATTTCCTTCTGCTCCTCGTTGGGTTCGACACTCCTACTTATCGAAAAGGCTACGATAGATCACATACACTTGTGGGTCATAAATTATCCGGCAACCCTGGAGTGACAACAACCGGGCCCACTCCCGGTGATGACCGTAGTTTGAGGAGTTCATGTATTCACTATATGTTAATGCTTTGTTCCGGTTCTCTATTAAAAGGAGGCCTTAATATCCGTTAGTTTCCAATATGGACCCCACTTCCACGGGAGGGTAGGACAAAAGATGTCATGCAAGTTCTTTTAATACAGCACATCTGACTATTTACGGAATACATGCCTACATTATATCGATGAACTAGAGCTAGTGTCGTATCGCCCTAGGTTATAACTGTCACATGATGAATATCATCCAACAAGTCACCTATCCAATGCCTATGAATTTATCCTTATTGATCTTGCTATGTTACTATTGCTATCATCATTGTTACACTTGCTACAAACTACTGCTATCACGGTTACTGTTACCGTTGCTGCTATCACTATTATAAAAACTATCAAACTACTTTGCTACTGATCACTTTGCTGCAGATAATTAATCTCTAGGTGTGCATAAATTGACAACTCAGCTGCTAATACCTTCAAATATTCTTTGGCTCCCTTGTGTCGAATCTATAAATTTGAGTTGAATACTCTACCCTCGAAAACCGTTGTGATCCCCTATACTTGTGAGTTGTCAAGACCTTTTTCTGGCGCCGTTGCCGGGGAGCATAGCTATATTTGTTGAGTCACTTGGGATTATTATCATATTATTAGTATGAAGAATCTGAAGGATACAAAGACTAAGATATTTCCCTCAAGGACGAGGGGAGGTAAGGAACTACCATCCAGTTATGCTTTAGATTCACCTTCTGTTATGAGTAAACTTGCAACACCACCACATGCTATCAATTCTGATATGTCGCAAGTTATTGATGATGCTACTTCTACTATGAATGATGCTTATGATGATGCTAGTACCTTGCTTGATAATGATGATGTGCCACTTGGTGAATTTCTTGATAGACAATTTTCTAGAGTTATACAACATGATGTTGTTGAATCTGATGATGAGCTTGAAATTGAAACTCCTGAAACACCTGCTAGAACTAGCCTTCCTAGATATGAATTGCCTAAGGTACCGGAAGGTTATGTTATGAGTGAAGAAGCAACTAGAGATATTCTTTCTTGCAATGATAGAGATGATCCAGAGAAATTACTATGCAAGTATAAATAAAATCTTTGAATGCTAGAATGAAATGTGATCCTAAGTTTGCTACTTCACCTATCTTTATTGCTGATAAGGATTATGAATTCTCTGTTGACCCAGAGTTAATTACTTTGGTTGAATCTGATCCTTTCCATAGTTATGAAACTGAAACTGTTGTGGCAAATTTTACTAAGTTGAATGGCATAGCCACCCTTTTTACTCATGATGAGAGAACTCGTTATTACTTTATTCTCAAATTATTTCCTTTCTCATTAAAGGGTGATGCTAAAGCTTAGTATAACACTCTTGCTCCTGGTTGTGTGCGTAGTCCCCAGGATATGGTTTATTACTTCTCTGAAAAATATTTTCCTGCTCATAAGAAACAAGCTGCCTTACAATAAATATTTAACTTTGTGCAAACTAAATAAGCGAGTCTCCCACAAGCTTGGGGGAGGCTTTGCAAGTTACTTAATGCTTTGCCTAATCATCCTCTTAAGAAAAATGAAATACTTGATATCTTCTATAATGGACTAATCGATGCTTCTAGGGACTTCCTAGATAGTTGTGCTGGTTGTGTTTTTAGGGAACGAACTATTGCTCAAGCTGAAGAATTATTGAATAACATATTGAAAAATTATGATGATTGGACTCTTCCTGGACCACCGCCTAAATCCACTCCGAAGAAGAGGGGTATATTATATCTCAGTCCCGAAGATATTCAAGAGGCAAAGAAATCTATGAAGGAAAAAGGTATTAAAGCTGAGGATGTTAAAAATTTACCTCCAATTGAAGAAATACATGGGCTTATGATGATTGGACTCTTCCTGGACCACCGCCTAAATTCTCTTATGAAGTTTAATGAAAATGATAATCCTCACAATATGCATCCTAGTCAATGCCTTTATGAGTTTGAAAACTATATTAGAAAACAAGACCACTTCAATGCAAATGTTATGAAACAATTGAAATATAATTCTGATATGATTGCTCGCTTGAGTCACTTGTTATTCAGAATATCAAATGATGTTAGAGGTGTTGGAAAACATGCTTATATGGTTCAAACTCAATTAGAACAAGTTGGTAAATCTCAAAGGGAATTGCTTGATGAAATGAATCATAATAGGCATGACTTTGCTGTGAGAGTTGCAACTAGAGGAGGTAAAATGACTTAGGAACCACTTTATCCTGAGGGACACCCTAAAAGATTTGAACAAGATTCACAAAGAAATAACACTAGTGCACCTAGTCCTGCTAGAAAGAAAAAGAAAAAGAACAATGATAGGACTTTGCACACTTCCAGTGAACCTGAAATAGAAAAACCTCCTGACAATGAATGAAACTTCTATCTCTGATGCTGAAACCCAATCTGGTAATGAACACTCACCTAGTAATAATGAAAAAGAAATGATGAGGTTCATGAAGACTCTCAACCAACAAATGATAAAGAACTAGATAATGATGTTGAGATAGAACCACGCGTTGATCTTCATAACCCACAATCTAAAAATAAAAGATATGATGAAAGAGACTTTGTGGCTAGGAAACATGGTAAAGAAAGAGAACCGTGGGTTCAAAAAACCATGCCTTTTCCACCTAAGTCAACTAAAAAGAATGATGATGAAGAATTTGAACGCTTTTCTGAAATGCTGAGGCCTGTCTTTTTGCGTACTCGCTTGACTAATATCCTGAAAATGCCTCCTTATGCAAAGTATATGAAAGACGTCATCAAAAATAAGAGAAAAATTCCGGAAGCTGAAATCTCCACTATGCTTGCTAATTATACTTTTAAAGATGGAGTACCTAAAAAACTTGGAGATCCGGGAATACCAACTATACCTTGCTCTATCAAAAAGAATTATGTGAAAACTGCTCTATGTGATTTAGGAGCTGGTGTTAGTGTTATGTCTTTCTCTTTATATAAAAGACTTGACTTGAATAAACTCACACCTACTGAAATATCTTTGCAAATGGCTGAAAAATCAACCGCCATACCTATCGGTATCTGTGAGGATGTGCTCGTTGTTGTTGCTAATGTTACTAATTTGACTGACTTTCTTATACTTGAGATGACCGAGCATGACAACATGTCGATTATCCTTGGTAGACCCTTATTGAATACTGAAGGGGTTGTTATTGATTGCAATAAAAGCAAGGTCACTTTTCATATCAATGGTAATGAGCATACGGTGCACTTTCTGAAGAAACAATTCCAAGTGAATGGTATTAATGTTATTGAAAAATCTCCAATAAACACTATTGGAAGTTTTCTAATACCTCTACCTACTGTCAAAAAGAAATATGAAATGCTTATTGTTGGGGAAATGCATATCCCCATTGAGTTAACTTAGTGATTTACAAAAGTTCTTTGGTTTCATGCTAACCGAAGGTGGTTGTTAATAAGACTTGATTAACCTTACTAATGAATCATTTTTGAACGGTATGAAGTTGTTGAATTTAGTAAGCACTACCTTCTTTCCTTACCTTTTATTCTCTATTGTTATTAGTTAAATAAAATAAAATGCCATGTTTTGTCTGTTTTCTGAATTTCTTGTGCAATAAAAAATGACCCAAAAATAAAAGTTCTCAGAATGCCCTGAAAATTTTATATGATTTTTTTCCTGAATATTTATGAATTTTTGGTGCAAAACTAACCAGAGGGGGTGCACCAGGTGGGCACATCCCACCTGGGCTCGCCAGCACCCCCTGGCGCGCCCTGGGGGTTGTAGTCCCCACGTGGGCCCCTCACTTATCTCTTTAGCCCACATTGTCACCTACCTCCAGAAAAAAAATCACTCTCCCTCTCTCTCTCTCTCTCTCGTGTTCTTGCTCATTTTGATGCCAATTTCGATCTCTTTGCTCGAAGCTCCATTTCCAAAACTATTTCGGGAGATTGTTGCTTGTTATGTGACTCCACCATTTGTCCAATTAGTTTTTGTTTTAGTGGTTTATACTTTGAATAATCAGCTACTCTTGGTGCTGCTATAGATGTGCTTGCATGTTGAATTCTTAGTGTTCTAAGTTGTTTGAATGCTTGTTATGGCCTCTATGTATCCCTATGAGTAGTTGCTATTAGTTTTTTGAAGTTTTGTTGGAAAAAAATTGTGGACTAAAAACTCAGATTTTTGTTCATAGGAAAAATTGTACACGGACATGAATATCTTTAGGAAATATGGCTCAAGGAAGAACTCCAAGGGTGTTATTGAGGAGTCTTCTGACAGTGATCTCCACCCTCGGAGGTTGGCAGAGGTACGACCGTGCGAATGGCCGCACATCCCGTTCCTGCAAGAAGCTGGAATTCATGAGGAGTTCATGCAATTCATTGCCAATGCTGGTCTCACCGACTTCATCGCAGATGAGTGTGACCAGGAAGAAATCCTCACAAATATGTTTGTTCAAAGCTTTACTTTCTTCCCTAGAAATAATCCTCCTGAAGTGAGCTTTGATTTATATGCTGAAAATCATCAGATACCACATACTGAGTTTTGTGACATATGCGTGATCCCTTCTGATGGGAGCTCGGCCGAGCCTAGGCCGGCTGAGTTTGAGGATTTTTGTCGCACTTTGACAGTGGAGAGCGTCAGTCATCACTGCCGACAGTTTACATTTTCTTGCTGTTCATTACTTTTCATATTTCATTACCAAATGCTTGCTTGCTAGGGAGAAGGTGGGTGCACTTACTTCACCAGACCTTGTTGTTTTACGTCGTGCAATTGAGGGCGACAACACGTATAGCTTGGGAGCTATCGTGGCTCATCGCCTCCATCTTAATAAATCTCAGGGGAAAATACAGGGTGGTATTTATGCTACTCGCTTGGTGGCTCACTTCGAGGTTGAGACACGCCCTCATGATTTCCCTCTTACCATAGTTTACCTAGACCGTGCAGCCATGGATCACCATCACTTTCTTGCACATGATCGTCCTGACATTGCCATTCTTTATAACTTGGTCTATAACATTGACACTCATGATGTTATCCCCTTGCCTGCGCCTGCTTAGTTTGATTCTGTTGCCAGGGGCGGATACCGGATTATGCCTGGACATCCTCACCTACTGGAACGCTCACGTTGCTGCAAAGGTTGCACAGGCACCTCCATAGTGGGATTAGTGGATGCCTGCTCCTCAGCAGTGGGATGAGTGGATGCGTGCTCCTCAGGATCCGTACAACCCTTCAGGCTACTAATTCACTACCAAGTTAGGCCAAAAGCCTAAGCTTGGGGGAGTACGTGTTCTCACCGACATTATATTCATGTTCACATATCATTTCATTTGTCGGTGTTCACACTTTTTCATTGTATCATCCATGCTTAGATTTATTTTCTTGCTTTCTTCTTGTGTGTTTGAACAACTTTAGAAAAATCAAAAAAATAGTTTTAGTAATTTACTTTCTATGCATGCTTAGTAGTAGCACTGAAAACCCAAAAAGATTTCCTTATTCTTCTTTTGCTTGTTGGGAGCTTTCCCCTGTAAATAGTTTTTCTCATTTTTTATTTTTTATTTTGCTTGCTGAAGAAAACCAAAAACTCCAAAAATATTTCAGTGTGTTTCTCTGAATTTCTTTTTTTATTTGAGTTGTACCGAGGAGAAGACCACGATTAAAATGTTGAGTGGCTCTCATACGAATAATTGTTGAACTAATTAATAAGAGTCCATTTTACCCTGTCTTCTCCTGTTGAATAAAATGTTTGCAGATTCTAGCTTAGTCCATGGCACTCTTGCATTATTATTATTTTCATATCATTCGGTCGTGCAAGTGAAAGGCAATAATGAAGATATTCGATGAGCTGGCCATGGCAAGGAGAAACTGATATGAACTCAACTTGTCTTGTCTATGTAAATATGTTTAACCTAGTGCCCATAATTCAGCCCGTTATGATTAAACATATTTGCAATGACAATTAGAGATTATAGTTTCTCATGCCATGCATAAGTAGCTGGGAGTGGATAATGATTTATCTTGGATATCAACATAGCGTTAAAATGATTGTGATGTAGTATGATGATATGGTATCCTCCTTTGAATGTTCGAGTGGATTGACTTGCTACATGTTCATGCATGTAGTTGAATCAAAACCAACATAGCCTCTATAATGTTTATGCTCATGGTGTTCATATCCTACTCATGCTAGTGTCCAATGTTACTTATGCATAATGCCTAGTCATGATCGTTGTTGCTCTATAGCTGGCCGCTTCCCAATCTTAAAATTGCTAGCCTTCGCCTGTACTAAGTGGGGATTCTGCTTGTACATCAAAAACCTTGAACCCAAAGTTATTCCAGATGAGTCCACCATACCTACCTATATATGGTATTACCCTGCCGTCCTAAGTAAATTTGCATGTGCCAACTCTAAAAACTTCTAAAAGAGTATCCGTTTTGTGTGCCTGGATCGTTCATGGAACGACAAGAGGTGGTCAATATCTTTCGTGCTAGGCATGTTATCCTCAGGTCGAGTTTTTATTCACTCGCCATCGCATGAGGAAATGGGCGGTAATAGGGACGCCCAGTCCTAAACTGAAAAATACAAAAAGAGTTCATCTCTTAAATAATCAAACAAAAACTCCCAATGGAGTCAAAACCTTTACTTTCCGCTTGGGAACCGCCACTAGCGTGCTTTGCATGGAAGTGAATAAGAAGGCTGCATGTCTCAAAATTTCATTTATCTCTGTTTTAAAAATTGAGCTATAGCACCTCTGCAAATCACTGCTTCCCTCTGCGAAGGGACTTTCTATTTACTTTTATGTTGTGTCACCACCTTCTAAAAACAAGCGCCAGAAACTGAGTAGAGCATAGCGGTCATGATTTATGCATTGTGTATAGCTAATGTTGGGTTCATCATGACTGGATCTTTTCTACCATGAATTACAATGTTTAGTCGCTGCTTGAACTTCGGAGGTGATCTGCATTTATGTTTTGCGGTCTTAGAAAGGCCTAGCGAGATACCATTATTGTCATATTATATCATGATTATTTTGACAACGTGTTGCTGTTTGAGATATCTTATTATTGCTCGCTAGCTGATTATGTCATTGATATGAATCATTATAATCTGTAAGAGTTATTTTCAACATGGTTAGTTATAATGCTAGCTGAAAACCTGGGTGTTGTTTAAGCTTATTATGCAAACAAGAGCAAAAGTGTTCATAAAAGTTTTTATTTCTCACTTTCAGTTTATCAACTGAATTGCTTGAGGACAAGCAAAGGTTTAAGCTTGGGGGAGTTGATACGTCTCCAACGTATCTACTTTTTCTCACGATTTTACTCTTGTTTTGGACTCTAATTTGCATGATTTGAATGAAACTAACCCCGGACTGATGCTGTTTTCAGCAGAACTACCATGGTGTTGTTTTGTGCAAAAATAAAAGTTCTCGGAATGGAACGAAACTTTTTGTGGATTTTTTATATCAATAAAGAGAATTTCTAGAGCTAAGACCTTCCGGAGAGGGGCACCTGGGTGGGCACAACCCACCAGGGCGCTCCCCCCTCTACTGGCGCACCCAGGTGGGTTGTACCCACCTGGTGGCCTCGCTGATGACCCCCCTAATACTATAAAATCACATATTTCCAGAAAAAAGTCAGGGAGAAAGAATTATCGCGATCCACGAGATGGAGCCGCCACCAAGCCCTATTCTTCCTCGGGAGGGCAGATCTGGAGTCCTTTTGGGGCTCTTCGATCTTCGTCATCACCAACCTATGTCCACCGCCATTTCCATGATGCTCCCCACCGGGAGTGAGTAATTCCTTCGTAGGCTCGCTGGTCGGTGAGGAGTTGGATGAGATTCATCATGTAATCGAGTTAGTTTTTTTAGGGCCTGATCCCTAGTATCCACTATGTTCTTAGATTGATGTTGCTATGACTTTGCCATGCTTAATGCTTGTCACTTTGGGCCCAGGTGCCATGATTTCAGATCTGAACCGTTTATGAATTCATCATTATATCCATGTTTTAGATTTAGATCCAATATTGCAAGTTATAGTCACCTACTACAGTTATGATCCGACAACCCCGGAGTGACACCAACCGGGCCCACTCCCGGTGATGACCGTAGTTGGAGGAATTAATGTATTCACTATGTGTTAATGCTTTGTTTCGGTTCTCTATTAAAAGGAGGCCTTAATATCCCTTAGTTTACAATATGGACCCCACTGCCACGGCAGGGTAGGACAAAAGATGTCATGCAGGTTCTTTTAATAAAGGACGTATGACTATTTATGGAATACATGCCTACATTATATCGATGGACTGGAACTAGTCCCGTATCGCCCTAGGTTATAACTGTCACATGATGAATATCATCCAACATGTCACCGATCCAATGCCTACAAATTTATCCTTAATGATCTTGATGTGTTACTATTTCTATCATCACTATTACACTTGCTACAAACTACTGCTATCACTGTTACTGTTACCGTTGCTGCTGTCACTATTATAAAAACTATCAAACTACTTTGCTACTGATCACTTTGCTATAGATAATTAATCTCCAGGTGTGGCTGAATTGACAACTCGGCTGCTAATACCTTCAAATATTCTTTGGCTCCCCTTGTGTCGAATCTATAAATTTGGGTTGAATACTCTACCCTCGAAAACTATTGCGATCCCCTTTACTTGTGGGTTATCAATATGTTTCTCGTTTATGGAGGTGACAAAGAGCTCATTGTAAAAAGTTACATCGATGCAAGATTTGAAACTGATCTGGATGACTCTAAGTCACAAACCGGATACATATTTTTATTGAATGGTGGAGCTGTCAGTTGGTGCAGTTCTAAGCAGAGCATCGTGGCGGGATCTACATGTGAAGCGGAATACATAGCTGCTTCGGAAGCAGCAAATGAAGGAGTCTGGATGAAGGAGTTCATATCCGATCTAGGTGTAATACCTAGTGCATTGGGTTCAATGAAAATATTTTGTGACAATACTGGTGCAACTGCCTTGGCAAAGGAATCCAGATTTCACAAGATAACTGATACGTCTCAAACGTATCTATAATTTTTTATTGTTCCATGCTATTATATTATCTGTTTTGGATGTTAATGGGCTTTATTTTACACTTATATATTATTTTTGGGACTAACCTATTAACCCAAGGCCCAGTGCAAATTGCTGTTTTTTTGCCTATTTCATTGTTTCGCAGAAAAGGAATATCAAACGGAGTCCAAACGGAATGAAACCTTCGGGAGCTTGATTTTTGGAACAAACGTGATCCAGAGGACTTGGAGTAGACGTCAAGCAACCAACAAGGTGGCCACGAGGCAGGGGCGTGCCTACCCCCCTGGGCGCGCCCTCCCCCATCATGGGCCCCTCGTGGCTCAACCGACCTACTTCTTCCTCCTATATATGTTCACATACCCCAAAAACATCCAGGAGCACCACGAAACCCTATTTCCACCGCCACAACCTTCTGTACCCAAGAGATCCTATATTGGGGCCTTTTCGGGAGCTCCGCCGAAGGGGGCATTGATCACGAAGGGCCTCTACATCAACTCCATGGCCCCTCCGATGATGTGTGGGTAGTTTACTTTCAGACCTTCGGGTCCGTAGCTAGTGATCTTCTCTCTCTTTGGATCTCAATACAAAGTTCTCTTCGATCTTCTTGGAGATCTATTCGATGTAACTCTTTTTTGCGGTGTGTTTGTTGAGATCCGATGAATTGTTGGTTTCTGATCAAGTCTATCTCTGAACAATATTTGATTCTTCTCTAAAATCTTTTATGCATGATTGGTTATCTTTGCAAGTCTCTTCGAATTATCAGTTTGGTTTGGCCTACAAGATTGATCTTTCTTGCAATGGGAGAAGTGCTTAGCTTTGGGTTCAATCTTGCGGTGCTTGATCCAAGTGACAGAAAGGGAAATGACGCGTATTGTATTGTTTCCATCGAGGATAAAAAGATGGGGTTTATATCATATTGCTTGAGTTTATCCCTCTACATCATGTCATCTTACCTAAGGCCTTACTCTGTTCTTATGAACTTAATACTCTAGATGCATGCTGGATAGCGGTCGATGTGTGGAATAATAGTAGTAGATGCAGGCAGGAGTCGGTCTACTTGTCATGGACGTGATGCTTATATACATGATCATGCCTAGATATTCTCATAATTATTCGTTTTTCTATCAATTGCTCGGCAGTAATTCGTTCACTCGTCGTAATACTTATGCTATCTTGAGAGAAGCCACTAGTGAAACCTATGGCCCCCGGGTCTATTCTCCATCACATAAGTTTCCAATCTATTTTATTTTGCAATGTTTACTTTCAATCTATATCGTAAAAATACCAAAAATATTTATCTTATCATTATTATCTCTATCAGAGCTCACTCTCGTAAGTGACCGTGATGGGATTGACAACCCCTTTATCGCGTTGGTCACGAGGTTCTTATTTGTTTGTGTAGGTATGAGGGACTGGCGTGTGGCCTCCTACTGGATTGATACCTTGGTTCTCAAAAACTGAGGGAAATACTTACGCTATTTTGCTGCATTACCCTTTCCTCTTCAAGGGAAAACCAACGCAGTGCTCAAGAGGTAGCAAGAAGGATTTCTGGCGCCGTTGCCGGGGAGTCTACGCACAAGTCAAGACATACCAAGTACCATCACAAACTCTTATCCCTTGCATTACATTATTTTCCATTTTCCTCTCGTTTCCCTCTCCCCCAGTTCACCCTTTGCCGTTTTATTTGCCCTCTTTTGTCGTTCCCCTCCTCTTTTCTAGTTTGCCTCTTTTTGATTATCTCTTGTTTTCTTGTGTGTTGCCGCGATGGCTTTACCTAAAGGTTTTGATCCTCAACTTAAAAGGTTGGAAGAAATTGAAAACAACATTAGAAGTTTTATGTCCTTGCAGTTTGAGCATAATAATTTCTTCAGGAACTAGCTTAATTAACAAAAAAGTTTTATGGGATACATGAATAAAGAGCTCGATGATATGTCTAAAGAATTTTATGGTTTGAAATCTCTGTTCGCTCATCTTGAGAACTCAATAGCCCAAATTTCTGATAAGCAGGCCACCTTAGTTAATAAGATGGCCGCCAAACCGGAAGAATTTGGTGATAATAAGGATGAAGATCTAAAAGTTATTGATGTGTCCCCTATTAAATCTATGTTTTGGAATATGAATCTTGATAATGATGGGACTTTAGTTAGAAGGCGTCCCAATGATTCGGAGTTTTTAGATCTTGATGCAAAAATTGATAAAAGTGGGATTGGAGAGGTCAAACTTTAAATAGCAATGAACCCACTATCTTGGATTTCAAAGAATTTAATTATGATAATTGTTCTTTAATAGATTGTATTTCTTTGTTGCAATCCGTGCTAAATTCTCCGCATGCTTATAGTCAAAATAAGGCTTTTACTAAACATATCGTTGATGCTTTAATGCAATCTTATGAAGAAAAGCTTCAATTGGAAGTTTCTATCCCTAGAGAACTTCATGATGAAATACTTCAATTAGAGGGATATGTGGAGGATTTCGCGGCAGTAGCCATAGCGTGGCGGTGAGGCTTCCGGGAAGCTATAGCGCAGTTATCGCGGCTATTTCGCGGGCTACTTTAATCTACGGTGGGAACCTACTATTAAAATTAAGATTAAAGATCATGAATGCTTTGCTTTATGTGATTTGGGTTCTAGTGTTTCCACGATTCCTGAAACCTTGTGTGATTTGCTAGGTTTCCGTGAATTTGATGATTGTTCTTTAAACTTTCATCTTGCGGATTCCACTATTAATAAACCTATGGGAAGAATTAATGATGTTCTTATTGTTGCATATAGGAATTATGTGCCCGTAGATTTCATTGTCCTTGATATAGATTGCAATCCTACATGTCCTATTATTCTTGGTAGACCTTTCCTTAGAACGATTGGTGCAATTATTGATATGAAGGAAGGGAATATTAGATTCCAATTTCCATTAAGGAAGGGCATGGAACATTTTACTAGAAATAAAATTAAATTACCTTATGAATCTATTATGAGAGCCACTTATGGATTCCATACCAAATATGATAATACCTAGATCTATCCTTGCTTTTATGCCTAGCTAGGGGCGTTAAACGATAGCGCTTGTTGGGAGGGACCCCAATTTTATTTTTGTTTCTTGATTTTTGATTCTGTTTAGTAATAAATAGTACATCTAGCCTCTGTTTAGATGTGGTTTTATGCTTTTAATTAGTGTTTGTGCCAAGTAGAACCTTTGGGAAGACTTGGGGAAAGTCTTTGCGATCTTGCTGTAAAAAAACAGAAACCTTAGCGCTCACGAGAATTGCTGCCATTTTTATTGGAGAGTGATATTTAGTTAATTATTTTTTCAGATGATTAATAGATAAATTTCTGACGTCCATAAATTTATTTTAGAATTTTTGGTGTTCCATAAGTATTCGAAACCTATAGATTACTACAGACTGTTCTGTTTTTGACAGATTTTGTTTTTCGTGTGTTGTTTGCTTATTTTGATGAATCTATGGCTAGTAATAGAGTTTATGACCAATAGAAAAGTTGGAATACAGTAGGTTTAACACCAATACAAATAAAGAATGAGTTCATTATAGTACCTTGAAGTGGTGGTTTGTTTTCTTTTACTGACGGATCTCACGAAGATTTTCTTTAAAGTTTTGTGTTGTAATGCTTTCATGTTTTGGGTAAAGATTTGATGGATTATGGAACAAGGAGTGGAAAGAGCCTAAGATTGAGGATGCCCAAGGCACCCCAAGATAAAATTCAATGACAACCAAAAGCCTAAGCTTGGGGATGCCCCGGAAGGCATCCCCTCTTTCATCTTCATCCATCGGTAACTTTACTTGGAGCTATATTTTTATTTTCCACATGATATGTGTTTTGCTTGGAGCGTCTTGTATGATTTGAGTCTTTGCTTTTTAGTTTACCACAATCATCCTTGCTATACACACCTTTTGGGAGAGACACACATGAATTGGAATTTATTAGAATACTCTATGTGCTTCACTTATATCTTTTGAGTTGGATAATTTTTGCTCTAGTGCTTCACTTATATCTTTTAGAGTATGGCGGTGGTTTTATTTTATAGAAATAATTGATATCTCATGCTTCACTTATATATTTTTGAGATTCCTTTAGAACAGCATGGTAATTCACTTTGGTTATAAATTCTAAATGCTAAGAGAAGTTGGATGCTTGATAGATGGTTTTGAGATATAAAGGTGGTAATATTAGAGGTGTGCTAGTTGAGTAATTGTGAAATTGATGAATACTTGTGTTGATGTTGGCAAGCCCCATAGCATGCATGTATGGTAAACGTTATGTGACAAATTTTAAGCATGAGGTGTTCTTTGATTGCTTTCCTTATGAGTAGCGGTCGGGGATGAGCGATGGTCTTTTCCTACCAATCTATCCCCCTAGGAGCATGCACGTAGTGCTTGGTTTTGATGACTTGTAGATTTTTGGCAATAAGTATGTGAGTTCTTTATGACTAATGTTGAGTCCATGGATTATACGCACTCTCACCCTTCCATCATTGCTAGCCTCTTCGGTACCGTGCATTGCCCTTTCTCACCTTGAGAGTTGGTGCAAACTTCGCTGGTGCATCCAAACCCCATGATATGATACGCTCTATCACACATAAGCCTCCTTATATCTTCCTCAAAACAGCCACCATACCTACCTATTATGGCATTTCCATAGCCATTCCAAGATATATTGCCATGAAACTTTCCACCATTCCATTTATTATGACACGCATCATCATTGTGATATTGCTTTGCATGATCATGTAGTGGACATCGTATTCGTGGCAAAGCCACCATGCTTAATTTTTATACATGTCACTCTTGATTCATTGCAATCCCGATACACCGCCGGAGGCATTCACATAGAGTCATATTTTGTTCTAAGTATCTAGTTGTAATTTGAGTTGTAAGTAAATAAAAGTGTGATGATCATCATTAGAGCATTGTCCCGTGTGAGGAAAGGATGATGGAGACTATGATTCCCCCACAAGTCGGGATGAGACTCCGGACGAAAAAAAATATGCCATATAAAAAAAGGAAAGAAGGCCCAAACAAAAAATGAGAGAAAAAGAGAGAAGGGACAATGTTACTATCCTTTTTCCACACTTGTGCTTCAAAGTAGCACCATGATCTTCATGATAGAGAGTCTCTTGTTATGTCACTTTCATATAGTAGTGGGAATTTTTCATTATAGAACTTGGCTTGTATATTCCAATGATGGGCTTCCTCAAATTCCCTAGGTCGTCATGAGCAAGCAAGTTGGATGCACACCCACTTAGTTTCTTTGATGAGCTTTCATATATTTATAGCTCTAGTGCATCTGTTGCATGGCAATCCCTACTCCTTGCATTGACATCAATCGGTGGGCATCTCCATAGCCCATTGATTAGCCACGTCAATGGGAGACTTCCTCCCTTTTTGTCTTCTCACACAACCTCAACCATCATATTCTATTCCACCCATAGTGTTATGTCCATGGCTCGCGCTCATATATTGTGTAAAAGTTGAAAGAAATTGAAAAGTCTAAGTATGAAACAATTGCTTGGCTTGTCGTCGGGGTTGTGCATGATGGGAGCATTTTGTGTGATAAAAATGAAGCATGGCCAAACTATATGACTTTGTAGGGATAAGCTTTCTTTGGCTATAGTATTTTGATAAGACATAATTGTTTGGTTAGCATACTTGAAGTATTACTATTTTTATGTCAACAATAAACTTTTATCTTGAATCTTTCGCATCTGAACGTTCATGCCACAATAGAGAAAAATACATTGAAGAACATGCTAGAAAGCATTCCACATTAAAAATTCTGTTTTATCATTTACCTACTCGAGGACGAGCATGAATTAAGCTTGGGGATGCTGATACGTCTCCAACATATCTATACTTTTTGATTGTTCCATGCTATTATATTATCTGTTTTGGATGTTAATGGGCTTTATTTTACACTTTTATATTATTTTTGGGACTAAGCTATTAACCCAAGGCCCAGTGCAAATTGCTGTTTTTTTGCCTATTTCAGTGTTTCGCAGAAAAGGAATATCAAAGGGAGTCCAAACGGAATGAAACCTTTGGGAGCATGATTTTTGGAACAAACATGATCTAGAGGACTTGGAGTGGACGTCAAGCAACCAACGAGGTGGCCACAAGGCAGGGGGCACACCCTCCCCCTCGTGGCTCAACCGACCTACTTCTTCCTCCTATATATGTTCACATATCCCGAAAACATCCAGGAGCACCACGAAACCCTATTTCCACCGCCGCAAGCTTCTGTACCCGAGAGATCCCATCTGGGGCCTTTTCCGGAGCTCCGCCGGAGGGGGCATTGATCACGGAGGGCCTCTACATCAACTCCATGGCCCCTCCAATGATGTGTGAGTAGTTTACTTCAGACCTTCGGGTCCATAGCTAGTAGCTAGATGGCTTCTTCTCTCTCTTTGGATCTCAATACAAAGTTCTCCTCGGTCTTCTTGGAGATCTATTCAATGTAACTCTTTTTGCGGTGTGTTTGTCGAGATCCGATGAAATGTGGGTTTATGATCAAGTATATCTATGAACAATATTTGATTCTTCTCTGAATCTTTTATGCATGATTCGTTATCTTTGCAAGTCTCTTCGAATTATCAGTTTGGTTTGGCCTACTAGATTGCTCTTTCTTGCAATGGGAGAAGTGCTTAGCTTTGGGTTCAATCTTGCGGTGCTCGATCCCAGTGACAGAAAGGGAAACGACACGTATTGTATTGTTGCCATAGAGGATAAAAAGATGGAGTTTATATCATATTGCTTGAGTTTATCCCTCTACATCATGTCATCTTACCTAAGGCGTTACTCTGTTCTTATGAACTTAATACTCTAGATGCATGCTGGATAGCGGTCGATGTGTGGAGTAATAGTAGTAGATGCAGGCAGGAGTCGGTCTACTTGTCATGGACGTAATGCCTATATACATGATCATGCCTAGATATTCACATAATTATTCTCTTTTCTATCAACTGATCGACAGTAATTTGTTCACCCACCGTAATACTTATGCTATCTTGAGAGAAGCCACTAGTGAAACCTATGGCCCCTGGGTCTATTCTCCATCATATAAGTTTCCAATCTATTTTATTTTGCAATCTTTACTTTCAATCTATATCATAAAAATACCAAAAATATTTATCTTATCATTATTATCTCTATCAGATCTCACTCTCGTAAGTGACCGTGAAGGGATTGACAACCTTTTATCACGTTGGTTGCGAGGTTCTTATTTGTTTGTGTAGGTACGAGGGACTTGCGTGTGGCCTCCTACTGGATTGATACCTTGGTTCTCAAAAACTGAGGGAAATACTTACGCTACTTTGCTGCATCACCCTTTCCTCTTCAAGGGAAAACCAACACAGTGCTCAAGAGGTAGCAATAACCAAGCACATCCAGAGACGCTTCAATTCCATCCGCGATCAAGTCAAGGAGGGAGACATAGATATTTGCAAGATATATACCGATCTAAATGTTGCAGACCCGTTGAAAAAGCCTCTCTTAGGGGCAAAACATGATCAGCACCAAGACTCCATGGGCGTTAGAATCATTACTATGTAATCTAGATTATTGACTCTAGTGCAAGTGGCAGACTAAAGGAAATATACCCTAGAGGCAATAATAAAGTTGCTATTTATATTTCCTTATGTCATGATAAACTTCTATTATTCATGCTAGAATTGTATTAACCGGAAACTTAGCACATGTGTGAATACATAGACAAACAGAGTGTCCCTAGTATGGCTCTACTTGACTAGCTCGTTAATCAAAGATGGTTAAGTTTCCTAGCCATAGACATGTGTTGTCATTTGATGGACAAGACCCATCTGTTAGCTTAGCATAATGATCGTTTAGTTTTTCTGCTATTGCTTTCTTCATGACTTATACATGTTCCTTAGACTATGAGATTATGCAACTCCCGAATACCAGAGGAACACCTTGTGTGCTCTAAAACATCACAACGCAACTGGGGAGTTACCGGAATGGTTTCGGATAGGTTCGGGCATTTTCCGGAGTACCGGGGGGTTACCAGAACCCCCCGGGGGATTAATGGGCCACAATGGGCCTTAGTGGAGAAGAGAGAGGGCCGGCGAGAGGTGGCGCGCGGCCCCCCTTGCCCAGTCCGAATTGCACAAGAAGAGGGGGTGGCACCCCCCTCCTTCCTTCTCTTCTCTCCTCTTTCCCTTCTTCTCCTACTTGGACTAGGAAAGGGTGGGACCGAATCCTACTTGGACTAGGAGTCTAAGTAGGACTCCCCCCATGGCGCGCCCCCTCCTAGGGCCAGCCTCCTCTCCTCCCCCTTTATATACGAGGGGAGGGGGCACCCCAAAGACACACAAGTTGACCTTTTAGCCGTGTGCGGTGCCCCTCTCCACAGTTACACACCTCAGTCATATCGTCGTAGTGCTTAGGCAAAGCCCTGCGCCGGTAACTTCATCATCACCGTCGCCACACTATCGTGCTGACAGAGCTCTCCGTCGTCCTCAACTGGATCAAGAGATCGAGGGATGTCATCAAGCTGAACGTGTGCTGAACGCGGAGGTGCCGTACGTTCAGTGCTTGGATCGATTGGATCGCGAAGACGTTCGACTACATCAACCGCGTTACTAAACGCTTCCGCTTTCGGTCTACGAGGGTAGGTAGACACACTCTCCCCTCTTGTTGCTATGCATCTCCTAGATAGATCTTCCATGATCTTAGGTAAATTTTTTGAAATACTGCGTTCCCCAGCAGACCCTTCATGGGTGGATCTCCCCGTGGACTCGCGCAACTGTTACCCTTCGTGGGTTGAAGTCTCTGCCAATGTGGATGTACGGTAGCACCACCTATCGGAACCACGCCAAAAATCTCTGTGTCTCAAATTGCGTTTGCACACTCCAATCCCATCCCTCTACTTTCTTGCAAATTGCGTGCTTTGCTCTTTCTCCTGCTCATACTCTTGTCTTGCTTGCTTGAAATGTATTGTGTATGCTTAAAATTGTCCTAAAAATCCACCTCAACTTGAAGAACCTAAAAACCGTTACTTTTGCTTGTTGAGGGTCTAATCACCCCCCCCCCTCTAGACACATCTTATCGATCCTTTCAGAAACACGTGTCGGCTCACAGTTGGGACAAATGTCATCTACTCATTGGACCGGAGGCGCGTATGATACGTCGACACGTGGCACGGCCCAAGAGAGGCCCATTCCGGTGAAATGGCCGGCCCGTTTGACTTGGTCAAAACGTAGCGGGCCGTCCCATGAAAATCATGTTGATGGTCTGTTCGTGTATAGGCCATTTACGGCCCGCTAACTCACGACCCTTTTATGGCCTATCCAAATTAGGCCCAATAGCATCATCTGGGCTGTCCAATATGATTCTAGCCTGTTTTAACTTCCAGCCCATGTATGGCCCATGACGTCTTTTGGCCCATATGAGGCCCTTTGTAACTCTTGGCCCATTAACGGCTTGTGGTGAAACTGGCCCGTAATGAATAGTGTATCGCTTTATACCCATTAATGGCCCATTATTCCATTGGGCCATTTCCAGCCCATGTTATCTCTCGGCCTTCTCAGGGCCCATTTATTCTTGCACTCATTTCCAGCATTGGGTTACTTTCAGCCCGTTACTGGCCTTTTTTGCTTGTGGGCCAAATTCAGCCCATTGTTACAGTCGGCCTGTTTGTGGCCCGTTAATCCATTGGGTCGTTTTCATAGCGTCATCAAATACGGCCGATTAACGATGGCCAGTTATGGTCATCCCATGAACGGACGATTCCAACTCTAGCCCATTTACGCCCATAATGCGGTCCGTTATAGGCCCATGTTTGGCCAATTAATCATACGGCCCATTGATGCTACGGCCTGTAGAAGGCCCATTGTTTCTACGGTCCGTAGAAGGCCCATGGCCACTACAGTAAATATGTAGCCCATGGTTATTGTGGGGTCCTTTGCAACCGTTGTTCTGACCATATTGTTCTTCTTTGATCCCATTTCTCGGAAAAGTTGAAGTACTTGACTTCTGCAGATCATTTCACCTGTCCAACCTCGGTTCTTCTCTACCCTTGAGTATTACCCTCTGGTATCTCGAGAATAACACGAAACTACATAACTTCTTATGAGTTCTTCATCAACTATTATTTCTCGCCGATTCCAATTTTCCACAGGTTCCGAGTTGTTAGACACTCGAGAACACCGATAGCAACCTTTATTATGCAGTTTGTCGCTTTTATTCTTTGCCATCACAAGTTCGTACAACACTCAATTTTATCTTACACTAAATGATCCTACACTTTTAGAACCAATTTTTATTGCCTTTCTTGCACCGATGACAACTTACTTGAAGGATCTTACTCAATCCATAGGTAGGTATGGTGGACTCTCAAAACAAGATTCAGTTTAAGGTTTTTGGACGCACAAGTAGTATCTCTACTTAGTGTGGAATTTTTGGCTAGCAAAGATGGGGGGCAAGCACCACATGCTGAAGTATCTATGAAAATATAACTTCTATGTGAATACGACCAAGCATAAATCATTACGTTGTCTTCCTTGTCCAACGTCAACAATTTTGGCATATAATATTTTGATGGGGGCTGACAATCACAAAAGATGTCTAGGATAGTGTATTTGCATGTGAATCTTCTCTTCCCTTATTAATTCTTTCATGAATTGCATCATTGACCAATGCTATGTTTGTAAGTCTCCAATAAAAGTTTCTACTTATAATCTTCCTTTTGTGATGTCATTACTTACCATAAGATTAGCATATGATCTTTTTCATTTATTTCCCTTATTTTTATTGTACATGAAAATAAAGAAAACTAAACTTTATTACATATCTTGCACATGATTACAAGGATAGACCACTAAGCAAACACACGAAAAGAAAGGGTCGAACTAAACTTTTATTCATCTATAGCAAAAGATAACTATGGATCGATCTAAGATAAGTAAAGGAAAAAGATAGTGGAGGTGATACAATACCGAGGCACCTCCCCCAAGCTTGGCACAAGCCAAGGGGAGTTCCCATACCCGATAATCAATTTTCCTTTGGTGATGAAGGAGGTGGTGGTGATGAAGTAGGGGGTTGTCCTTCTTCCTTAGCTTACGCTTGAGGATGTAATTTTCTTCCTTCAATTCACCAATCTCCTGGTCAAGCTCCAATACATTTTTGCATAAATCTTGCTTGTTTTCCTGCAAAAGATGAAAGGGGATAAACTGGATCTTAGTTTTCTTTACTTTGTTGGGGAGACTTGACTTCTTGAATTCCATGTGCATGTCCCAAGGTTGGGGCAATGGAACCTCATCCTCGTCTGAGCTCGTCTCCTCCTCCCCTTTAGGATCATAATCTTCTTCTTCCTCCGAAGTCCGGCTATAGCGCTCCACATCCCCATGAGCCTTAGGGATTGCGATATAATCAGTAACATAGCTCTCACGCTCCGAGTCTTGGGATGACATATTTTCAGATCTGTCAGAAAATAGCAAGGAAAAGAGAACATGAGATTTCTCCATGATACGGTGTTCAATAGGTTCGGGGGGTAGATAAATATTTTTTATCTTGGGAAACTAGCCAACGGAAGAAAAATGGAGTCCTGAAGGTACACGATATGGGCACATCCCACCTGGGCGTGCCTGGCTTGCCAGGCACTCCCTGGTGTCTTGTGCCCACCAAGGGTGCCTGAAGGAAATATGCCCTAGGGGCAATAATAAAGTTGTTATTTATATTTCATTATATCATGATAAATGTTTATTATTCATACTAGAATTGTATTAACCGGAAATTTAGTACATGTGTGAATACATAGACAAAACAGAGTGTCCCTAGTATGCCTCTACCTGACTAGCTCGTTAATCAAAGATGGTTATGTTTCCTGACCATAGACATGTGTCGTCATTTCGTGAACGAGATCACATCATTAGAGAATGATGTGATGGACAAGACCCATCCATTAGCTTAGCATAATGATCATTAAGTTTTATTGTTATTGCTTTCTTCATGACTTATAGATATTCCTCTGACTATGAGATTATGCAACTCCCGAATACCAAAGGAACACCTTGTGTGCTATCAGACGTCACAACATAACTGGGTGATTATAAAGATGCTCTTCAGGTGTCTCTGAAGGTGTTTGTTGGGTTGGCATAGATCAAAATTAGGATTTGTCACTCCGAGTATCGGAGAGGTATCTCTGGGCCCTCTCGGTAATGCACATCACTATAAGCCTTGCAATCAATGTGACTAATGAGTTAGTTGCAGGATGATGCATTACAGAACGAGTAAAGAGACTTGCCGGTAACGAGATTGAACTAGGTATGATGATACCGACGATCGAATCTTGGGCAAGTAACATATCGATGACAAAGGGAATAACATATGTTGTTATTGCGGTTTGACCAATAAAGATCTTTGTAGAATATGTAGTAACCAATATGAGCATCCAGGTTCCGCTATTGGTTATTGACCGAAGACGTGTCTCGGTCATGTCTACATGGTTCTCGAACCCGTAGGGTCCGCACGTTTAACGTTCGATGACGATTTGTATTTATGAGTTGTGTGTTTTGGTGACCGAAGTTTGTTCGGAGCCCCGGATGAGATCATGGACCTGACGAGGAGTCTCGAAATGGTTGAGAGGTAAAGATTCATATATTGGAAGGTAATGTACGGACACCGGAATGGTTCCGAAGAGGTTCGGGGATTTTTCGGAGTACCGGGAGGTTACCTGAACCCCCCCCCCCCTCGGGAAAGTTAATGGGCCTGATGGGCTATACTGGAGAGGAGGAGGCAAGCCACAAGAGGTGGTGCACGCCCCCCATAGCAGTCCGAATTGGACAAGGGGTGGGGGCGCGGACCCTTTTCCTTCTCCCTCTCCCCCTCATTCCCCTTTCCCTCTCTCCGTTGGAAGGAAGGGGGGAGCCGACTAGGACTAGGAATCCTAGTGGGACTCCCCCCACTTGGCGCGCCCCTAGGGCCGGCCTCCCCTCCCCTCCATTATATATGAGGGCGGGAGGGGGGCACCCCAAAGGCACACAAATAGTTCTCCTAGGCATGCGTGGTGCCCCCTCCACAGTTTACTCCTCCGGTTATAGAGTCATAGTGCTTAGGCGATGCCCTGCGCGGATCACATCACTGCTACCTCTTGAGCACTGCGTTGGTTATTCCCCGAAGAGGAAGGGATGATGCAGCAAAGTAGCGTAAGTATTTCCCTCGGTTTTGAGAACCAAGGTATCAATCCAGTAGGAGGCTACGCGCGAGTCCCTCGTACCAGCACAAAACAAATAAATCCTCGCAACCAACGCGATAAGGGGTTGTCAATCCCTACACGGCCACTTACGAGAGTGAGATCTGATATATATGATAAGATAATATTTTTGGTATTTTTATGATAAAGATGCAAAGTAAAATAAAAGCAAAGGAAATAACTAAGTATTGGAAGATTAATATGATGAAGATAGACCCGGGGGCCATAGGTTTCACTAGTGACTTCTCTCACGAGCATAAGTATTCTACGGTGGGTGAGATCCAAAAAGAGAGAAGAAGCCATCTAGCTAATAACTATGGACCCGTAGGTCTGAGGTGAACTACTCACACTTCATCGGAGGGGCTATGGTGATGATGTAGAAGCCCTCCATGATCGATGCCCCCTCCGGCGGAGCTCCGGAACAGGCCCCAAGATGGGATCTCGTGGATACAGAAAGTTGCGGCGGTGGAATTAGGGTTTTGGCTCGTATCTGATCGTTTGTGGGTACGTAGGTATATATAGGAGGAAGGAGTATGTCGGTGGAGCAACAGGGGGCCCACGAGGGTGGAGGGCGCGCCTGGGGGGGGGTAGGCACGCCCCCTACCTCATGGTCTCCTCTTTTGTGTCATGACATAGGGTCCAAGTCTCCTGAATCTTGTTCGGTGAGAAAATCACTTTCCCAAAGGTTTCATTCCGTTTGGACTCTGCTTGATATTCCTTTTCTTCGAAACCCTAAAATAGGCAAAAACAGCAATTCTGGGCTGGGCCTCCGGTTAATAGGTTAGTCCCAAAAATAATATAAAAGTGGATAATAAAGCCCAATAATGTCCAAAACAGTAGATAATATAGCATGGAGCAATCAAAAATTATAGATACATTGGAGACGTATCAAGCATCCCCAAGTTTAATTCCTGCTCGTCCTCGAGTAGGTAAATGATAAAAACATAATTTTTTTATGTGGAGTGCTACTTGGCATAATTTTAATGTAATTCTTCTTAATTGTGGAATAAATATTCACATCCGAAAGATTCAAGATAAAAGTTCATATTGACATAAAAATAATAATACTTCAAGCATACTAACAAAGCAACTATGTCCTCTCAAAATAACATGGCCAAAGAAAGTTCATCCCTACAAAATCATATAGTTTAGTCATGCTCCATTTTCGTCACACAAGAATGCTCTCATCATGCACAACCCCGATGACAAGCCAAGCAATTGTTTCATACTTTTAGTAATCTCAAACCTATAAACTTTCACACAATACATGAGCGCGAGCCATAGATATAGCAGTATGGGTGGAATAGAATATGATGATGGGGGTTATGTGGAGAATACAAAAAAAGGAGATAGTCTCACATAAACGAGGCTAATCAACAGGCTGTGGAGATGCTCATCGATTGATGTTGATTCAAGGAGTAGGGATTGCCATGCAACGGATGCACTAGAGCTATAAATGTATGAAAGCTCAACAAAAGAAACTAAGTGGGTGTGCATCCAACTTGCTTGCTCATGTAGACCTAGGGCACTTGAGGAGGCCCATTGTTGGAATATACAAGCCAAGTTCTATAATGAAAAATTCCCACTAGTATATGAAAGTGACAAAACAAAAGACTCTCTATCATGAAGATTATGGCGCTACTTTGAAGCACAAGTGTGGAAAAAGGATAGTAGCATTGTCCCTTCTTTATATATATATATATTTATTTGGCCTCTTTTTTTATTTGGCATTTATCTTTTTTTGGGACAATGCTCTATGAATGATGATCATCACACTTCTATTTATTTACAACTCAATGATCACAACTCGATACTTAGAACAAGATATGACTCTATATGAATGCCTCCGGCAGTGTACCGGGATATGCAATGAACCAAGAGTGACATGTGTGAAAGAATTATGAATGGTGGCTTTGCCACAAATACTATGTCAACTAAATGATCATGCTAAGCAATATGACAATGATGAATGTGTCATGATGAACGGAATGGTGGAAAGTTGCATGGCAATATGTCTCGGAATGGCTATGGAAATGCCATAATAGGTAGGTATGGTGGCCGTTTTGAGGAAGATATAAGGAGGTTTATGTGTGAAAGAGCGTATCATATCATGGGGTTTGGATGCACCGGCGAAGTTTGCACCAACTCTCAATGTGAGAAAGGGCAATGCACGGTACCGAAGAGGCTAGCAATTATGGAAGGGTGAGAGTGCGTATAATCCATGGACTCAACACTAGTCATAAAGAACTCACATACTTATTGCAAAAATCTACAAGTCATCAAAAAACCAAAGCACTACGCGCATGCTCCTAGGGGGATAGATTGGTAGGAAAATACCATCGCTCGTCCCCGACCGCCACTCATAAGGAAGACAATCAAATAACACCTCATGTTTCAAATTTGTTACACAACGTTTACCATACGTGCATGCTACGGGACTTGCAAACTTTAACACAAGCATTTCTCAAATTCAAAACTACTCAACTAGCACGACTTTGATATTATTACCTCCATATCTCAAAACAATCATCAAGCATCAAACTTCTCTTAGTATTCAAAACACTCATAAGAAAAATTTTATTTATCTTGAACACCTAGCATACTAGGATTATTTAAGCAAATTACCATGCTATTTAAGACTCTCAAAATAATCTAAGTGAATCATGAGAGATCAATAGTTTCTATAAAACAAATCCACCACCGTGCTCTAAAAGATATAAGTGAAGTAGTAGAGCAAAACTATATAACTCAAATGATATAAGCGGAGCACATAGAGTATTAGAACAAATTCCAAATCATGTATGGCTCTCTCAAAAGGTGTGTACAGCAAGGATGATTGTGGTAAACTAAAAAGCAAATACTCAAATCATACAAGACGCTCCAAGCAAAACACATATCTTGTGGTGAATAAAAATATAGCTCCAAGTAAAGTTACCGATAGAAGTAGACGAAAAGAGGGGATGCCTTCCGGGGCATCCCCAAGCTTTGGCTTTTAGGTGTCCTTAGATTATCTTGGGGTGCCATGGGAATCCCCAAGCTTAGGCTCTTGCCACTCCTTCTTCCATAATCCATCAAATCTTTACCCAAAACTTGAAAACTTCACAACACAAAACTCAAAGTAGAAAATCTCGTGAGCTCCGTTAGCGAAAGAAAACAAAAGACCACTTCAAGGTACTGTAATGAACACATTATTTATTTATATTGGTGTCAAACCTAATGTATTAAAACTTCTCTATGGTTTATAAACTATTTTACTAGCCATGGATTCATCAAAATAAGCAAACAACACACGAAAAACAGAATCTGTCAAAAACAGAACAGTCTGTAGTAATCTGTAGCTAGCGCAAGATCTGGAACCAAAAAAATTCTAAAATAAATTTATGAACGTGAGGAATTTATCTATTAATCATCTTCAAAAATAATTAACTAAATAGCACTTTCCAAATGAAAATGGCAGCAGTTCTCGTGAGCGCTAAAGTTTCTGTTTTTTACAGCAAGATATCAAGACTCTCCCCAAGTCTTCCCAACGGTTCTACTTGGCACAAACAGTAATTGAACACAAAAAACACAATCTAAACAGGGGCTAGTTAAATTATTTATTACTAAACAGGAGCAAAAAGCAAGGAATAAAAATAAAATTGGGTTGCCTCCCAACAAGCGCTATCGTTTAACGCCCCTGGCTAGGCATAAAAAGCAAGGATAGATCTAGGAATTGCCATCTTTTGTAGGCAATTCTTCAATGAGGCATCTACCATATTTAGGAATTTCTTTGTTTTTATTGATTATCAAACTTTTAGGCACAAGATCAAACAAATCATTTGTAACAAATGGTTCCTTAATGTTAGCAAAAAGATTGGGATGAATACTTATGATTTGAGATCTGTAGTTTCCTTACTAGAGGATTCACCCTTATTTTTAGGAACATACATAAGCTTGGCAATTTTAGTAGGAGGACTTGGAGTATTCTTTATGGAAGAAAGAGCGGTTCCCAAGTTGGTAATAATATCCTCAAGTTTATCAATCCTAGTGGAATCATGATTTATTTTTTCATTAACTATCGGTTCCTTCTCTTTAATATTTTTCAAGGTGACTCCTACTTTGGATCCATATTGGGAGATTCGGTTGTGGATCTTTTTATCAAAATTTTCAATTAATTCTACGGTAGCAACCTTATTTTCAATAATTTCGAGCCTTTGCATTACATGCTCCAAACTTAATGTAGTTCCATTAACCAAAAGAGGAGGTGAGCCAAACAAAATCATAGCATTATAGGAATCAAAAGTATGGCTACCCAAGAAGTTCCCTCCGGTAATAGTATCAAGGACATATCTGTGCCAAGGAGTAGCGCCTACATAAAAATTGCGAACAAGAACGAAAGTAGATTGCTTCCTGGTAGATCTATTTTGAGCATTGCAAATTCCATACCAAGCGTCTTTTAGATTTTCTCCCTCCCTTTGCTTAAAATTTAGAAATTCATTCTCGGGAGACAACAAAGAAGATAAGGGGCTAGCCATAACGACAAGAAAACGGAAAAGAGGCGAACGGAGTAAGAGAGGGAGGATAGAGAGAGAGAGAGAGAATAAAACGGCAAGGGTGAAGTGGGGGAGAGGAAAACGAGAGGGAAATGGCAAATAATGTAATGCGGGAGATTGGGATTGTGATGGGTACTTGGTATATTGACTTTTGCGTAGACTCCCCGGCAACGGCGCTAGAAATCCTTCTTGCTACCTGTTGAGCACTGCGTTGGTTTTTCCCCAAAGAGGAAGGGATGATGCAGCAGAGTAGCGTAAGTATTTCCCTCAGTTTTGAGAACCAAGGTATCAATCCAGTAGGAGGCTACGCACGAGTCCCTCGTACCTGCACAAAACAAATAAATCGTCGCAACCAACGCGATAAGCGGTTGTCAATCCCTACACGGCCACTTACGAGAGTGAGATCTGATAGCTATGATAAGATAATATTTTTGGTATTTTTATGATAAAGATGCAAAGTAAAATAAAAGCAAAGGAAATAACTAAGTATTGGAAGATTAATATGATGAAGATAGACCTGGGGGACATAGGTTTCACTAGTGGCTTCTCTCAAGAGCATAAGTATTCTATGGTGGGTGAACAAATTACTGTTGAGCAATTGACAGAATTGAGCATAGTTATGAGAATATCTAGGCATGATCATGTATATAGGCATCACGTCCGAGACAAGTAGACCGACTCCTGCCTGCATCTACTACTATTACTCCACTCATCAACCGCTATCGAGCATGCATCTAGAGTATTAAGTTCATGAAAACAGAGTAACGCCTTAAGCAAGATGACATGATGTAGAGGGATAAACTCATGCAATATGATGAAAACCACATATTGTTATCCTCGATGGCAACAATACAATATGTGCCTTGCTGCCCCTACTGTCACTGGGAAAGGACATCGCAAGATTGAACCCAAAGCTAAGCACTTCTCCCATTGCAAGAAAGATCAATCTAGTAGGCCAAACCAAACTGATAATTCGAGGAGACTTGCAAAGATAACCAATCATACATAAAAGAATTCAGAGAAGATTCAAATATTGTTCATAGATAGACTTGATCATAAACCCACAATTCATCGGTCTCAACAAACACACCGCAAAAAGAAGATTACATCGAATAGATCTCCACAAGAGAGGGGGAGAGCATTGTATTGAGATCCAAAAAGAGAGAAGAATCCATCTAGCTAATAACTATGGACCCGTAGGTTTGAGGTGAACTACTCACACTTCATCGGAGGGGCTATGGTGATGATGTAGAAGCCCTCTGTGATCGATGCCCCCTCCGGTGGAGCTCCGGAACAGGCCCCAAGATGGGATCTCATGGATACAGAAAGTTGCGGCGGTGGAATTAGGGTTTTGGCTCCGTATCTGATCATTTGGGGGTACGTAGGTATATATAGGAGGAAGGAGTATGTCGGTGGAGCAACAGGGGGCCCATGAGGGTGGAGGGCGCGCCTGGAGGGGTAGGCACGCCCCCCTACCTCGTGGCCTCCTCTTTTGTTTCTTGACGTAGGGTCCAAGTCTCCTAAATCATGTTCGGTGAGAAAATCACGTTCCTGAAGGTTACATTCCGTTTGGACTCCGTTTGATATTCCTTTTCTTCGAAACCCTAAAATAGGCAAAAAAAGAGTAATTCTGGGTTGGGCCTTCGGTTAATAGGTTAGTACCAAAAATAATATAAAAGTGGATAATAAAGCCCAATAATGTCCAAAACAGTAGATAATATAGCATGGAGCAATCAAAAATTATAGATACATTGGAGACGTATCAATCACCATCACCGTCACCACGCCATCGTGCTGGCGGAACTCTCCCTCGACCCTCTTCTGGATCAAGAGTTCGAGGGACGTCATCGAGCTGAACGTGTGCTTAACTCGGAGGTGCCGTATGTTCGGTACTAAGATCGGCTGGGTCGTGAAGACGTTCGACTACACCAACTTCGTTAACCTAATGCTTCCGCTTTCGGTCTATGAGGGTACGTGGACACACTCTCCCCCTCTCATTGCTATGCATCTCCTACATTGATGTGGTATTCTCACGGGGGGGGGGGGGGTTACGAGACGACAGATGCCATAGGGTGGCTTGAGGTGAGGGCAAGACTGCCGCTGGAATATCCGGGGATGGGTATGCGAGTATCATGCGCTAGTTTACCCATGTTCGGGGCTCTTCAAAGAGATAATACCCCTACTCCTGCATGTCTGAATATATGTGGTATATCTGGTACAAAGTGCTCTAGGAGCTATATCTGAGATCAGTGCCATAGGAAGCTAGCTTTGCATATGTATGTGACATGGTGGCCGGGTGGCCGTATGAGCTAATGGCCATGTGTGGTCATGAGTGAGCATGTGTGTGCTCATGCATGGGTGTGAGTCCATCCTAGATGGATGGATGCTCATATATATAGTGTGGGCTAGCTTACTTCCTAAGCTAGGTAGTGGAATGGGAGCAAGTGGGCATGGTGGGGGTGTCATCCTTGTCCCCTGGGTCACTTCATAAATATTGCCCAGGGACAAGGGACACTATACATGACGACTTGAGGTGACGTGTGTATAGTGCTTCACTATTCGCCAATAGTGTCGGGTACTACCGTCTCATCCATGGTATGGTCGTCTTGTCGGTGTTGGGACTACGATTGACTCCAGGCAGCCGGCTGGTTGGCGCAGCCGGCAGCCAACCTGGTGGAGCGGCTGGGTGGCGAGTCTGCAGGGGGCCATCTGGGGGGCCTAAGCAGTCGGACTAAGGGGCTTTGCTAGCCCCGATGTCTTGAAATGTTGCCTCGCTGTCTTCGGGGTACCCACGGTCAATTACCCCGACAGTAGCCTTCGAGCCTCCAGGCAACTTGCCAAAGTTGGGCGGAGGTTTTTTTAGCGGGTGTTGATGTAGAAGATGTCGATGACGGCCGGCTTTGGACCGCAGCCGGCGCAGCTTGTTTCCGGTGTAGCCTCCGAGCCTCCGGGTAACTTGGAAATGTTGGGCGGAGGCTTTTCGTGGTTGTTGGTGCAGACAATGGCGTCGAGGGGCTGGTTGTAGCCAGCGGCGGGCGTGCAATAGGAGCGGCGTGTTTCGAGTGGGGCGTGCAAGCGCACCCTCTGGGTATAGACTCCGGGCAACTTTGGAAAAGTTGGCAGAGGGTCTTTTTGTTGATGATGAAGCCGACGACGACGTCGAGGGTGCCACGCGCGGACACGGAGTCTACCGGCTGGTGGGCGCGGGGCCCTGCCGGGCGCAGACACTGAGTCTGCTGGGTGATGCTGTCGGGCGTGGACGCGGAGTCCGTCGACTGATGTTGTCGATGACAGCCGACTGTAGGCTGCAGCTGGCGCGACTTGCTTCCAGTGGGGGCACGCCAGCGTACCTAGTGGGTGCAGCCTCCGAGCCTCCGAGCGAGGAGGGGGGTTCCCCGCCGAAATGATCATGCAAAAGACAAAGTTAGTCCGCGCAGATATATCAATGTTTGCTTTTAGCATTGCATGTTTTATGTGGAGGGTGCCGACTCGGTTTCGTCCGAGCCCCTTCAATCTTTTTCATGTTCCCTCCGCTCTTTGGCTTGTGCTCTTGCTTGCCAGATAGCTGCTCTGTGGTCTGTGGCTGAGAGTGGACCGCGAAGTGGAGTGTATAGTACTCAGACACTAGGAGCAGATTCGACCGAGCAGATACTCATAAAGCAAACGGCCGGGTCGCCCAACCATTTTTCTTCCTGGACGTTTTTCGTGTGGGTGGCCTCCAGCATATGCTCTTGCTAGCCGGACAGCCACTCTGCGGTCTGTGACTAAGAGTGATCATTTGGTACCATGCACGCTACTAAGCCGTCTGCGGGAACAAACGTCTCAGGCCAATCGACCAGCCTCCGGGCCAACACTGGCTGGCACCGGGGCGAACAGTAGTGCAACTGTAATAAAATGCAGAGATAGCCTCCCGAGCATCGCTCGAGGTTATCCGTGTTTGCGCGGTGCAAAAATATGCGGGTGAGGAGCTCACATTTCTTTGACGTAGACAGAGGTTGACGAAGATAGTCGGCGTGGCTTGGCGCTTGCGGAGCATGCCGGCACACCCTCTAGGTGTAGCCTTCTAGCCTCCGGGGGCTCGAGGAGGGTCCAGCCGGGTTGCATCTGGCCGTTTGAGTGGCGAAGCAGACGGACATTTTTTTCTTTTCTTCGCTTTGTCCGGCTGTGGGCAGCTAGACGCACAGCCCTTTTTCAGCCGGCGGGGCAGCCGGACTCTCTTTTTCGGCCGTCTGGAAATGAGTAGCCACCTCACACTCTATTTTTTTCATCAGCCGACACCTTTGACTTTTCTCCAGCCGGCCCCATTTCTTTTTCCAGCCGACCTCTTTCTCCACGAGGACCCGGCCACAACTCCCGAGCGGTGGAAACCGGGTAGCGGACGGAGCCGGCGGGAGTGGCGCAGCGTGGCGGGCGCGGCCGGCTCAGGTCGGGACGCAGGCCCGGGCGCGTGGTAGCCGACAGGACAAGGGGGACCTGGCCTGCGCTAGGCGGCAAGATCGCGCGGAGGAGCGGGCACCCTGAGCGGCAAAACGAGGGGACGCGCGCGCGGGATGGAGGCGGCGCAGGTGCGGCACTAGCCAGGCACGAGGCGACGGCCGACTAATAGCAAGTCGACAGACGGACCGGGATGGGGTGCGCAGGCGGAGCACTAGCCGGCCACGGGCGAAGGAGGTGGAACCGGCAGGCGGAACAAAGCAGCCAGCCACGCGCGGAGCGGGCGGAGATAGCCGTCGTGAGTAGAAGGAGCAGTGCGGGCGGCCGAGACAATGTGGATGCGGACGGGGGAGTGCCAGCAGACCGGGAGGCCGGCGGCTTGTGCGCTGGCAACGAGCGGACGCAGAGGTAGCCCGTGGTCAACAGGTGAAGCCAGGTGAGCTGCATAGTAGGCTTAGCGCATAACCATTGTATGGCCACTGTCCAGGGATTATACGGTGATTATCTGGCTTGGGTATGGCCATAGTCTGGGACGAGTACAAGCAGTGTATGGCTTGTTTCTGGGGAAAGGAAAATTTGTCTTGCATCTGGCCTATGCATAGGCTGTGTATGACTCGGTTTGACTTGCATCTAGCTAGCTTGCATAGATGGTATATGGAGGAGCGAACGCGCGTTTCGGCCATAGCAAGTCGCAACATGGAGGGGAGCAGACGCGAGCGGCACGTGGATGGATGCGGCCGACCGAAGCGAGGCCCCACGCATGGACGGCCGACCGGCATTGCAATGGTGATGACGAAGAGGCCAACAGCGAGGACGCGCCGCCCCTCGCGACCACTCCGGGGGCATGTCGATGTCGGGGCCCCAAGCGCTACCAGAGAGATGATGGTGACGCCATGGTGACGACGAAGATGGTCCCGCACGGACCACGATTCCAGCAACAGCTTGCCCTCTCGTTTCTATGCATATCCTAGATTGCGTGGTATTCTCATAGGAGGGTTGCAAGACGACAGATGCCACAGGGTGGCCTGAGGTGAGGGCAAGACTGCCGCTGGAATATCTAGTGACGGGTATGCGAGTATCACGCGCTAGTTTACCCAGGTTCGGGGCTCTCTAAAGAGATAATACCCCTACTCCTGCATGTCTGAATATATGTGGTATATCTAGTACATAGTGCTCCTTAAGCTATATCTGAGATCAGTGCCATAGGCAACTGGGTTTGCATATGTATGTGGCATGGTGGCCGGGTGGCCGTATGAGCTAATGGCCATGTGTGGCCATGAGTGAGCTTGTGTGTGCTCATGCGTGGGTGTGAGTCCATCCTGGATGGATGGATGCTCATATATATAGTGTGGGCTAGCTTACTTCCTAAGCTAGGTAGTGGCATGGGAGCAAGTGGGCATGGTGGGGGTGTCATCCTTGTCCTCTGGGTCACTTCATAAATAATGCCCAGTGACAAGGGACACTATACATGATGACTTGGGGTGACGCGTGTACAGTGCTTCACTATTCGCCAACAGTGTTGGGTACAGCCGTCTCATCCGCAGTATGGCCGTCTTGTCTGTGTCGGGACGGTGGTTGACTCCAGGCAGCCGGCTGGTTGGCGCAACCGGTAGCCAGCCGGGTGGAGCGACCGGGTGGCGAGTCGGAGAGGGGGGCATTTGGGGCGGCTTGAGCAGTCGGATTGAGGGTCTTTGCTAGCCCCGATGTCTTGAAATGTTGCCTCGCCATCTTCGGGGCACCCATGGGCAATTACCCCGACATAGATAGATCTTGCGTGATCGTAGGACAATTTTGAGATTGCATGCTACGTTCCACAACAGTGGCATCAGAGCCAGGTCTATGCATTTTGGGAAATAATAGTCATACTGCTTACCACCAATGTCTTATTTTGATTTGGCGATGTTGTTGGATGAAGCGGCCCAGACCAACATTACATGACCACGTTCATGAGACCAGTTCTACCAACATGCTTTGCACACAGGTTGCTGGCGGGTGTCTGTTTCTCCAACTTCAGTTGAATTGAATTTGACTACCGCCGGTCCTTGTTGAAGGTTAAAACAACAAACTTGACGAAGAATCGTTGTGGTTTTGATGCCTAGGTAAGAACGGTTCTTGCTAGAAGCTCATAGCAACCACGTAAAACTTGCAACAACAAAGTAGAGGACGTCTAACTTGTTCTTATAGGGCATGTTGTGATGTGATATGGTGAAGACGTGATGAGATATAAATTGTTGTATGAGATGATCATGTTTTGTAAAAGTTATCGGCAACTGGCAGTAGCCCTATGGTTGTCGCTTTATTGTATGAAATGGAATTGCCATGTAGTTGCTTTACTTATCACTAAGCGGTAGCGATAGTCGTAGAAGCAATAGTTGGCGAGATGACAACAACGCTACGATGGAGATAAAGGTCTCAAGCCTGTGACTATGGAGATCATGACGGTTCTTTGGAGATGGAGATCAAAGGCACAAGATGATGATGGCCATATCATGTCACATATTTTGATTGCATGTGATGTTTATCTTTTATGCATCTTATTTTGCTTAGTACGGCAGTAGCATTATAAGATGATCCCTCACTAAATTTCAATGTATAAGTGTTCTCCCTCAATATGCACCGTCGCTACAGTTCGTCGTGCCGAGACACCACGTGATGATCGGTTGTGATAAGCTCTACGTTCACATACAACATGTGCCAGCCAGTTTTGCACGTGAAGAATAATTGGGTTAAACTTGACGAGCCTAGCATATGCAGATATGGCCTCGGAACACTGAGACTAAAAGGTCGAACATGAATCATATAGTAGATATGATCAACATAGAGATGTTCACCATTTAAAACTACTCCATCTCACGTGATGATCGGACATGGTTTAGTTGATATGTATCACGTGATCATTTAGATGACTAGAGGGATGTCTATCTAAGTGTGAGTTCTTAAGTAATTTGATTAATTGAACTTTAATTTATCATGAATTTAGTCCTGATAGTGTTTGCATATCTATGTTGTTGTAGATCAATGGCCCATGCTACCGTTCCCTTGAATTTTAATGCATTCCTAGAGAAAGCTAAGTTGAAAGATGATGGTAGCAACTACACGGACTGGGTCCGTAACATGAGGATTATCCTCATTGCTGCATAGAAGAATTATGTCCTAGAAGCACCGCTAGGTGCAAGACCCGTTGTAGGAGCAACTCCGGACGTTATGAACGTCTTGCATACTCAAGCTGATGACTACTCGATAGTTCAGTGTGTCATGCTTTACGACTTAGAATCAGAACTTCATAGATGTATTGAACGTCATGGACCATATGAGATGTTCCAAGAGTTGAAGTTAATATTTCAAGCAAATGCCCGATTTGAAAGATATGAAGGCTCCAACAAGTTCTATAGCTGCAAGATGGAGGAGAAGAGTTCTGTCAGTAAATACATACTCAGAATGTCTGGGTACCATAACCACTTGACTCAGCTGGGAGTTAATCTTCCTGATGATAGTGTCATTGATAGAGTTCTTCAATCACTGCCACCAAGCTATAAAGGCTTCGTGATGAACTATAACATGCAAGGGATGGAAAAGAAAATTCCCGAGCTCTTCGCCATGCTGAAGGCTGCAGAGGTAGAAATAAAGAAAGAGAATCAAGTGTTGATGGTTAACAAGACCACTAGTTTGAAGAAAAATGGCAAAGGGAAGAAGGGAAACTTCAAGAAGAATAGCAAGCAAGTTGCTGCTCCCAGGAAGAACCCCAAGTCTGGACCTAAGCCTGAAACTGTGTGCTTCTACTGCAAAGGGACTGGTCACTGGAAGCGGAACTGCCCCAAGTATTTGGCGGATAAGAAGGATGGCAAAGTGAAAGGTATATTTGATATACATATTATTGATGTGTACCTTACTAATGCTCATGGTAGCACCTGGGTATTTGATACTGGTTCTGTTGCTCATATTTGCAACTCAAAACAGGGGCTACGGATTAAACGAAGATTGGCTAAGGATGAGGTGACGATGCGCGTCAGAAATGGTTCCAAGGTCGATGTGATCGCCGTCGGCACGCTACCTCTACATCTACCTTTGAGATTAGTTTTAGACTTGAATAATTGTTATTTGGTGCCAACGTTGAGCATGAACATTATATTTTGATCTTGTTTGATGCGAGACGATTATTCATTTAAATCAGAGAACAATGGTTGTTCTATTTATATAAGTAATATCTTTTATGGTCATGCACCCTTGATGAGTGGTCTATTTTTGTTGAATCTCGATCATAGTGATACACATATTCATAATATTGAAGCCAAAAGATGCAAAGTTAGTAATGATAGTGCAACTTATTTGTGGCACTGCCGTTTAGGTCATATTGGTGTAAAGCGCAAGAACAAACTCCATGCTGATGGGCTTTTGGAATCACTTGATTATGAATCACTTGATGCTTGCGAACCATGCCTTCTGGGCAAGATGGCTAAGACTCTTTTCTCTGGAACAATGGAGCGAGCCACTGACTTATTGGAAATAATACATACTAATGTATGCGGTCCGATGAGTGTTGAGGCTCGCGGCGGATATCGTCATTTTTTGACCTTCACAGATGGTTTGAGCAGATATGGGTATACCTACTTAATGAAACATAAGTCTGAAACATTTGAAAAGTTCAAAGAATTTCAGAGTGAAGTGGAAAATCATCTTAACAAGAAAATAAAGTTTCTACGATCTGATCATGGAGGTGAATATTTGAGTTATGACTTTGGTCTTCATTTGAAACAATGTGGAATAGTTTCGCAACTCACGCCACCTGGAACACCACAGCGTAATGGTGTGTCCGAATGTCGTAACCGTACTTTATTAGAAATGGTGCGATCTACGATGTCTCTTACCAATTTACCACTATCGCTTTGGGGTTATGCTTTAGAGACAGTTGCATTCACGTTAAATAGGGCACCATCTAAATCCGTTGAGACAACACCATATGAACTGTGGTTTGGCAAGAAACCTAAGCTATCATTTCTTAAAGTTTGGGGCTGCTATGCTTATGTGAAAAAGCTTCAACCTGATAAGCTCGAACCCAAATCAGAGAAATGCGTCTTCACATAATACCCAAAGGAAACTATTGGGTACACCTTCTATCACAGATCCGAACGCTATATATTTGTTGCTAAGAATGGATCCTTTCTAGAGAAGGAGTTTCTCTCGAAAGAAGTGAGTGGGAGGAAAGTAGAACTTGATGAGGTAATTGTACCTTCTCCCGAATTGGAAAGTAGTTCATCACAGAAATTAGTTCCAGTGATTCCTACAACAATTAGTGAGGAAGCTAATGATGATGATCATGAAACTTCGGATCAAGTTACTACCGAACCTCATAGGTCAACCAGAGTACGGTCCGCACCAGAGTAGTACAGTAATACTATTCTGGAAGTCATGTTACTAGACCATGATGAACCTACGAACTAGGAGGAAGCGATGATGAGCCCAGATTCCGCAAAATGGCTTGAGGCCATGAAATCTGAGATGGGATCCAGGTATGAGAACAAAGTATGTACTTTGGTTGACTTGCCCGATGATCGGCAAGCCATAGAGAATAAATGGATCTTCAAGAAGAAGACTAACGCTGAAGGTAATGTTACTGTCTACAAAGCTCGACTTATTCCGAAAGGTTTTCGACAAGTTCAAGGAGTTGACTACGATGAGACCTTATCACCCGTAGCGATGCTCAAGTCTGTCCGAATCATGTTAGCAATTGCCGCATTTTATGATTATGAAATTTGGCAAATGGATGTCAAAACTGCATTCCTTAATGGATTTCTTAAAGAAGAGTTGTATATGATGCAACCAGAAGGTTTTGTCGATCCTAAAGGTGCTAACAAAGTGTGCAAGCTCCAGCGATCCATTTATGGACTGGTGCAAGCCTCTTGGGGCTAGAATATACGCTTTGATAGTGTGATTAAAGCATATGGTTTTATACAGACTTTTGGAGAAGCCTGTATTTACAAGAAAGTGAGTGGGAGCTCTATAGCATTTCTAATATTATATTTGGATGACATATTGTTGATTGGAAATAATACAAAATTTCTGGATAGCATAAAAGGATACTTGAATAAGAATTTTTAAATGAAAGACCTTGGTGAAGCTGCTTATGTATTGGGCATCAAGATCTATAGAGATAGATCAAGACGCTTAATTGGACTTTCACAAAGCACATACCTTGATAAAGTTTCGAAGAAGTTCAAAATGGACCAGTCAAAGAAAGGGTTCTTGCCTGTGTTATAATGTGTGAAGTTGAGTCAGTCTCAATGCCCAAGCACTGCAGAAGATAGAGAGAAAATGAAAGTCATTCCCTATGCTTCAGCCATAGGTTCTATCATGTATGCAATGCTGTGTACCAGACTTGATGTGTGCCTTGCTATAAGTTTAGCAGGGAGGTACCAAAGTATTCCAGGAGTGGATCACTGGACAGCGGTCAAGAACATCCTGAAATACCTGAAAAGGACTAAGGTTGTGTTTCTTGTTTACGAAGGTGACAATGAGCTTGTTGTAAATGGTTACGTCAATGCAAGCTTCGACGCTGATCCGGATGACTCTAAGTCGCAAACCGGATACGTATTTATATAGAATGGTGGAGCTATAAGTTGGTGCAGTTCCAAGCAGAGCATGGTGCCGAGATCTACGTGTGAAGCGGAGTACATAACTGCTTCGGAAGTAGCAAATGAAGGAGTTCATATCCGATCTAGGTCTAATACCTAGTGCATCGGGTCCAATGAAAATCTTTTGTGACAATACTGGAGCAATTGCCTTGGTGAAGGAATCCAGATTTCACAAGAGAACCAAACACATCAAAAGACACTTCAATTCCATCCACGATCAAGTCAAGGAGGGAGACTTAGAGATTTGCAAGATACGTACGGATCTGAATGTTGCAGACCCATTGACTAAGCCTCTTCCACGAGCAAAACATGATCAGCGCAAAGACTCCATGGGTGTAAGAATCATTACTATGTAATCTATATTATTGACTCTAGTGCAAGTGGGAGACTGAAGGAAATATGCCCAAGAGGCAATAATAAAGTTGTTATTTATATTTCCTTATATAATGATAAATGTTTATTGTTCATGCTAGAATTTTATTAAACGGAAAATTAGTACATGTGTGAATACATATACAAAACAGAGTGCCCCTAGTATGCCTCTACTTGACTAGCTCGTTAATCAAAGATGGTTAAGTTTCTGACCATAGACATGTGTTGTCATTTGACGAATGAGATCACATCATTAGAGAATGATGTGATGGACAAGACCCATCCGTTTGCTTAGCATAATGATCGTTAAGTTTTATTGTTATTGCTTTCTTCATGACTTATACATATTCCTCTGACTATGTGATTATGCAACTCCAGAATACTGGAAGAACACCTTGTGTGCTATCAAACATCAAAACATAACTGGGTGATTATAAAGATTCTCTACAGGTGTCTCCAAAGGTGTTTTTTGGGTTGGCATAGATCAATATTAGGATTTGTCACTCCGAGTATCGAAGAGATATCTTTGGGGCCTCTCGGTAATGCACATCACTATAAGCCTTGCAAGCAATGTGACTAACGAGTTAGTTGCAGGATGATGCATTACAAAACGAATAAAGGGACTTGCCAGTAACGAGATTGAACTAGGAATGATGATACCGACGATCAAATCTCGGGCAAGTAACATACCGATGACAAAGGGAATAATGTATGTTGTTATTGCAGTTTGACCGATAAAGATCTTCATAGAATATGTAGGAACCAATATGAGCATCCAGGTTCCACTATTGGTTATTGACCGGAGATGTGTCTCGGCCATGTCTACATAGTTCTCGAACCCGTAGGGTTCGCATGCTTAACATTCGATGACGATTTGTATTTATGAGTTATGTGTTTTGGTGACCGAAGTTTGTGCGGAGTCCCCGATGAGATCACGGACATGACAAGGTGTCTCTAAATGGTCGAGAGGTAAAGATTCATATATTGTAACATTATGTACGGACACCGGAATGGTTCCGAAGAGGTTCGGGGATTTTTGGATTACCAGGAGGTTACCGGAACCCCCCGGGAAAGTTAATGGGCCTCATCGGCCATAGTGGAGAGGAGGAGGCATGCCACAAGAGGTGACGCCCCCCATAGCAGTTAGAATTGTATAAGGGGTGGGGGGCGCCCCCTTTTCCATCTCCCTCTCCCCCTCTTTCCCCTTTCCCCCTCTCCATTGGAAGGAAGACGGAGCCGACTAGGACTAGGATTCCTAGTGGGACTGCCCCCACTTGGCGCACCCCTAGGGCCGGCCGGTGAAAGTGCGTTATATCGACTAGAGGGGGGGGGTGAATAGGCGATTTTTATGGAAGTCTTCAAAACGTGGAAGTTATGAAGACAAACGATAGAAATAAACCTATTACCATGCAGCGAAAGGTAGACTACACTAGGCAAGCCATAGTCAAGTGTTCAATGAAGTGAAAGCAAAATGACTTAATAGCAGCAATGTAGTAAGGATCAGGTAGGAAGATATTATGAAGCCATACAGAGCATGCAGTCACTCAGTGAAGACAAAAGATAGTGCAAACATACAATGACTTCGCAAGGAGCAACAGTAAGTAAAGGGAAGGGAAGATGAAACCAGTGACTCGTTGAAGACAATGATTTGTTGGACCAGTTCCAGTTGCTGTGACAACTGTACGTCTGGTTGGGGTGGCTAGGTATTTAAACCTTAGGACACCCAGTCGTGGACACCCAGTCCTGAACATGCAGCTCAGGACACCCAGTCCTCACCGTATTCCCCTTGAACTAAGGTCACACAGACCTCGCCCAATCACTCTGGTAAGTCTTCAAGGTAGACTCCCAATCCTTCACAGACTTCGTTCACCGGCAATCCACAATGTCTCTTGGATGCTTAGAACGCGACGCCTAACCGGCTGGAGGATGCACAGTCCTCAAGTGTAATAAGTCTTCAGATCACACAGACAAGAAGACTTAAGTGATGCCCAATTCTCTCTGGCTCTGGGTGGTTAGGGCTTTATCCTCGCAAGGAATTCTCTCTCAAAGGCTTCGAGGTGGGTTGCTCTCAAACGACAAAAGCCGTACTTTCAATCTGAGCAGCCAACCGTTTATGGTTGTGGGGGGTGGGCTATTTATAGCCACTTGGCAACCCAACCTGATTTGTCCGAAATGACCCTGGGTCACTAAGGAACTGACACGTGTTCCAACGGTTAGATTTCAAACTCACACGGCAACTTTACTTGGGCTACAAGCAAAGCTGACTTGTCCGACTCTGGACAAGATTCGCTTTCATAGTCTTCACTCGAAGACATAGGTTTTGGTTAGGCATCACTTCAGTCAGTCTGACTGGTTCTCTTGGACCCCACTTAACAGTACGGTGGTTCCTATGACTCAACACAAAAGAAAAAGAACTACGAAAGATCTAAGTCTTCGAGCTCCATAGGCTTCATGTGGTGTCTTCTCTTGTCATAGTCTTCAATGTGAATATCTTCATATACCACCTTTGACTTCAACGTCTTCATACATTTTTAGGGGTCATCTCTGGTAGGAAAACCGAATCAATGAGGGTCTTCTACCTGTGTTATCCTGCAATTCTCACAAACACATTAGTCCCTCAACTAGGTTTGTCGTCAATACTCCAAAACCAACTAGGGGTGGCACTAGATGCACTTACAATCTCCCCCTTTTTGGTGATTGATGACAAACTAGTTGAAGTTTTCAACGGGGAATATAATCTGTGAAATTGTAAAGGATAAGGAATTGTCTTCATAAGTTGCAAGGGCTCCCCCTGAAGATGTGCATATAGGTAATTTGCTTTTGGAATGCAAATGCACATGGCAGGTTGTACTTGTGGAGATCCACTTCAACTTATGATTACAATCCACTATGCATGTGAAAGTATATGAAGATAATGACATGCATAATGGAAAATGGACGTCTGCAGAATGATCTAAGTGCGGAATTTATCGTTGCACATGCGGAATTTATCATCGCAAAACAAAGTGGCAGATAAGTAGCAGACGACCATCGAGTTTAAGTGTTACAACTCAAAGAACCAAATGTAGCAAAACGAGACTTGTAAGCACGAAGCAAAATATGAAGCACCCGCCCTTATGGACCCGCTTGAAGACTATCAACCTCATATGCTTCTCCCCCTTTTGTCAATAAGGACCAAAAAGGTTTGAAGACATAGAGCATCTACTCGTTCCCGTGCGGAGTAGGTGAAGTAGCAGGGTCGTTGGTGGTGTTTGGCGGTGCTGAAGAGCTTGGAGCAGAGTTGACGCGTGATGAAGGAGGTGGTGGTGAAGTAGCATCATCTTCATCCTCGATAACTCTGGCAGTCACTGTAGCAGCAGATCAAGAGAACTCAGAGTCTTCAAGGGGTGGAGTTCCTAGCAGCACAGCTCTTCGAGGAGGTGTGCAGTCAAACTTGAATCGCTCAGTGAAGCCATCCTCTTGGAGATCATCTTCAGAACACATCATCGTTAGCCCTTTCCATGTACGGCGACAGGTTTCATGGGCAACGAAAGCATTCTTAGTGGTAAGATTGCGAATGCGATTAACTTCCACCAAGAGGCTTTTCATCTGACGCTTCAGCCAGTCATGATGCCTATCCTATTTTTGATGAAGAGCCACAAGAAGCTCTCGGTTGTTGAGAACACGAGTGCGCTTCTTGGGTCTTGGAGCAGTTGTACTATCAGTGGCTTCAGTAGATGCATGGTGTGGTGCACGTGTAGTGCCAGCCAAAGGATACACCCGAGTGACTGCTTCAACTCCTTCAATGTTCTGTGAGAAACTCTGATGCTCTACATTATGAAGACTTAGAGGTTCCTTTGCAGGCTCAGGATAGATGGCTTCAGTAGAGATATCCACATCAGGCAGAAAAATTCTATGATTGCGAGCAGATGGCTGATATGAGATATCGGAGTGAAGTTTAATTAGCAGCATTACCCATGGGGCGTAGAACTTCAAGCCAAACAGATCAGAGCCCGATGCAGCAAGTTGGCGGATGAATAAGTCCTGTGCATTGAAGCATTTTTCATGAAGAATATAGAAGACCAAAGTCTTCATTGCACCCTCAAGCTTGGCATTTGGAGAGTGCCCTTTGATGGGCCAGAGAGTTCGCCTGATGATGTGATAGATGGTTCGTGGCAGATACTCAAGGTCTTCAATGAAGAACTCTGTTGGATAAGCAGCATCTTGGGGCAATGGCTTCATCATGCTGAGCATCTGACTCATATCAGGTTCCCGCCTCTTAAAGATGCTCTCAATAGCTTCACTATGCAGCTGACAGCCATGATCGTAGAGATCGCCAGGAGTGGGCAAACCAGTGAGCTCAATGATGTCAAATGCATTGGCTTCGTGATGAACATTTCCGGTCATCCACTCCAGGACCCAAGTCTTCGGATCTCTGCTGTACCCGCGGATATGAAGTGTGGCATAAAATTGGAGCAGCAGCTCTTCATTCCAATGCTCTTGGTTAGTAACGAACGGCAGCAGTCCAACTTCCTTGAAGCAATCCAAAGCTTCTTCCAGACAAGGCAGACCAGCTATGGCTTCAATGTCAAGGCGCTTGTGTGGGAAGATGCGACCTTGGTTGTAAAGAATGAATGAGTAATAGCTTTGCTGAGGATAGCTCCAGAACCGATCAGATGATATCCTTTCCCTTGAGTAGGGGTTCCTGGAGCTATCGAAGAATGTGTTGTCTGCCCTGAAGCCATTGATATTGAAGGAGCCAGGTGCTGATGGAGGACCTGGGAACCTTGGCAATCTTGGGATTGGCTTCTGTACCTGAGGCTTGTGCTCAACATGATAGTCGAACTATGGGCCGGCAGCAGACTCAGGAACAGAAGTGACGGGATCAGTGGCTTCGCTGTCTTCTTTTTCCGTTGGGGAGGGCTCCACATTAGCTTCATTGGTGGTTGTGGCAGCCGCAAGATTTTCAAGCACGTTCTCCTTGAGAACTGCTTCTTGGTGGTACAGTGGAGTGGCAACTTGTGGGACTTCATCTTCCGCGGCTGATGCAGCCGGATTGTCTTCAGCAGAGACTTGAGGCCTTGGACCTTTGCGAAGCCTGCACAACGCGGGCGACGCCTGTGGAGTTGGAGTGGGTTGGGCCTCATAGTCTTCTTCCTCTTGTGGGCGATCTGCCCATGAAGCATCCTGTGCAATTGGCATCAGTGGACGACCAATGCTGATGAGTTCGCTGTTCTGAGGAAGGACTGCACCATCTTCTACATTGTCATGTTGACCAATGTCTTCAGCAGCGATGGGATCAGCTGCTGGAAAGTCTTCAGCTTCATGAGCCTCTGTGGAAGCAGGCTCATGGATAGTCAGTTGGCGTTTATGGCGTTCAGCTTCAGGATAGACCATAGAAATGGGTTCGACTATCATGGGCTCTGTGGGAGCTGCCCGATCTTTCTTGGTCTTCCTCTTCTTCTTGGAGGGGGCAGTTGGAGAGGCTTCAGAATGTTTCCTCTTCCTGGCTTCAGCCTCAGCAATCCTTGTCTTCTTGAGCTCTGAAGCTGTTGACCAGCTTTTTGGCTTCGAGCCAGTCATTTTAGTTGGGAAGACAATAGGTACTGCTTCCTGCCTTGGTGCGTCAGGTTCAGCCGTAGCAGGCTTCTTCTTTTTCTTTGAGGCCATACTGGGGTCGATGCCAGGACGCCCAAGGGCCTTGCGCTTCTCAGCCTCATTGTAGGCTTGCACACATCTGTCAGCCAGAGTCTTCATGCGCTCACGCAAACCCTGAGCTTCTGCACGTTTCTTTACAAAGGCTTCCTTGAGCTCGTGCATCATACTCTTGAAGTTCTTCACTTCCTGCACGCTGAGCTTGGCCATATGCTTCTTGAACTGAGCCTTTTCATAGTCAATCTTTTGCTTCAGTTCAACAATGCGCTGGGCAATAGCGAGTTCTGAAGCAATGGCGCCTTGGAAGGCGACATTGAGGCCAATTGGTAGCTGCAGATCTTCAAAGCTGATGTTTGGCGTGTCAAACCACTCGTCAATGAAGTTGTGGATGATGGTCACATCAAAGAGAGGCAGATCATTGAAGATTTCCGCTTCTTCTTTGCTCTTGATGAGTTGCTTAAGAGCGTCATCTGCTAGATCTTCATCACTTGACAGATCAATGTTGTCATTGCGCAGAGTGGCAGTAGCAGTTAGCTCTTGTCCGGTGTGAGGCAGAGGCATCTTGACTTTCTGGGGCTTGGAGATGCGAGATAAGTCTTCGGACTGCACACTGTCTTCAGGAGGTGCAGTTGCCAGTGGATTCGCCCTTGAGATTTTTGGTGAGGGGGCAGGCTTTGAAGCTTTAGGCTTCTTCATCTTCTTTGTCTTCGGCGCTGCAGGAGCTTCTTCTGACTCAGCGTCAGCTACAGGCTCATTCACTGCAGTCCCTTGAACTAAGATGCGGGTGATGAGGCCTTCAAGGTTGTAGAAAGGACCGATGACATTGGGTTCTTCATCTTATGTGCCATCTGCCCTTGGTGCTGAGGGACCAGGGTTGAAGTCTAACCCCAAAGTCTTCTTGTTCTGCTTCGCTGAGTTCTGGGCAAACTGGAAGTTGCGCTTGAACAGATTGTCGTCACGACACCATAGTAGTGACGATGGGTGTGCATCAGCTGGCTGTGGCCCACGGACCATGCAGGGATAGAAGCCTTGAGCAATGGCTTCATCTCTGGACCTGGGTAGAAGATTCTTGTATTGGATGTCTCCCCACGGTCTCTTGATGGCATTTTTCTCAGCATATTCTTGGGTTACAAATCGGTATTTGAACCATTGTTCTGCCCAATATCTTCGAATCCATTGGATTCGGGTCTTGCGCTGATTGTAATCCTCTTCAGGATCTGTCTTGTACAGTTCTGAGACTTCATCTGGCAGATCTCTGGATGTTTCTCCACGACGCTTTCTGCCACCCTTCCTTGCTGCTTTCTCTGAAGCCATAAACTTTAACTTGAAAGGCTTCAACACGTTCAAGGGCTTCAAAGGTTTTCGCTTGCTGGACCAACAGGAACTGGCTTCGGGAGAATTAATGTGATGCTGTAAGAATTCTGCAAATGAATGCAGACTATGAGAACCAAAGGATTCTCCCACGGACATGTACCTGTGACAGCATTAAGGTGCGAGGGAAGGGGAAGAGGTCATATGCATTCTCATAAGATTTTGAAGATAAATCAGTTTAGAAGACATTGACCTCATTTTTCGAAGACATTCACTCATAGATAAGGAGTTGGTTCCAGATTTGTACGAATCCATAGATCAGTACAAGTGAGGAATCTAACTACTTCGTGAAGCATAAGTGAATATACTAGGCATGTTATGAGATGCAGTATGAGAGAGATCTAACTTGTGTGAATAGAAACTGCTTGTGGTAGAAAGTGACAAATCCATAGGATCAATGGTGCTGTAAAAAGGAAGTTTTATTTACCACACTAAGAACTGCTAGACGAAGTGGAAGATGAGGCCGAGCAGTTCGATCTTCCGTGACCTAACTTGGCGACGGAGGACACCTACGGCGATGGCGGAGAGGACGATGTCCGCGGTCGGCGTGAAGACGGCGTCGGAGAGGTCACGGCAGCGAAGCGCTTCGTCGTCGGCGTCGTCGAGGGCTAGCGGTGGCGCTAGGGTTCGCGCGAGAGTGGAAGAAGAGATAATGACCGCTGTGAAGTGTGTATTTATAGGTACATGGGCGGCACTGCTATTACACAGGTGCCCCTGGCGATTCGCATCTGAGGAACACGTGGCCATTATGCAGAATTTTGGGGTTTGTTCCACGTCCCACGCACGCCTTGATTGTCGGGTGGTCGTTCCTACTTCTCCGGGTTTCATGTGGAGGAATGAGCATTGAAAACGGACTTAACGGTTGTCTCTGTATCTGCTGCTGACAAGGACGTAGAGAAGACATTCGACAGTTTCAATAGAATGCATATGATTTGGAGAGATAGAATTTGAGATAGAAAGCATAGAGAGGTTAGGGTCCGATCACATTCACTTAGTTCAAAATATTCAACAATGAAGACATAGCTATAAGTGAATGCTGTAGAGGACAGAACACTAATATATATATAATCAACATAGTGAAGATAATCATGAAGATATGTTGAGATCGAAGCCAAACCAAATGTGAAGACATTGCAAGGTAACGCCATGAGTGCAACACTTCAAAATAGAACATTTGGTGGTGGCGTTACCCACCGTATAGGAAGTATTAGACCCAGACACGGCGCACAATTATCGTGGCGCTCCGAAGTCAAATTCCACATTAATGTATTCACACTTAGAATGTATGTCTTCATTGATTGAAGATATACTTTACTTCGTGTGTTGCACATCTAAGTCATCAATATGCATAAGGGTTAGGATGTGTGCCTGATCACAGGACATTTGAGGATTCCAGGATATTTAGCTCACACCGTAACTTGCAAAATCTCTGCTCATCCAAGGGCTTGGTGAAGATATCTGCCAATTGCTCTTCAGTGTTGACGTGTATGATATCAATATCTTCCTTCACAACATGATCTCTGAGAAAGTGATGACGAATTTCAATGTGCTTTGTCTTCGAGTGCTAAACTGGGTTGTTGGCGATCTTGATGGCGCTTTCGTTGTCGCAGTAAAGTGGCACTTGCTTCAGATGAATGCCATAGTCCTTGAGTGTTTGCTTCATCAGAAGCTGAGCGCAGCAAGATCCAACATCAATGTATTCAGATTCACCAGTGGAGAGAGATACACAGTTCTGCTTCTTTGGAGACCAACATACAAGTGATCGTCCCAGAAAGTGACATGTGCTGATGTAGACTTTCAATCAACTTTGTCACCAGCATAATCAGCATCCGAGAATCCAACCAGATCAAACTCTGAGCCCTTTGGATACCATAATCCTAGAGTTGGGGTGTGAGCCAAATATCGAAGAATTCGCTTCACAGCTAAGTGATCCGACTCCTTTGGTGCCGCTTGAAATCGAGCACACATGCAAACACTAAGCATAATATCTGGCCTAGATGCACATAGATAAAGTAAAGAACCAATCATGGAGCGGTATACCTTTTGATCGAACTCTTTACCATTGTCGTCGGGACCCAGATGATGTTTGGCTGGCATTGGTGTTGTGAAGCCTTTGCAGTCTTGCATACCGAACTTCTTCAGGCAATCTTTGAGATACTTCTCTTGAGATATGAAGATGCCGTTGCGTTGTTGTCGTATTTGAAGACCGAGGAAGAACTTCAACTCTCCCATCATGGACATCTGATATTGCTCTTGCATCATATATACAAAGTCTTCACTGTACTTCTGATTGGTGCAGCCAAAGATAATGTCTTCCACATATATTTGGCACATAAACAGTTCACCATCATATGTCTTCGTGAAGAGAGTGGGGTCTAGGGAACCAGGTATGAAGCCTTTGCTCTTCAGGAAGTATTTGAGTGTGTCATACCAGGCCCGAGGGGCTTGTTTGAGGCCATACAGTGCCTTGTTGAGCTTGTATACCATGTCAGGATGTTTTGGATCTTCAAAGCCAGGCGGTTGTGCAACATACACTTCTTCTTCAATATTGCCATTGAGAAAAGAACTCTTCACATCCATTTGATATAGAAGTATGTTGTGATGATTTGCATAGGCCAGCAGTATGCGTATGGCTTCAAGTCTAGCCACAGGAGAAAATGTTTCACCGAAGTCAATGCCTTCCACTTGAGTATATCCTTGAGCAACGAGACGAGCTTTGTTTCTGACAACTTGACCATGCTCATCTTGCTTGTTGCGGTATATCCATTTGGTGCCTATTATATTGTGCTTCCGTGGATCAGGACGCTTAACTAGTTCCCATACATTATTCATCTCAAACTGTTGAAGCTCTTCTTGCATAGCTTGAATCCATTCAGGTTCCATGAAGGCTTCTTCAACTTTCTTGGGTTCTGTTATTGAGACGAATGCGAAGTGCCCACAGAAGTTCGCTAGCTGAGTTGCCCTTGAACGAGTGAGTGGACCGGGTGCATTGATGCTATCAATTATTCTTTCAATCTGCACTTCATTGGCAACGCGAGGATGTACAGGGCGAAGACTTTGCTCTTGCTGATCATTGTCGTTGTTAGAATGAATGTCTTCAGGTTGAGCATTGTCTTCATGTTGATCAGGTGCTGAGATGATAAGTTCCTCTTCAGGATGAGCTTCAGAAGGTATAATTTCTCCAGTTCCCATTAGCTTGATTGATTCACTGGATGGAACTTCATCTAGCACATTTGGCAGTTGCTCTCTTTGTGAACCATTGGTCTCATCGAACTGCACATCCACTGTTTCAACCACTTTGTAATGAAATAGATTGAAGACTCTGTAGGAGTGCGAATCCTTTCCATATCCAAGCATAAAACCCTCATGTGCTTTTGGTGCAAACTTTGAGGTGTGATGTGGGTCCTTGATCCAGCACCTTCCGCCAAATACTCTGAAGTAACTGACATTTGGCTTCTTGCCAGTAAGGAGCTCATAAGATCTCTTGTTCAGATGCTTGTGAAGATAAACACGATTGATTGTATGGCATGCAGTATCAATGGCTTCAGGCCAGAATTTTCTTGGGGTCTTGTATTCATCTAGCATCGTTCTGGCCATCTCAATGAGTGTTCTGTTCTTGCGTTCGACGACGCCATTCTGCTGTGGCGTGTACGGGGCTGAGAATTCATGTGTGATGCCCAAGGTATCAAGATATGTATCAAGGCCAGTGTTCTTGAATTCAGTGCCATTTTCACTTATGATGTGCTTTATCTTGGCGCCATAATTGTTCATAGCTCGATTGGCGAAGCATCTGAAGACATCCTGCACTTCAGTCTTGTAAAGGATTATGTGCACCCAAGTGTATCTAGAGTAATCATCAACAATAATGAAGCCATAGAGGCATGCAGTAGTAGTAAGAGTTGAGTAATGAGTGGGACCGAAAAGAACCATGTGAAGCAGTTCGAAGGGTCGAGTAGTGGTCATGATTGTCTTCGAAGGATGTTTGGCCTCGTCATCTTCCCTGCTTCACAGGCACCGCATAAGTGGTCTTTCTTGAACTTGACGCCCTCGATGCCTATGACATGCTTCTTCTTCGCAAGGGTGTGGAGGTTCCTCATGCCAGCATGCCCAAGCATCCGATGCCAGAGCCAGCATTCTGAAGCTTTTTCTAGAAGACATACGGCAAGCTGTGGTCCTGTTGAGAAATCTACTACGTACATATCATCTTTTCGATACCCTTCAAACACTAGAGACTTGTCAGATTCCATTAGTACAAGGCAACGATATTTTCCAAATATTACGATCATGTTCAAATCGCAAAGCATTGAGACAGACATTAAGTTGAAGCCAAGGGATTCAACAAACATGACTTTGTCCATGTGTTGATCCCTTGAGATTGCAACTCTACCTAGACCCAATACCTTACTTTTACCAGTGTCAGCAAATGTGATGTGGCTCTTGTCGGATGGACGTAAGGTTGAGTCCATCAGAAGACTTCTTTTGCCAGTCATATGATTTGTACACCCACTGTCAATAATCCATTCTGAAGACGTTGGTGTCGTACCCTACAGTGCAGTCAGGGGGATAGGCTTCACCAAGAGCATTGTGAAGCAAAAACATTTGACGAACCAATGGGTTATGAAAGCTTAGATCCAGATTAGGACTAATAGGGAGAGTAGCAAGCGATTCAGGAACGAAGTACATAGTAAGACCATTCGGGCATTTGATCTTGCGGCCTACAAGATGTTTAAGGTCCCCAGCAATGGTGTCAGACGATTTTGGTTTTCTGCTGGATACCTTTCCCTGCAAAAGAGAGTTAAGCTTTCTTAGCCACCCACATCTTCAAGGGTGGCTGAGAAGCAATAAGTCTAAGTGTAGCATCTGAGAATTTTGGCTTTGGAGCCCTAGCAAACAGTCTTGCAGGCGGACAATAGTACTCATAAGAATAAGCAGAATTGTTCTTGGTCTTATGAACATGGCGATTTGATGAACCGCTCTAATATTCATATGCCTGAGTATGGTTTCACTGCAAAACATTTGCGTTAGTGCGACTCAGGTGAGTCCTCTGTCTGTATGAAGCCTTTGGACCATATGAAGCCTTTGGTCTGAGGTTTGTCTTCTTCACGTGAGGTGTCATGATGACATTCACAGGAAGATTCTCCAGACACCTTTTCGGAACCCAGATCTTCTTCATAGGCGGTCCATTCCTGCAGTTAGTACCAATGTACCTGGCAAACACTTCACCATTCTGATCCTTAAACAGTTTGTAGTTTGCATCAAAGGATTCATCAATGATAATGGGGTTAGCACAAGTGAAGCCAGATAGATTGGATGGGTCTGCTGAAGGTTCCTTTGTAGCAACCCACATGGTTTTGGGGTACTGCTCAGGTTTCCAGTAAGAGCCATCAGCATTCATTTTCCTTACGAACCCAACACCCTCTTTCCTTGGGTTTCGGTTCAGTATCTGCTTTTTGAGGACGTCACATAGTGTCTGATGCCCTTTAAGACTTCTGTACATCCCTGTTTCAAGCAATGTCTTCAACCTAGAATTCTCATCAGCAATAGCAGTGGTATCCTCAGTAGAGGGGTTAGTTACCACATCAACAGTTGAAGATATTACAACAGTAGTAGCAGTAGAACATTCGGCAACAGAAGTAGCATTATCACGCTCAATGCATTTAAGACATGGTGGTTCAAATCCTTCCTGAGCAGGACTGATCTGTTTGGAGTGAAGTGACTCGTTTTCCTTTTGAAGATCTTCATGAACCACTCTCAATTTCTCAAGATCTTGCTTCCTTTAAAGATAATCATAGGAAAGCTTTTCATGAGTTGTTGAGAGATGTTCATGAAGACTTTCAAGTTCCTGATACTTAACGTGAAGATTTTTTATGTCTTCAATTAAGGATTCAGATCGAGTCAGTTCAGCACCTAACAGATCATCGCTTCTGTCTAACAGTTTTTGAATATGTTCCATAGCTTTCTGCTGTTCAGTTGCAATTTTAGCAAGTGTTTTGTAGCTGGGTTTTGAATCACAATCAGAGTCATCGTCACTAGATGTTTGATAGTGAGTAGTGCGTGTGTTTACCTTGGCACAGCGTGCCATGAAGCAGTAGGTAGAAGCGGAGTAGTCCTTGTCAATTGCATCGGTGTCGGTGACGAGGTCATTGTCTTCAGTATTGAAGATGGACTTGGCAACGTATGCTATAGCCAGACTTGCGACGCCTGAATCGGACTCCTCCTCAGACTCCACCTCCGCCTCCTCAGAAGCGGACTCCTCCTCTGAGTCCATTTCCTTGCCAACAAACGCACGTGCCTTGCCAGATGAGCTCTTCTTGTCTGATGAAGACTTTGAGGAAGACTTGGACGAAGACTTTGAGTATTTCTTCTTCTTCTTGTCGTGAGAGTCATATTCCTTACTCTTCTTCTTCTTTTTGTTCTCATTGTCCCACTGTGGACACTCAGAGATGAAGTGGCCAGGTTTCTTGCACTTGTGACATGTTTTCTTCTTGTAGTCATGAGCAGAAGCTTCATCATTCCTTGAGCTTGATCGGGAAGACTTTCTGAAGCCTTTCTTCTTGGTGAATTTTTGGAACTTCTTCACAAGCATAGCAAGTTCTCTTCCAATGTCATCAGGATCATCAGAACTGCTGTCAGATTCTTCTTCAGATGAGGAGACACCTTTTGCCTTCAAGGCATGAGTTCGCCCATAGTTTGGACCGTAGATATCTCTTTTCTTAGAGAGCTGAAACTCATGTGTGTTGAGCCTCTCAAGTATGTCAGATGGATCGAGTGTCTTGAAATCAGGACGTTCTTGAATCATCAGGGCTAGGATGTCAAACGAACTATCAAGTGATCTCAGTAGTGTCTTGACGACTTCATGTTTGGTGATCCCAGTAGCGCCGAGGGCATGAAGCTCATTTGTGATGTCAGTGAGTCAGTCAAAACTGTGCTGGACATTCTCATTGTCATTTCTCTTTGAAGCGGTTGAAGAGGTTGTGAAGGACACTAATTCTCTGATCTCTCTGGGTTGAGATGCCTTCATTGACCTTGGAGAGCCAGTCCCAGACCAGCTTAGATGTCTTCAAAGCACTCACATGGCCATACTGTCCTTTGGTCAGGTGACCACAGATGATATTCATGGTAGTAGAGTCCAGTTGAACAAATTTCTTGACATCAGCAGCAGTGACACCTTCTCCAGCCTTAGGAACGCCGTTTTCGACGACATAAGATAGGTCGACATCAATGGCTTCAAGGTGCATGCGCATCTTATTCTTCCAGTAGGGATATTCAGTTCCATCAAAGACGGGGCACGCAGCGGAGACTTTAATTATCCCTGCAGTCGACATAGCTAAAACTCCAGGTGGTTAAGCCGAATCACACAGAACAAGGGAGCACCTTGCTCTGATACCAATTGAAAGTGCGTTATATCGACTAGAGGGGGGGTGAATAGGCGATTTTTATGAAAGTCTTCAAAACTTGGAAGTTATGAAGACAAACGATAGAAATAAACCTATTACCATGCAGCGAAAGGTAGACTACACTAGGAAAGCCATAGTCAAGTGTTCAATGAAGTGAAAGCACAATGACTTAATAGCAGCAATGTAGTAAGGATTAGGTAGGAAGATATTATGAAGCCATACAGAGCATGCAGTCACTCAGTGAAGACAAAAGATAGTGCAAACATACAATGACTTCACAAGGAGCAACAGTAAGTAAAGGGAAGGGAAGATGAAACCAGTGACTCGTTGAAGACAATGATTTGTTGGACCAGTTCTAGTTGCTGTGACAATTGTACGTCTGGTTGGGGCGGCTAGGTATTTAAACCTTAGGACACACAGTCCCGGACACCCAGTCCTGAACACGTAGCTCAGGACACCCAGTCCTCACCGTATTCCCCTTGAGCTAAGGTCACACAGACCTCGCCCAATCACTCTGGTAAGTCTTCAAGGTAGACTTCCAAACCTTCACAGACTTTGTTCACCGGCAATCCACAATGTCTCTTGGATGCTCAGAACGCGACGCCTAACCGGCTGGAGGATGCACAGTCCTCAAGTGTAATAAGTCTTCCGATCACACAGACAAGAAGACTTAAGTGATGCCCAATTCTCTCTGGCTCTAGGTGGTTAGGGCTTTATCCTCGCAAGGAATTCTCTCTCAAAGGCTTCGAGGTGGGTTGCTCTCAAACGACAAAAGCCATACTTTCAATCTGAGCAGCCAACCGTTTATGGTTGTGGGGGGTGGGCTATTTATAGCCACTTGGCAACCCGACCTGATTTGTCCGAAATGACCATGGGTCACTAAGGAACTGACATGTGTTCCAACGGTCAGATTTCAAACTCACACGGCAACTTTACTTAGGCTACAAGCAAAGTTGACTTGTCCGATTTTGGACAAGATTCACTCTCATAGTCTTCACTCGAAGACATAGGTTTTGGTTAGGCATCACTTCAGTCAGTCTGACTGGTTCTCATGGACCCCACTTAACAGTATGGTGGTTCCTATGACTCAACACAAAAGAAAAAGAACTACGAAAGATCTAAGTCTTTGAGCTCCATAGGCTTCATGTGGTGTCTTCTCTTGTCATAGTCTTCAATGTGAATATCTTCATATACCACCTTTGACTTCAATGTCTTCATACATTTTTAGGGGTCATCTCTGGTAGGAAAACCGAATCAATGAGGGACTTCTACCTGTGTTATCCTGCAATTCTCACAAACACATTAGTCCCTCAACTAGGTTTGTCGTCAATACTCCAAAACCAACTAGGGGTGGCACTAGATGCACTTACAGCCGGCCTCCCCACCCCTCCTTTATATAAGGGGGCGGGGGGCACCCCAAAGGCACACCAATAGTTCTCCTAGCCGTGTGCGGTGCCCCCTCCACAATTTACTCCTCTGGTCATAGCGCCGTAGTGCTTAGGCGAAGCCCTACGCGGATCACATCACCATCACCATCACCACGCTGTCGTGTTGATGGAACACTCCCTCGACCCTCTACTGGATCAAGAGTTTGAGGGACGCCATCGAGCTGAACGTGTGCTGAACTCGGAGGTGCCGTATGTTCGGTAGTAAGATCGGTTGGTTTGTGAAGACATTCGACTACATCAACCATGTTAACCTAACACTTCCGCTTTCGGTCTACGAGGGTACATGGACACACTCTCCCCCTCTTGTTGCTATGCATCTCGTAGATAGATCTTGCGTGATAGTAGGAAAATTTTGAAATTGCATGCTATGTTTCCCAACAGTGCCTTCTTGGTTGTTTCTTATTTTCCTAAATTTTAAAATATTTCAAAACTGACAAAAAATATTTTGCGGATTTTTCAGAGTCCGTTTACTTACCGTATCACGTGGCTCCTCTTTTTTCATGATTCTAGAGTGTTCCGGATGGTTTTCTTTATGTGTTCTTCGGGTGTCATAGTTTGGATAATATTGCTTTCAACATTAATGGGCTTACCTAAAATATAATGTGTTATTCTTTGCCCATTGACAACCTTCAGGTTGGTACCTTTGGCATTATTTATTTTTATTACTCCTGATCGATAAACCTCCTTGACAACATAGGGTCCTTCTCATTTGGAGAGGAGTTTTCTTGCAAAGAATCTAAAGCAAGAGTTGTACAAAAGAACATATTCTCCAACCTTGAACTCACGCTTTTGGATTCTTTTATCACGCCATCTTTTAACTTCTTCTTTAAATAACTTGGCATTTTCATAAGCTTGGCTTCTCCATTCATCTAGTGAGCTAATATCAAATAACCTCTTTTCACAGGAAAGTTTGAAATCATAGTTGAGTTCTTTAATTGCCCAATATGCTTTATGTTCTAACATAAGAGGCAAATAACAAGTTTTTCCATAAACCATTTTAAAAGGAGACATACCCATAGGATTTTTATATGCTCTTCTATAAGCCCAAAGTGCATCATCTAAATGGTTAGACCAATTCTTTCGGGACCTATTGATAATTTTTTTGTCAAATTAATTTTATTTCCCTATTGCTAACTTCAAATTGACCACTAGACTAAGGATGATAAGGTGATGCCATTCTATGGTTGACATCATACTTAGCAAGCATTTTACGGAAAGCACCATGAATAAAGTGTGAACCACCATTAGTCATTAAATATCTGGGGACTTCAAACCTTGGGATAATAACTTCCTTAAGCATTTTAATAGAGGTGTTGTGATCAACACTACTAGTTGGAATAGCTTATACCCACTTAGTAACATAATCAACAACAACCAAAATATGTGAATACCCATTAGAGGAAGGAAAAGGTCCCATGTAATCAAATCCCAAAACATCAAATGGTTCAAAAACAAGTGAATAATTCATAGGCATTTCTTAACGCTAACCAATGTATCCAATTCTCTGACATTCATCACAAGATAAAACAAACTTACGAGTATCCTTGAAGAGAGTAGGCAAATAAAACTAGATTGCAATACCTTGTGAGCAGTTCTATCTCCCGCATGATGCCCTCTGTAAGCTTCGGAGTGACACTTCTGTAAGCTTTGTTCCTATTCATGCTCAGGTAGACAACGTCTAATAATTCCATCTACTCCTTTTTTATAAAGATGTGGGTCATCCCAAAAGTAATATCTTAAATCATAGAAGAATTTTTTCTTTTGTTGGTATGTGAAACTAGGTGGTATGTATTTTAGCAACAATCACTACAAAAAAATATACTTCCGTGATGATACGTGTTTGTCACAGTAGGTCATGTTTTCTGTCATGCACGTACATCCATGACGATTTTATGACAAAATCAAGATAGTCATACATGTGATGTCGTAAAAGTGTTCCATGACATTACCAAAATTATCATCACGGAAGTGTCCACTACCATGACGATAAATGGCGCATCATGGAAGTGTTTTCGTCAAGGGTAACCGACACGTGGCATCCACTGCAAAAGGTCGTCGTTAATCTATTGGGTCCGGTTTTGGATCCGACAACCCATTAACAGCCCGGACCAATGGGGATTTTCCATGTGTAAAATTCTCATTGGCCAGAGGAAACACGGGTTGGCTCACTGTTGGGCCAGATGTCATCCACTCATTGGACAGGAGGCGCCTATGATACGTCGACACGGGGCACCGCCCAACAAAGGCCCATTTCGGTGAAAAGGCCAGCCCGTTTGACTTGGTCAAAAGGTAACGGGCCAGCCCATGGAAAGCCTACTAACGACTTGTTCGTATATAGCCCATTTACGGCCCGCTAACTCCCAGCCCATTACGGCCTATCGGAATTAAGCCCAGTAGCTTCATCTGCGCCGTCCAATATGATTCCAGCCCATTGTAACTTTCGACCCATGTATGGCCCATGATGTCTTTCGGCCCATATGAGGCCCTTTGTAACTCTAGGCCCATTAAAGGACCGAGATGAAACTGGCTCATAATGAACAGTGTATCACTTTATACCCATTAACGACCCATTATTCCGTCGGCCGTTTCCAGCCCGTGTTAACTTTCAGCCTTCTAAGGGCCCATTTATTCTTGGGCTCATTTCTAGAATTCGGTTAGTTATGATCTGTTACTGGCCTGTTCCGTTTCGGGGCCAAATTCAGCCCATGGTTACATTCGACCTGTTTGTGGCTCGTTAACCCGTTGGGCTGTTTTCATAGCGTTATCAAATATGGCCTGTTAATGGCCCGTTATGGTCCACAAATAGTATGGCCCATGTTTGGCAAAATGATGATACGTCCCGTAGAAGGCCCATGGATCCTATGGCCCGTAGAAGACCAATGGATCCTATGGCCCGTAGAAGGCCCATGGATCATACGGCCCGTAGAAAGTCCATGGATCCTACGTCCTGTAGAAGGCCCATGGATCCTACGGCCCGTAGGAGGCCCATGGTTCAGTCCATGTGTTGCCACGATTATTGTGGCCTAGTTACCAAAAATAGGTTATTATGGCCACTAGAAAAACGCAGAAAAAGAACTGTAGTAACTACAAGCAAACAACTAAACAATACAATAAGGAAATAAATAAGCAAGCAACTAAGGCTAGCCTATTACAGCTATTACACATATTACATCAACTAGGCATCAAAGTTCGCCACCAGTGCAAATATAGGGGACAAAGTAGCATATTACATACACGGGCCGTCAAAATTGGCCACCAGTGCAAAGAAACTATAAGTGCATCTAGTGCCCCTTAGTGATTTTGGTATATTGAAGACTTATAGGTTAAGGGACTAATGTGTTTGTTAGTGTACACATGTCTATAAGTCTATGAGGAGTTTGATATTTGCACAGAAAGTCGACCCCTAAAAATGAATGTCTTCAACTGAAGACTTTGAAAGTGAAGAAATTGGTCTGATTATGAAGACTTGATATTCGTGTGAGGAATATGAAGCGTGAAGACTTTTCTTTTCATAGTTTCATTTTATCTTTCTTGAGTCATAGGAAACACTGTACTATTAAAGGGGGTCGAGGTAAAACTAAGGAAAAGTTTCCAGGTGATGCTCAACTCAAAATCCTACACCTACCAATACCTTCGGGTGAAGCCATTGGAAATCTCATACAATTCAGTCAATTTCTTCAGTGACACAGAAAAAGTTCTTATGGTGTCTCAGGAATTTGTTCTGACTAAGGAGTGAGGAATTCGCCAGTGTGGATTGCCTACAAGTGAGGAACATGATAGCCCTGAGGAATTTGAACCTCAAATTTCCGACCATTGCTATTTATGCGCTAGCTGTCCCAAAATATCTTATCCACCTAACGGTCATATCATTGAAGGGCATTTATGTCTTATCATGTCGGGCTGCATCCCATCCTCTCAGGACTTTGAGCGAAAATCATCAAGTGAGGAAAAACCCAAAACCCCAAAACAAACACCTACAAACCCAAAGTGATTGAGCATCACTGAAGAGATTGTTCCTGTGTGGAACCGACGCTTGTTACCTTTTAGGATTGTGCATCATCTAGGCGGTTAGGCATCATGGTCTAGAGCATCCAAGATGAAATTTTGGATCGCCAAGTGACCAAGTTTGTGAAGGTTTGGAAGTCACCTGAAGACTTACCACGAGTGATTGGGTGAGGTCTATGTGACCTTAGTTGAAGGTGAATACGGTGATGACTGTGTGTCTGGGACTGTGTGTCCTTAGGTTTAAATGCCTAGCAGCTCCAACTAGACGTACGACTGTCACAGCAGGTGGAACTGGTCTATGAAATCATTATCTTCACCAAGCTAACTGGTTCTATTTCCTCATTACTATGTTGTGTATTTGATCGTTACTGTTTGAAGACTTTGACTGAAGACATTCTCAATTTCCTCAATTTAATTTCTTCAGTCGGTTTGTCTTCAGCCTGCTTATCATGTGTTTACGCTTTCTGTACTCTCTAGTAGTTTTTCATTTCATCATGATGACTGTGCTTATGTTATGTTCTGTCTGCATCTGAGTACTTATTCCGCTGCAAGTAGTTCTTCGCTTTGGAATTTCCTCACCTTGAAATTCCTCAGTGAATAATTCATAAAAATCGCCTATTCACCCCCCTCTAGTCGACTTAATGCACTTACAATTGGTATCAGAGCAAGGTACTCCCTTGTTCTGTGTGATTTTGGTTTAACCGCCTGGAGTTTTAGTTATGTCGACCGTAGGAATGAAGACAGTGACATGCCCCATCTTTGACGGTCATGATTATCCCAAATGGAAGTCCATGATGAAGAAGCGCCTCATGGTGATGAACAGCAAACTACGGACCATCACTAAGATTGGTCTTATCGATCTCTGGAAGATGGTGGAGGCTGATGATATTCTCAAGTACACTCTACTTAACCTCATGCCGAATGACATCATCTGCTCTGTCTTGTCCCAAAATCAGTTCAGGAACGTGATGCATCTCAGTAATGCGAAGATCGCCTGGGACCGACTCTTTGAGGTCTATGAAGGTCATCGAACTCATCATCATCCCTGGTTTGAGGATTTCATGGAATCGCGCAAGGCGACCTTCGATCCGGAATCATCATCCTCTTCACCTATCTGAGCCCAATGATGATGAATCTGGTGATGAATTTGGACCCAGCTATACCAAACTTGCTTCCCTTGCCACTAAGCAACACAGAGCTTTGGAAAAAGTTCAAAACATGCTAGATGAGAGTGGTGATATGTTGGGTGAAGAAATTGATCGTTCTAAAGCTTTGGCCGAAAGTCTTCAGAGACTTCAGACTAAGTTTGACAATCCTTAGATTCATCATAGCACTCTCTTATCTGATCATGTGATGCTTTCTTATGAATTTATTCAAAGAAGGCAAGATCTTGAGAAGCTAAGGGTGAGCTATGAAGATATTTTGAAGGAGCGTGATTCATTACTTGCTCAACAAATCAACGCTGCTCAGGAAGAATTCATTCCTCCATATTTTAAGTGCACTGAACGTGAATCTGCTAATTCTTCACCTGAAAGTTCAAATGCTAGCTTCTATTGCTGCAAATTCTTCAACTATCTCTGCTATCACTAATTCCTCATCTGAGGATGCTGCTAGTATCACTAACCATGCAGGGTTGAAGGAATTGTATTTGACAGGCATGTACAAAAGCCTCAAAGGGCATCAGGTACTTTGTGATGTGCTTAAAAGCAGATCCTCAACAGGAACCCTAGGAAAGAGGGTATTTCCTTTGAGAGGAAACTCAATGCTGATGGGACCTACTTGAAGCCTAAGCAGTATCCCAAAACCTCATGGGTTGATGGAAAGGGACCTTCAGTAGATCCATCTACTTTATCTGGCTTTACATGTGAATCTTCATATTCTTCTAATGAGTCATTTGACTCCAACTATAAGCTGCTCGAAAATCAGAATGGTGAAGTATTTGCTAGATATGTTAGCACTAACTGTAGGAACGGTCCTCCTATGAAGAAAATCTGGGTTCCCAAAAGGTGCCTTGAAAGTTTTCAGGTGAATGTCATCATGACACCACCTATGAAGAACAGGAACCCCAGATCCAATTCTTCATATGGACAAAATTCTTCATATGGATCCAAGTCCTCTTACGGACCAAATTCCTCACATGGATCAAATTCCTCAAAAGGATCAAGGTCCTCATATGAACATCATCGGGCTAACACCTCTGTTTCACATGGAAAGATTAAGTGTTATGAATATGTGCATTATTCTTCAAATCATTATGTTCATAAGTCCTCGAAGAATTTCTCTGCTTATTCATATGCTTACCCTAACCACTGTTATGCGAAACAAAGTTGATTGGCATCTATGCCACCCTTCTCTTGTAGAGCTCGCAGAATGATGAACTCTTTGCCACCCCTTCAGATCTGGGTGGTGAAGAAAAAGAACTAATCTCTTTTGCAGGGTCAGGTCTCCAGATGAACCTAAACGTCTGAAGAATTTGCTGGAGACCTAAATATGCTTGAAAGGACGCAAGCTAATCATGAACAAATGAATTTTCATTTCTCATGTCCTCATATTGATATATCTGTTCTAATTCTTGATGAAATTGATCTGATGAATTTGATGTCATGTTCTTCACTAATGAAGTATATGAGTTCGTAAGTTGCAGTAATTCATCTGTAGGATGATCAACCCAAAGCCACTGAGTGGATCCTCGATAGTGGATGTACAAATCACATGACTGGTGACAAGAACTTATTGATGGACACTTCTTTATCTCCATCGCATCTGAAGCATATCACCTACGTTGACAAAGGCAAAAGCAAGGTATTGGGTCTAGGTAGGGTTGCGATCTCAAAGGATTGACACATGGACAAATTCATGCTCGTCGACTCCTTAGGATACAACCTCATGTCAGTCTCAATGCTTTGTGATCTTGATATGGTTGTTGTCTTTGGAAAGTATCATTGTGTTGTGATCATGGAAGCTGACAATTCCAAAGTCTTCGAAGGCTTGAGGAGAGGAGATTTGTATACTGTTGACTTCTCTACATGACCGCAACCTGCTACATGCTTACTTGCAAAAGCTTCAGAAGGCTGGCTATGGCATCAACGACTTGGTCATGCTGGCATGAGAAACTTGCACACGCTCGTGAAGAAGACGCATGTCATTGGCATCGAGGGTGTCAAATTCCTCAAGGATCATCTGTGAGGAGCTTGTGAAGCTGGAAAGATGACCAAGGCCAAGCATCCCTCAAAGACCTTCATGACTACCACTCATCCATTTGAATTGCTTCACATGGATCTCTTTGGCCCTACTCATTATTCCACATTTACTAATGCTGCATCTTTATATGGCTTTGTCATTGTTGATGACTATTCTCGTTATACATGGGTGCATATCATCACTTAAAAAACTGAAGTGCAGGAAGTCTTCAAACGATTTTCCTCGAGGGCTTCAACCAACTTTGGTGTGAAGATCAAGCACATCAGAAGTGACAATGGAATTGAGTTCAAGAATACTGGTCTTGATGATTATCTTGATGAACTTGGTATTACTCATGAGTTATCTGCTCCTTATACTCCTCAGCAGAATGGCATCGTGGAGCGCAAGAACATGACTATTGTTGAGATGGCTCGCACTATGCTTGATGAATACAAGACGCCTCATCACTTCTGGCCTGAGGAAATTGACACTGTGTGCCACGTCATCAACAGGGTATATCTTCACAAATTCTTCAGAAAGACCTCATATGAACTCCTCACTGACAAGAAACCCAGTGTGAGTTATTCCAAGGTCTTCGGTGCTAAATGTTGGATTAGAGATCCTCATGAAAATTCTAAATCTGCATCGAAAGCACATGAAGGTTTTATGGTTGGTTATGGAAAGGACTCACACACCTACAGAGTCTTCAACACCTATCACCACAAGGTTGTTGAAACTGTAGATGTGCGGTTCGATGAAACTAATGGCTCACAAATAGTGCACCTACCTCCTGTGCTAGATGAAATACCACCTAAGGAATCCATTAAGTTCAAGGCTACTGAGGATGTAATTCCTACCGAAGAATCTGCTGAAGAAGTCATTCCAGAATGTGAAGAACATCATGTTGGTGCACCTGAGGAAAATGGCTCTGAAGAAAATGTTGAGCCCCCTCAATGTCGTCAACCATCTCATCGTCGCATTGCTAATGAAGTGCAGATTGAGAGAATCATCAACGACATCAAGGCACCAGGTCCTCTCACACGCTTAAGAGCTTCACATTTGTCTCACTTTTGTGGGCACTTTGCTTTCGTCTCTATCACACAGCCCACTAAGGTAGATGAAGCATTTCTGGAGCCTGAGTGGATTCAAGTGATGCAAGAGGAATTACATCAGTTTTGAGCTCAACAATGTGTGAGAACTTGTCAAGCAACTAGACCCTCGCAAGCACAATATCATCGACACAAAGTGGATCTACCACAACAAGTAAGATGAAAATGGCCTTGTGGTGAGGAATAAGGCACGACTTGTAGCTCAAGGCTACACACAGGTTGAAGGAATTGATTTCGATGAAACTTTTGCACCTGTTGCTAGACTTGAGGCTATTCGCATATTACATGCTTATGCTAACCATCATAATATCATCTTATATCAAATTGATGTGAAAAGTGCATTCCTCGATGGTAAGCTTGAGGAAGAAGTATATGTTGCTCAACCCCCAGGTTTTGAGGATCCAAAGCATCCTGACAAAGTCTTCAGACTCAACAAGGCCCTCTATGGCCTCAAGAAGGCCCCTCGGGCATGGTATGATACTTTGAAGGAATTCTAATGAATAAAGGCTTCAAACTCGGTTCACTTGACCCAACTTTTTTCACCAAAACTTATGATGATGAACTATTCGTGTGCCAAACATACATTGATGATATCATTTTTGGCTGTACTGACCAATGTTATAGTGATGAATTTGCCTATATGATGAGTAAAGAATATCAAATGTCCATGATGGGAGAATTGAAATTATTATTAGGTCTTCAAATTCATCAACAACGAAACGACATCTTCATATCTAAGGAGAAATACCTCAAGGATGTATTGAGGAAATTCGGCATGCAAGATTACAAAGGTGTCAAAATCCCTATGCCCACAAATGGCCATATATGCACTGATGAAAATGGTATTGACTTCGATCAAAAGGTATACTGCTCCGTGATTGGATCTTTATTGTATTTATGTGCATCTAGCTCAGATATTATGCTTATGTTTGCATGTGTGCCCGCTTTCAAGCTACACTGAATGAATCACACCATAAGGCTGTGAAGCAGATTCTTTGATATCTAGCTCACACTCCAACACTTGGATTATGGTATCCCAAGGGCTCGGCTTTTGATCTCATTGGATATTCAAACTCTGACTATGCTGGTGATCATGTGGACCGCAAGTCAACATCTGGCACATGCCATTCCCTCGGACGATCCTTGGTTTGTTGGTCTTCGAAGAAACAGAACTGCGTATCACTTTCTACTGCTGAAGTTTAGTACATTGCTCCTGGTTCATGCTATGCTCAATTTCTATGGATGAAGCAAACCCTCAAGGACTACGGCATCTGAAGAACGTGCCACTCTATTGTGACAATTAGAGTGCCATCAAGATTGCTCATAACCCAACTCAGCACTCGAAGACAAAGCACATTCAGATTCGTCATCATTTTCTTCATGATCATGTGTTGAATGGCGACATCTCCATCGAGCACGTGAAGACTGAAGAATAGCTAGCCGATATCTTCATAAAGCCCTTGGATGAGAAGAGATTTAGCAAGTTGCGGTGTGAGCTAAATATCTTAGAATCTTCGAATTTTCTTTGAAATGGACACACATCCTAACACTTATATAAAATTTTTGACTTAGATGTGCAACACATGAAGTAACATTTTTCTTCAATCAATGAAGACTAACCCTCTAAGTGTGAAGAAATTAACGATGAATTTGATTCTCAGAGCCCTACGACAATATTGCGCGGCGTCTGAAATCAGCATTCTTATACGGTGGGTTACGCCACCAACAAAAGTTGAAAATCTTCAATTTGAGTTTTTCTTCAGTTTTGAAATTCCTCAGTTGTTACGTTGCAATGTCTTCACTCTCTCCATATATATATATATATATATATATATATATATATAGTTTATGTCCACTATAGCATTCACTTATTGCTATTTCTTCAAGTTGCCTTTTTCTGCTAAGTGAATGTGATCGGACCCTTCCCCCTCTATGCTATACTCAACCTAGTCTATTCACAAATTCTTCATATGCGTTCTATTTGAATCCCGTTCAAAATCTTCACCGTGTCCTTATCAGCTGAAGAATTTGCGAACGAAACATTAAAATTTTCTTATCTAAATTTTCGGCCTTTGCCGCCTAAACCATTCCACATTCCACGACATAATTATCAATTCACCCACTATCTCACACAATTGCCACCACTCTGTACGTGGGTAACACATGTCGCTAGGATGAGAAGAGTCAAGGGCACGTTCGTCCAATTTCTTCGGGCGAGCGGTTTTTCACCTTGGCTATATATACCCCTCACCTTCTCAGACTGCATTTACCTTGCTTGACTGCACTTCCCTTCGCTCGAGCTTCCTGACCTAGCGTCGCCGCTATTTCCATCATCGCTGGTGAGGAAGAGCTTCACTGCCTCGCCCTCGTCGCCGTCGTACTCATGCTGATCGCTGATTTCTTCACTCAGCCGCCACCGTAGCTGCCTTCCTCTGCCAAGTTAGGGCGTGGAAGATCTGGACTGACGAACTTCCAATCTACATTTCAAGTTCATTGTGTTCTTCGTCAAGGGTAATTAAAAGCTACTTTTACCGCCCTTGTTGATTCTGAAGATTTCCACAAAATCTTCAAAAGGTGTTTATTATTCAACTTCCACACTTTAAACACATCACACAAGCATCTGTTCTTGATCTGTTTCTCTAAGCAACATTTTTCTTCAAGATTCCTCCATTGTGTGGATTTTTAATCTATACAAGTCTGGAACCTAAGTCAAAAGGCGCTTAGTGAAATTCCTCAAGACACATCTGGTCAAATTCCTCAAACTTTTTCTTTTTGCAAAAACTTCTGAGAACGCATATGACCTCTCCTAATTCTTCGCACCTATACTCTGCTCACAGGTACTCATGTCCACTGCTGAATCACTAGGTTCTCATCAACTTAACTTGTTTGCAGCGTTCCTCGAAGAAAAGTTGCATACCTTGTCAGAAAACTCATTTTTCAAAATCCTCAGCTAAAGAAAATGGCTGACGGCAAGAAACCTCACAAGGGAGGGAATAAATTGGAAGTCAACACTGCTATTGAAATCCCTGAAGATATCTATGCTGGATACTGCACACCCCCTCAAGAAACAAAGAATGAGCGCAAAGTGCGCATTCAAAAGATTGAGAGGAGATGGGCACGGGAATAGAGGGAGTATAGGTATGTCACTCCAAAGTACATGAAGGAATTCGCTCTTCACCCTCCTTGCCCAAGACCTCTATTGGCACCTGGCCATGAAGCTGATTGTGACGCCCCCGATTCAATTGTACACTAATCATGCCCAGAAATGTGTAGGATCAAGATCAAGGACTCACGGGAAGATATCACAATACAACTCTAGACACAAATTAAAATAATACAAGCTTTATATTACAAGCCAGGGGCCTCGCGAGCTCAAATACACAAGAGTCAGCGGAAGCAACAATATCTGGGTATATACATAAGTTAAACAAGTCTACGGCCATCAACGATCGAAAAGGCAAGGCCTCCTGCCTGGGATCCTCCTAACTACTCCAGGTCGTCAGCGGCCATCACGTAGTAGTAGACACCCTCGGAGTAGTAGTAGTAGTCATCAGTGGTGTCGTCTATCTCCTGGGATCCGTCAACTGGTTGCAACAATCAGGTATAGGGGAAAAAGAGGTAGCAAAGCAACCGTGAGTACTCATCCAAAGTACTCGCAAGACTTACATCAGATCTAAACTAAGTATGCATCTGTATCAAAGGAAATGGGATGTATCTGTGGACTAAACTGCAGAATGCCAGAAGAGAAGGGGAAAGCCTAGCCTATCAAAGACTAGCATCTTCAAGCATCTTCAAGCATCTTCAAGCATCTTGCAGCATTTAGAAGAATGCAGATCAACATAATGTAAAGTAGTAGCAGTGTTATCAACCTCGACCAGAGATCCTTTCTCGACTCCCTGTGAGAAAGCAATCCCACAGCCATACTATCGAGTTATCACCTCAAGTATCCAGTTCTAGTTGTATCGATCGAGATACTACTCTAAGTGTCCGTTACCGTAGGACAGGCTATCGATAGATGTTTTTTTCCCTGCAGGGGTGCACCAACTTACCCACCATGCTCGATTAACTCTGGCCGGACACACTTTCCTAGGTCATGCCCGGCCTTGGCCAAACAATACGCTGCAACCCGACCTAGGCTTAATAGAGAGGTCAGCCCGCCGGACTAAAACTATGCCCCCAGGGGTCATGGGCCATCGCCCCGGGAACTCCTGCACGTTGCGAACGCGGCCAGTGAGCAGACCTAGCTACCTACTTAAAAAGGCAGGTGCTTACGCAGTCCAACCCGGTGCACGCCGCTCAGTCGCTAACGTCTATTAAGCTTCGGCTGATGTATACGACGCAAAACGCCCATACTATGCCCACGTGATGGTTAGTGCTATCAGGCTAGAGGCCCCTCGGATCAAATATCCAAACTGTTAGTGTGTTGGTAGTGCGGTCACGAGCAGAGACTCACGAAATATGTGACCCCGTCGCCCCTTCTTGAGTACTTGCAACAGGGGCTAAGAATACCCGGCCACGCCTCGTAAGTATCTCACGGGCACCTTCCTGGTCAACCCGACTCCACATCACTCATAATTAAGCTCGCGCGGGTACCCCTCAGGGCCGACCCATTTTTAGTAACATGGTTCAGTGTAAAGTCATAGTAACCATAGTAACTGTGTGTCTAACACCAAGGGAAACCCTGAGGAACCACCCTTTATGGATTCCACTCGATGTAATCATCAAGGTGAACATAAGAGGAACCACCCTCGAGGTTCACACTTGAGGGGTTGCACGACAGAGTTGTATCGGAAGTGGTTAAGGAGGAAATCACCCTCGATGACCATGACGGAATAGCTACACTACAGAGATCTCCTCAGGAGTGATGTATGAGGTGTCACCCTCGACACTCGATAGTAACTCTGCAGAGTCATACAACTAGGGGGTGATGTGCGGGGTCGGGGCCTGGACGTCAATCACGTTGTTCGAGTCATCAAACATAAAGCGGGGCAACAAGGACAAGGTGGGGTTCACTGATGGATCACTAACCAACCTATACTAAGGAGTTTAGGATAAGCAGGTAGGTAACAAATAAGCGGGTAGGTAGCAAGGAAAGAAGCAGCAGAAGTGTTGCAGCAAGCAGAGCATCATCGCGGGGAGCAGCGAGCAGCGTCGGGCGCGGTGTCGCGCATGCGGACTGCGTAGGCTAGCGACGGCGGGGCGGTAGCGTCGTAGTGGCAGCCGCACAGAGCAACGGCAACAGGCAGAGCATGGGCCGTGGGCGTCAGCGGCAACTACAGAAGTAGCAGAGCAGGTCGCAGCGGGAGGCACCAGACGACAGAGCAGCGCGCGAGCGGCGCTAGCAGCAAAGTGATGGGGCTAAGCACGTAAGAACACTACGAGTGCACTAAGCACGTCAACAAGCGCGGTTGAGCTCGACGGCAACCGCATCGACGGCGGCGAGCGGTGCGATGGTTCGGTAACGACGGAGAGCGAGCTACAGCCTGGGGAAGAAGCAAGGGAGAGAGCGGGTGGTGCTCACAGCGTCCTTGCAGAGGTGCTAGAGTGGGCTCAGGTTAGAGCTCGCCGGAGTGAACCATCGACGATGTCCGTCGGGCCGAGGAGGACGTCAGTGGCGGGGACGGCGTCGCAGGGGCATCTGGCTCAATCTGGTAGCAGCTGACGACATGGTCGACAACGGGGAAGCAGGCAGGCAAGGTCCTAGGGTGCGGGGGTGATGAAGAGCGCGTGGGTGACGGCGTCCATGGCGAGGACAGGACGTGGACAAAGTGGATCTAGAGCCGAAGGGCGAGGGGCGCGTGAGGGAGGGAGAGGGGATTGGGGTTGGGGAAGGGGGGGGGGGGGCGGGGTTTTGTGGGGGGGGGGGGGAGGGTGGTGGCCGGCGCGTGGCCGCCGATGGGTCGAAAAGGCAAGGCCTCCTGCCTGGGAGCCTCCTAACTACTCCAGGTCGTCAGCGGCCATCACGTAGTAGTAGGCACCCTCAGGGTAGTAGTAGTCATCAGTGGTGTCGTCTGGCTCCTGGGATCCGTCAACTGGTCGCAACAATCGGGTATAGGGGAAAAATAGGTAGCAAAGCAAATGTGAGTACTCATCCAAAGTACTCGCAAGACATACATCAGATCTAAACTAAGTTTGCATCTATATCAAAGGAAATGGGTTGTATTTGTGGACTAAATTGCAGAATGCCAGAAGAGAAGGGGAAAGCCTAGCCTATCGAAGACTAGCATCTTCAAGCATCATGCAACATTTAGAAGAGTACAGATCAACATAATATAAAGTAGTAGTAGTGTTCTAAACCTCGACCAGAGATCCTTTCTCGACTCCCTACGAGAAAGCAATCCCACAGCCATACTATCCAGTTATCACCTCAAGTATCCAGTTCTAGTTGTATCAATCGGGATACAACTCCAAGTGTCCACTACCGTAGGACAGGCTATCGATATATGTTTTCTTCCCTGCATGGGTGCACCAACTTACCCACCACGCTCGATTAACTCTGGCCGGACACACTTTCCTGGGTCACGACCGACCTTGGCCAAACAATACACCGCAACCCGACCTCGGCTTAATAGAGAGGTCAGCCCGCTGGACTAAACCTAGGCCCCTACTTGTCATGGTCCATCGCCCCAGGAACTCCTGCATGTTGCGAACGCGGCCGGTGAGCAGACCTAGCTACCTCCTTAAAAAGGCAGGTGCTTACGCAGTCCAACCCGGCGCACGCTGCTTAGTTGCTGACGTCTATTAAGCTTCGGCTGATGTATACGATGCAGAACGCCCATACTATGCCCACGTGATGGTGAGTGCTATCAGTCTAGAGGCCCCTCGGATCAAATATCCAAACCGTTAGTGTGTTGGTAGTGCGGTCACGAGCAGAGACTCGCGAAAGATGTGACCCCGTCGCCTGTCTCGAGTACTTGCGGCAAGGGCTAACAATGCCCAGCCACGCCTTGTAAGTATCTCGTGGGCACCTTCCAGGTCAACCCGACTCCACATCACTCGCAATTAAGCTCGCGCGGGTACCCCTCAGGGCCGACCCGTTTTTAGTAACATGGTTCAGTGTAAAGTCATAGTAACCATAGTAATTGTGTGTCTAACACCAAGGGAAACCCTGAGGAACCACCCTTGATGGATTCCACTCGATGTAATCATCAAGGTGAACATAAGAGGAACCACCCTCGAGGTTCACACTTGAGGGGTTGCACGACAGAGTCGTATCGGAAGTGGTTAAGGAGGAAATCACCCTCGATGACCACGGCCGAATAGCTACACTACAGAGATCTCATCAGGAGTGATGTATGAGGTGTCACCCTCGGCACTCGATAGTAACTCTGCAGAGTCGTACAACTAGGGGGGTGATGTGCGGTGTTGGGGCTAGGACATCAATCACGTTGATCGAGTCATCAAACATAAAGTGGGGCAACAAGGACAAGGCGGGAGTCACTAATGGATCACTAACCAACCTATACTAAGCAGTTTAGGATAACCAGGTAGGTAACAATAAGCAGGTACCAAAAACAAGCTATGCATCAGAGTAGGATCATATAGAGAGTAGTAGCAGTTCTAATGCAAGCATGAGAGGGAAAGAAATGGGAGATATCGGAATACTCAAGGGGGGTTTGCTTGCCTGGAAGTTCTGCTGAAAATGAAGAAGTGTCATCGACGTAGTCGATCATAGGGGCATCAACATCGGTCTCGGGGTCTACCGGAGAGAAGAGGGGGAAGAAACAGTAAACACAGAGCAAACAAGTGCATAATAGGACAACAGGGAGAGCTAGACTTGTTCTAACGCGGTGCTACATGATACCGACGAAGGGGGGAAACTTCTGGGAAAGCTTTCCCGAAGTTTGGCACTTTCGGACAGATGAAATGGAGTGGGACGGTTGCACGTACGCTATGCTAGGGATGTATGGCGGAGGAGCGGACAGCGTATTCGGATTCTTCTCGTCGTTCTGAGCAACTTTCATGTATAAAACTTTTTCGTCAGAGTTATGATTATTTTTCTATGAATTATCAAAGTTTAAAAAAAATTTGAAAATCCTGCAAATTCTGCTAAGTCTGAGAATTCACCAGTTTTAAACACCTTTTAGCTGTTTTCAAAAGGCTACAACTATGGATCTATACCTCCTATGATTTTGTGCCTTATATCAATTTTGAGCATCAACAGCTCTAAAGTAGCTATGAAATTAAGGCTGTTTTCGGCTTTTCTATTAACAGAACATTGAACTTTGTGATTCTCGTAGGAATTAAACCATGCATCGAAAGGATTTGGTCCAATGGGATAAAATGGAGTTTGCCAAGTATACTTTCTACTCATATTTTTTAATGTCTATTAGTAGTTTTCTAACCATAGTTTAGGGGCAGTCGAGGGGCTTACTCTATGTAGAAATTGAAAAGCTAGCTAGCGCGGCTACAGTACTAGTAGTAGTAGTATAGGCAGAGTAGCAGTAGCAAGGAAAGAAGCAGCAGAAGTGTTGCAGCAAGCAGAGCATCAGCGCGGGGAGCAGCGAGCAGCGTCGGGCGCGGTGTCGCGCGTGGGGACGGTGTCGGCTAGCGACGGCGGGGCGGCAACGGCGTAGTGGCGGCAACACAAAGCAACGGCAACATGCAGAGCATGGGCCACGGGCATCGGCGGCAACTACAGCAACAGCAGACTGGGTCGCGGCGGGAGGCACCGGACGATGGGGCTAAGCGTGATGTCTACTACACAACCTTCTTCTTGTAGACATTGTTGGGCCTCCAAGTGCAAAGGTTTGTAGGACAGTACAAAATTTCCCTACAGTGGATGACCTAAGGTTTATTAATCCGTGGGAGGCGCAGGATGAAGATGGTCTCTCTCAAACAACCCTGCAACCAAATAACAAAGAGTCTCTTGTGTCCCCAACACACCCAATACAATGGTAAATTGTATAGGTGCACTAGTTCGGCAAAGAGATGGTGATACAAGTGCAATATGGATAGTAGATAATGGTTTTTGTATTTTGAAAATATAAAAACAGAAAGGTAACTAATGATAAAAGTGAGCACAAACGGTATTGCAATGCTAGGAAACAAGGCCTAGGGTTCATACTTTCACTAGTGCATGTTCTCTCAACAATAATAACATAATTGGATCATATAACTATCCCTCAACATGCAACAAAGAGTCACTCCAAAGTCACTAATAGCGGAGAACAAACGAAGAGATTATTGTAGGGTACGAAACCACCTCAAAGTTATTCTTTCTGACCGATCTATTCAAGAGTTCGTACTAGAATAACACCTTAAGACACAAATCAACCAAAACCCTAATGCCACCTAGACACTCCAATGTCACCTCAAGTATCCGTGGGTATGATTATACGATATGCATCACACAATCTCATATTCATCTATTCAAACCAACACAAAGTACTTCAAAGAGTTCCCCAAAGTTTCTACCGGAGAGTCAAGACGAAAACGTGTGCCAACCCCTATGCATAAGTTCACGAGGTCACGGAACTCGCAAGTTGATCACCAAAACATACATCAAGTGGATCACATGATATCCCATTGTCACCATAGATAACCACGTGCAAGACATACATCAAGTGTTCTGAAATCCTTAAAGACTCAATCCGATAAGATAACTTCAAAGGGAAAACTCAATTCATCATAAGAGAGTAGAGGGGGAGAAACATCATAAGATCCAAATATAATAGCAAAGCTCGTGATACGTCAAGATCGTGCCGACTCAAGAACATGAGAGAGAGAGAGAGAGATCAAACACATAGCTACTGGTACATACCCTCAGCCCTGATGGTGAACTACTCCCTCCTCATCATGGAGAGCGCCGAGATGATCAAGATGGCCACCAGAGAGGGATTCACCCCTCCGGCAGGGTGCCATAACGGGTCTAGATTGGTTTTCGGTGGCTACGGAGGCTTCTGGCGGCGGAACTCCCGATCTATTCTAATCCTCAATGTTTTTAGGGTATATGGACATATATAGGCGAAAGAAGTCGGTCAGGGGAGCCACGAGCACTACTAGGGAAAGGGCTAGCAGCAGAGCGGGTTTTAGGTGTATCAGTAGCGTGCGAACCGGCGCTACTAATAAGGCGCTACAGCTAACACATAGCAGTAGCGCGTGCTCACCAGCGCTACTGCTACACAAGTGTAGCAGCAGCGCGCTTAGTGGAAGCTCGCTACTGCTAATAGCTATAGCGCGCTTCTTCCGTGCGCGCTACTGCTACTACCGCGCTGCTGCTAACTTTTCTCCACTCGCTACTGCTAATTTTAGTAGTTTTTTGTTTTTTTCGGCATATTTGTTTTGTATTTGAATAGGCTTTATAGAAGAATCTTTAGCACATACAAATGTCATCATGATACACATACAAATGCCTGCGAGACCAGAGATGTAATCATAGCATATACATACAAATAGTCTCATCATAATCATCATCCAACACAAAGTGGTCTCTCGTCATCATCTCGAAAATAGCGATACAAGTCTCGATTACTTGCAAATACATCGTCATCCATCTAAAAAATGATATACGCGGGAAGAGCTATCACTTTGAGTACATGAGTTCGTATCCCTCTCTCGCATTAGCGTGAACCTCAACTAACTACTGCCTATCGCTCGGAAACCGGAAACCGGTACACCTGGGCCTGACACTCCGGCCACTTGTCATATATATACTCCTGGCGTAGCACTTCTTCGCCATCTATGATCTATGCACCTGCATCGTCACATGAGTCGATGATATGCAACATATATAGTTGAGCAACAGAAAGAGACAGACTTGGCAAAAATAGAAACAACATATCATAAGCATAAATAACAAAGTTCATTGTACCCCAAAATGCCCTAACTAGAGTGATTTTCGCTAGTCGAGGAGGAGGATGGTTTAATTACATCACAAATAAAGTTTCACCGTGCATAACTCAAATTTTGTCATACAGAAAGTATGGACTAAATGGACACATTGTCATATATCGACAATCACTCCAACATGTCGTTCCATCCATCCAAGTCAGGGAGATAGTCCTTGAGCTTAGTGAAAGGCTTCATGTCGAGACGCTGAGAGGCTATCCATGTTCGGACGTCTTCCTGCGACATTTATCCTTCTCCGTAGAACATCCCTGTTTTTCTGACGACCTCCTTCATGATGATTTGGGCAAGTTCGCATTGGATGTTATAGAACTTAGCTCGAAGTCGATGATCCTCGATATCTCCTATGTCCTTTGCCCATTGCAGAATATCGGCATCGCCGGATCTAGGTGACATGCGAAGGTTCTAGTGATCCCGTCTGTACTCAAGCATGTGGTGTAGGACATAGAATCCATCATTAAGAGAATCGTTCAGTTGCTGGATGCAGCAGAAGTCGGTCTTATGGCCGAAGGCGGCCCTGCCGCCCCTTGTCTTCTTGTCCCTGACCTCTCCACCCCTTGCTTGGTAGTAAAACGTAGCACTATCGAGAACATCCTTGATGTGGGTGTAATCCTTTTTATGAATGTTCTTCGACGAGTCCAAGTAAAGAGTGGGAGAATCGGGGGTAGAGGATGATGAGGACGGCGCGCCCGCCGCTGCGCAAAACAAGTACACCTCAATTTAATTAGCCTCCACTGTGCAAATGAATGATTGAAATCGAAGGAAAGATAGCAGCGCGGATGACTTACACGGGATGATAAGGCACGAGAATCTCCTCCTTGTCCTTATTAGCGAGCATGAAAGTGACGATGTAATCCCTCGCGTATTCACGGTGCTTTGCGCAGACTTCCAAGAAGCCCTCGTGCATGTAGTGTGGGTCAGCGACATAGATATTAGATATCTGCTCAACCCCGATGATGAAGTTCATGTGCAAGGCATAAAGGCAGACAAACGTAAAATCCAGCTTCTTCACGTGAAACATGTCGAATATGTAATCAAATCAGAGGAAGGACTTATCCGCGGGGAAGCTGTCGACGTACGACATTTGCCGCAGAATGTTAACCACGTAGAGTGGGTATCCTGGATCTTTCAAGGCGATGAGGCCTTTCTCTACCCGCAGCACATCGTCATGAAGTCTCCTTAGATCGCCGAATCTGGCCCGTAGCGCTGTTGCGGGTAGGATTGGTTGACCCGGGATATGCCATTTATCCGCATCAGGGATATCTATACGGTCCTGAAGTCGAGGCTTCTGAGGCGGCTGGATCATAGAATCAACTTTTTTGCCTTTCCTCGCTCTCTTCCTAGACTTCTTTACTACCAGAAGGTCGTCCATAATACGTTGAGACGGCAATTCAGGCACCGACTCATGACGCTCAAACCCTGAGGAGGCGCCAGTATAGACATACTGTTCAGCGCCATTGTCGTCCTCATCCTCATCCATGGCAACGTCATCAGCGACTAATGGAGCCTCCTCCTTACCCCGTCCGCTATCACCCAACCCGACACCCGACGCTAATTGGATAGGTGGGGTGTTGATGTTCATACCTTGCTGAGGCTGCGTGCTTGTGGGTGTGCTCCCGGCTACCTCCAGACGAAGCAGACTCTTTGGCCACAACATCACCCACCCATTGCAACAATCACCAAGCCACCGCGGTGTCTCGTTGTCATCCCCCGCTAGTATTGGAGGAGGCAAATTCTCGTGGCCCGGTTTGACACTGGCCACGGAAACCTTGAAGACGTTCGGGGGGATCGGCCGGCTGTGGAACAATGGTTCCTTCGGCTTCATTATCGTCGCCTTCCCCACGTCCACCATCTGGTCGCCGATGGTGTACAATATGGTGCACGGGGTTTCGTCGGCCTGCAAAGAAAAGTCTGCGACGTGAGACATCCGAAAGGCAACAAAAACTGGAGATTATACATTTATATTGAAGGGGGCCGGTGTGACAGATACCGTGAGGGCGTCGAGCTCAGCCAAAGATGAAGCACCACCGAGCACATCCGGTGCGGGAGCAGGTGCGGGAGCCGGTGCGGGAGCAGGTGCTGGTGCAACGCTAGTGGAGCTGCTCCCCAAGAAGTCGGCAAGGGGAGAGTCCTCTGCATTATTTTCTGGATTTTGCCTTGTCCAAGTGATAACGCCCGTCACCAAGGAAGTAGACAAATCTGCAACCACCTGTTTTGCGGCAGCTACCGCTGTTGCGACTGTTTGAGATGATTTCTTCTCAACCGCAATCTCAACCTTCTTGTCGATGTTTTCTTTAGTTAACCTCCGTCTTTCCTTTCTCTCCTCCATGGTCTCACGGTATTACTTCTTCCACGTGGCGCCGTCTCCGACACCGTGCACGTGCCCATACGATGGTCGAGTATCCACCGGTTGTCGTTTCAATATGTTCAACGCCCGATTGAATGGAGTGTCCCACTTGGGCCTCACCAATGCCTCAGACGGCGAGTCGCTTTCGGCTGCAATCCGGTGCTGCTCTCTCTACAAAAGGCACAAGGATCGTTTACAAATATGACTAACGTGTGCAGTCGAATTGATTAGAAACTAAAATTACCAGCAGTTTCATGAACTCTGTAATGACCGGTGTTGTCTCGTAAACCTTGTTCACTAGGTCCCAATGGCGCCGGGCCCTGAGGACGTCACGCTCCTGCGGGACGGTGAAATCCGCCAAGGGGTCTGGGATGCGAAGACTCGCGGCTTCCATGTCCTCCTTGGCCCATTTGGACCTCTTTCCACCGTAACCATGGCTTCCGAGGTGGTGGCTCCCAATGTTCCTCTCTTGAAGCCCCTTCACGTACTGAGACTTTTTTTGGCAGCTTCGGCCTTGCAAGCCTCCTTGAATATTCGAAACTGCTCTTCCGTGATTGTCGGATTATCCTTTACAATCTCAGAGTAGGGTTCCTTCTTGTCGATGATCTTTGCTTTCACTCGATTTTTCCAGGCGGCCAACGTGTTGCTAAACTTGGTCATGCCGTGTTTGTTTATCTTCTTCATTGTCGGGTCCTCATCTGGATCTTCATAATCCTTCTCATTCCGGTCCGGGAACAAGAATATCTGGTGAAACTTCTTTAGGAGGGGGCTCCTCATATTTTCTATCTTCGGTAGTTTCTCATTGTTGATGGTGGCGGTTGTCCGTACGATGCAGCCTATTCGATTGCCGTAGCATCGACGCGCTTCCTCGGGCGCCTTTGGCTCAAAATTGTCGTCATCCACCTCCATGACCACCAGTCTAGTAGTCTTGAGTTTGTTAGGAAGCCGTTGCCTCTTTGCTTTCTGTTCTACACTGGCTCCGCTCCCCGAGGCAGCGCCGGTCTCAGTCTTAGCGCCGGTCTCGATGCCGGTCTGAGTCTCAGCGCAGGTCTCAGTCTCAGCACCAGTCTCAGTCTCAGCGCCGGTCTCGATGCCAGTCTGAGTCTCAGCGCCGGTCTCAGTCTCAGCACCGGTCTGCGTGTCGGTCTCAGTCCCCGATGCCACCGGTTGATCGTCGGCAAGGCTAAAAAATTCGTCTGCCGCCCAGTAGACGTCATCGCAATCACCAGAACCATGTCCTTCATCGTTGCTAGCCATGTTTCCTACGATTAAATCTAGTAAATTAATTCTAGACCTAATAAAATGAATAATGACATACAAAAGGCCTATGTTTTGTAGGAACGTTGACTCCTTCCTGGTGCGGCAAATCCCGGGCACTCGATATGTCCTAGTTTGTAGCACAAGTCATGCGAAATTCACGGAAAATTTCGGCATGACCTTTGCTAAAAAGTGGACAAATCGAGAACCTGAAATTTGCCAGAACGGAAATGAATCAACATTCCGGCAAAACATATATAGGCCACTCAGCTTCATTCAATCAACAAAGCCACTTGGGCACAAACAACATGACCACTTCAATGGAAAGATATAATCAACAATAAAAGTCTAGGAAGGGATCATCTTTAAAATAAAACTTGCCTAAATAACCTAGATAGTTAACCTAATTAAACTAGTTAACCTGACTAGTTCTCTCTCAAAGCCGTAACTAAATTTTTGCACTAACCTAGGTAATTAACCTAATTAAGCTAGTTAACCTAACTACTTCTCTGTCAAAGCCCTAACTAAATTTTTGCCCTAACCCAGATAATTAACTTAATTAAACTAGCTAACCTATGCATGAGAGAGGAGGGGTGGGGGCTTACAGAGGATGGCTCCGGTGGTGGCGAGGGAGGCAGTGGTGGCGAGGGAGGCAAGGGCGTCTCCGGTGACGGCGAGGGAGGCAGTTGTGGCGAGGGAGGATCCGGTGGCGTTGACGGTGGCTCCGGTGGTGTTGATGAGGCCGCGCGGCTCCGTGGCGTTGGGGGCGGCTCCAGTGGCGTCGACGGCGCACGGCTCTGGTGGCTACGGGGGCGTCGACGTCGGCAGGAGACGGCGGCGAAGTGGGGCAATGGCGAATCGGGGAGACGGCGGCGGGGTGGGTCGAGAGATTTGGGGGGCAATTGGTGGCCGGGGGGGGGGGGGGAAACGGTTTTTTGGTTAAGTCAAAACTAGTGGTAGCGTGTTTCGCAGAACGCGCTATAGCTAAGGTAGCTATATCGCTTTTTCCAAAACGCGCTACTGCTATACATATGTAATTTTCTCTCTTTTTTATTTCCTTTTCTGTTTCTATAGCGGGGGTCCTGGAAATGCGCTGCAGCTGCGTTAGCTACAGCGCCTCTTACTAACACACGCTACAGCTAAGCCTTTCTCTATTTTTCTGCTTTTTCATTTATTTTGCTTTACATTTTCTTTTTTTCTTTCTCCTTTTTCTGTTTCTTTAATTTTCATTTACTTTTCTATTTGTTTTTCATTTTATTTTATTTCCATTAACAGTAGCGCTGTTACACAGAAACGCACTACTACTCATGCCCTAGCGGTAGCGCGCTTCCTACAAGGCCGCTACTGCTATGCGTAGCCCGTCGTTCCAGCAATGGGAATATTAGTAGTAGCGCTTTTACGGGCACACGCGCTACTGCTAGGATCGTATCTGCAGCGCGGTTTATTCTGAACTGCTACTGCTATCTAGCACTAGCGCCCTCTTTTAACCCGCGCTGTTGCTAAATTTCTGTGTATAAGGTTTTCCCTAGTAGTGGAGGGGCCCACGAGGGTGGGGGGCGCGCCTCCCTGCCTCATGGCTTCCTCGAAGCTTCCCTAACGTCTACTCCAAGTCTCCTGGATTGCTTCCGTTCCAAAAGTAACTCCCCCGAAGGTTTCATTCCATTTGGACTCAGTTTGATATTCCTTTTCTTCGAAACACTAAAATAGGCAAGAAAAAAGAAATTTGGGTTGGGCCTCCAGTTAATAGGTCAGTCCCAATAATAATATAAAAGTGTTTAGTAAAGCCCATAAACATCCAAAACAGATAATATAATAGCATGAATACTTCATAAAATATAGATACGTTGGAGACGTATCAGCATCCCCAAGCTTAATTCCTGCTCGTCCTCGAGTAGGTAAATGATAAAAGAAAGAATTGATGAAGTGTGAATGCTAGCAGGTGCACAAGTTTGATCAATGGTAATTTCAATCACCTTTTCTAGCATCAAGTAACAAGCTATTCACATGTTAAAGTATAGATCATAAATTTTCTTGAAAACTAACAAACCATGTTATTAGTCATCAAACAATTACAATTCATCTTATTTTCTGGAAGGGTCTATGTCAAAGCTTTGATTCAGCAAACTTCACATACTCAACTATCATTTAGTCTTTCACAATTGCTAACACTCACATGATATTTATGGTTTGAAAGTTTTAATCAGACACAGAGAAAGATAGGGTCTTATAGATTCGCCTCCCAACCTTTTACCTCAAGGGTAATGTCAACAATAATAGTTCATGATGCCTTACATCCAATTGGATATATATATATGAGGATCTTTCCAACACAATGTGCTTGCCAATGGATAAAATATAAAAAGGAAAGGTGAAGATAACCAGACTCTTGCATAAGGTATAAGACAAGAATAAAAGATAGGCCCTTCATAGAGGGAAGCAGAGGTTGCCATGCGCTTTTATAGTTAGATGCACAAAATCTTAATGCGAAAGAACGTCACTTTATATTGCCACTTGTGATAGGGACCTTTATTATGCAGTCCGTCGCTTTTATTACTTCCTCATCACAAGATCGTCTAAAGCTTATTTTCTCCACACTAATAGATCATACATATTTAGAGAGCAATTTTTATTGCATGCACCGATGACAACTTACTTGAAGGATCTTACTCAATCCATAGGTAGGTATGGTGGACTCTCATGGCAATACTGATTTAAGGGATGTTTGGAAGCACAAGTAGTATCTCTACTTGGTGCAAATAATTTGTCTAGCATGAGGGGGAAAGGCAAGCTCAGCATGTTGAATGATCCATGACAATATACTTTATTTCAGATATAAGAAAACATAACCCATTACATTGTCTTCCTTGTCCAACATCAACCTTTTACCATGTCATATTTTAATGAGTGCGCACAATTACAATAGATGTCCAAGTTACCAATACAATGTTTGCTAACCTTCAATAAATTTACCACCTCTACTTCTTATATGTGAAGTCATTACTCCCCATGGGATAAGCATATGAAACATATATAATTTCAGATTTATTATATTCAATTCATTCAACCATTTACTCATAGGATATATGTGAAGCACGTGAATGAATAACAAACTTCTCCGAAAGATATAAGCGAAGATCAATGAGTAGTTAAATATTTATTTAGCTATGTGAAGACTCTCCCATTAAATAATTTCAGATCTTGATACTTTATTCAAACATCAAGCAAAACAAAATAAAATGACATCTAAGAGTAGCAAACATCATGTGAAGAAGCAAAAACATAGGATCAACCGATACTAACCGATAGTTGTTGAAGAAGAAAGGTGGGATGCCAACCGGGGCATCCCCAAGCTTAGACACTTGAGACTTCTTGAAATATTATCTTGGGATGCCTTGGGCATCCCCAATCTTGAGCTTTTGTGTCTCCTTAATTCCTCTCATATCATAGTCTCCCTAAATCTCAAAAGCTTCATCCACACAAAACTCAACAAGGACTCATGAGATAAGTTAGTATAAACCAATGCAAAAACCTTATCATACTCTTATGTAGCAAATCACTAAAATTATTAATCAACATTGCATACTAAATGCATGCGTATATTTAATAGTACTATCCTAAAATAGAATCATTAAACAAGCAAACATATGCAAACAATGCAAACATAACAACAATCTGCATAAACAGGACAGTCTGTGAAGAATGCAGCAAGATCCATACTTTCCTAGCTCCAAAAATTATGAAAGAAAATTCCCACTGTAGTAAATTTAGCAGAGATTGTTACGCAAAATGTTTCAACATTTTATCACATTCTGACTTTTCTAGGGAATTTTTGTAACAGTGGTAAACTTTCTGTTTTCAAACAGCAACATGTAGACTTGTAAAATAGGCATACTAAAGGCCATCAATGCCACTTTTATTGAAATAAAAGATGCAAAACATTGTTCTAAATAACAGCAAGAAAATCCTAACAAAATAAATTGACGCTCCAAGCAAAACACATATCATGTGGTGAATAAAAATATAGCTCCAAGTAAAGTTACCGATGAACGAAGACGAAAGAGGGGATGCCTTCCGGGGCATCCCCAAGCTTAGGCTCTCGGTAGTCCTTGAATATTACCTTGGGGTACCTTGGGCATCCCCAAGCTTAGGCTCTTTGCCACTCCTTATTCCATAGTCCATCAAATCTTTACCCAAAACTTGAAAACTTCACAACACAAAACATAACAGAAAACTCGTAAGCTTCGTTAGTATAAGAAAATAAATCACCACTTCAAGGTACTGTAATGAACTCATCATTTATTTATATTGGTGTTAAACCTACTGTATTCCAACTTTTCTATGGTTCATAAAATCTATTACTAGCCATAGATTCATAAAAATATGCAAACAACACACAAAAAACAGAATCTGTAAAAAAAAAGAACAGTATGTAGTAATCTGTAGGTTTCGAATACTTCTGGAGCCCCAAAAATTCTAAAATAAATTTCTAGACATGAGTAATTTATCTATTAATAATCTTCAAATATAATTAACTAAATAGCACTCTCCAGTAAAAAATGGCAGAAAATTTCGTGAGCGCTAAAGTTTCTGTTTTTTATAGCAAGATCGCAAAGACTTTCCTCAAGTCTTCCCAAAGGTTCTACTTGGCACAAACACTAATTAAAAGCATAAAACCACATCTAAACAGAGGCTAGATGACTTATTTATTACTAAACAGAATCAAAAGGCAAGGAAAAAAAATAAAATTGGGTTGCCTCCCAACAAGCGCTAACGTTTAACGCCCCTAGCTAGGCATGATGATTTCAATGATGCTCGCATAAAATATGAGAATGAAACATAAAGAGAGCTCATGAAGAATATGAATAGCACATTTAAGTCTAACCCACTTCCTATGCATAGGGATTTTGTGAGCAAAAAATTTATGGGAACAATTATCAACTAGCATAGGAAGGCAAAACAAGCATAACTTTAAAACTTTAAGCACATAGAGAGGAAACTTGATATTATTGTAATTCCTAAAAGCATATGTTCCTCCCTCATAATAATTTTCAGTAGCATCATGAATGAATTCAAAAATATAACTCTCACATAAATCATTCTTTTCATGATCTACAAGCATAGAAAATTTTCTACTCTCCACATAAACAAAATTCTTCTCATTCATAATAGTGGGAGCAAGCTCAAAAAAATAATTATTATGTGAGGCATAATCCAATTGAAAGTTAAAATCATGATGGCAAGTTTCATGGGTATCATTATTCTTAATACCATACAAGTCATCACAATAATCATCGTAGATAGCAACTTTGTTCTCATAATCGGTTGGAACCTCTTCCGAAATAGTGGAATCATTACAAAATAAAGTCATGACCTCTCCAAATCCAATTTTATAATTATCACAATAAGATTCAACACCCTCCAAAATAGTGGGATCATTACTTCCTAAAGTTGACACTCTACCAAACCCACTTTCATCAACATAATCATCATAAATAGGAGGCATGCTATCATCATAACAAATTTTCTCATCAAAACATGGGAGACAAAAAATATCATGTTCATCAAACATAGCTTCCCAAAGCTTGTGGCTTTGCATATCATTAGCATCATGGGGATTCAAGGAATTCATACTAACAACATTGCAATCATGCTCATCATACAATGATTTAGTGCCAAACATTTTATAGATTTCTTCTTCTAGCACTTGAGCACAATTATCGGAATCCTTATTATCACGAAAGACATTAAAAAGATGAAGCATATGAGGTACCCTCAATTCCATTTTTTGTAATTTTCTTTTATAAACTAAACTAGTGATAAAACAAGAAACTAAAAGATTCAATTGCAAGATCTAAAGATATACCTTCAAGCGCTAACCTCCCCGGCAACGGCGCCAAAAAAGAGCTTGATGTCTACTACACAACCTTCTTCTTGTAGACGTTGTTGGGCCTCCAACTGCAAAGGTTTGTAGGACAGTACCAAATTTCCCTCAAGTGGATGACCTAAGGTTTATCAATCCGTGGGAGGTGTAGGATGAAGATGGTCTCTCTCAAACAACCCTGCAACCAAATAACAAAGAGTCTCTTGTGTCCCCAACACACCCAATACAGTGGTAAATTGTATAGGTGCACTAGTTCGGCGAAGAGATGATGATACAAGTGCAATATGGATAGTAGATGATGGTTTTTGTAATCTGAAAATATAAAAACAGCAAGGTAACTAATGATAAACGTGAGCACAAACGGTATTGCAATGCTAGGAAACAAGGCCTAGGGTTCATACTTTCACTAGTGCAAGTTCTCTCAACAATAATAACATAATTGGATCATATAACTATCCCTCAACATGCAACAAAGAGTCACTCCAAAGTCACTAATAACGGAGAACAAACGAAGAGATTATTGTAGGGTACGAAACCACCACAAAGTTATTCTTTATGATCAATCTATTCAACAGTTCGTACTATAATAACACCTTAAGACACAAATCAACCAAAACCCTAATGTCACCAAGATACTCCGATGTCACCTCAAGTGTCCGCGGGTATGATTATACGATATGCATCACACAATCTCATATTCATCTATTCAAACCAACACAAAGTACTTCAAAGAGTGCCCCAAAGTTTCTACCGGAGAGTCAAGACGAAAACGTGTGCCAACCCCTATGCATAAGTTCACGAGGTCACGGAACTCACAAGTTGATCACCAAAACATACATCAAGTGGATCACATGATATCCCATTGTCACCATAGATAACCACGTGCAAGACATACATCAAGTGTTCTGAAATCCTTAAAGACTCAATCCGATAAGATAACTTCAAAGGGAAAAATCAATTCATCACAAGAGAGTAGAGGGGGAGAAACATCATAAGATCCAAATATAATAGCAAAGCTCGTGATACGTCAAGATCGTGCCGACTCAAGAACATGAGAGAGAGAGATCAAACACATAGCTACTGGTACATACCCTCAGCCCCGATGGTGAACTACTCCCTCCTCATCATGGAGAGCGCCGGGATGATGAAGATGGCCACCAGAGAGGGATTCCCCCATCCGGCAGGGTGCCAGAATGGGTCTAGATTGGTTTTCGGTGGCTACGGAGGCTTCTGGCGGCGGAACACCCGATCTATTCTGATCCCCGATGTTTTTAGGGTATATGGACATATATAGCCGAAAGAAGTCGGTCAGGGTAGCCATGAGGGGCCCACGAGGGTGGGGCGCGCCCAGGGGGTAGGGCGCGCCTCCCTGCCTCGTGGCTTCCTCGAAGCTTCCCTGATGTCTACTCCAAGTCTCCTAGATTGCTTCCATTGCAAAAATAACTCTCCTGAAGGTTTCATTCCGTTTGGACTCCGTTTGATACTCCTTTTCTTCGAAACACTGAAATAGGCAAGAAAACAACAATTTGGGCTGGGCCTCCGGTTAATAGGTTAGTCCCAAAAATAATATAAAAGTGTTTAGTAAAGCCCATAAACATCCAAAACAGATAATATAATAGCATGAATACTTCATAAATTATAGATACGTTGGAGACGTATCAAAGCGCGTAAGAACTCTATGAGTGCACTGAGCACGTCTACAAGCTCGGTTGAGCTCGACGGCAACCGCATCGACGGTGGCGAGCGGCGCGATGGTTCGGTAATGACGGAGACGACACGAAGAGCGAGGTATAGCCTGGGGAAGAAGCAAGGGAGAGAGGGGGAGGTGCTCACAGCGTCCCTGCAGAGGTGCTAGAGTGGGCTCGGGGAAGAACTCACCGGGGCGAACCGTCGACGGTGTCCGTCGGGCTGAGGAGGACGTCGGTGGCGGGGACGGTGTCTGGCTAGAGCTGGTAGCAGCTGACGACGTGGTCGACGACAGGGAAGCAGGCGGTCAAGGTCCTAGGGCGCGGGGGTGAAGAAGAGCGCATGGGTGACGGCGACCATGGCGACGGCGGGACGTGGCCGAAGTGGATCTGGAGCCGAAGGGCGAGGGGCGCGTGAGGGAGGGAGAGGGGATTAGGGTTCGGCGATGGGAAAGGGCACCGGGGTTTTGTAAAAGGGACGGCTAGGCGATGGCCGACGCGTGGCCGCCGATGGGGCGATGGCCGCCACGATCCCCCTCGTGAACAGGGGGAGGAGGGAGGGGTATGTGTGCTGGCCGGTTTTTGCTTAATGGGCCAAAGGTCCAGTAGTTTAGGTCTTTTGTTTTTCATTTACTCACCTCTTTTTATTTTCTTTCCCCATTTTTATTTAATTTCCACAATATTCTAGTTTAGTTGAAATACAAAAGTAGTTTATAATTAGTATTTCTATCTATACCTCTGCTGCAAAAAGTATCGCTCACATATAAAATAGTTTAACATTTTAGAAATTAAAAAGGCATTTATATAATTTTTTAAAAGCCACTGATATAATTATTTTTTTATCGCTTAAACCTTTTATAAAAATTCTGGTTTCCTCACCAATAACACCTATGAATTATTTGCCACAGTTTGCACATTTTACTTTTGACATTTGAAAAACTTTTCATTTTGATTTTATCTAAAATTTGAATTCGAAGCTTTCGAATCTAAGAGAGGCTAGCAACAGTAATAGTGGTGACATGGCACCATCAACATTGTATTATTGTAGCTAAATTATCCGGGCGTTACTCTGATCCCACTAGCCTCAAGCGCGGTGAGGACTATCCTGATGAATGGGCAAAATGTCAAGCGAAGCTAGCCAAAATGGCTAAATAAGCAGTGAGGAAATTTAATGAAGACTCTGCTGCTGTTGAGGCCTCTGCAAGGAAGCCAAGGAAATCGATGCAAAATAAGCCTGCTCACAAACCATCAAGTTCCAGAGCAATGCCCTCACGGCCAAGCTCTTCAATGCCCCCACGACCAATTCCTCAAGCTGCCCCAATTCCTCAAGTCGTAAAAACCTCAGCTCCTCCGGCAAAGTCCTCAGCACCTGTGCATATCGCCTCGTGTCAAAGGAACAGAGGCATGTCAATTGCTTCAGGAGCCTCTGCAAGTTCTTCAGCTCCTGTGCAATCCTCAACTGGCCCCTCTCTGCTGAAGACAAAGGCCACTGCTGGACAAGGCATTAGACCAAGTCCTCATAAGAAGCAGGTTGCCTTTCATGTATAGTCCAGTGATGACGAAGCTGATGATGAAGAACTTGAAGAAATCATCAGATACAGACAACAAAGGGCCGCTAGATCCAAAGGCACAAACGTGCCATTGATGTTGGATCCAAAGATGATCCTTGAGTATATTGATCTCTGGCACAAGGACCCCAACACACCTGTGCTTGACTTCAAGCTCACTCCTGGCCAAAGTCACATGCTGACCGCCTTCATTGGTGAAGAAAAATGGAAGTTTGAGAAGGCCATGCAACTAAAGAAAGCTCAATACAAAAAGGAGCGCTTTCTGAAGAAGAATGTTGTCAATATGAAAACTGATGAACTTGTTGCTATACAAACTGAGATCAAAGGACTCAGTGATGAATTCAACGTCTACCGCACAGATTGGCTTGGAGCCAAAGTCAGATTTGTGAAGTTGGTAGAGAAATTTACTTCACATAATGCTGCATCATCACAACACGAATCTCCTCAGGGTGAAGCATCTGCTCAGCCCACTGAAGAACATGCCAGCACCGCTAATGAAGATACGGCTGCTGGTGAAACTGCAAGTACCAGGGCTGATGAAGTTATTCTAGCCGCTAATGAAATTACCAGGGCAACCACTAGTGTTGCGCCTGAAGAACAAGCCAGGCCAGCTGTAGCATCGAACGCTAGGCCTGAAGTAACTAAACCAATCAGGGCAACTGCACCGGTTGTGCCTGATGAAAATGAACCAATTTCCTCTGCTCCTCCTGCACCAATGCCAAGTCGCACTCTTCCTTCTGCATCAGAAGTGAAGAAAACCAAAGCTGCGGAGAGAGCAGTTGTGAAGAAAAGGAAAGCATCCGCCACCTCAGAGTCTTCAGCACCAAAGAAGACAAAGACTCTGACAAGTTCTTTTCAGAATCCAATTGATGCTATTCTTGTTTCGTGCATGCCATCAAAGGAGCTCATATCCTTTGGTGAAGATTATGAAATAGCAAATGAATCAGATGAAGAAGATCCTTCTCCTGCTTCGATAGAGCAGTTGGATGAAGAAATTGAAGTGGATAACATCCCTTCAACTCTACTAGTATCCTCACCCATGCCTCAGCTCACTGCTGAAGAGGCCGGCGTTGAAGAAATAAATGATAAAGCAGAAGACGTGGACATTGGGTGCTCCACTCCGGTTCTGAATGATGACTATTGGGACAGTCAGCACCCGAACTCACCATTGTTCACCCCACTACAATAGATTCCTCAGTCCCCTGTCCAGACTGAAGAAATTCAAATGGGCTCTGACGAACCTCAAGCCACACCTTCCTTTCATGAAGAAATTCCAGCCACTAGTGCTGATGCTGATGTTGCTGAAGAGATGAGGACCCAGGCTGCCACTGAAGATGTTGGCAATGAAATTCCCCAGCCTGTGGTTCCTGAGATTGTGATTCCTGAAACTGTGAAGGCATCGACTGATACTCCTCAGTCCAAGCCGAAGAATCCCTTCTCCAAAAAGCAGAAATCCAAAGCAAATGACTTCTTTCACGAGCATGTGTTCTTCACTGATTACACTCCATATGAATATGCTCGTCTTCGAAGGAAGCGTTTCTAGACAGCAAGTCAGATGAATTTCTATTCCTCTCTGCTTTTTGACAAAGACATGATCTTTGACCACGAGCATATTCCTCATATTGGCATGGAATCGCTGCCTTGCTTCACGCCAGTCCTCAGTGTTCTTCATGACATTGGGCTGCTAAACTTATGCATCGACATCGTAGACTGGAATGAAGAACTAATTCTTTAGTTCTACGCCACACTGCACATCACCGGCAATGCTGAAGAGTGAATTCATGGCTACTGGATTGGATGGCAAAGAACACGCACTACAAAGCACCGGCCTCTGAATTGCTTCATGCACTGCATGTCAGTACTCCCCTTGAAGGTGCACAACTCATTTACCATGAACCTGAGCTATTGGGTCACTATATGCAAGTGCTAATGAAGCCGCTGAAGCCTGGTCAAGCACCCAGAACCAAATTCCTTGTGAAGGAATTACTCTATGTGCCAAGAACCATCTATAGAATTCTGACCAAGACCCTGAGTCCTATCAAAGGCCACGATTCTAATGAATAAGAAGTCGTTGGCATCATGAAGAATTTTTTATTCAACATCATCCATGGCTATAACAGCTTGGATTTTTGCCCTTTTCTTTTTCCTTTGATTTTCTAGGATTTCTTGTTTTGTTTTGCTTTTCCGTGGCTATGTGGTTCTGAAACTTGGGAAGATCATGTCTTCCTAGGTTTCATAGTGGCTTTTCACCCTCTTCATCATCCCAAGATCACGTCATTTCCATCTTTGACCTAACCCAATATTCTTTTTATTGGGAGTATTCCTTTTCTGATAAAGGAATAACCCTTAAAACCCTAGGTTGTGGAGCAACCTATATTTCTATCACTCCAAAAATTACCAAATAAATCTCATAAATTGTTTGGGTAATATATTCCTCAAATATGGAAAAATATATCATTGACCATGTTTCCCATCATGCTCAATAAATTCATTTCCTATTCTTTTCTAAATGGCACATTGTGAAGCAAGTGCTATTTATCTTTGCCCATTTAAACCCAACCTTCTTGGAAATCTTTTCCTGTCCAAATAAGTGCCTCATGCCAAAATTCAACTCAATTTTCCTAGTAAATATTCCTGAGCAATTTTTCTAAGTTCCTGTATGAGGGAAGTGATTGTGAAGGATGTACAAGCTATGCATTTCCAAATGAGTTGAAATTTTGCAAGGAACTTTATATGATCAAATCATGACTCTCCACAAAATATGAGCTCATGTAACTCATCTATGTGAGCCCAGATCCAAATCTTAGTTTGTGGTCAGATTTTCAGATTGTGAAGAAACTATATTTTATATTGCTTCAATTGAGCTGAAACTTTACCAAGACATGATTCTACCTATATCAACTCCCTCCACCAAGTTTTACCTCAATTGGTAAATCCAATTTCCTTGTGTAAGTTTTCCAAGTTTTTGTCCAGAATGAAGCTTTGTGAAGCAAGTGCCACTTTGGTATTTCCAAATAGCATGAAACTTTTACAGCAGCTTCATATCATCATATAACCCCTCTATGCAAAATGTCAGATCAGAGAAATCAAGTATGTGAGTGTATCATCCAGATCCCTAATTCTGGCCAGCTTGGCACTTTCTACAGCAACCCTCATCTAAACTCCTCCTCTTGGTCTAATTTTTGGTGATCAACATCACCTTAGTATGTGATCATCACCAGACAAACTCATTACCACATTACCTAGCTGGTTTAACCACAGTAAATTACAAACACCTTCTTACTGATTTACATTGGAGCTAAGTGCAAATCTCTTCTTTGCCCCTGGACCGATTTATTTCCTCATTTTGAGTAAGGGTACGACGGTCTATCTACTAGACATGGTCGGCCACGCCAAAGAGCGCCGCTTGCGCTAGTGCGCATGGTGATCACGCTTGCGTCATGGCTGAACACGTGCTCTGGCTTGTTCCGGCCACTGTTCTCGTCTCCTCCCTCCTCGTCTCAACCTTCATTCAAGTCCTGGAGCTCGCCCGTGATCGACTACATCACCCTGCGTCGCTGCTTCGTCATGGTTCGCCATCAATGCGCCGCTAGAACAATGCCCGTGCCTTGCTCAGCCCCTTACCTCTATTAGAGCACTGCTCAAGCTCGCTTGTGAGCTCCAGAGCCTTCCCCTCGGCTATATAAGCGTGCCCCGAGTCCCTCCGCACCTCAACCATCTCTCCCTCGCCTCATTTGCTCTCTGGAATCGCCCCATCTCGCCGGAGTTCGCCTCTATCCACCGTGACCACCTCGGCCTCGGCATGATTCTAGCCAACCTGAGTCTCCTCTCGCCCCCCTCCACGTCCTCTGTCTCCCCCTCGTTCCACTCAGCCGCCCCACCCACTTGCCCCCTCGCCGGAGTGCGTGCTTCGCCGAAGAGCACCACCGCCCACCCGTCCCGATCCTCCTCTTGGCATCACCTCTCCCCTCCACCCCTCTCCTCCCTGACAGCCGTGCTCCCTCTGAACGGGACCCCCTCGCCGCCCCGGTCCCGACGGTGCCCTCGGCTCGGCCAGAGAAGGCCGGAACTGGCCAGCCCCCGCGCCGCTTCCTCCCCTGCTCCTTCTTTGTATCGCATGGGAGCACAAGAGCGGGAGGAAGGAGACGACAGAGCTTGGCCCCTCCCCCTGCGCCTGGACCCCACCTGTAAGCCTCTCGTTCCCTCATCCACGTGGATAAGTGGAGACGTCTTTTCTGGAAATACGTTCTCGTTTTGAGAAAGTGTATTTTCTATCTATTGCGGCTGAAAATATGTTTTCCTTCACAGAAAACGTAATCTGGACGAAGGCATGTTCTGTTTTTCCTCTCCAGGGACCTGTTTGTGAAGAAATATTCACATATTGGTGCCTGATCTTCAACTCCTCACAACTTTTCAACCGTAACTCCGATCGAGGTGAAACCAGCGCTCACTTCTTCATCTCGTCGATCTCTATCTTTTGGTAACATTTTCACTAGGTGGACTCATAGTGAAAATGACCATTTTGCCCTTGCCTCTAATCAGCCCCCTCTGAGAGAGAACCGTCCGACGTTTTGTTCCGCGGTTTCACCGCACTTCTTCCTGGAGTCTCCGCCATCCCAGGCAAGCCACAATACCCACTTGCATGATAGTCATGCAGTATCCATGGTTTTCAACTTGAATATTTATTAAATGTTTTCTTGTTTAAAACATGGTTATCATTGTTCGGTAATGATTCTTGGCTAGTGCTTACTTTCTTGCTATGTTGTTATGCGATTGGTTTTCATGCCCTGCTAGTTGTTAGTATTCCTTTCATATGATTATGCTTGCTAGTAGTACATGTTGATGTTGGGAATGGTCTTCGGTGCATGACTGCCGTCTGTCCCGAGTACCATTGTTATGCTTGTTCCATTGCATCCAGTTGGTTAAATGCTTGCATGATGGCATTGTTGATATGTCTTGCATGATATTTATTATTAATGCTAGTGGTCATGCTATGTTTTGAAGAAGTATGTACTTATGATGTTCATGCTAGTCAGTATGCCATGCTTAGTTGGATATGATTCATTGTTGATATGGTGGGTAGTTATGTTGTACCCTCATGACTCTGTTGATATCATGCTCATGCATTGTAATTGTATCATGTTATTTTATCATGGCTCAGCATATTTGCATTCAAGTTTAACCGGATTAAATTGAACTTGAACAACTGTTCGCTGAGTCATGGTGCCACCATAACGAACTGACCAGTGCAACCACGCTTACCTTTATGGGAAGGTCCTAACTGGGTCCATTGTCGTGCCTCTCGCCGGTGCCTCCAACTACGGAAGGTTATGGGCGTGCGGTACCCTGGCCCGGTAAGAAGACATAACCTTGTGTGCCCGTTGTTGTTATTATGGATCCAGTCCCCGTGAGGAACGTTTTGGCCACGGCGGTGGTCGTTATGTCTTTGGTAGACATGGGGCAACCCCGGACTAGCCCAGTTGGGAGTGGGTCGGAGTGGCCTGGAGAGTGTCATGGAAGTAGATCGGTTTTGTCGGAACGCCGTTGGTCCACTCGAATGGGGGTGCGAGGCAATGGGTTCCGTAGTGTGGTACAGTTAACTAACCTCTGCAGAGTGTACATTAAATCTATCGATAGCCGCGCCCGCGGATAAGGGCCCAGTTCGTGTCGGTCACACTATGAGTCAATAGTAATAATAATAATGTGCTAAATAGCAACCCCAGTTCGAGGATGGGATAAGTTGGTTGTGATCGCCGGAAGGATCACCATTTGAGGCCTGGTATTGGTCGTGGTTGTGATCGCCGAAAGGATCACTATTTGTGACCAAGTGTTGGTCATGGTTGTGATCGCCGGAATGATCACCGTGGTATCGAGGATACCGAGTGGTTGGATATTCGTGATGTTGTGCGAGAATCGTGGGTAAAGATCAACCTCCTTGTGGTCATTTGATGATTAGTACGGTATTGTTTATACCAAGCTTTATTTGATCCTGAGATGATCGTGTAATGTCCGAAGTTGGTAAGTGATGCATGTGATGGTTACAACGTAACCCGAGCAGAATAAATGGTGCATGTACTATCATCATGTTGCATGCTAGTATCATTAGATTTATATGTTCATGCCATGATCATATTGTTCTAGCGATATTATGTTCATGTTGTTCATGCCATGTTTTTCTGATGATTTCATGATAATTCCTGCTTAATCTGTAATTGCCATGTTGTTGTTTGTCTTGAATGCTTTTGGTTATTGTGAGCTTGCAAGTACATTCAATGTACTTACCTGGCGTCTCATGCCAGTTTGCAGGTCGTGCCTGGATTGCTTGCTTGTTTGGTGTGGTTCCTGTGTACGCGAGCTAGGATAAACGTTCCAGCCAGAGTCCCTGCGGATTGGAGTCCATAATCTTCGTTCGTTGTTCCGCTGCCAGTAGTTGTTCCGCTGCTTCGAGTTGATATGCTGCTTGTATAGAGCAACCGTGGTTGGCGTAGTGTCGTCGTACCTATGTTATTCATTGTAATATCGGAACCCTTGTATTCATATTCGTGTTGTAATAGAGAGCTGGTTTGTTCTGTACTAAGCACTGCCGTATTCTGAAAGACTTCACCTCGATCTCCGGGCTGGAATACGGGGCGTTCCGGTTTTCTCTGAGCCGGGGTGCCACAGGCTTGGTATCAGAGCACATCTGGCTGTAGAGCGTCCTACTCCGCTGGAACGTTAGAAAACGGTAGTATAGGGTCTAGTTGTTGCCCTTGCTTCCTGCATTGGTTTGTTGCATTCACTACAAAAAAACACTTCTGTGATGATACGTGTTTGTCACAGTAGGTCGCGTTTTCTGTCTTGCATGTACATCCATGAAAAATTTATGACAAAATCAAGATAGTCATACCTGTGCTGTCATAGAAGTGTTCCATGCCATTGCCAAAATTATCATCACGGAAGTGTCCACATCCATGACGATAAATCGCGCGTCACAGAAGTGCTTTCGTCAAGGGTGACCGACACGTGGCATCCACCGTAACGGAACACCGTTAAGCTGTCGGGTCGAATTTTGGATCTGATAACCCATTAACAGCCACGACCAATGCCGATTTTCCATGTGTAAAATTCTCATTGGCTGACGAATCCACGCGTCAGCTCCGCGTTGGCACATGTGTCACTCATCCAACGGTCGAGATGGGCCTATGATATGTTGATGCGTGGACCGGCCCAAAAGTGGCCCACAAAGATTAAATGGGCCGGCCCAACCGAAGGCCCATAAGATTTAGCAGACCATAATTGGCTGGCCCAGCTAAAGGCCCACAAAATTTAGCGGACCATAATGGGCCGGCCCAGCTAAAGGCCCACAAGATTCTGCCGACCATAATGGGCCGGCCCAGCTAAAGGCCCAACATTCTCTGTCAAATCGGCCCGTCAACGGCCTGTCCTAAACTTGTGATCAACGCGGCCCATGGTCACTTCTGGCCCGTTAACAGTCCGCTAAGTAATTGGGACGAATTACGGCCCGGTGTATTTCCGGCCTGTTAAAGGTCCGACTTCATTTGGGCCCATTTACAGGCCATCAAAACTTTCGGCCCATAAACGACCGTGAAGGATTTGGGTCATATTCATCCATGTCTGACATTCGGCCTGTTAGAGGCCCACTATAGCTTTGGGCCACTTTCGGCCTGTTAACGCCTGACGTAAACCATGGGTCATCTGTGGCCCAACGTCATATCGGGCCCATTAACGGCCCATATAAAAATGATGATAATCTAGCCCGACCGAAGTTCCGGCCTGTTAAAGGCCTGTGTATTAGGTCAGCGCATTTACGGCCCGTCCGAATTTCGGCCTGTTAAAGTCCAGTGGGTTATTTGGCACAATCAGGGCCCAATCTCACTTTTGGTCTATTAAAAGCCCATATATTTTATGGGCTCGAGATATTTACACATGTAAACGGCCTATTTTTACTGAGGGCCCAAATTATGTTTAGTCCTGTTAAAGGCCCACTATGGGCACAGGCCTACCAGAAAAATATGAAAGCTTATGCTGATTTAGGCCCAGATATTTTTAGTGGGCTACATGCCAATTTGGGCCTGTAATCGTTTTTAGCCCAATTGGAATGGGCCCGACGAATGTTGGCATGTTGGGCTCCTACAAAGCTTTCGGCCAAATACATTACTAAGATAAACCTACACTATACAAAAATAGCATCGTAATTACTGCAGCCTGAGGCACCATCATTAATGTTGTATCACAACAAAATAAATTCCATGTTGGGGAACGTAGCAATAATTCAAAATTTTCCTATGTGTCACCAAGATCAATCTAGGAGATGCTAGCAACGAGAGAGAGGGAGTGCATCTTCATACCCTTGAAGATCGCTAAGCGGAAGCGTTACAAGAAAGCGGTTGATGGAGTCGTACTCGCGGCGATTCAAATCGCGGAAGATCCGATCTAGCACCGAATGGACGGCGCCTCCGCGTTCAACACACGTACAGCCCGGGGACGTCTCCTCCTTCTTGATCCATCAAGGGGAGAGGAGAAGTTGAGGGAGAACTCTAGCAGCACGACGGCATGGTGGCAATGGAGCTCGTGGTTCTCCAGCAGGGCTTCGCCAAGCACTATGGAGGAGGAGGAGGTGTAGCTGTGCCAGGGAAGAGGTGTGGCTGCCCACCCACCCCTCTACTATATATAGGGGCAAGGGGAGAGGGGGAGGCGCCCTAGGGTTTCCCCTAGGGGGCGGCGGCCAAGCAGATTGGATCTCCCTAGGGAAAATCCTAGGGAGACATCCCCCCCAAGCCAAGCAGGTGGAGGCTTGCCTCCCAAGCCTGGTGGAGGCACCCCGCCTCCCCAAGTAACATGGGAAAGGGTGTGGGGGCGCACCACCCCTTAGTGGGCTGGTTTGCCCCTTCCTCTTTGGCCCATGAGGACCTCCACCACTTGCCGGGGCTCCCGAAACACCTTTCGGTCATGCTGGCCATAGCCTGGTACCTCCAGAACACTTTCGGGCTCCAATACCCTTCGTCCAATATATCAATCTTCACCGCCGGACCATTCCAGAACTCCTCGTGATGTCCGGGATCTCATCCAGGACTCTGAACTACCTTCGGTAACCACATACTATTTCCCATAACAACTCTAGCGTCACCGAACCTTAAGTGTGTAGACCCTACGGGTTCGGGAACCATGCAGACATGACCGAGACACCTCTCCGGCCAATAACCAATAGCGGGATCTGGATACCCATATTGGCTCCCACATGTTCCACGATGATCTCATCAGATGAACCACGATATCGGGGATTCGATCAATCCCTATTCAATTCCCTTTGTCAATCGGTATGTTACTTGCCCGAGATTCGATCGTCGGTATCCCAATACCTCGTTGAATCTCGTTACCGGAAAGTCACTTTACTCGTTCCGTAACGCATGATCCCGTGACTAACTGCTTAGTCACATTGAGCTCATTATGATGATGCATTACCGAGTGGGCCCAGAGATACCTCTCCGTCATACGGAGTGACAAATCCCAGTCTCGATTCGTACCAACCCAACAGACACTTTCGGAGATACCTGTAGTGCACCTTTATAGCCACCCAATTACATTGTGAAGTTTGGTACACCCAAAGCACTCCTACGGTATCCGGGAGTTGCACAATCTCATGGTCTAAGGAAATGATACTTGACATTAGAAAAGCTTTAGCATACGAACTACACAATCTTGTGCTAGGCTTAGGATTGGGTCTTGTCCATCACATCATTCTCCTAATGATGTGATACCGTTATCAACGACATCCAATGTCCATGGTCAGGAAACCGTAACCATCTATTGATCAACGAGCTAGTGAACTAGAGGCTTACTAGGGACATGGTGTTGTCTATGTATCCACACATATATCTGAGTTTCCTATCAATACAATTCTAGCATGGATAATAAACTATTATCATGAACAATGAAATATAATATAATAATAACCAATTTATTATTGCCTCTAGGGCATATTTCCAACAGTCTCCCACTTGCACTAGAGTCAATAATCTAGTTCACAGCGCCATGTGATTAACACTCACAGGTCACATCACCATGTGACCAACATCCAAAGAGTTTACTAGAGTCACTAATCTAGTTCACATCACTATGTGATGAACACTCAATGAGTTCTGGGTTTGATCATGTTATGCTTGTGAGAGAGGTTGTAGTCAACGGGTCTGCCATATTCAGATCCCTATGTATTTCGCAAAACTTTATGTCATATCGTAGATGCTGCTACCATGTTCCACTTGGAGCTATTCCAAATTGTTGCTCCATTACATTTATCCAGTATCTCTACTCAGAGCTATCCGGATAGGTGTTAAGCTTGCATCGACGTAACTCTTTACGTCGAACTCTTTATCACCTCCATAACCGAGAAACATTTCCTTATTCCTCTAAGGATAATTTTGACCGCTATCTGGTGATCCACTCCTAGATCACCTTTGTACCCTCTTGCCAGACATGTGGCAAGGCACACATCTGGTGCGGTACTCAACATGGCATACCGTATAGAGCCTATGACAAAAGCATAGGGGACGACCTTCATCCTTCCTCTTTCTTCTTCCGTGGTCAATCTTCGAGTCTTACTCAACTTCACACCTTACAAATCAGGTAAGAACCCCTTCTTTGACTGATCTATTTTGAACTCCTTCAAAAACATGTCAAGGTGTGCGTTCTTTGAAAGTATCATTAGGCGTTTTGATCTATCTCTATAGATCTTGATGCCCAATATGTAAGCAGCTTTATCCAGGTCTTCCTTTGAAAATCACTCTTCAAACAACCGTTTATGCTTTCCAGAAATTCTACATTATTTCGAATCAACAATATGTCATCCACATATACTTATCAGAAATGTTGTAGTGCTCCCACTCACTTTCTTGTAAATACAAGTTTCTAGCAAACATTGTACAAACCTAAAAGCTTTGATCACTCCATTAAAGCATATATTCTGACTCCGAGATGCTTGCTCTAGTCCATAGAAGGATTGCTGGAGCCAGCATACCTTTTAGCATCCTTAGGATTGACAAAACCTTTTATTGTATCACATACAACTTTTTCTTACGAAAACTGGTAAGAAAACTTGTTTTGACATCCATCTGTCAGATTTCATAATCGAAAAATACAGCTAATGCTAACATGATTCCCACGGACTTAAGCATCACTATGGGTGAGAAATTTTCATCGTAGTCAACTCCTTGAACTTGTGAAAAGACTCTTTCCCACAAGTCGAGCTTCATAGACGGTAACATTACCGCCCACGTCCGTCTTCTTAAAGATCCATTTATCTCAATGGCTTGCCGATCATTGGGCAAGTCCACCAAAGTCCATACTTTGTTCTGATACATGGATCCTATCTCGGATTTCATGGCTTCTAACCATTTGTTGGAATACGGGCCCACCATCGCTTCTCCATAGCTCGTGGGTTCATTGTTGTCTAACAACATGATATCTAAGACATGATTACCATACCACTCAGGAGTAGTACATATCCTTGTCGACCTACGAGGTTCGATAGCAACTTGATCCGAAGCTTCATGATCACTATAATTAACTTCCTATTCAACAGACGTAGGCGCCCCAGAAAACATCTTTCTGTGTTGCATCACTCTCCGGTTGAAGTAAAGGTTCAACAACCTCATCAAGTTCTATCTTCCTCCCACTCAATTCTTTCGAGAGAAACTCCTTCTCGAGAAAGGACCCGTTCTTAGTGACAAAGAATTTGCCCTCGGATCTGAGATAGAAGGTGTAGCCAACTGTCACCTTTGGGTATCCTATGAAGATGTGTTTGTCCGCTTTGGGTTCGAGCTTCTCCGGCTGAAGCCTTAAGCATCGCAGCCCCAAACATTAAGAAACGACAACTTTGGTTTCTTGCCAAACCAATGTTCGACGTCGTCTCAACGGACTTAGATGGTGCCCTATCTAAAGTGAATGCAGCTGTCTCTAATGCATAACCTCAAAATGAAAACGGTAGATCGGCAAGAGACATCATAGATCGCACCATATCTCATAGGGTTTGATTACGACGTCCGGACACACCATTACCCTATGGTGTTCTAGGTGGCTTCAACTGTGAAACAATTCCACAATGTCTTAAGTGTTTGCCAAACTCATAACTCAGAAATTCTCATTGATCAGATCGTAGGAATTTGATCTTCTTGTTATGATGATTCTTAACTTCACTCTGAAATCGCTTGAACTTTTCAAACGTTTCAGACTTGTGCTTCATTAAGTAAATATACCTATATCTACTCAAATCATCAGTGAAGAAGAGAAAATAGCGATATCCACTGCACGCTTCAATTCTCATTGGATCACACGCATCAGCATGTATGATTTCCAACAAGTCACTTGCCCGTTTCATTGTACCTGGAAACGGGGTCTTAGTCATCTTGCCCATGAGGCATGGCTCGCATGTGTCAAGCGATTCAAAATCAAGTGACTCCAAACATCCATCGACATGGAGTTTCTTCATGCATCTTATGCCAATATGACCTAAGCGGCAGTGCCACAAGAAAGTGGTACTATCATTAATAACTCTACATCTTTTGGCGTGAACATGTGTATTACCATGACCGAGATTGAATGAACCATTCACATAGGGTGCATGACCATGAAAAGTATTATTCATGTAAACAGAATAACCATTATTCTCTAACTTAAATGAATAACCGTATTGCAATGAACATGATCTAATCATATTCATGCTCAACGTAGACACCTGATAACATTTATCTAGGTTCAATACTAATCCCGAAGGCAGATGGAGCGTGCGATGGTGATCTCATCAACTTTGGAAACACTTCCAACACACATCGTCACCTCGCCCTTAGCCAGTCTCCGTTTAGTCCGTAGCTTTTGCTTCAAGTCACCAATAATAGCAACTGAACCGGTATCCAATACCCAGGTGCTACCAGGAGTACTAGTGAGGTACACATTAATAACATGTATATACTTTGTTGAAGTTGCCAGCCTTCTTATCTACCATGCATTTGGGGTAATTCCGCTACCAGTGACCGTTCCCCTTACAATAGAAGCACTTAGTCTTGGGTTTGGGTTCAACCTTGGGTTCCTTCACTGGAGCGGCAACTGGTTTGCCATCCATGAAGTTTCCCTTCCAGCCCTTGCCCTTCTTGAAACCAGTGGTCTTGTTAAACCATCAACACTTGATGCTCCTTCTTGATTTCTACCTTTTGCGGTCTTAAGCACCCCGAACAGCTCCGGGATCAACTCCATCCCTTGCATGTCATAGTTCATCACGAAGATCTAGTAGCTTAGTGATAGTGGCTAGAGAACTCTATCAATCACTGTCTTATCTAGAAGTTTAACTTCCACTTGATTTAAGCGATTGTAGCACCCAGACATTCTGAGCACATGCTCACTAGCTGAGCTATTCTCCTCCATCTTGTTGGCAAAAGAACTTGTCAGAGGTCTCATACCTCTCAACACGGGCATGAGCCTGAAATCCCCATTTCAGCTCTTGGAACATCTCATATGTCTTATGGCGTTCAAAACGTCATGGGAATCCCGATCCTAAGCCGTAAAGTATGGTGCACTAAACTACTAAGTAGTCATCAGGATGTGTCTGTCAGGTGTTCATAACATCCACAAACGACGTTGTAGGGGTTTGCACATCGAGCGGTGCATCAAAGACGTAAGCCTTCTGTGTAGCAGTGAGGACACTTCTCGGACTACGGACCTAGTCCGCATCATTGCTTATAATATCTTTCAACTTGGTCTTTCTCTAGGAACGTATTGAAACAGGGAGCTACATCATGAGCTATTTATCTACAACATATTTGCAAAGAAAATTTAGACTATGTTCATGATAATTAAGTTCATCTAATCAAATTATTTAATGAACTCCCACTCAGATAGACATCCCTCTAATCATCTAAGTGAAACATGATCCGAGTCAACTAGGCCGTGTCCGATCATCACGTGAGACGGACTAGTCAACATCGGTGAACATCTTCATGTTGATCGTATCTTCTATATGACTCATGCTTGACCTTTCGGTCTTCCGTGTTCCGAGGCCATGTTTGTACATGCTAGGCTCGTCAAGTCAACCTAAGTGTATTGCGTGTGTAAATCTGGCTTACACCCGTTGTATTCGAACGTTAGAATCTATCACACCCGATCATCACGTGGTGCTTTGAAACAAAGAACCTTTGCAAGGGTGCACAGTTAGGGGAATACTTTCTTGAAATTATAACGAGGGATCATTTTATTTAAGCTACCGTCGTACTAAGCAAATAAGATGTAAAACATGATAAACATCACGTGCAATCAAATAGTGACATGATATGGACAATATCATTTGCTCCTTTTGATCTCCATCTTTGGGGCTCCATGATCATCGTTGTCACCGGCATGACACCATGATCTCCATCATCGTGTCTTCTTGAACTTGTCTTGTCATCTATTAATTCTACTACTATGGCTAACGCTCTAGCAGTAAAGTAAAGTAATTACATGACGTTTAAGCTGACACGGAGGTCATAAATAAATTAAGACAACTCCTATGGCTCCTGCCGGTTTTCATACTCATCGACATGCAAGTCGTGATTCCTATTACAAGAACATGATCAATCTCATACATCACATATATCATTCATCACATCCTTTTGGCCATATCACATCACAAGGCATATGCTGCAAAAATAAGTTAGACGTCCTCTAATTGTTGTTGCAAGTTTTTGCGTGGCTGCTATAGGTTTCTAGCAAGAACGTTTCTTACCTACGCCAAAACCACAATGTGATATGCCAATTTCTATTTACCCTTCATAAGGACACTTTTCATCGAATCCGATCCGACTAAAGTGGGAGAGACAGACACCCGCTAGCCACCTTATGCAACTAGTGCATGTTAGTCGGTGGAACCAGTCTCACGTAAGCGTACGTGTAAGGTCGGTCCGGGACGCTTCATCCCACGATGCCGCCGAATCAAGATAGAACTAGTAACAGCAAGTAAATTGACAATATCGACGCCCACAACTGCTTTGTGTCCTACTCGTGCATAGAAACTACGCATAGACCTAGCTCATGATACCACTGTTGGGGAACGTAGCAATAATTCAAAATTTTCCTACATGTCACCAAGAACAATCTAGGAGATGCTAGCAACGAGAGAGAGGGAGTGCATCTTCATACCCTTGAAGATCGCTAAGCGGAAGCGTTACAAGAACACGGTTGATGGAGTCGTACTCACGGTGATTCAAATCGCGGAAGATCCGATCTAGCACCGAACGGACGGCGCCTCCACGTTCAACACACGTACAGCCCGGGGACGTCTCGTCCTTCTTGATCCAGCAAGGGGAGAGGAGAAGTTGAGGGAGAACTCTAGCAGCATGACGGCATGGTGGCAATGGAGCTCGTGGTTCTCCAGCAGGGCTTCGCCAAGCACTATGGAGGAGGAGGAGGTGTAGTTGCGCCAGGGAAGAGGTGTGGCTGCCCTCCCACCCCTCCACTATATATAGGGGCAAGGGGAGAGGGGAAGGCACCCTAGGGTTTCCCCTAGGGGGCGGCAGCCAAGCAGATTGGATCTCCCTAGGGAAAATCCTAGGGAGACTCCCCCCCCAAAGCCAAGCAGGTGGAGGCTTGCCTCCCAAGCCTGGTGGAGGCACCCCACCTCCCCAAGTAACATGGGAAAATGTGTGGGGGGCGCACCACCCCTTAGTGGGCTGGTTTGCCCCTTCCCCTTTGGCCCATGAGGCCCTCCAACACTTGCCGGGGCTCCCGAAACACCTTTCGGTCATGCTGGCCATAGCCTGGTACCTCCAGAACACTTCCGGACTCCAATACCCTTCGTCCAATATATCAATCTTCACCGCCGGACCATTCCAGAACTCCTCGTGACATTCGGGATCTCATCCAGGACTCCAAACTACCTTCGGTAACCACATACTATTTCCCATAACAACTCTAGCGTCACCGAACCTTAAGTGTGTAGACCCTACGGGTTCGGGAACCATGCAGACATGACCAAGACACCTCTCCGGCCAATAACCAATAGCGGGATCTGGATACCCATATTGGCTCCCACATGTTCCACGATGATCTCATCGGATGAACCACGATGTCAGGGATTCGATCAATCCCATATTCAATTCCCTTTGTCAATCGGTATGTTACTTGCCCGAGATTCGATCGTCGGTATCCCAATACCTCGTTCAATCTCGTTACCAGCAAGTCACTTTACTTGGTCCATAACGCATGATCCCGTGACTAACTGCTTAGTCACATTGAGCTCATTATGATGATGCATTACCGAGTGGGCCCAGAGATACCTCTCTGTCATACGGAGTGACAAATCCCAGTCTCGATTCGTACCAACCCAACAGACACTTTCGGAGATACCTGTAGTGCACCTTTATAGCCACCCAGTTACGTTGTGACGTTTGGTACACCCAAAGCACTCCTACGGTATCCGGGAGTTGCACAATCTCATGGTCTAAGGAAATGATACTTGACATTAGAAAAGCTTTAGCATACGAACTACATGATCTTGTGCTAGGCTTAGGATTGGGTCTTGTCCATCACATCATTCTCCTAATGATGTGATCCCGTTATCAACGACATCCAATGTCCATGGTCAGGAAACCATAACCATCTATTGATCAACGAGCTAGTGAACTAGAGGCTTACTAGGGACATGGTGTTGTCTATGTATCCGCACATGTATCTGAGTTTCCTATCAATACAATTCTAGCATGGATAATAAACGATTATCATGAACAATGAAATATAATATAATAATAACCAATTTATTATTGCCTCTAGGGCATATTTCCAACATTCCAACCATACAACAAAAGGCCTGTTGGCATAAAGTTTACAGTCCTTCCAAATAAAAGCACCATCAGATGTATAGAAGCACAGATCATTTGACCTGAGTGCTAATGTTTCAGGCTGTAGAATTTGATGGAGCACCATGATCTCCACCTTTTTCCCGCCATTGCTCTTGAACAACGAAGCGAATGTCTGATAGTCTGGTTTCAAAACCATTCATATCTTGACGACATTTCTCAACCACTATTCTTGTATCCGAAACAACGTCCATTAGGGATTTGACTTGTTTCTAGAGCACAGATATATCACTCTGTCTAGCAGGAAGATTTTGTTCAGTAGGCGATTTGGACGAGGTTACCTTGACAACCAACCCAGAATTACGCAGGAAGGTGCTTTTTGCACTGTTAGTGGAGAGATACTGACGCACTGCAGCAAGAGGTGACATTGTGCCTGTAGTAGCCTCGTCACCTTCAGGTGGTTGTGGCTGTTCAATCATTTGTTCCATAGCTTCCCGAAAGTTTGAACTTGTAGATTAGTGTACTAGATAAGTTACTAATGAGACAAAAACAAACAAAGTAGGTTAAACGTTTATACATAACTTATTTTGGTGAACTACTGTAATACATTAGCATGTATTGTAGTGCCAACTACATAATAAAATCACTTTCAAAACATATGTCCATGTAGCATGCCTACTGTATTGTCTATTTCCTCACATTCGTTGACATCTAAGGATAAAGAGACATGGTTTAAAGTAGGATGAACATAGTATGACATCATTCATATCATGGGCAAACAGATATAAAACAAACATGCTATTTTATCATTGTGTGCGCACGTGAACATAACAACTAGATTAGAGATCAAGACCAAAAGAATATCCTTCATCTCTTTTAAACCATGTAAGGTGAAATGATACGTTAAGACAACTGTGAATAAAAGTGAACAGAGTAACTGACATTGGCTGCAAACCAAGTAGTTAAATGAACACATCACAGTACCAATCAGTTTAAGGCATGAGGAGTAAGGACTTACAATAGAGGCTTGAACTGGTGTGCTCATGCCCTTCATCTTGCTGGTGTGGCAATCCTTGAAGATTTGCACTGCATTCGGTTTAGGTTCTTTTTGGTCGGCACAGGATTTCCTATGTATTTGGAACAAGTCAATATAGATACGATAATATGGCACAAAAAAGAAGGAAGTAGCAGCTATTTACAAGAGCCTCGCAGTGTGCAATATAGCTACGAGATCCTATGGTCTGTTGGAATTTCACTTTATAATGGTTGGTTTTGTTCTTCAAACAGTTAGCCTAGAAGAAGATACACTTGTAAGGCACATACATAAATAGAAGTTCAATATGTGGTCTAATCAAATACATATAGCCTACCTGATACTTTGGATCAGACCAGTGTTTAACGAGGGTTTTCCAGTCTTCACCTGTAATATATTCCACTGGAGATGTTTGGGCGATTTCATTGTTAGCCTTTCCTTCAAAGTGAGGTTTTCTAAGGTGGTACCGATACTGTCGCAGAGCGGACTGAAAAACATGAGTGCATGCTTGTCTAGTTGCATCATCTTTCGGATCCAACTTGAACCTCATCTGCTAAAAAAAGAATGTGAGTCTTATTAGGAGGAAGCTAGAAAGTATGGGACAGAGCAAGACAATATTACTGATTGCGATGAATATCATTACTTACGGATAAATGGTCAAGGAAGGTGTTAAACTGGGTATTGTCTTTCTCATTCCTGTACTGGATCCACGTTGGGAGGATACGTGCATGACACCTAACGGCAATGGCTGCCTCTGATACTAACTTGGCTGACTCTGTAGCATCACGTGGCCTTTTTAAACCTGCCTCAAAATGGATCTCCATTCTTCCTATTTTAGATTTTGTTAATCTGTCAAGCATTATCCCTGATGTCTGTTTCCGCTTGCGCCGTGGTGCTAGTTCAACAATGAATATGGAAAGTGTTAGTGTACATCAAACTGTGAGATTACATATAAAGGAGCATGCAACTGCAACTTGACTCAGTTAGGTACCATCTTGGTGTTGATGCTCATGAGGTTCATCTGATCTTGCCAAGTCCTATTGTGCCAGGAGTGCTTCAGAAGTAGTGTTAGGTGTGAAGGCAGCTTGGGAATTGGCTAGTTTCGGAGCAAACGAACGAGTAACTGGTTGAGATGCTGGTACAGTTAAAGAGGATGCTGCAGCTGGTGGACCAGGTGATACTGTGTTTGTAGATTTAGCCGGTGGACTTGGACCTTCTACTGCACTATAAGTACCAGCAGAATCTCGATGGCAGAACCTTTTCCGTTTCACCTGACGAGTAACATCACTCCCTACTATATTATTTTCCCTGCTCTTTTTTGACTTTGCCATGTCAAGCTGTACCCACAACACAAAAGAATAAAATCAATCTTCAGAACTCATTGATGCATGATACAGACAAGCAATACTTTGATTTAAGACAACCGTAGGAGGATGGAATATGTAAGAAAAACAGGACGACATGACATATTCCAAGCTACGATGTGCAAACTAAGCAGAAGGATTTTCAAGAAAATAGAAGTAATGCAAGCTAGACACCATATGAAACATGCAACCAATATTACTCTGCCAAGTTAAAAGTGTCTTGTCATAAGTGGCAATTCGAAAAAATAGAAGCAGTACAACGTAGAAATCAATGCAAGATGCAACCACTATCAAACTGCCATGTTAAAAGCGTCCAATCATGAGTGACTGATGCAGGATACACAACAGTAGTACTTTGATGTAACAACATGGTATGATATATAGATGCAGTGTATTCTAGACACAGAAAGCCATGTGTCATATGCACATGTATAACGTATAAACTCGACCGGTGCAATTTAATCAAAATAGAAGAAATACCGGCTAGACAACATATGCAACATGAAACCAATTATCACACTGTCAACTTAGAGCAAGCACCTGCGATGGTGGAGTACGGGAGATGAACTCATCATGTAGACTTGGGACTTCAACTTCATTAGCAGTAGTAGTGGCAAATCTAGAGAGTCTCTGTTTGCGTCGGTGCGGAGGACCACCAATAACCCCTAACTTACTCTTTTCCTTCCTATTTTCTGATATTGCCTTATGAAGTCAAAACCACAAGAAGATGAATAAAATTAGCTCTGCATAACTGGTTGATGCATGATACAGACGAACACTACTTTGATGTAAGGCAAGCGCAGGATAGGAGGATGGAATATATACAAAAAAAGACAGTGTTTCATATTCACACGTACGATAGGAGGATGTAATATGTATGAAAAAATAGTAAGCGGAAGGCATTTCAACAAAATTAAAAGAAATGAAAGCTAGGCACCATATGAACATGCAACCAATATCACTCTATCAGGTAAAAAGTGTCTCGTCGTAAGTGTCATTTCAAGAAATTAGAAGAAGTACAAGCTAGAAGACAATGCAAGATGCAACCTACATCACAGTCCCAAGTTAAATGTGTCTTATGTGTAAGTGATCGTTGCGGGTATAAGTTGTAAGCTACGCAGATGCAATTCAACATAATCAGAAGCAATACAAACTAGACATAATACGGAAAACACAACCACGTATAACAGTTCCAAGTAAGAGCAAGCACCTGTGATGGTCGAGTAGGGGAGATGTGCTCATCATGTACACGTATGTTCTAGAAACAGGAACACATGTCATATTCACAGGCATTATGTGTAAAGTAAGCAGATGCAATTCAAGTTAGAAGCAATACAAGCTAGACATCATAGGCAACATGCAACCACATATAATAGTGTTAAGTTAGAGCAAGCACCTATGATGGTGGAGTAGGGGAGATGTGATCATCATCTACACAACTACGTTGACTGTCCAACCTTGTGTTGTCTTGCGAATCTTGTTGGGAGGATGGCGGAGTGGAATCTGTAGAGACCCCTTGTTTGAGTTGCTCCGAAGGACCACCATCATCCACTGCCGGACTAATTTCCTTCAGCTGTAATGATTTTGCATTGTGAAGTCAAACCGATAAGAAAAAGGAATAAAATTCGCTCTTCACAACTCATTCATGCATGATACTGACGAACACTACTCAGATGAAAGGCAAACACATGATGCGAGGATGGAATATGTATGGAAAACAGGATGGTGTGACATATTCACACCTATGATGTGGTAACTAAGCAGAAGGCATTTCAACAAATTAGAAGCACTGCAAGCTAGACACCATATGAAAGATGCAACCAATATCACTCTGCCAAGTTCAAACTGTATGGCGTTTCAACAAATTAAAAGCAATACATGCTAGAAATCATATGCAAGACACAACCAATATCACAGTGGCGACTTAAAGGTGCCTTATCATAAGATATAGTATGTAACAAAAACAGGAAAGCGTGTCATATTCACATGTATCATGTGTAAGCTAAGCAGATGCAGTTTACACTAATTAGGAGCAATACGAGCTAGACACCATATGCAACATCCAACCAGCTATCACGCTGCCAAGTTAGAGCAAGCACCTTGGATGGTGGAGTAGGGGAGCGGAGACTTGGACCTTGTAATGCACTATCAGTACAAGTAGAATCGATACAGATGCTCCGTTTATGTTGCTACAGAGGACCACCATCATCGCCTTCCTTACTCTTTTCCTTCCTCTTTCTTGATTTTGCCTTGTCAAGTCAAACCCACAAGAAAAAGGAATAAAATTTGCTCTTCAGAACTCATTGATGCATGATACTGACGAACACTACTTTCATGTAAGACGAACACTACATATCACACTGCCAAGTAAGAGCAAGCACCTGCCATGGTGGTGTGGGGGAATTGCGGTGATCAACTAGAGAGCTACGTTGACTATCTTCATTTAGCCTTGCTGTTTCTTGAGAATCATGTGGGGAGGATGACACTGCACTCTTTAAACGAGTATGGCGTCTCACAGAAACCCACCCGGGTGACTGTCTCATCATAAGTGATTGACGAGGGATACAAAAGAGCATTAGTTTGATGTACGAACATGGTTAATAGACATATGTAGTATGTATCAAAAACAGGAAGGCATGTCATTATCAAAGGTATAATGTGTAAAGTAAGAAGATGCAATTTAACGAAATTGGAAGCAATACAAGCTAGACACCGTATGCAACATGCAACCACATTTGACAGCGCGAAGTTAAAGCAAGCACCTAGGATGGTTGTGTGTGGCAATTGAGATCATCAACTGCAGAGCTACGTTTACTATCTCCAACTGCTGACACTGCACCCGTTAGAGCGCTGGAACGCTTAGTGCTTATCTTCGAATTACACTGGAGCGACTTCTGTCTTTTCTTTTCTGCATTCATCAGCACTGCGTCAGAGTCTGAAATACCCATGCATAAAAAAACAATAGTGTGAGTATGGGTGAAGTGTGTGCACAATTAGTACAGCGTAAAGGTAGCAGATAGCAGGTCGGTGAGAAATAAATGATGGGAGACATATGATAGCTCTACAACATGCATGGCACACTAAATTACTACAGGATTCTATGAAAATAACAGTTGACTGAAAGCAAATAGGTTAGTCCATTTTTTCTGTACCGTCCGATGTACAAAGAACGGGCAGATCGCCTTCATCTACCTCCAGCGAGTCAGTGTTGACGATCTTCCTCGAAATGCCAGCGACCACCGGCCCAGTATTCCTCCCCTGCCTGCGCCCTCCCCTCGACCTCACCGGACTGCCGTGCTTGGCACGGCCCCCCCGGCCATTCATTCAAGCCCTGCCGACCTCCAGATCGGGCGCAAGCAGCTCCTGCGCCCCACACCCCTATGACAGACACCGATGCGCCGCTTCCCCTGGGAACAGGCGGACTAGGTGCTCCACACGCCTAAGCGGGTGCTTCTTCTTTTAATTGCGGTTCGACTGACCCTGAATTGAAATCCAGGCGGGCTACTGACCTCTAGCAAAGGTGAAATAGTAAAAGGCAGGAAACCTTGTGCATTTAGTATCACGAAGAAGATGCAGTAAGAAGCGCTCAACTAGTTTCTTTCGTGGGATGAATACGGTGTGAGCGGAGACGTAAGATTTGCACGAATAAGGGAAGAGGAGTACCTATTTCTGCTGGCAGTGCTGTGTCCTCCTTCCGTTTTTCCGATGATCTTCTTGTTGTTCCCTAGAAACCAGAAGTTGTGGAGGACGGTGCAGCCTTGGATGAACCCATGGCCAAGTTGTTGAGTGTGGTGCGGTGGCCGTCTGCCGGCGACGGGGAAGCAGATCCGAGGCGGCGAATGACGGCGTAGCGGGAATAGCTCCAGTGCGGTGGACGGTTGCGACAGTGGAGCCGCAGCAGTGAGGCGCGGGACGGCGTGGTCAGAGTGGTTTTGGTACGGCGCACGTCGGCGTCGTGGAGGCAGCTCTGCCTCGGCTTCAGCTGCTAAGTCCTTGAGGGCGTTGCAGTTGCGGTTGCATTGGATGACGACGTCGGGGTACCGTCTCCGGCGTGATGGAGGAGGGTGGCGGTGGATTGGCCGCTATGGGGTGGAGGACGGAGGAGGCTGGGGTTTCGCGGCTGGTCGAGAGGGCGTTTTCGCGCCCACGGAGTATGAATGGCGAAATGGAGGGAGGCGGGGAACTAAGGGGGAACAATGTTTCGATTTGAGACGCGCTTGTTTGAAATTTGGGGAAAGTTACAAACTTTCCCCCCATCTAAAATTTCGGACATATTGCGGGTTGGGGGTAGGACAGTCATGTCAGGTGTCCCAAATGTGGGCGGGATAGATTTCGGCCGAGCGCATGGGTAGGTGCCCACGGTGTATGAATGCTTCTCTGGCGTCTTGGTGAAGTTAGAAACCTACCCCGGTTTAGACCTTTGGACATCGGGCCGATAGGCTACACGGGCAAGAGTCAGGGCAGTAATTTCCTACCACCAAAACATTAGTCTCGCACGGTTTCGGGTGACCAGAGGCCTATTTGGCGCTTCGTTCAATATTTGGGAGCAGAAGCATTAACGTTTTCGATTGTCTTGAATTGAACTTTCAGGATTTGTCAAACTTCACAAATCTTTACTCTTGAAAATCCTAAAGCTACGATTATTTTGGAATGGAGGGGGTACATTTGAATATACATTGTGCACGAATATATATTAAAAAATATGCAACTTACCTCAGTTCATGCATGGTTCCGGATATAATCTCCTTGGTTGCAAAAAAAGTTAGATATGCGTATGAAAATATATAGCATGTTCAAACTCACAACAAAGATTGATGCCCCCTTTTACATCTGGTTTACAAATGCCATTATCTCGGGTTCAAATAGATGAATGCACTTCCTATGAATTCGAATCTTCGAAACCCCCTTTATGTTGAATTCGACATGTATTCTATTTCGTAGCTAGCAATTTGGAATGTATCCATGCAAGTGACAAATGTATAAAGTGCTTCACACTAACAACATGGAGTGCATTAATTAATGTTTATATATGAATTGCAAAAGCATCCATTGCCTGTATTTCAAACCGCTCTCACTCTATGGATCGATAATATGAAATAAACACATACACATGCTAGAATTCAATTGCAGTTGAAGAAAGAGCCTACTCCTAGTACTGTATATTAGTGATAGGGGTGTGTACAAAGTACACGTGAATACCAGGCATTGTGCGTGTGTGTATACTATCAATAAACTAGCCCCCAAGCTTGTATAACATACTAAGGGCCTCGGGTTACAAATCATATATAGTCGGCTTATCACCAGTGGGGATAGAGTCCTCCGCGACTCTGGTAGCTTCGTGTTGTACGTTGAGTCCTCCACATGGGTCTTCGTATAACACGTCTCGGTCCAACCTATATGTGGCGCAGGATGGAACGGACCCATGAGTCTTCATGTTGACCCACCACAACTAGAAATGATGTGCCCACCACACCACACACGCAATCGGCCACTAAGAAAATAAGCATATACAATAGTATAACGGTATCTAGCTCACGATACGTCTCCATATTTTGTTGATGACACTGACGGACTTTGCATTTGATGCGTGCTCCGTATTTTGTTGATGACACTTATGCTCATTGTATTTGAAGAAAAAGCACGATATGGTCACTGGACTTCAAAATAAGCTCATCATGGTCACCACATACATTTTGTCGTGCTAACCAACATGTGGTTGGATGGTTAGAGGACAGTGGTTTCTCGAGCCCACCAAGGTTAAAGTCCCGGTGCTCGCATTTATCTTGTGTTAATTTCAGTATTTTCCAGCGATGTACGTTCAGTGAGAGGAGACGTTCCACTCAACTATGAGGCACCTATGGTGACTTCGTAAAATCTCAAGATCATATATGCTGGCCCACTCTCTCGAAGGCGCTCATAGGGGTAGGGTTCGCGTGTGTGCGCTTATAGCGGTGAGTGCTTGCGCGTATATATGAGGCTGTGCATCTGTACCGTGTTAAACAAATACATATCATGATTATACGGTCACTGGCTCACCCGTACAACTCCGTATTTTGTTGATGACACAATCAATTGACCAGTCAAACGTTCCACGCGGCGCAACTAGTGTTGCACCATCGGGGCGCGTAACCGTGGGACCCACCTGTCAGCCCGTATATGAAAGAAAGAAATGGTAGTGAAAGTGCGTTATATCGACTAGAGGGGGGTGAATAGGCGATTTTTATGAAAGTATTCAAAACATGGAAGTTATGAAGACAAACAGTAGAGATATGCCTATCACTATGCAGCGGAAGTTAGATTACACTAGGCAAGCCATGGTCAAGTATTCAATAGAGTGAAAGCACAATGACAAGTAGTTGCAGTGTAATAAGGATCAGGTAGGAAGAAGTTATGAAGCCAAACAAATCATACAGTTACGTTGTGAAGACGAAAGATATAGCAAGCATGCAATGGCTTCACAATGAGTAACAGTAAGTAAAAGGAAGTGAAGATGAAACCAATGACTCGTTGAAGACAATGATGTGTTGGACCAGTTCCAGTTGCTGTGACAACTGTACGTGTGGTTGGAGCGGCTAGGTATTTAAACCTTAGGACACACTGTCCCGGACACCCAGTCCTGAACACGCAGCTCAGGACACCAAGTCCTCACCGTATTCTCCTTGAGCTAAGGTCACATAGTCCTCGCCCAATCACTCTGGTAAGTCTTCAAGGTAGACTCCCAAACCTTCACAGACTTTGTTCACTGGCAATCCAAAACAATGTCTCTTGGATGCTCTGAACGCGACGCCTAACCGTCTGGGGATGCACAGTCCTCAAGTGTAATAAGTCTTCAGATCACACAGACAGGAAGACTTGAGTGATGCCCAATTCCCTCTGGCTCTGGTGGTCAGGGCTTTATCCTCGCAAGGAATTATCTCTCAAAGGCTTCGAGGTGGGTTGCTCTCAAACGACAAAAGCCGTACTCTCAAACTGAGCAGCCAACCGTTTATGGTTGTAGGGGGTGGGCTATTTATAGCCACTTGGCAACCCGACCTGATTTGTCCGAAATGACCCTGGGTCACTAAGGAATGACACGTGTCTCAACGGTCAGATTTCAAACTCTCATGGCAACTTTACTTGGGCTACAAGCAAAGCTGACTTGTCCGGCTCTGGACAAGATTCGCTCTCATTGTCTTCACTCGAAGACATAGGTTTTTTGGTTTAGGCATCACTTCAGTCATTGTCTGGTTCTCCTGGACCCCACTTAACAGTACGGTGGTTCCTATGACTCAACACAAGATAAAAAGAACTACGACAGATCTAAGTCTTCGAGCTCCATAGGCTTCATATCGTGTCTTCTCTTGTCATAGTCTTCAATGTGAATATCTTCAAATACAACCTTTGACTTCAATGTCATCATACATTTTTAGGGGTCATCTCTGGTAGTAAAACCGAATCAATGAGGGACTTCTACCTGTGTTATCCTGCAATTCTCACAAACACATTAGTCCCTCAACTAGGTTTGTCGTCAATACTCCAAAACCAACTAGGGGTGGCACTAGATGCACTTACAATCTCCCCCTTTTTGGTGATTGAGGACAAACTAGTTGAAGTTTTCAACGGGGAATATAATCTGTGAAATTGTAAAGAATAAGGAATTGTCTTCATAAGTTGTAAGGGCTCCCCCTGAAGATGTGCATATAAGTTAGTTTGCTTTTGGAATGCAAATGCACATGGCAGGTTGTACTTGTGGAGGTCTAGTTCGGCTTATGATGACAATCCACTATGCATGTGAAAGTATATGAAGATAATGACATGCATAATGGAAAATGGACGCCTGCAGAATGAGCTAAGTGAGGAATTTATCGTCGCACATGCGGAATTTTATCTTCGCAAAACAAGGTGGCAAACAAGTAGCAGACGACCATCTGGTTTAAGTGTTACTCATAAGAGCCAAATGTAGCAAAGAAAAACGAGACTTGTAAGCACGAAGCAAAATATAAGGCACCCGCCCATATGAAGCCGCTTGAAGACTATTAATATCTCATATGCTTCTCCCCCTTTTGTCAGTAATGACCAAAAAGGGTTGAAGACATAGAGTCTCTACTCGTTCCCATTAGGAGTAGGTGAAGTAGCAGGGTTGTTGGTGTTGGTTGGCGGTGTAGAAGAGCTTGGAGGTGCTGAAGCATATGGCGGTGAAGTAGCATCGTCTTCTTCCTCAATGATTCTGGCAGTGACTGTGGCGGCAGAGGAAGAGAACTCAGAATCTTCAAGGGATGGAGTTCCCACCAGCACAGCTCTTCGAGGAGGTGTGGAGTCAAACTTGAATCTTTCAGTGAAGCCATCCTCTTGAAGATCACCTTCAGAAAGCATCATCGTTAGCCCTTTCCATGTGCGGCGACAGGTTTCATGGGCAACGAAAGCGTTCTAGGTGGCAAGATTTCGGATGCGATTTACATCCACCAAGAGGCTTTTCATCTGTCTCTTCAACCAGTCATGATGCCTATCCTGCTTTTGATGAAGGGCCACAAGAAGCTCTCGGTCATTGAGAACACGAGTGCGCTTCTTGGGTCTTGAAGTAGTGGCACTGTCAGTGGCTTCAGTTGAAGCAGGGTGTGGTGCACGTGTAATGCCAGCCAAAGGATACACCCTGGAGATGGCTTCAACACCTTCAACGTTTTGAGTGAAGCTCTGGTGTTCTGCATTCTGAAGACTCAGAGGTTGCTTGGCAGGTTCAGGATAGATGGCTTCAGCAGAGGTATCCACATCAGGCAAGAAGATCCGATGGTTGTGGGCTGAGGGCTGATACGAGATGGCAGAGTGAAGTTTGATCAGCCTCATTACCCAAGGAGCATAGAACTTTAAACCAAACAGATCTGAGCCAGATGCAGCTAGTTGGCGTATGAAGAAATCCTGTGCGTTGAAGCATTTGCCATGAAGGATACAGAATATCAGAGTCTTCATTGCACCCTCGATCTTGGCATTTTGAGAGTGTCCTTTAATGGGCCAGAGAGTCCGCCGGATGATGTGATAGATGGTCCTGGGCAGGTACTCAAGGTCTTCAATGAAGAACTCCGTGGGATAAGGAGCATCGTGGGGCAATGGCTTCATCATGGAGAGCATCTGACTCATATTCGGTTCAGGCCTCTGAAATATGCTCTCAATAGCTTCAGTGTGTAGCCGACAGCCTTGCTCGAAGAATTCGCTAGGAGTGGGCAGGCCAGTGAGCTCAATGATATCAAATGCATTGGCTTCGTGATGAACGTTGCCGGTCATCCACTCCAGGACCCAAGTCTTCGGATCTCTGTTGTATCCTTTGATGTGCAGTGTGGCATAGAATTGTAGCAGGAGCTCTTCGTTCCAATGCTCTTCATCAGTGACAAACTGCAGTAGACCCACTTGTTTGAAGCAATCCAACGCTTCCTCTAGACAGGCCAGACCAGCAATAGCTTCAACATCAAGGCGCTTGTGCGGGAAAATGCGACCTTGGTTGTACAGTATGCAAGAGTAGTAGCTGCGCTGAGGGTAGCTCCAGAACCTATCTGATGAAATCCTTTCCCTTGAATACGGGTTCTTGGAGCTATTGAAGAAAGTATTATCTGCCCTGAAGCCATTGATGTTGAAGGAGCCAGGTGCCGATGCAGGACCTGGAAACCTTGGCAGTCTTGAGATTGGCTTCGCTGATAGTTGAATTGGGGACCGGCAGCAGACTCAGGAACAGAAGTGGTGGGTTCAGTGGCTTCGCTGTCTTCAGAAGCTTTTGCTGGGGAGGGCTCCACATTAGCTTCGTTGTTGGTTATGGCAGCCTCAAGATTTTTATCCTCCGCTTGACTAGCAGGAGGGTCTGTCACAAGCACGTTCTCCTGGAGAACTGCATCTTGGTGGAGCTGGTGAGTGGGATCTTGTGGTACTTCTTCTGCGGCTGATGCAGCCGGAATGTCTTCAGCAGAGACTTGAGGCCTTGGACCTTTGCGAAGCCTGCGGAACGCAGACGACGCCTGTGGGGTTGGAGTGGGCTGGGCCTCATAGTCTTCTTCCTCTTGAGGGCGATCCACCCATGAAGCATCCTGTGCAATTGGCGTCAGTGGACGACTAATGCTGATGAGTTCGCTGTGTTCTAACTGAGGAAGGGCTGCATCATCTTCTACATTGTCACGATGACCAATGTCTTCAGCAGCGATGGGATCAGCTGCTGGAATATCTTCAGCTTCAGGAGCCTCTGTGGAAACAGGCTCATGAACCGTCAGTTGACGTTCTACGTCAGGGTGAACCATAGAGATGGGTTCAACTATCAAGGGCTCTGTGGGAGCAGCCCAAGCTTTCTTGATCTTTCTCTTTTTCTTGCTGGGGGCAGTAGGAGAGGCTTCAGAGCTTTTCCTCTTCCTGGCTTCAGCCTCAGCAGTTCTTGTCTTCTTGAGCTCTGAAGCTGTTGACCGGCTCTTTGGCTTCGAGCCAGTCGTCACAGTTGGGAAGACAAGCGGAACTGCTTCCTGCCTTGGTGCCTCTGGTTCAGCTGGAATAGTCTTCTTCTTTTTCTTTGCGGCCATCTTGGGGTCGATGCCAGGACGCCCAAGTGCCTTGCGCTTCTCAGCCTCATTGTAGGCTTGCACACATCTATCAGCCAGAGTCTTCATCCGCTCACGTGAACCCTGAGCTTCTGCACGCTTCTTCAGAAAGTTTTCCTTTAGCTCATGCAACATGATCTTGAAGCTCTTCACTTCTTGCACGCTGAGCTTGGCCATATGCTTCTTGAACTGAGCCTTTTCATGATCAATTTTCTGCTTCAGTTCAACTATGCGCTGGGCAATAGCAAGTTCTGAAGCAATAGCGCCTTGGAAGGCGACGCTGAGGCCAACGGGCAGCTGTAGATCTTCAAATCTGATGTTTGGTGTGGCAAACCACTCGTCAATGAAGTTGTGGATGATGGTGACATCAAAGAGAGGCAGATTGTTGAAGATTTCTGCTTCTTCTTTGCTCTTGATGAGTTGCTCAAGAGCGTCATCTCCAAGATCTTCATCACTCGACAGATCAATGGCTTCGCTGCGCAGGATGGCAGCAGCTGTGAGCTCTTTGCCAGTGTGAGACAGAGGCATCTTGGCCTTCTGGTGCCTTGAGACGCATGATAAGTCTTCAGACTGCACACTGTCTTCAGGAGGTGCAGTCGCCAATGGCTTCGCCTTTGATATTTTTGGTGAAGGGGCCGGCTTTGAAGCTTTTGGCTTCTTCAACTGCCTTGGCTTCGGCACTGCAGGCGCTTCATCAGACTCAGTATCAGCTGCAGGCTCATTCACTGCAGTCCCTTGAACTAAGATGTAGGTGATGAGGCCTTGAAGGTTGGCATACGGACCGATGATATTGGGTTCTGCTTCTCGCGTGCATCTGCCCTTGGTGCTGAGGGACCAGGGTTGAACTCTAACCGAAATTTCTTCTTGTTCTGCTTCGCTGAGTTTTGGGCAAACTGGAAGTTGCGCTTGAACAGATTGTCGTCACGACACCAGAGTAGTGACGACGGATGTGCATCATCAGGCTGTGGCCCACGAACCATGCATGGATAGAAGCTTTAGGCAATAGCTTCATCTCTGGACCTGGGTACAAGGTTCTTGAATAAGATGTCTCCCCACGGTCTTTTGATGGCACACTTCTCAACATACTCTTGGGTTGTGAAGCGGTACTTGAACCATTGTTCTGCCCAATAGCGTCGAATCCATTGGATTCGGGTCTTTCGCTGACCATAATTCTCTTCAGGATCTGTTTTATACATTTCTGCCAGTTCATCAGGCAGATCTTTGGATGTTCCTCCACGTCGCTGTCTGCCCCCCTTCCTTGCTGCTGTTTCTGAAGCCATAAACTTTAACTTGGAAGGCTTCAAGACGTTCAAAGGCTTCAAAGGCTTTCTTTTGCTGGACCAACAGGAATTGGCTTCAGGAGAATTTATGTGATGCTGTAAGAATTCTGCAAATGAATGCAGACTATGAGAACCAAAGGATTCTCCCACGGACATGTACCTGTGACAGCATTAAGGTGCGAGGGAAGGGGAAGAGGTCATATGCATTCTCAGAAGATTTTGAAGATAAATCAGTTTAGAAGACATTGACCTCATCGTGCGAAGACATTCACTCATAGATAAGAAGTTGGTTCCAGATTTGTACGAATCCATAGATCAGTACAAGTGAGGAATCTAACTACTTTGTGAAGCACAAGTGAATATACTAGGCATGTTATGAGATGCAGTTTGAGAGAGATCTAGTTTGTGTGAACAGAAACTACTTGTGGTAGAAAGTGACAGATCAATAGGATCAATGGTGCTGTAAAAAGGGAGTTTTATTTACCACAGTGAGAACTGCTAGACGGAGTGGGAGATGAGGCCGAGCAGTACACTCGTCCGTGCCCTAACTTGGCGATGGAGGAGACCTACGGCGACGGAGGAGACCTACGGCGACGGCGGAGAGGACGATGTCCGCGGTCGGCGTGAAGACGGCGTCGGAGAGGTTGCGGCAGCGAAGCGCTTCGTCGCCGGCGTCGTCGAGAGCTAGCGGTGGCGCTAGGGTTCGTGCGAGGGTGGAAGAAGAGATAGTTACCGCTGTGAGTGTGTATTTATAGGCACAAGGGCGGCACTGTGCTATTACACAGGTGCCCCTGGTGATTTGCATCTGAGGAACGCGTGGCCAGTTTGCGAAAGTTTGGGGTTTGTTCCACGTCCCATGCACGCCTGGATTGTCGGGTGGTCTTTCCTGCTTCTCCGGATTTTATGTGGAGGAATGAGCATTGAAAACGGACTTTATGGTTGTCTCTATATCTTCTGCTGACAAGGACGCAGTGAAGACATTCGACAGTTTCAATAGAATGCATATGACTTAGAGAGATAGAGTTTGAGATAGAAAGCATAGAGAAGTTTGGGGTCCGATCACATCACTTAGTTCAAAAGATTCAACACGAAGACATAGCTATAAGTGAATGTTGTAGAGGACAGAACACTAGCATATATATATATATAGTCAACATAGTGAAGATAATCATGAAAATATGTTGAGTTCTAAGCCAAACCAAATGTGAAGACATTGCAAGGTAACGCCATGAGAGAAACACTTCAAAATAGAACGTTTGGTGGTGGCGTTACCCACGTATAGGAAGTATTAGACCCAGACACGGCGCACAATTATCGTGGCGCTCCGAAGTCAAATTCCACATTAATGTATTCACACTTAGAATGTATGTCTTCACTGATTGAAGATATACTTCACTTCGTGCGCAGGATGTGTGCCTGATCACAGGACATTTGAGGATTCCAAGATATTTAGCTCACACCGTAACTTGCAAAACCTCTTCTCATCTAAGGGCTTGGTGAAGATATCTGCCAATTGCTCTTCAGTGTTGACGTGTATGATATCAATGTCTTCCTTCACAACATGATCTCTGAGAAAGTGATGACGAATTTCAATGTGCTTTGTCTTCGAGTGCTGAACTGGGTTGTTGGCAATCTTGATGGCGCTTTCGTTGTCGCAGTAAAGTGGCACTTGCTTCAGATGAATGCCATAGTCCTTGAGTGTTTGCTTCATCCACAGAAGCTGAGCGCAGCAAGATCCAGCAGCAATGTATTCAGATTTAGTAGTGGAGAGGGATACACAGTTCTGCTTCTTTGAAGACCAACATACAAGTGATCGTCCCAGAAAGTGACATGTGCCTGATGTAGACTTGCGATCAACTTTGTCACCAGCATAATTAGCATCCGAGAATCCAAACAAATCAAACTCTGAGCCCTTTGGATACCATAATCCTAGAGTTGGGGTGTGAGCCAAATATCGAAGAATTCGCTTCACAGCTAAGTGATGCGACTCCTTTGGTGCCGCTTGAAATCGAGCACACATGCAAACACTAAGCATAATATCTGGCCTAGATGCACATAGATAAAGTAAAGAACCAATCATGGAGCGGTATACCTTTTGATCGAACTCTTTACCATTGTCGTCAGGACCCAGATGATGTTTGGCTGGCATTGGTGTTGTGAAGCCTTTGCAGTCTTGCATACCGAACTTCTTCAGGCAATCTTTGAGATACTTCTCTTGAGATATGAAGATGCCATTGCGTTGTTTTCATATTTGAAGACCAAGGAAGAACTTTAGCTCCCCCATCATGGACATCTGATATTTCTCTTGCATCATATATCCAAACTCTTCACTGTACTTCTGATTGGTGCAGCCGAAGATAATGTCATCCACATATATTTGGCACACAAACAGTTCACCATCATATGTCTTCGTGAAAAGAGTGGGATCTAGGGAACCAGGTATGAAGCCTTTGCTCTTCAGGAAGTATTTGAGTGTGTCATACCAGGCCCTAGGGGCTTGTTTGAGGCCATACAGTGCCTTGTTGAGCTTGTATACCATGTCAGGATGTTTTGGATTTTCAAAGCCAGGCGGTTGTGCAACATACACTTCTTCTTCAATCTTGCCATTGAGAAAAGCACTCTTCACATCCATTTGATATAGAAGTATGTTATGATGATTTGCATAGGCCAGCAGTATGCGTATGGCTTCAAGCCTCGCCACAGGAGCAAATGTTTCATCGAAGTCAATGCCTTCCACTTGAGTATATCCTTGAGCAACGAGACGAGCTTTGTTTCTAACAACTTGACCATGCTCATCTTGCTTGTTGCGATATATCCATTTGGTGCCTATTATGTTGTGCTTCCGTGGATCAGGACGCTTAACTAGTTCCCATACATTATTCAACTCAAACTGTTGAAGCTCTTCTTGCATAGCTTGAATCCATTCAGGTTCCAAGAAGGCTTCTTCAACTTTCTTGGGTTGTGATATTGAGACGAATGTGAAGTGCCCACAGAAATTTGCCAGCTAAGTTGCCCTTGAACGAGTGAGTGGACCTGGTGCATTGATGCTGTCAATTATTCTATCAATCTGCACTTCATTGGCAACACGAGGATGTATAGGGCGAAGACTTTGCTCTTGCTGATCTGTGTTGTCGTTGGGAGGAATGTCTTCAGGCTGAGCATTGTCTTCATGTGGATCAGGTGCTGAGATGATAAGTTCTTCTTCAGGATGAGCTTCAGAAGGTATAATCTCTCCAGTTCCTATAAGCTTGATTGATTCACTAGCTGGAACTTCATCTAGCACATTTGGCAGTTGCTCTCTTTGTGACCCATTGGTCTCATCGAACCGCACATCCACTGTTTCAACCACTTTGTAATGAAAGAGATTGAAGACTCTGTAGGAGTGCGAATCCTTTCCATATCCAAGCATAAAACCCTCATGTGCTTTTGGTGCAAATTTTGAGGTGTGATGTGGGTCCTTGATCCAGCACCTTGCGCCAAATACTCTGAAGTAACTGACATTTGGCTTTTTGCCAGTAAGGAGCTCATAAGATGTCTTGTTCAGAAGCTTGTGAAGATAAACACGATTGATTGTATGGCATGCAGTGTCAATGGCTTCAGTCCAGAATTTTCTTGGAGTCTTGTATTCATCTAGCATCGTTCTGGCCATCTCAATGAGTGTTCTGTTCTTGCGTTCGACGACGCCATTCTGCTGTGGCGTGTACGGAGCTGAGAATTCATGTGTGATGCCCAAGGTATCAAGATATGTATCAAGGCCAGTGTTCTTGAATTCAGTGCCATTGTCACTTCTGATGTGCTTTATCTTGGCGCCGTAATTGTTCATAGCTTGATTGGCGAAGCGTCTGAAGACATCCTGCACTTCAGTCTTGTAAAGGATTATGTGCACCCAAGTATATCTAGAGTAATCATCAACAATGACAAAGCCATAGAGGCAAGTAGTAGTAGTAAAAGTTGAGTAGTGAGTGGGACCAAAAAGATCCATGTGAAGCAGTTCGAAGGGTCGAGTAGTGGTCATGATTGTCTTCGAGGGATGTTTTGCCCTCGCCATCTTCCCTGCTTCACATGCACCGCATAAGTGATCTTTCTTGAACTTGACGCCCTCGATGCCTATGACATGTTTCTTCTTTGCAAGGGTGTGGAGGTTCCTCATGCCAGCATGCCCAAGCCTCCGATGCCAAAGCCAGCATTCTGAAGCTTTTGCAAGAAGACATACTGCAAGTTGTGGCCCTGCTGAGAAATCTACCACATACAAATCATCTTTCCGATACCCTTCAAACACTAGAGACTTGTCAGATTCCATTAGTACAAGGAAACGATATTTTCCAAATATTACGACCATGTTCAAATCGCAAAGCATTGAGACAGACATTAAGTTGAAACCAAGGGATTCAACAAGCATGACTTTATCCATGTGTTGATCCTTTGAGATTGCAACTCTACCTAGACCCAATACCTTACTTTTACCAGTGTCAGCAAATGTGATGTGGCTCTTGTCGCATGGACGTAAGGTTGAGTCCACAAGAAGGCTTCTTTTGCCAGTCATGTGATTTGTACACCCACTGTCAATAATCCATTCTGAAGACTTTGAAGACGCTGGTGTCGTACCCTACAGTGTAGTTAGGGGGATAGGCTTCACGAAGAGAATTGTGAAGCAAAAACATTTGATGAACCAGTGGGTTATGAAAACTTAGATCCAGATTAGGACTAATAGGGAGAGCAGCATGCGATTCAGGAACGAAGTACATAATGATGTCATTCGGGCATTTTATCTTGCGCCCTACAAGATTTTTAAGGTCCCCAGCAATAGCGTCAGAAGATTTTGTTTTTCTGCTGGAGACCTTTCCCTGCAAAAGAGAGTTAAGCTTTCTTAACCACCCACATCTTCAAGGGTGGCTTAGAAGCAATAAGTCTAAGTGCAGCATCTGAGAATTTTGGTTTTGGAGCCCTAGAAAACAGTCTAGCAGGCGAACAATAGTACTCATAAGAATAGGCAGAATAATTTTTGGTCATATGAACATGACGGTTTGATGAACCGCTCTCATATTCATATGCCTGAGTATGGTTTCCTTGCAAAACATTTGCGTTAGTGTGACTCAGGTGAGTCCTCTGTCTGCATGAAGCCTTTGGACTGAGGTTTGTCTTCTTCATGTGAGGTGTCATGAAGACATTCACAGGAAGATTTTCCAGACACTTTTTCGGAACCCAGATCTTCTTCATAGGTGGTCCATTCCTGCAGTTAGTACCAATGTACCTGGCAAACACTACACCATTCTGATTTTTAAACAGTACATAGTTTGCATCAAAGGATTCATCAATGATAATGGGGTTAGCACAGGTGAAGCCAGATAAATTGGATGGATCTGCTGAAGGTTCCTTTGCAGCAACCCACTTGGTTTTGGGGTACTGCTCAGGTTTCCAGTAAGAGCCATCTGCATTTATTTTCCTTACGAACCCTACACCCTCTTTCCTAGGGTTTCGGTTCAGAATCTGCCTTTTCAGGACATCACATAGCGTCTGATGCCCTTTAAGGCTTTTGTACATCCCTGTTTCAAGCAATGTCTTCAACCTAGCATTCTCATCAGCAATAGCAGTGGTATCCTCAGCAGAGGGGTTAGTTACCACATCAACAGTTGAAGATATTGCAACAGCAGTAGCAGTGGAACATTCAGCAACTGAAGTAGCATTATCACGCTCAATGCATTTAAGACATGGTGGTTCAAATCCTTCCTGAGCGGAACTAATCTGTTCGACACGAAGTGACTCGTTTTCCTTTTTGAAGATCTTCATGAGCCGCTCTCAATTTCTCAAGTTCTTGCTTCCTTTGAAGATAATCATAGGAAAGCTTTTCATGAGTTGTTGATAGAGTATCATGACGATCTTCAAGTTCCTGATACTTAACGTGAAGATTTTTTATGTCTTCAATTAAGGATTCAGATCGAGTCATTTCAGCACCCAACAGATCATCGCTTCTGTCTAACAGTTTTTGAATATGTTCCATGGCTTTCTGTTGTTCAGTTGCAATTTTAGCGAGTGTTTTGTAACTGGGTTTTGAATCACAATTAGAGTCATCGTCACTAGATGTTTGATAGTGAGTAGTGCGTTTGTTTACCTTGGCACCGCGTGCCATGAAACAGTAGGTAGGAGTGGAGTAGTCCTTGTCATTTGCATCGGTGTTGGTGATGAGGTCATTGTCTTCAGTGTTGAAGATGGACTTGGCGACGTATGCTATAGCCAGACTTGCAATGCCAGAATCAGACTCCTCCTCAGACTCCACCTCTGCCTCCTCAGAAGCGGACTCCTCCTCTGAATCCATTTCCTTGCCAACAAACACGCATGCCTTGCCAGATGAGCTCTTCTTGTGTGATGAAGACTTTGAGGAAGACTTGGAAGAAGACTTTGTGTATTTCTTCTTCTTCTTCTTATCGTCAGAGTCATATTCCTTGCTCTTCTTCTTCTTTCTGTTCTCATTGTCCCACTATGGACACTCAGAGATGAAGTGTCCAGTTTTCTTGCACTTGTGGCATGTTTTCTTCTTGTAGTCATGAGCAGAAGCTTCATTATTCCTTGAGCTTGATCGTGAAGACTTTCTGAAGCCTTTCTTCTTGGTGAATTTTTGGAACTTCTTTACTAGCATTGCAAGTTCCCTTCCAATGTCTTCAGGATCATCAGAACTGCTGTCAGATTCTTCTTCAGATGAGGAAACAGCTTTTGCCTTCAAGGCACGAGTTCGCCCATAGTTTGGACCGTAGATATCTCTTTTCTCTGAAAGCTGAAACTCATGTGTATTGAGCCTCTCAAGTATGTCAGACGGATCGAGTGTCTTGAAATCAGGACGTTCTTGGATCATCAGGGCCAGGATGTCAAACGAACTATCAAGTGATCTCAGCAGCGTCTTGACAACTTCGTGTTTGGTAATCTCAGTGGCGCCGAGGGCTTGAAGCTCATTTGTGATGTCATTGAGTCGGTCAAATGTGTGCTGGACATTCTCATTGTCATTTCGCTTGAAGCGGTTGAAGAGATTGCGAAGGACACTGATTCTTTGATCTCTCTGGGTTGAGATGCCTTCATTGACCTTGGAGAGCCAGTCCCAGACCAGCTTGGATGTCTTCAAGGCAATCACACGGCCATACTGTCCTTTGGTCAGATGACCACAGATGATGTTCTTGGCAGTAGAGTCCAGTTGAACGAATTTCTTGACATTAGCAGCAGTGACACCTTCTCCAGCCTTGGGAACGCCGTTCTCGACGACATACCATAGGTCGACGTCAATGGCTTCAAGATGCATACGCATCTTATTCTTCCAGTAGGGATATTCAGTTCCATCGAAGACAGGGCACGCAGCGGAGACTTTAATTATCCCTGCAGTCGACATAGCTAAAACTCCAGGTGGTTAAACCGAATCACACAGAACAAAGGGAGCACCTTGCTCTGATACCAATTGAAAGTGCGTTATATCGACTAGAGGGGGGGTGAATAGGCGATTTTTATGAAAGTCTTCAAAACATGGAAGTTATGAAGACAAATAGTAGAGATATGCCTATCACTATGCAGCGCAAGTTAGATTACACTAGGCAAGCCATGGTCAAGTATTCAATAGAGTGAAAGCACAATGACAAGTAGCTGGAGTGTAATACGGATCAGGTAGGATGAAGTTATGAAGCCAAACAAATCATACAGTTACGTTGTGAAGACAAAAGATATAGCAAGCATGCAATGGCTTCACAATGAGTAACAGTAAGTAAAAGGAAGTGAAGATGAAACCAGTGACTCGTTGAAGACAATGATGTGTTGGACCAGTTCCAGTTGCTATGACAACTGTACGTCTGGTTGGAGCGGCTAGGTATTTAAACCTTAGGACACACAGTCCCGGACACCCAGTCCTGAACACGCAGCTCAGGACACCAAGTCCTCACCGTATTCTCCTTGAGCTAAGGTCACATAGTCCTCGCCAAATCACTCTGGTAAGTCTTCAAGGTAGACTCCCAAACCTTCACAGACTTCGTTCACTGGCAATCCACAATGTCTCTTGGATGCTCTTAACGCGACGCCTAACCGTCTGGGGATGCACAGTCCTCAAATGTAATAAGTCTTCATATCACACAGACAGGAAGACTTAAGTGATGCCCAATTCTCTCTGGCTCTGGTGGTTAGGGCTTTATCCTCGCAAGGAATTCTATCTCAAAGGCTCCGAGGTGGGTTGCTCTCAAACGACAAAAGCCGTACTCTCAAACTGAGCAGCCAACCGTTTATGGTTGTAGGGGGTGGGCTATTTATAGCCACTTGGCAACCCGACCTGATTTGTCCGAAATGACCCTGGGTCACTAAGGAACTGACACGTGTCCCAACGGTCAGTTTTCAAACTCACATGGCAACTTTACTTGGGCTACAAGCAAAGCTGACTTGTCCGGCTCTGGACAAGATTCGCTCTCATTGTCTTCACTCGAAGACATAGGTTTTTGGTTTAGGCATCACTTCAGTCATTCTGTCTGGTTCTCCTGGACCCCACTTAACAGTACGGTGGTTCCTATGACTCAACACAAGATAAAAAGAACTACGACAGATCTAAGTTTTCGAGCTCCATAGGCTTCATATCGTGTCTTCTCTTGTCATAGTCTTCAATGTGAATATCTTCATATACCACCTTTGACTTCAATGTCTTCATACATTTTTAGGGGTCATCTCTGGTAGTAAAACCGAATCAATGAGGGACTTCTACCTGTGTTATCCTGCAATTCTCACAAACACATTAGTCCCTCAACTAGGTTTGTCGTCAATACTCCAAAACCAACTACGGGTGGCACTAGATGCACTTACAGGTAGTTTGAGTCTGTACTGTGTTAATAAAATAGGAGTACATTTTAGGGTGATCATATGGTCACTGGCTCACCATACAGCTCCGTAATTTGTTGATAACACGATCAATTGACCAGTCAAACGGTCCACATTCAGCAGCGCACATTACCATAGGGCCCACCCGTCAGCGCATATATGAAGGACAAAAATGGTAATAAATTAGTGGTCGGTGGGTATTCGAAGTCGAGAGACCTTTGGTTGGAAGTCACTGGTAGTTGGGGGGCGTTCATTGGGCGGTGGGGTGGGGATCCCCGGAGAAAAAGCTCGGCGGGGGGGGGGGCTAGAGGGATGGCCGGTGCGGCGGCAGACGGCGATGGGGTGTGGTTTCGGGGAGGGCCGGCCGGCCGCGGGCGGCGGGGGCTGGCGGTTCGGCCGGTGGTGGCTGGCGGCTCAGGGGGGTGGAGTTTGATGATAAACTGAAGGCCCTTGATTTCGTATCCAACGGCTGGAAAATCTAATGACCAGAGATGAAAAAGTCAGTCGACTGACGTGTAGCGTCACCCCGCACATACACATGCACGCACGCAAGACACGCATGCATGTAGACGTGCAACACGAACACGTACACATGCACGCATGCTGGCGTGCAACACTGACACGTACACATGCACTCACGAACACACGCACGTATGCACCCATGCATGCAACACTAAAACGTACCCTTGCACGCACGCAACACTCGGACGCCTGCATGCACACAGCACACGGCGCAAGACACGTTCAACCTATACGTGCATGCACCCTTTGTTAAGGACATGGATTGTTACGGGTATTAATCAATCTTATCTATGATAAGCAGAACATTGATGTTTGTAGCGGTCTTTATGAATCACAACGTATCGAACGGGCTATCAACATAGTAGGTTTATCTACATGAAAAAGATGATGTCACACTCAATGAACAATCATCAGTTTATGAAATGCCCGCTTCTGACCGCCCTGGCCCACCAAAGGTTACTCTGCTATGCGCTGCCTGCGTTGGGTCACTGACATGCATGCCATGCACCCAAAGAGCCCACATGTCAGTGGAAGAACGGGCTATCAATATGCATTTTTTTACAAACTCCCACATGCATGCAAGTGATAATTAATGTCCTCCTTTGCTAGTACCACGAGGCAAACACCATTAATATTGCATCGATTAGTGTTAGTGGCCTTGTATATCTGCAAATTGTAATTTTGATAGTGGCCCCTTGTATATAAAAATGGAGGGAGAAAGATGGGAGATAAGGTGAGGAGGAGTGGGGCGTGGTGGTGACTGGTGGTCGGACTAGGCGGAGGCATGGGGATGGACGGCGCATTATGTCTAGGTTTGTATCTCTCCCACACACACCCATGTAGGTGGGGGACGTGCACGAAGAGAAGAGGTGCACGCACGGCGCACGTACTCCCGTCTCTTTCCCAACCACACCCGCGCGGGTACACGGCGGAGCTCATTTCTGTACGAAAAGGCATCCCACGTGGTAATTTGGCACGTGTACTGGCTGTCCACTTGGTGGAGGGAGGATCGTCTACCATGGGTGAACAAACAAATTGCGACTTGACGCGTTATGTTAAATTAAAAAAAGAGGCAAAGCATGTGGGTCCTACCTTAGAGGGAAGGCTCTATACACTGGAGTACTTTTGATGTGTCCCGTCAACTCACAGAACCAGGAGAAGCTTTCTTAGTACGCCGTCTTCCCCGCCCACGGGCACGGTGGCTCGCAGGATGAGGTGAAGCTTGCTTACTACGCCTTACGCCCGCTCCCTCACCCACGCGCGCGGTGGCTCGCAGCACGAGGAGAAAATTTTACTACTCCCTCCGTTTACTCCTCGTCCCTACTACGTACTTTGGTTAGTACTCCCTCCATTTACTTATACAAGGCCACTATAAAAAATACATTTTGCATCTATACAAGGCCACAAATAGTAATCGAGACAAAAGTTACTACTCCCTCCTTTCCAGTTTATGGCTCAATTTCAAAATCTCTCCAACCAAGGTAGACAGTGAGTGGTCGAATTAATTTCGTAGTTTGCACAAGTAGTTAGTACGCTCGTTTTTCTCAAGAAGTTATGTTTACCGAGGCATTAATTAGAATGAATGCATGAATGACCACTAAGTTTCCATGAACTTGTACATGCATTGGTTAGTTTCCTCTTGACACTGCTTGCGTCGGGTGATCTAACGCACCTCGAAATCCAACATGTAATGGTACTACTACTAGTATAGTAGAATTGAGACTTATCAAACGGAAAAACGAATGTTTTTTAGATGAGCCCTATAAACCCTAGTGGGTACGTACTCCATAAAAACAGATATTTCCAAAACTAAGTCGCTCCCTTACATGAATTCTGTAGTATACTCCTCCATCGACACTCCCTTTCATGAATTCTGTACTTCCTGTCGCCGACATGTGGGACATATAGCAACCGGGTCGACGTGTCAAGCACCAAATAACAGTGCAGAACAGCAGGGGGGACGCACCCCACTCGTACCCGCCCAGTAGTAGTAATGAGCAATGAGACGTCAAATCACAATGCCGCACTTTCCCAGACGGACGAAGCAACCATTATTTCACACTTCGGTTCGCCATCATCTCAAACCATGTACTAGTATTGCTTCTGCCTCAACAGGGACACACGCATCGCCTTGGTACATCAAGACACATGGGACCGCATCACAGGCCATGCTCCCCCGTCGATCGCTCGGTAAAATCACCTCATTTTTACTATACTTCCTCCGTATCGGTTTACTACATGGCATGCATGTCGTTCTAGGTTGAGAATTTAACTGGCTATATATGTGATGAACAGTACTCTAGCCTTTTAAAAAATATATACTTTTGTACAGTAGTACTATCGATGGATTGCGCCATGGAGCAAAAATTGAAATTAAAAAAAAGGTGGTACATATAGAGAGCGCTCGTCGCCAAATTATGCATATAGTACTATTAAAAAAGCTAGTACGTGCTTAATTGGGGTGCTAAATTCTATTAAAGTAATACTAGTACTATGTACATACTGAAGAGTTAAAGTAACAAGAAGAAACATAACATAGTTCTGCTGGGGGCTCAGCACAACACACCATTCAAATTAAACTAAGCACACCTGAAATTAAACTATGCTACTAATCCGGTAGACACTGCATTAGAAGTTTAGAACCACCATGAGCAATGACACTGCCACCATACTCGGAGTCCTCATCCATGTCCTCGACTTCGTCCTTGTCCCTATTCCTCTTGGCCGATACTTCTTTGCTTGAACCGCACACTTGGCTGTTGCTCTTCATCCAACCCTTGTAGATATTGAAACAAAGGTAGCCATCCATTACAGTGTAGTGGATGTGGTCTATATCTAGTACATTCCGCTGCCATGCATGACGATGAAACATGTATGGAGGTTTCTCTAGTTTATCGTATGAAGGATGAACCATGGCTCCTGCCAGGGTCAGCATTGAAGGCTGACGAGCGGGCACCAGCCGATTCTTCTGGAGGTCGAAGGGGTTGCCTACAATGAGGCCTATCCGACCCAGTACTTTTTCGTCGTTCTTAAAGTCTACAGTAACGAATTTCACTATTTTGTCCTTGAGGAAGTTCTTAAAATCCTGGCACTCAACATCGGCATGGCATATGTGGTAGACCAAGCAAACGTTATGTACGCAAACCTGGATCACGGCGGGCTTCTTCCTCTCTTCGTCCTTTAGATCCTTCTCTCATCCCAGGACTGTGGTGTACTCAACATCTAGCCCAGCGACCCACTCATCATCTGAGTTTTCGAACATGCGTCTGAAGCGAGAAAGGCATCCTTTCAACGTCACGAAAGAACGGGTGTAGATGATGTCGAACTCATCACCGGTGATGGTTCTAACCTTGTACTCACCGCCGATCGTGGAGATTTGGGATGCCATGGATTTGGGAGGAGGGTTAGGATTAGTGGAACTGCCGTAATGTGAATGGATGGGACGACTTGGAGTGAACCGCCATAGTATTGAAGGACGTGCGGGGATGAGTAGGAGCGAACTGCCAGCGTGCGAACGGCAGGGTAGTGGCTTTCCATTCTCCCATGATACGGGCTTCCGAGAGCCCTTGGATATGAGATCGAACGGTTGCATGGCGTTATTCTAGACCTATGGGTGAATATCCTATCCTGGAGGGTTATTCTGCAAATTTTCAGCAACTTAGCATGCGACCGTTTGATCTCAGATCCAAGGGCTACCGGCAGCCCGTATCATGGTCGCGCCTACCAAGACCGTCGCGTCGCTCGCGCGGTCGCGCCCTTGGAGATTTAACACAGTGCGTTAGGCTATGTGATGTTGGCATGTCATACATAGTCATCACTTAGTCACTCATACTACAACAAGGTTGGCTATAAGTGTATTTTTTTACTCCTCTCTATCTCTTTCTTCGTACTCAAGGAAGAAACGGTGCTAAGCGCGTGTATTTATTGCATTTGCCAAGGAGTGACCTCTTCCAATGAAATGGTGTTGCTAAGTTTGCTTAATTTAGTTAGCTATAGACTCAAAATTGTCTTTTCACCTAGGTACACGCGCTTAGCACCGTTTCTTCCTTGGTTCACCAAACTAGTCTCTCTCTTCTTGATTAACTTGCTACATCAGACTTTATGCCTATGTGGCAAGCTTAAGCACCTGTAGGAGCAAGTAAAAGTAAGTACAATAGTGCACTTTACATGGCATTTTTGCATATGTGGAGGAAAGAGAGGCAAGGAAAAAGTGGAGATGTGGGCTCTCATGCAAGAGCCAGCCTCTACTACATGGTGGAGCATTGGGAGAGGCACCTGTATGGAGGTGGTCAGGAATCTGGGAGACTCACGCCGGTCGTAGCGCCGCAGTTAAAATGATAATGGCAAGTCAAATCACGGGGCCCCACCTGTCCAGCAGTAACTCGTTGTCAAATCACACGGCCCTACGTTTGCAGCAGCCTACTTCCTCATCTTCTCGCGTCTCTGTCGAACCGACTAGGCGGAACTGCCCCGCTGCCTACCGCGCAGGAAAAGCTCCGCCCTCGACTTTTAAATACATCTACATCCACTTAAGAATCTAATGATATACTTTTTGTGACATAGTAACTCATATTTTGTTAGTCAAATGGATGACCTAGAACTGCGTGCAGGCCCTATAAACCGAGACGCCTAAAAATAAAAAAAACTGAGACGGAGAGGGTAGTTCAGCATGTATCTTTTTAGATCAATATAGTCGGGATTCACCAAGGAGCAAAACCAAGTGGTAGGCTGCTCCTATCATGTTGGCGTAGCAACTCAAGCAGGGTCAGTCCGCGCACAAAATGGCGAGGACCCCTTTGGCCAAGATGTGGCTCATCCACCGTCTTGTTACACGTGCGATGCACCAAATTACAGTTTGGAGCAGCGGTTGGAATTGGAGGCACCCCAGTCGTAGCGCCGCAGTAGTAGAAAATGAGCGACGAGGGGTCAAATCACAAAGCCCCACCTTTCCCGCATTAAGCTGGACGGACGAAGCAACCATCATTTCACTCTAGGGCGCAAGAGCATAAAGAAAAGAGAAAACAATGATGCGTGCGGCAGCTACCTAGGGCACCCTAGGGTAGGGTTCTCCACTACAGATCCTTTTTTTTTGAAAGCGCCTCCACTACAAATCGGCTTCTCCCTCATCCTCTTGAAGAAAACCGATGATGAGTGTGGCGGTAGGGTTTGTAGGAGTACTACGGCGTGCGAGGCCACGTCGTAGTAAATGGGTTCAAGCCGATGCCTTAAATATGTGTGGGCCGCTTGGTTTTACGGGAACGAGGCATCATTTTGGGTTCGGGGACAAGTGGAGATATAGTACGCACAAAAAATTGTGGATGTAGGTTCGACCGAAAGGCAATGATGCATGGGCCCTGCATTTTGATATACCGAGGGTCGCGTGAAATTTGCTACTCTACTCAAAACTAGTAAGGTACACATGTATTGAACGCATGAGATTTCGAAACCAAATTATGAATAAATACACACTATAGCATGTAAAGTGTTGAGTCATATATGCATGATGTAGATGTTTGTTTAGTACTTATAGTTCATCTCATTCAAAATCAATTAGTTTTATAGAAATGTTAAGATTCATTGGGTTGTGCATTGTACTCCCTCCGTTCCGAAATAGATGACCCAACTTTGCACTAACTTTGTACAAAGTTAGTGCAAAGTTGGGTCATCTATTTTGGAACGGAGGGGGTAAATCATAAAGTAAAAAACAAATAATGGCAATTCATTTAGAAAAAATAATCAATTATGATACAAAAGATTCTATAACAAAGGAGAAGTGCTTGTGTTTTGAGATTTGTGCATTATGCTTAAGTTCAACCATGGAGTCTTCTAAATTCTACATGTGGCAGATCTGGTGGAATGTTGATGATATCCAACGGCCAGTATTGCTCGGATTTGCCTATCTCTGCACTATTGGGTTAGCTTCATCCAGCGACCATCTTTCAAAGTTATTGGCACACTATATAGTTCTTGTGCCACAGTTGCATGTTTTGGAAAAAAGCTACTAGTGGGTTGTACTATCTATTTAGGAATAACAGATGTATACATGGAAGTTGTAGGGAAAGAGATGACATGGAGCATCTCAATTCATATGAGTAGGGATTGGAAAAAAGATGTCATTTGGTTCACATCATAGGAACTTTTCTATTGAATCTAGAGATGACATGTTTCTCAATTCCTATGAGGAGGGATTAGAAAAGAGATGTTATTTGGTTCATATCATAGGAACTTTTCTATTGAATATACGCTAATGTTTATTTTCCTTTGAAATTAAGGGAGTATAGGAATCCATTCATATGAACCAAGTGGCTCTAAAGTTATAGAAATGATATCATGTTTATTTCCTTTGAAATGTGGAGTATATGAATCTATTCCTATGAACCAATTGGCTCTTAAGGAAAAAATCCTATAAAAATCATATCGTATAGAGTTCCTATGATATTCCTCGACACTAAAGGATGCTTGAAATTGCTGCGGGTGATACGACTGTCTTTGTTTGTAGACTCCTCACCCAACTTTATAGTTACCTCTTGAAGATGAATGAAATGATATATACATGGTATTCTACATGTGCAATTTGGTACACGAAAACTCTGTAAAAGTTTGCGAGGTTTGAATTTTCAATAAAGCTATATCCGATGCATTTCAGAACGGAGGGAGCATACAGCAGTTGCTAACACTCACGTGGAAGATTTGTGTGTCGGAGGAGTGGCTGTTCTGTTAAATGACATGGCAAAACTGACACTGTCGGATGCCGATCTAACGGTCCTTACGGCGTTCGTCAGGAAAAGGCTTGTGGTGAACGTTTGTCGGATAATGATTTACGGACACATGCATTGCATTGATACGTGCCTCCCTCTCTCTCACGCACACGCACCCTCACGAGTCACGACTCTCCCGGGTCCTCTCACAGACTCGCATGTCGCACCCACCGTCCATCTGTAGGTAGACGTCACGCACATATGTGCTCTTCACACCCTACCCTCAGAACTTCTAAAAAACAAAAGACGGCGCACACATTTTATTTTAGCTCACACGTCACACACTTGTACTATTACTCTTGCGGCGAACGTTCTTTGGGCATAGTATATTGTACTCTCACGAAGAGAAGTGGTGCACGCATGCACTAGTTCTCTCACACCCACTTGTGGGTACACGTAGGAGCGCATTTTTTGAAGCTGGTACAACAAAATCACTCCACTATATATAAAAGCAGGAGCCTTAGCGCTTGCTTTACTAGGGTTCCTCTCGATCACTCTCTCATGCTCCCCAAATCTAAGCAACACATAGGTGGCCACACTCTCTCTCTGCTCACGGCTGCTCACAAATCCGGCCGGACAACCTCGACTAGGGCAGATGTGTAGGTGCATCGTTCGCTGTCGTCGGCGGCGAGGGAGGAGACCAACGGCTGCCCGCGCGTCCCGATCGGCGGCCATGCCGTTCTCTCCGAGAGAGCGCCGGCTCGGGAGGGCCTCCGACCACTTCTTCCTCCCTGCGGTATTGTGGCCAAGATGCGGCCTCCCGACGCCGTCTTTGCGACATGCCGACGACCCTCAGGTATATATTCCTTCGAAACCTGCCTTGCTCTACTGTCCCAGCTCCCTTAGTGTGGATCCTTTTCTACTTCCGTCCGCTGTTCCAAAGCTACCTAGACTTCTACTAAGGCACGTGCTTTGCACGTATGTTCTGTATGATAGATACACATATACCTTCTTTTTAGAGAGAGAAATGGGTACTCGTATCTTGAGTAGATATCATAGTGTGTTTGTTTGCATGATCTAAGGACTATTCTGAAATAAGAAGCAAATCACTTGCACAAATCAAACTGAGTTCCTAGTAAGAATTTGATTACAAGATAAAAGTTGTAGTTTTATTATATGTTTTTTCCTGGGTTCCACTGATGTATAGTTCCAGAGTTGTTTGACGGTTTACATGCATGTATATGGACTATTTTGTGCAACTAAATAAGTCATTTAGGTCTGACAGACACTCATGTCCTGTATTAGCTTGAGGTATAGCTTATGTATGACTGAAATAAAATATTACACTTTTTTTGCGAATAATAAAAATATTACATTTCTCGATGAAGCAGAATAAAACTTTAGCTAGCATCAGCCATGCAATGTTATGTTATGTGAACAGTGTAAACTTTGCAGTATAGCGGCATCTAAAAAATCCATTTTTATAGTAATCTAAAAAAATAAGTTAGTAGTAGAGTGTTTATTTCCCAGGTGACAACGGGGAACCAAAATGTGCTAGCTATTTGCCAACTTGTCGTACTTGCATGTGAGGAGGTGGCAGCAGTTTCTAAACATTTCTCAACTTCAGTAGGTGCAGTCCAGATTCAACGGGGACTTCTTTATTTGTTTACTTGGAGAGCAGAGTCGGCCATGTGCACAAGGAGCGGGAGCGAATCCGGCAGCTCTTAGCCGTCAGATCATGTCATCCTTTGTTTGATGGATGGCAGTGATATGCATGAGAGGGGGAATGAATGGTGGATTTTGAGCCAATGCTTGGTTGGGCGGGAGAACCGAAGATGGAGTGGTAAATCCAATTTCAAAACTGCCGCATTATAGTACTAGTAGTTTAGAAGTAAAGCTATTTCATACAGTCGACTCAAAGCGTTGGTTCAAACAGGGAAGAAAGTGGGAAAGCTGTAGCATGAATCTAGGACTTGGTTCTAAGAGGAAACGGGGGAAAGTAGTAATATCTGTCACTGTTTAAATAACCGTATTTCTTATTTGCGCAAACAGGGATGTCTGTCTCCATATCGTTTCGGGATGTCTGTCTCCGTATCGTTTCTATCTGCGCAATCAAAAGCACACACCTTAGTTTTAGTACAACTGCGCAAAATGAGATGGCTATCCCTCGCTGTCGTCGTCTAACCTCCCGTCTTCAAGGTATCCCTACATTGGTAGTAACTAAGGTAGAATGAGCAACGCAATCTAAAAGAAGCTGATTCGTACGTTTTACTTCCTAATTGCAGTGCATGGACGAGCGAAAACAACTGCATCCTAGTCCAGAATGCACTTTCTACCAGTTCATCCATGGACCAAGGACTAGCTGGCACTGCTGCACGGCGGTTTTTTGGACAGGTGCGCGGACAAGAGGCATTGTGGTCTGCTTATTTCTGCAAATAGCGGTGCTTAAATTTAGTGGAATGCACAAGAATTTCAGCTGGTCAGTACACTGCATGGTTCAGTTCAGCATTCCAGCTCAGACCACAATTATAATTGGCTATTCTGGAATGAGAGAACCTAACCCTGAATGGTGGCAACAAGAAAAAACCAGCGTGAACTCCAGGAAATTTAAGCCTGCCGGGAGGCCCTTTGCTCAGAGAGAAGCCTTGCTTGTTTTTTCCTGATTTGTAAACCTTCTCACAACTTTGTCTTTTGATGTCAACTAGTATATGTTTGTTATGTTCTATGAATAATTGAGATGTATAAAATTGCTTAACTTATGCTTTTCAAGTTTGTTATGAAGAGGAGTTTAATGTGAGTGTTCCACATGATGGCTGGACTAGCGTGTGAACGTTTAGAATTTATTACATTGTGGCCTCAATTAACTGCATGAACCACTATAACAAGATACATAGTTGCTTATATGTCAGACAGCAGATTGTTGATTGTTAGCTGGTCGATAGCCTATTGTTGAAGCGAGCTGAGCCAATGTGTCGTGTTTTGCACAACTGCTTACAAGTGGGGTAGCACCAACAGTGTTTAAAAGTACTTATGTATACGTCGGCGCACGGTTCTCGAACGAGTGCTCTATTTCATCAAAACACACACTGCTCGTATGATAAACCGTGACAACTTATGTCTTACCATGCCATATTCATGAAAAAACTAGTGAGGACGCATCTGTTTCGGCAACAATTATGATGGTTCTCACATGATTCACGGGCACACAAAAGTAGCAGCAGTTCCCATAGACGGATTCAAACAGAGTACTAGCCCCAGAGGGGTCGATAATAGGCAAGGTTCGGATAATTAGACACAATCCAAACTACTATTAAACACTAGCTGGGGCAACTATTTCATGCCTCGATCTAATTTGGGCTAGACACAGGACGGACCTTGCCATGAACATCATCGAGGACGTCCCGCATCAGCTCAATCCTGTGAACCTTCATGAAGACAACCTTGTGGCCTTGCCACTAATAAACTTGTTTGTGGAGGCATGCCATGTCATCTTCCTATGTAAGCTTGACAAGAACAGTATTCCTCACAAACGAAGGAGTAGCTTTAAACTTCTTGTGCTTCAGTACACCCTGGACAACACGCCTGACAACAGTGAGGCTGGAATACAACTCTTCATTGGTATAACCGCAAATGGCTTCCAGGATCCAACAACCTAAGAACTCTGTTTTCCCAGTGCGTATATTCAGGTCGTCCGCCTCATAGCGAGTGACATGTACAACCACACAATCCTTGTCTGCATCAGGGCTATAATTGAAATAGAAACAAATTCTGAATTACTTTTTAGTATAAGAAACGAAAGTTATTTAAACCACTACGTATACCATGGCATCGAAGCTAATAAAATTTCGCATTATTAATCACCACATACTTCCTTTTCTAAAAAAATCACCACATACTTAGATGAAAAACCACAATTGAGAATGGCAAAGAAGGAAATCACCTTGGGCAGCTCAGCAGGGGGGGACACATCCTCGAAGGGGCAAAACTGCTCCTGCAGTGCCACGGGGGCTGTAACCTCAAACGAGGCGTTGACCATCTCAGTATCTGGGGTCGCCTCGGTGGTTGCCTCCATCTTCTTGCAGCTCTATGTCTCGTGGGGATCAGCCTCCCGCGTTTGATCCAATATCGGTAGATCTTTGCCTGGTTCTCCTTGGTCCATCATGAAACTGACGAATACTAGGAGTCCACTGAAAGCAAAACACAATCGCAATGGCAATGAAACAAAAAAGAGAGTGAGGATCGGTTACTGCTTTGCAAAAGTTCTTTTTTTCCTCTGAACGAAACTATACCAACATCACGGATCCACTTACCTTCCCTTCGTTTGGAGAGAAGAACAGTGGCAGATGCAAGTGTTGCCTTTCTTGAAGATGGTGAGGGAGAAGGGGATTCAGCAAAGAGTGAAATGATGGTTGCTTTGTCCGTCAAACATAGACTGCGGGGAGGTGGGGTTTTGTGATACAACGTCTCGTTACTGCCGCGCTACGACCGGGGTGACTCTCCACCTCCATACTGCCTTCTAATTTGGTGGATGGCATTTGGGCCCGTGAGCTGCATGGCCTGCATGTCGGTGAACAAAAGTATAACGGCATTCAGTAGAGGGAGACGTTTCAATGACCTAGGAGGAGCCAGAAGCGGTAGAGTGTCTCCACTGTACTAGTAGTAATTGTTTTTCTGGGTAGTTGTAGAGTGTCTCCACTGTACTAGTAGTAATTGTTTCTTGGGTCCCAAGACAAAACAGCCCAGCCACACTAGTAAATAGTAAAATCAATTCAGAAACCTGGGTGCTCTTCTTCCTCCTCGCTCACACCCACCTCACATCAGCTCGCTCCACTCGTACCCCCAAATTCCTCACCTCACTCCTACAGAAAACCCCAGCTCCCCTTCTTCCTCACTCCTACAAAAAAACCCCAGCTCCCGTCCTTCTTCGCTCACACCACAACTAGGCTCGTCATTCGTTACTCTGCTCAAATCCGTGAGCGCGATCTGAAGCCCTCGAGGAAAATGGAGTCGGCTGACCCCAGCGCCAAGAAGATGAGTCTCCCGCCATCGGCGCCGCTTGTTGTAGATCCCGCACCCGGAAGCACGGGGAGAAGTGGTGACCCCGCCCCCACCGAATCCCAGGAAGCCGTAGAATCTCGGGTGGACCGCATCAGCGATCTCCCGGACGCCATCCTTGGGGAGATCATCTCGCTTCTCCCCACCAAGGATTGCTGCCGCGCCCAAGTCCTCTCAATTCGGTGGCGCCCCCTATGGCGCGCCGTTCCCCTTAATCTCGACTGTCGTCAGCTATCTCTCTTCAATGATTTTGAAATCCCCAGAGCCATCATCTCCTCCCACCAGGGCTCCGTTCAAAGCCTCTACATCCCGTCATGCAACCTAAGCAAGCATACCATGCCCTGCACGGTGGACGCCTAGCTAGAATCCCCTAAATTCATAGAACTACAGCAGCTTGAGTTCTACTATTCCCCTGGAAATCACATACCACATACCGAACGCCATGAACTTGTGCCCTCAGCACCGATGTCCATCTCGGGGTTTTCGTCCTCTCTCCACACCGCCATCTTTGCGAAGTGCTACCTACCAGACAATCTGGTACTAAACCTTTGACTCCCATTTCTCAAGAAACTTTCACTTGTGCGGGTTCATATATCGGAGGCCTCATTGCACAGCATCATACACTCCAGTTGCCCTGCGCTGGAGTGCTTGGTGCTTGTTTTCACAGTTAGAATCGGTTGTCTCCAAATAAAGTCGCCTAACCTTGTAAGAATTGGAATTTGTTTTGACGGAAGGCAGCTCATCATCCAAGATGCCCCTTCACTTCAAAGGTTGATCCTTGATTCTAGTTATTCACCGTTGCAAATAACCGTCCTCTCTGCACCTAAACTGGAGACCTTCGGTGTAATACATGATCTCTGTGCTCATTTCAATATGGTGTTTGGCTCCATAGTTCTTCAGGTACTTTATATTATCATCTACACTTGTAACCATAAGCTGCATTTTAAATTTCCGCGCATAATTTATACATCATCTTGGAGTACACATTTTGTACTAATATTAGGTTCTATGCTCAATGAAGAGTTTCTCCATGGATGGCCTATCAATGGTGCTGGATTCTGTCAAGATCTTATATATCCAAATGAATAGTTTTGATCTGAACAAGATTATTGGCTTGCTGCAATGCTTTATATGTCTAGAGAAGTTGTATATAAAGGTGATGATTTCACGCACATTGGAAGACCGCATATAGTGTACTAGAATTAACCATTCAGCTGTTGCTCTTTCGACACTCTTCTTTTAGACTTTAACTGTTTTCAATCTTCATGTCTATTTAGGCAACAGGACGGGGTAAGAAAGTTATAACCAATTGGTGGATTCGTAAGCATCAGGATTTTCTCACTTCTCATGAGATTCGATTGAAGACAATAAGGCTAGAACGATATGTAGCCAACCGTGCAAACACAAGATTTGTCACATTCTTCCTGCTGAATGCGAGGTTACTATTGTCCATCAGGCTTAAGTTTATCAGCAGCATGGTTTTGACGGATGGGTATGTCGAAGAGCAAAAAAAGGAGTTTCAGGTGGGCAAAAGAGCTTCTGAACGTCCCGGGCTTCTATTTACAACATATTGTGGTCATAATCCAGTAAATTTTACGACCCAGGATGTTCATTCTATGGACCTGACCGATCCATTTGACTGTGACTTCCGAAAATAGTGCTAGAGTTAGATGTTGTTGCCCTTTTCAATCTGGTTTTTTGTAAACCTGATGAACAATTAACCCTCGTGCTTTTGTACAGTTTGTAAGCTAGAGTTAGATGTTCCTGCCCTTTTCAACTCGGCTGTGACTGTCATATTTTCTTTGAAACAAGGCAAATGGCTTGCCATTCATTTAATTTAGAGTGAAATATTGTAACAAATCCAAACCAAGGGAAATAACATCACTCTCGCCGGCTGCTTGAGCTCACTGTGCATTACAGAAGCCAAGTGATTAGCCCCCACCAGCACCCACAAACTTATTTCGAGCTAGCACATCAAATGGGTTGTAAATTTTCATAGGAAAGGCTGCATGACTATGACAGATTTGGATTCTGACATTTGGGACCCGCGAGGAAATAGCCTATCCAAGGTGGTGTCGACTTACTAGCCAGTCAACAAACGATTATGCCTACCAGCCGTTGGATTGACATCCAACATCTGTCGTGTATCTTCTATCTCTTGTCTTCTTCTTCCTCCAATCCCCAAACCAAACCACCCCATCGGCTCCGCCTGCTCCCGCCTCCCATGGCTGGCTGCGCCTCCGCCGCCCTACCGTACATACCCTCCAACGTTGGCTAGTCCCTCCCTCTATTCCCCCACACGTCCTGTTATTCTCTGGCGACGTCAGCCCCAACATGCACCCGCGCCCGAACCAGTCAACCCTCGTACTCCCCTCCACCTGCGACTGGACCGGCGCATCTTCAACGGCTCCTGCTCATTTTGTCCGAGGCCTTGCCTCGTCCTCCGCCTTGCGGCCTTGGTTCGCTCGCCATGCGCGGTGCGCCGCCCTCTTGCGTTGTCAACGTCGTCAACAACTGAGAGGAACAAGGAGATGACTGTACATGGAGAGGATGACAGTAGGGACCCACTAGCGTCATGGCAGTACGCAAGCAAGTGCCTCTATAGTACAAGCCCAAAAATATGGTTCCTCCTAATGGTTGGACATCTGGGTCTCACGCCATTGTCAACATAGTCAATAAACGAGAGAATTACACTACGAGCGGCTGACACCAGGGACCCAGCAAGTCGCACAGTTTTTTTTGAGGAACAAGTAGTTGTTATTTATACTAGTTTTAGCGACGGATCAGGGTAACAACGGGGCTGTGCGAGGGCTATGGCCCATCTAGCTAGGTTTTTTTTTATGTTTACCACATCATGAGCCCAGTTGTGTTTTTTTCTTGCTGAAAATGGCTAGCCTAGTTCTATTTTTTTAAGAAATACCCAAAAAGGCCTACTTGCTTTATCGGCCCTGCTGGGCTGCAAATCTTTCAAGACGAGGAGAGTTTCATTCGGTTTGCCCAGAAATGGGCTGTACATTTTTAAAACACATCAAACCAGGAATTAGTTTCAATTTTTTTTCATTACAAGATCTTAAATTCCATTGATTTTTATGCATGGACAATTATTTGGATTTTATATTTATATAAATTATTTTTCAAAATAGTTTGAATGTGAATCGATATTTCTGGATTAAAAACAGTTGACCGCACCAAAATATGCAAAATTTCGTATACTTTTTAACCGTGGCCACAATATGGGGTGTGATGCTAACAAAAAGAAGATGCGCTCCAAAAAAATTCTTAAGAATTAGCAAATGGGCTATATATTATTAGAAATAATGGCAGATGAGATGTATGCTGTTTTACACAGATTTGAGGCTGACTTGTGCGCCTACTACAGGTTGACGCGTATGCTTTCATAAAAAAGGTTGACGCACACGCAACACCCTGTCAACTTAGTCAACACACGAGAGCAGTGACTGTTGGATGTCCATCCAATGGCTATCATGCTTCTTCAATCTCTGCTCTTCATGCTCAAGCCGCTCAAACAAGCGCCGGCGGGACTGCCTGCTCCCTTCTCTCGTGGCCGGCTATGCTGCCGCGCAGGCCTAGCCATCCCTCTACTCACCCACACATGCTGTTATTCTCCGGCGACGGTAGACGAACCAGTAAACCTTCGTACTCCTCCGCGTGGGAAACAACTGCCGAGTATTCCCTGGCTCCGTGTCGTTCCCTTCCTAGGCCTCGCCGTCGTCCACCGCCCTGGTGCTCTCGGCGCGGCCTGGTCAATGTGGTCAATGAACGACATCCATCGGAAGTGGACTATACGTGGAGAGGCTGACAGCTGGGGTCCACGGCCACACGCAAGGAAATGCCTCTTTATTACGCGCAAAATAATGATTCCTAAACCTGACAGCTAGGACCCACAGGAAGGTCCTCTATATTTCGCGAAAAAACGTTTCCCCCGCTGACAGGTCGGACCCACCAGCTATATCTTCGCACGCAAGGAAGTGCCTCCTTATTACACCCAAAAAATGAATACCCCCCTGCTAGCTGGGACCCACCATATTGTTGGGCTAACTTGTGGGCCTACTAAGTTGACAGGGACGGAGAGCTTTGTCAACTTAGGCAATACTCCAGTGACCGTATGATGTCCATCCAACGACAATAGTACTTCTTAAACCTCTGGTCTTCTTGCTCCAGCCGCCCAAAGCAGTGCCGGTCATGCCGCCTGCTCCTGCCTCCCGTGGCCGGCTGTGCTACCGCGGAGGCCTCACCGCCAAGATACTACTCCCACCACTGGCCAGGCCATCTCTCCACTCACCCACACCCCCTGTTATTCTACAGCGACGGCAGCCTCACACCGCAGCCGAACCAGTGAACGCTCGTACTCCTCTCCGCGTGGGCATCCACTGCCGCGTCTTGCACAGCTCCGCGTCGTCCCCATCCTAGGCCTCGCTATCGTCCACCGCCGTGGTGCTCTCGGCGCGGCGTGGTCAATGTGGTCAACGACCGACTTCCATCGGAAGAGTACTGTACGTGGAGAGGCTGATAGCTGGGTCCACGGCAGCCGCAAGGAAGTGCCTCCTTATTACGCGAAAAATAATTATTCCTCCACCTGACAGCGGGGACCCACCAGACAGGCCACCAGTATTTTGCGAAAAAAATCGTTTCCCCTGACTGCTGGGACCCACCGGACCGGCCACCGTATTTCGCAAAAAGAACGTTCCCCCCGCTGTCAGCTCGGACCCACCGGAAGTGCCTCCTTATTACGCACAAAAAAATGAATACTCCCCCAGCTAGCTGGGACCCACCTTGTTGGGAGGTTGACTTGTGGGCCTACTAAGTTGACGGGGACGAAGGGCTTTGTCAACTTAGTCAATATGAACGATTCTAGCTCCAGTGACCGTACGATGTCCATCCAAGGGCCGTAGTGCTTCTTCAACCTCTGGTCTTCTTGCTCCAGCCGCCCAAAGCAGCGCAGGTCATGCCGCATGCTCCTGCCTCCTGTGGTCGGCTGTGCTGCCGTAGAGGCCTCACTGCCCCCTACTATTCCCACCGCTGGCTGGGCCCTGCGGTGACGGCAGCCTCACACCGCAGCCGAACCAGTGAACCCTTGTAGTCCTCTCCGCGCGGGCTTCCACTGCCGCGTCGTCCCCTTCCTAGGCCTCGCCGTCGTCCACCGCCGTGGTGCTCTCCGCGCGGCGTGGTCAACGTGGTCAAGGAACGACTTCCATTGGAAGAGTACTATACGTGGAGAGGCTGACAGCTGGGTCCACGACCACAACCCAGTTTTTTTGTGATTTGCCAAGTAAGTCGCTTTGTCAGGCCTGTTGGGTTGCAAATCTTTCAAGACGAGGAGAGCTTTCATTCGGCTGGCCGAGAAAATGGCCCATCAGTAATGAGAAATGGGTTGTACATTTTTAAAACACATCAAACCGGCAATTAGTTTGAAATATCTTTTTTTTCATTTCAAGATTTTAAATTACATTAATTTTTATGCGTGGAGAATTTGTTGGATTTTATATTGATATACATTTATTTTTGAAATCAGTTTGAATGTGAGTTAAAATTTCGGGATTAAAAACAGTTCGGACCGCACTGAAATATGTGAAATTTCGTATAATTTTTTAACCGTTGCCACTATATGGGCTGTAATGCTAACAAAAAGAATATGGGCTCCACAAAAACCTTAAGAATTAGCAAATGGGCTGTAAAGTATTAGAAGTAATGGAAGATGGGATGTATGCTGTTTTCCACAGATTTGAGGCTTTCCTAAAAAAAGGTTGACGCACAAGCAATGACTGTTGGATGTCCATCCAAGGGTCGTCGTGCTTCTTCAATCTCTGCTCTTCCTGCTCCAGCTGCTCAAACAAGCGCCGGCGGGACTGCCTGCTCCCTCCTCCTCGCGGCCGGCTGTGCTGCCGCACAGGCCTCACCGCCCGACCGTACTCCCATCGCTGGCCTAGCCATCCCTCTACTCACCCACACCTGCTATTATTCTCCGGCGACGGTAGACGAACCAGTAAACCCTCGTACAGTTGTACTCCCCTCCGCGTGGGAAGCAACTGCCGAGTCTTCCCTGCCTCCGTGTCGTCCCCTTCCTAGGCCTCGCCGTCGTCCACCGCCCTGGTGCTCTCGGCGCGGCGTGGTCAACGTGGTGAAGGAACGACTTCCATCGGACGTGGACTGTACGTGGAGAGGCTGACAGCTAGGCCCACGACCGCAGCAAGGAAGTGCCTCCTTATTACGCAGAAAATAATGATTCCGCCACCTCACAGTTGGGACCCACCGGACGGGCCACTGTATTTTGCGAAAAAACATTTCCCCCTGACTGCTGGGACCCACCAGCTACATCTTCGCACGCAAGGAAGTGCGTCCGGGCAAAAAAAACGATTCGCCCCCTGACCAGCTACATCTTCGCAGGCAAGGAAGTGCCTGACAGTCAGGACCCACCTGGTCGAAGCGTACGTAGCGTTGTCATTCTGGTCGATGTAGAGACGCGCACGTGTCATAGTAGAGGCGCGCACGTGTCATAGTAGAGCGGCCAGCGGCCAGGGTGCAAGAAAGAAAATACGGCCACGTATGTGTACATATGGGCGGGGTCTCGAACGCCTACTCACGCATACGTACGGCCAGGGCTCATGTACATGGCTGGGTCAGAACAGAGAAACAGCGTCGTTGTCGTGTTCATGGGGAGGCAACGGAATGCGTCGTGTTCATGGGGAGGCAACAGAATGCGTCCTGTTCATGGGGAGGCAACGGAATGCGTCATGCTCATCGGGAGGGCTTGACCGAACAGGCGATGGAAACGAGGCCCGGCGTACCGCAGAACGGAGGAAACGACCTTGTGTTCGACCGGCCACGTTCGAAATGGGATCCTGTTCATCGGGAGGGGTCTGGTGTACCGCAAAATGGAGGAAACAGACCTCCTACGGTTGAAACGGGGGTCTTGTTCATCGGGTGGGGTGTGGCGTACCGCAAAACGGACGAAACGGACCTCCTACGGTCGAAACAGGGGTCCTGTTCATCGGGAGGGGTGTGGCATACCGCAAAACGGAGGAAACGGACTTGTGTTGGAGCGCTACGGTCGAAACGGGGGTTCTGTTCATCGGGAGGGGTGTGGCGTACCGCAAAACGGGATTCCACGGGATACTGTTCATCTCCACGGTCGACCCCCTACAGCCTCCACGAGCTACTATTCATCCACCGTCGACCTCCTCCAGCCTCCACCTGCGACTGTTCATCCACGGGCTCCTGTTCATCCAGCCTCCACCGCGCGCTACTCCACCGGCTACTGTTCAACCCGCCCTCTCCACGGGCTCCTGTTCAACCACCCCTCCACGGGCTACTGTTCATCCTTCCCTCCACCGTCTACTGTTCATCCTGCCCTCCACGGGGTGGTCCTATTCATCCAGCCCTCCACGGGGTCCTGTTCATACAGCCCCAACCAACTCGATCGATCGGGGTCCTGTTCATCCAGAGGCAATACCACGGGGTCTTGTTCATCCACCCCCACCGGGAACTGTTCATCCAACGCCCCCCCTCCCCCGCAACGCTCACTGTTCATCGAGAGACAGCATCGATCGGCTTCAGTTAGTAGCAGTAGCGAAGGAATCGCTCGATCGGGTTCAGTTAATAGCCATCGATCGATCGCTCGGGTTAAGTAACGCGTAGCCTGCAGTGCAATCGCTCAGGTTCAGTTAGAGCCCAATGCCTCGCTCGGGTTCAGTTAGAGCCAACGCCTCGCACACACACGCGTACGTGTACGAGAGAAATGCGCATCGCTCGGCCCCCGGCCTCCCACCGTAACCGGGAACTCCCTGAAATTTTCCTTGCCCAAACTTCTACCACAGTTTTTTCCGTCATGGACGGCCCAAAGAATGTCATGTAGCTGCGTCTCCGGCCCGCCCAGGATGAAAAGCCCATTTTCTGTCATGATTTTTTGTCATAGAAGTAGGAGCCCACCACATCTATGATGATACCGGATTTTGTCACAATTACTGTCATAGAAGTGTCATATGTATGACAGAAAAAAAATTCGTTCGGCCCAAAATGTCACGGATGTGTCTTTTTTTGTAGTGATTTGTTTGCTGCATATAGTCTTATTTCGGTCACCATTAACTCCTGTTTCATGCATAGATGGTGGTCAACTTCCATGAGTTCAGTGTCCTTCCCTTAGCTCCCGGTGCTGTTCCTTTTGAGTTCAGTCCCACTCATGCACCTCTCAGCTTTGCCGCCTTCCTTGGCGACATGTGGCGTAGTATTTATCCCCTCGGAGATCCACCTCATTATCAAGTATTCTAGTTTTCTGCTGGAGGAAGAATTCGGGAATACGTTGCTCATGTTCATCTGTCAGACCCGATTCCTGTCGGTAAGTGCACCTACAGTTTCCATGGTGGTTACGGCGCTACTCCTAAGCATGCCGTTTAGCTTGCCGGAATGGCAGGAGTCACCGGTCTTCGTCATCAAGAGAGCATAGTGCGAGAGAACCGTGCTTATCAATATTAACCCACCATCGTCGAGAATCCTAGGAGAATCCAATTTCCCTCCGTCAACCCTCAAGATGACCCGGCTATCCTCTCCATGTCTCGTTACATGACGACCGAGTGTCTTCTTATTTCTGAGTTAGTCCGAGACGCCATTCGAGCCAGGAGATTGCTTGGTGTCGCTTTACCTCAGTCTCCGCCAGCTTCACCAACTCCTTCACCTCGTCCATCCGGAGTTTCAGAGTCAGCAGTTCCACTCGGTACTCCCTTAGCTTCCTTGTTAGTTTGCAAGCGTTGGCTCAAGCGTAGGATGTAATCCTTTGTGTAGTGTTTGTGCATCTGCTGTAGCATCATGCTTGTGTGTGCCTGTGTTGAGCAGCCTTGTAGCTTGTTTGTTGTTTGCTTTGTTGCAATAAATCGTTTTCTCGTGCTTCTTTGTTTTGAATCCTTGGTGTTACCCCCTTATGGAAATTATTCCTCGACCAACACCGGATCATAAGGAGCCGAAAGCAGTACAGATATACACCAAGGAATTCAGTTAAAAGCAATGAGATTTTCAGCTGACAGCATTGGAGACATCCGTCCGGATACAAATTGTATTCTGATCAGACCTTTCAGCAACATGTACCTGTCAGAAATACACTTTATCGCAGCAAAGATTAAATCAGAAAGAGGACAAAATTGGATCAACCGTGCATTTCAAGTCAAAGGTATGGGCTGTGCACAATGATTGAATCTGCTGTAAGGCAAAAATATTGCGACACCTAGAGTCAGTCCCCATGCACAATGAATTCAGCAAGGACAGTCAGACAATCCTTGTCATATAAATAATCAGCTGCCAGACTGACAAATATATATATATATATATGTCATTCCATTCAGCAAGAAAATCAGTTCTGTCCTTCTCCACAATTTATTGACGAAGTGTACAAAGATAAGGTTCCCAGTCTACATCGGTAGGGAATGAATGGATTCCCATACAAGATATTCAGTCTTCTCGATAAAATACTACAAAAACTTCTGGCATAAGGTATCGAGTCTTCCCTAGCAAAGTTTTTAAGGGGGGAAGATTATGACGTACGATACCCCATTTTTTCCTCAAGAAGATATCCACCGAAGGCTTCGAGCATAAGCCATCCAGTCTTCCTCAACACGATATCCCGATGGTTTCCCAAATGCAAGCTGCCAAGTATATATTCTTCTGTACGTCACTAGTACAAGATATTAAATTATGAATTGTCAGCATATGGCAATGTCTTCCAAGTGATAGATCTGCAACAATTGGTCTGAAAACAAAAATCGGTTAGAGGTATGCATCGAGAATTAGATATTAGTTCATTCAGTATGCTGCCAAGTCCATGAAAGTCTCTCGCGCAAGGAAGAATTCACGGTACACATCCGACAACCTCACCGGTTATTCAAGAAACAAAAACCAGTGGGTGATGTCATAATCAACAAGTCTTGAAGGAAATACAACATTGAGACAATAATCTTGGCAGTGATTGTCAAGATTAGTCCCGTACATCCAACAATATGCTGTTATTAACCCTGTCACTGTCCGGCATAATCAACAATAGTATTGAGATTTGTATAACCACACGTGAGCTGGATAAATATACCGAGGCTCAAAACATGCACCAGACCAAGGTATGAGTGCCAGATATTGTATGTAACAGTATTCAGGGCCGCGAAAATAATCAAGGATATATATAAGGCCCCGATCTTTTGGTTGAAGATCTAGATGAAGAAAGTAATAATGAAAGAATAAGACCAACAATACAGGTATGCCGGTTATTATGTGAAAAATGTGGATGCCCAGTCCATCTTATTCCACGGCAAACCTAAGCAAAGATCCACCTAAGAGGTATACTCCATTGTGGTAAGGACCTCATAGTGAGGCAACCAGCTCAGTCCACAGTATGCTCAGAACTTTCCGCATTGAATACCTGAGTCTGTCTAGTCAGACTCATGGATAGCTCAATATATTGACCTCAACACCCGCGATGGAGCATCGCACAGACTGTTATTCCCAAGGAGATACTGGCAAAAATGAAGAATCAGTGTGAAAACACATACTTTGAGGATTGTTATCTCTCGCATAGGGGAAGCAATTAAAAGAATAGCCTGTGTGGTTGGGATTCTTTGCCAACATCACTGCCAGTCAAGTCTGCAAATCTTATCATCAGGAGATGGTGCATTTTTCAATCAGTCACGACAAGCGACAGTCAAACCTTTGGTACAACTTGGATACTCAAGACTGTGAAGCCAGTCAAGATAAGTCAGAAACTCATGCAAGATGTCAGCACCCGTTAGCAAAAACAGATATGATCTACATCACTGTTTTGGAACCAGAAGGCATGTCTATATTCAACGAATCCGATGCCTGGATAGAAGAGATTCTTTGTTCCACGGGGAGATATGTTCCCCAACTCCGTGGAATATTCTCGGCACTCGATACTAGAATAACATTTCTATCAAGGATCAATATCAAGAAGGACAAGTATGTCTGTGCAAATAATATTTCGGATGCCGGCTCAGCCAAAGAAAATTTGAGTCAGTATAAACAGGAACATATGATGGTATGTCCTGTCAGAATGTCAGATACGACGAAGCAAACCACCACAGATAAGATAGTCAGTTAGATCCAATAAAGTGGAAATATTATATAAGGATGAATAAAAGAAACCTGAGTTGGAAACAGTTTCTTCAAGCCAGAAAGACTATTTAACCCTGAACAACCAAATCTCACGGACGAGATTTCTTTACGGGGGGAAGGTTTGTAACAGCCTGGATTTTTGCCCTTTTCTTCTTCCTTTGATTTTCTGGGATTTCTTGTTTTGTTTTGCTTTTCCGTGGCTATGTGGTTCTGAAACATGGGAAGATCATGTCTTCCTAGGTTTTATAGTGGCTTGTCACCCTCTGCATCATCCCAAGATCATGTCATTTCCATCCTTGACCTAACCCAATTGTCATTTTATTGGGAGTATTCCTTTTCTGATAAAGGAATAACCCTTAAAACCCTAGGTTGTGAAGCAACCTATATTTCTGTCACTCCTAAAATTCCCAAATAAATCTCATAAATTGTTCGGGTAATATCTTCCTCAAATATGGCAAATATATCATTGGCCATGTTTCCCATCATGCTCAATAAATTCATTTCCTATTCTGTCCTAAATGGCACATTGTGAAGCAAGTGCTATTTATCTTTGCCCATTTGAACCCAAACTTCTTGGGCATCTTTTCCTGTACAAATAATTTCCTCATGGCAAAATTCAACTCAATTTTCCTAGTAAATATTCCTGAGCAATTTTTTTAAGTTCCTGTCTGAGGGAAGTGATTGTGAAGGAAGTACAATCTATGCATATCCAAATGAGTTGAAATTTTGCAAGGACCTTTATATTATCAAATCTTGACTCTCCACCAAATATGAGCTCATGTAACTCATCTATGTGAGCCCAGATCCAAATCATATTTTGTGGTCAGATTTTCAAATTGTGAAGCAACTATATTTTATATTGCTTCAATTAAGCTGAAACTTAACCAGGACATGATTCTACCTATATCAACTCCCTCCACCAAGTTTTACCTCTATTGGTTAATCCAATTGCCCTGTGTAATTTTTCCAACTTTCTACCTAGAATGAAGCTTTGTGAAGCAAGTGCCACTTTGGTATTTCCAAATGGCATGAAACTTTTACAGCAGCTTCATATCATCATATAACCCCTCTATGCCAAATTTCAGCTGACATAAATCAAGTATGTGAGTGTATCATCCAAATCCCTAATTCTGCCCAGTTTGGCACTTTCTACAGCAACCCTCATCTAAAATCCTCCTCCTGGCCTGAATTTTGGTGATCAACATAACCTTAGTATGTGATCATCACCACACAAACTATTTACCACGTTACCTAGCTGGTTTAGCCACAACAAGTTACAAACACCTTCTTACTGATTTACTTTGGAGCTAAGTGCAAATCTATTCCTTGCCCCTGGACCGATTTATTTCCTCATTTTGTCTAAGGGTGCGATGGTCTATATACTGGACATGGTAGGCCACTCCAAAGAGCGCCGCTTGTGCCAGTGCGTGTGGTGATCACGCTTGCGTCATGGCTGAACGCGTGCTCTAGCTTGTTCCGGCCACTGTTCTCGTCTCCTCCCTCCTCGTCTCGACCTTCATTCAAGTCCTGGAGCTCTCCCGTGCTCGACTGCATCGCCCTGCGTCGCTGCTTCGTCATGGTTCGCCATCAATGCGCCGCTAGAACAATGCCCGTGCCATGCCCAGCCCCTGACCTCCATTAGAGCACTGCTCAAGCTCGCTTGTGAGCTCTAGAGCCTTCCCCTCGGCTATATAAGCGTGCCCCGAGTCCCTCCTCACCTCAACCATCTCTCCCTTGCCTCATTTTCTCTCTAGAATTGCCCCATCTCGATGGAGTTCGCCTCTGTCCACCATGGCCGTGTCGGCCTCGACATGATTCTGGCCAACCCGAGCCTCCTCTCGCCTACCCTCCACGTCCTCTATCTCCCCCTCGTTCCACTCAGCCGCCCCACCCACTTGCCCCCTCGCAGGAGTGTGTGCTTCGCTGGAGAGCACCACCGCCCTCCCGTCCTGGTCCTCCTCTTGGCGCCACCTCTCCCCTCCACCCCTCTCCTCCCCGGTGGTCATGCTCCCTCTGAACGGGACCCCCTCGCCGCCCCGGTCCCGCCGGTGCCCTCGGCTCGGCCAGAGACGGCCGGAACTGGCCGGCCCCCTCGGCGCTTCCTCCGCTGCTCCTCCTTTGTATCGCATGGGAGCACAGGAGCAGGAGAAAGGAGACGACCGAGCCTGGCCCCTCCCTCTGTGCCTGGACCCCACCTGTAAGCCTCTCGTTCCTTGGTCCACGTGGATAAGTGGAGACATATTTTCTAGAAATACGTTTTCGTTCTGAGAAAGCGTATTGCATATCTATTGCGGCCGAAAATACGTTTTCTTTCACAGAAAATGTATTCTGGACGAAGGCGTGTTCTGTTTTTCCTCGCCAGGGACCTGTTTGTGAAGAAATATTCACAAATTGGTGCCTGATCTTCAACTCCTCACAACTTTTCAACCGTAACTCCGATCGAGGTGAAACCAGCGCTCACTTCTTCGTCTCGTTGATGTCTATATTTTGGTAACATTTTCACTAGGTGGCCTCATAGTGAAAATGACTATTTTGCCCTTGACTCTAATCAGCCCCCTCTGAGAGAGAACCGTCCTACGTTTTGTTCCGCGGTTTCACCGCACTTCTTCCCGGAGTCTCCGTCATCCCAAGAAAGCCACAATACCCACTTGCATGATAGTCATGCAGTAGCCATGGTTTTCAACTTGAATATTTATTAAATGTTTGCTTGTTTAAAACATGGTTATCGTTGTTCGGTAATGATTCTTGGCTAGTGCTTACTTTCTTGCTGGGCCCTATCATCGTAGGGCCCAGTTCGTGTCGGTCACACTATGAGTCGACAGTAATAATAATAATGTGCTAAATAGCAACCCCGGTTAGAGGATGAGATAAGTTGGTGGTGATCGCTGGAAGGATCACCGTTTGAGGCCAGGTATTGGTCGTGGTTGTGATTGCTGGAAGGATCAATGTTTAGAAGGTCATACTATGCTTCTAGGGTTTAGCCTCTACGATCTTGTGGTAGATCAACTCTTGTAATACTCATATCATCAAGATCAATCAAGCAGGAAGTAGGGTATTACCTCCATTGAGAGGGCTCGAACCTGGGTAAACATTGTGTCCCCCGCCTCCTGTTACCATTAACCTTAGACGCACAGTTCGGGACCCCCTACCCGAGATCCGCCGGTTTTGACACCGACAGTCATGTTCTGAAGAATTGAACCAAACTGTCTATTTACCCACTTATGGTTGCGATCAACCTTCTGGTGAAGACTAAGGAGAAGTTCACGATCAGTCATCACCCTTGGAGCTGTGCCTTGAGGATTTTTCTTTGAAGCATTGGCGGCACATGCATGAGTGGCAGAGTCATCATTGGTGGACTAAGATGCAGCTTTGCAGAACTGACCATCCAATGGACGAATGCCTTCATCAATAACAGCAGTTGTCTGGCCCTTCTCATTAGATGAGGAAATAGGTCGTTTGAAGACTTCAATGGGCGACAATTAACTGAGATGATTCTGAAAGTCAGCCATGTAGTGGATTGAAGACCTTGATCTGAGGAATCTCATAATCCAAGGAGCGTAAGGCTTCAACTCAAAAGGTGAGAGTGCAACATTTGCCAGAGTCCTCGTCAAGAAATCATGGTAGTTGACAGGAACACCATTGTGGCACCCCGGCTCAGAGAAAACCGGAACGCCCCGTATTCCAGCCAGAGATCGAGGTGAAGTCTTCTGGAATACAGCACTGCTTAGTATAGAACAAACCAGCTCTCTATTACAACACGAAGATGAATACAAGGGTTCTGATATTACAATGAATAACATCGGTACGACGACACTACGTCAACCATGGTGGCTCTATACAAGCAGCATATCAACTCGAAGCAGCGGAACAACTACTGGCAACGGACCAACGAACGGAGATGATGGACACCAATCCGCGGGGACTCTGGCTGGAAAGTTTATCCTAGCTCGCGGACACAGGAACCACACCAAGCAAGCAAGCAATCCAGGCACGACCTGCAAACTGGCATGACACGCCAGGTCAGTACATTGAATGTACTTGCAAGCTCACAATAACCAGAAGCATTCAAGACAAACAATAGCATGGCAATTATAGATTAAGCAAGAATTATCATGAGATCATCAGAAAAACATGGCATGAACAACATGAACATAATATCGCTAGAACAATGTGATCATGGCATGAACATATAAATCTGATGATACTAGCATGCAACATGATGACCTATTTCCTCATCTAATGAGAAGGGCAAGAAAACTGCTGTTATTGATGAAGGCATTCATCCATTGGATGGTCACTTCCGCAAAGCTGCATCTTAGTCCACCAATGATGACTCTGCCACTCATGCATGTGCCGCCAATGCTTCAAAGAAAAATCCTCAAGGCACAGCTCCAAGGGTGATGACTGATCGTGAACTTCTCCTCAGTCTTCACCAGAAGGTTGATCGCAACCATAAGTGGGTAAATAGACAGTTTGGTTCAATTCTTCAGAACATGACTGTCGGTGTCAAAACCGGCGGATCTCGGGTAGGGGGTCCCGAACTGTGCGTCTAAGGTTAATGGTAACAGGAGGCGGGGGACACAATGTTTACCCAGGTTCGAGCCCTCTCAATGGAGGTAATACCCTACTTCCTGCTTGATTGATCTTGATGATATGAGTATTACAAGAGTTGATCTACCACGAGATCGTAGAGGCTAAACCCTAGAAGCTAGCCTATGATTATGATTGTTGTTGTCCTACGGACTAAACCCTCCAGCTTATGTAAACACCGGAGGGGGCTAGGGTTACATAGAGTCAGTTACAGAGAAGGAGATCTAGATATCCGAGTCGCCAAGCTTGCCTTCCACGCAAAGGAGAGTCCCTCCCGCACAAGGGACGAAGTCTTCAATCTTGTGTCTTCATAGGCCAACAGTCCGGCCAAAGTATATAGTCCGGCTGTCCGAGGACCCCCTAATCCAGGACTCCCTCAATGACCATCACTCAGAATTCTGTGAAGAAGAACCATTACTATCCGCATGAAGTATTTGATCACACCTGGGCTGTTCGATCTCATCTCTATGGTGAAGATGACCTCAACAAAATGGCCTTCAAGGAGGACTTTGACTGGTCTCAGCCACCTTCGAAGAAATTCAAGAAGGTCAAAGTTCCTCACTTGGTGGCCTGCTCTTATTCTTCATCTCACAAGACTGATGAAAATGAAGATTTGGACGACACTGCGGCATGCCCTACTTCAACAACCGACCCGAACAACGCTGGTGCTCCTCCATCGACTTCGTGATATTCTTCAGGGGCGTTAGTCCGCACTTTTCATCCCTTTTGGTCATTCGATGACAAAGGGGGAGAAATTTGAGTTAATCTTCAAGCGGGTCACTATATTTGGGCATTTTTTTGCTAAGTTACAACTCTCGTTCTTCTAAATACTTTGTTGGATCGAGTTGTAAACTTAAACCCGATGGTGGTTTGATACTTTTGCTATGTTCTTCTGCATGCTATTTCGTCATATGTTAATGCACGCATGTTGAATAACATCAGTCACCATTTTTCATCATGCATTTCAAATTCTTCACACCATATGTTAAATGCGCGTATGAATTACAAGATATAGGGGGAGGTCTCCATGATTCTACTCTTCAAATGTGCATTGCTTCAAAAGCAAATTCCTCGCTATACACATCCTCAGGGGGAGTTCTTCTATATCTTGCAATCAAATTCCTCAATATAAGTATTTACACTTCATATGTTTATCCCCATTGAAAACTTAACCTATATTGTCATCAATCACTAAAAAGGGGGAGATTGTAAGTGCATCTAGTGCCCCTTAGTGATTTTGGTGTATTCAAGACTTATAGGTTAAGGGACTAATGTTTTTGTGAGTGTACTGTCACACCCTGATTTTCATGCCACAACACTTAAGCTAATAAATCATGATAAAATGTGGTTTGACAAAAACTTTTTAGTGTTTTGGACCTTGCCTTGTTTGGATTTTGTCTGCTGTTTGCAAGTGCTCTAAAAATCAAATAAATACTCCAACTCCTATACTTCATCTCCTTGCTCCAAACTCTTGAACCAATGATCATGCCATGTGTATAGAGCAATATAGTATTTTCTTACAAAAATAATTTGGCCAAAAAGTATTTTCAAAAAATTAGTTTTCCAAAAAACCCTGAATTAAGATTTGTACTGCAAGTACTTATTTCGGGGTAGTAAAAATCTTTCCAAAAATATGTTTGACTCCTATTAGATATAGGATACCCAGAAACCACAAAAATATAATTTTAAAAGTTGTTTTCCTATTTGATTTAAAGGCTTTTTCTTCAGGCCAGAAATGGTCTTTAATAGGTTAAAATTATTTTAAAGCTTTAAAAAAATTTTGAGAAAAAATTAGGGAGACTCAATGGACATATATTTTCCATATATATGAGTTTCAACACATGGTCATGATCAAAATATTGGAAAAAACCTCCCAAAACCATTTCTGCTCATTTCAAGGATTTGAAATATTTCTACAGGAAATATTTTCATAAAAATCCAAGAAAATTCTAACATGTCACATATGACATTTTTGATGATCTTGCCAAGTACCATGTCATGGAGAATAGTATAACCCCATGAAACCCTCTCAAAACCACTTCTATCCTTTTTCAAGTTTGAACATTTTTGCACTGTCAAACATGTCCAAATGCTCTCAAACTTGGTGCACATGCTCAAATGGTGTAATAATGCATCTAGACCAAATGGCACAAGTTGGAGAGAATGTTATCTTGATCAAAGTACCCCAAAACCCTTTCTGTCCAGAACCAAATTTGAACAACTCTACATTGCGAAGTGTGTCCTTTTGATCTGAATTTTTCTGGACATGTTCAAATCCTCAAATGATGACACTACACCAAATGGTGCATCAAGGAGAATAGATTTGCATGACTAAATCTTGGTAAAGCCATTTCTGCTGATTTCTAGGGTTTACAAAGGTTGCATTGGCAACTTTCTCAAAATGGACTCAAACTTGGTGGACAACCACAATTATGTGTGACACTTGATCCTGTTAATTCTCATGTCAAGTGGAGTTAATTTGCTTGCCCAAATTTTCATCAAACACCTTCTGTCACTTTTCAAAAATCACCATTTTGACCACTTACACTATTCTCCTTGAGCTCAACTTTTTACCACATCTCCTCCTAGTCTTCTCCTATCTCCAGTAACTCTTCCCTGGCCTCAGCTCAATGATTGAGGGGTGAAACACCCCCATTTACCCTTCAGGACAGCAGCATTCTTCTCCTTTCTCACCTCCCTTCTCATTCCAGTGGCCCTCCATGGCATCCAATGCTTCCTCCCCTTTCTTTACTCCCTCCTAGAGCTACCATACATTAGTGGCCGCGCCCACAAGGCATATAAAATGCCATGGCATGCCATTTGGGCACTCTGGGTTGCGCTACAGTGCGCTCCCGCACTGTAGCCGCCCCCTGCCAAGCACCTTCGGCCACCTTGGGCCTCCCCAGCGTGCCCGGCGATGCTCCTCGGCGTCCTCAACATGACAGCCGGTCGGCCCCCTCCTCCTTCTCCCTCCTCCTGCCCCTGCTCACACGCGTGCCAGCCGCCCGAGTGCACCAGTGAGATAGCTCACACGCGCGGTGCCCCTAGCCCTCCTCCTGCTCTCTTCCTTCACCCGCTCTCTCTTGACCAACCCCGCGAGCACCCCAGACACACTCAAACAGGCCCCCGTGACCCGTGGCGATGGCAACGAGCTCGCCGGCGCACAAGTCCACGGTGGACCATCACGCGGCTATATAAGCCCGCCCCGGGCCGCTCCGGTGGCATTCACCTCCTCCTCACACCCCCAAGAACACGCTCGCACCACCAAAACGTCCTCAAGGGGCTTATGTGCTCAGGATCGACCGGAGCTCCGCCGCCTCGGGTCGCCGTCGATCCAGAGGTATGGGCCCTCTCCATCCCCACTCTCGCTCGATCTGGAGCCGCAGGAGCCCACTGATCATTTCCCCTCCCTCTTCCGCATCGGTTGCAGGCCGAACGGAGCAGTGTGTCCACCTCCCGAAGCTCCTCCGTCGTGCCTCCTCGTCGCAGGCGAACCAGGCCACCCCGAAGACCAACTCCAGCACCACCCAAATGGCGACACGACGAGGAGTCCAACGATGCCATCAGCTCACCCTGCCATGCCCGGAAATGTCGCCGGTGAGCACGCCGACCCTCTGGTCGCGAGGTCAGAGATGACAGGCAGGCCCCGCCTGTCATCCTCACCTCTCTCTCGCCCCCTCTCTCTCCCACTGGCAGCTGGGCCCCACCCGTCAGGTTCAAACCTGGCGTGCGCGCGCGTGCTGGCTTGGCTGGGCCGCGTCGCTGGCTGGGCTGCTGCCCTGCGGCTGTTCTGGCCCAGCAGGCACAGAGCCCTTTTCCCTTTTCTTTTCTGAACAATTTGTAAAATCCATACATAGTTCAAATTAACTCCAAATTGGATGATTCAAATTTCTAGTAGTTCCTAAAATCATGCCCTATCACATGGTGCTTTTTGCACATTTTTCTAGCACATTTCCCTTCACACATATTAAATAAATCCTATTTTCTTATTTCTGTACTGAACTTGAGAAAATCACAGAGAGCCTAAAATTGATCCAAATTCCATGATTCAAACTCCTAGATGCTTCTAAGTTCATAACTTAGTTTATGAACATTCTTATTAATACTTTCTGTACCACACAAAATAGTGAGACATTTCTTCATATTTGTCAACATTGTAAATTCATAGGAAAATCATTTGAACTCCAAATCTAGTGAAACCAACTCCTAGATGCTTCTAAAATCATGTTTTTTTAAATGGGTGCCTTTGCTCATTTTTCAAAAATATGTTTCTCTACACTTCTTGCAAATCCATAAACCCCTTGATCCCATCATATCAAAATGTTCAGAAATATTCACTAACCCAATTCCAATGAAACCACTCTGGTTAATTTTCATATAACCAGAGATGTCCTAGAAAAGTCAAATCAATATTTTTAGAGCACTTTCATTTCTTGCCTTGTTGTGTTGCTTATTATGATTGTTTCGACGTTAGTTGACGAAGTAGACGGAGTACTTGGAGAAGGACCAGAAGATCTCAAGACTCTAATGAACCAGGCAAGCAGCCCTTTGACCATGATGAACCATTTTTTTCATCATAATCTCATTTTCGTTGTTTCATCGAGTGCATGATATATATCTTGAATGGCAACCTTGCTAGGCTTGCCTCCATTGCATACTCCATTGATACATGCATTGTTCATGACTCTACCCTTGCTTAGAGTTGTGTTGGTGGGTTGTAGAAATATGCTATAGTAGATGGCTACGCAAAGTGGGTCACGGTTATGCATGGAAAGAAACAAGTATGGGTTGACATACTTGCAAACAGCCCAGTGGGTGCCACTAATGCCACTGGGAGATGATGATGATCTAGGTCACTACTTGGTGGAGAGGTAGTGTACCAAGGCTCGATAAAAGTTTTGTTTACAGAGACGGATTAGATTTAAGATTTGTCGACTGTCCCAACTTTACATGCGCAACCACTCTACCCTTATATGGGAAAGGGCATTATTGATTACCTAGGTCGATACTAGCTTGGAGCCCGCATTACTAGTGATGGGGGAGAGTTGGTGCTCTCTCTTGGGACGGGGTCGTGCTAGGTAGGGCGGCCAAGAACATTTTTATGGGGCACCGGACACACCGTTGGTACCCCGTGCGAGTGGTATGTGATGAATATACGAGCGAGGCTCTGCAATTTTAAGTTGTGAAATGTTGGGCACGGGGGTTACTACCAATCGAGTGGACTCCATGTTAGTGTCGTCTAGGGAAAGATAGTGATCGGGTGCTTACCCCGGGTACTTGAGGTACCGCGGGTCGTGGATGACACGGAAGTTCCCCGGATCTTGTGGGTAAAGTGTGCAACCTCTGCAGAGTGTAAAACTATTCGAATAGCCGTGTCCACAGTCAAGGACAGTTGGGTGCTGCTCCTTAGACTACGTCCATATGTTTCTGACGAACAACACGGTATGGTGAATCTGTTGACGTGATTCGTGAGGAAGTCACGATGAGCTTGAGTATGAGTTGTTCACAACTCTATCCCGATGTTGATGTCTGTAACCTCCTGATACTTGTTGCAGACGCATTCATATCCTTGATAAATATTGATCATACTTGCATGAGAAAAACTAGTTTTCCGCAAATGCCAAATTAGCAGTAGTGCCTTGCATAATTATTCTGTTATCACCCTTGGGTTGCTTGCGAGTACATTCAAAGTACTCATTGGCTTGCCACTGGTTATTTTATTGGCCAGGCATGAGAGAACATGATATGAAGAAGAATACTTCGGTGACGAGCATGCGAGCTAGGACGCTTCCCAGTCAGAATGCCTGTAGGGTTAAGGCAGATGGCATGGGTCCAAGTTATCGACGAAGATTTCCGTTGCGATGCTATACTCAAGACATGACCATAATGGTCCTACTTGTGTAACACGGTATGTATGGATGTAAGTCTCTTGTTATTCAGCTTCTGTGTGTTCAGTGAGCATTGATCTCTGGGATCACTGTACACGTGCATTCGGTGATCACGACTTATGAGTCGGGGTCCCCACAGAGCTGGTATCAGAGCCAGGTTGACTGTAGGAAGCCTTAGTTAGCATGGTCGTTAGTTAGGGTAAAACTATTACTAGTTTTCAAAACTATCTATACTTCTCTTCCCTTCTCAGTCTTTTTTTTGGAAACTAAGGTATACTTTCCCTATCGATCTCTTCCCTTCAAAACTATTGCAAACGGTCTCTAGCACCCTCAAGCCCCTGACCACGGGATTCCTTGTAATCCTCGTGGGTAGCCTAGAAGGATTACATATTGCCAAACACTCACCCACCTCTTCTGAACACAAGATTGGCAACACCACAGCAATACGATGCCAACAGAAGATATGCCTTTGAAGAATGAGAACATGAAGACCCAGAGGATGGTGACACCTTTGAATTTGCCCAGGATGGTGCAATGTTAGACTATGATGATCATGGCATAGGATATGCGAGATCATGATATACATCGCTAATAGAGTAACCCTGTCACTACCGTTGTTGTATCGGCAACCACCGGTGGATGAGAACCTCGCCATTTGGTCCGCCTCACTATAGTGAGCAGGAAAACGGTTCTCTTCATCCCCCGCTCTTGGTGTCGATGTTGTCATCAACGTAACCGACAATTTGGACCTCTACTATGCCTTGTTAATGTCATTGCATAAAGGATTACCTACCTGGTACCATCGACGCCTTAGAAGACAAAACGGGATCGTCATGAATAAGAAGACAACAGAAGACCAAGTCAATGCCTGCTACGAGGAGCCACCTTCACCCCATCACTTCAACAGGCAAGAAGTTGTTGAAGAATCTTCAGGCTCAACCTACATCATTTCATCGAACAACTACAAGAGACGTAGCAACACCTCAGGAAAACTCAGAAGACTGCACGAGGCTCAAGGCACGATTACTGAGTCCGAGAACCCCTAGGGTAGGATGAGTCGTGTACCCCCTATGCGCAGTCGAGTCCGTATGATGGTTCGAATAGAACCATGATTGTGTCTTGCTTGTTTTTATTTGTTTGTGTTTTGATATAGGTCGCACTTTTGCCCTAGGCAACAAGTATGCGACTATATCACCTTCCTTACCTTGTTTCTTTTGTTTGGCCCTTTTTGCCACCCGTTGTTTGCACCTGCACTATAGAACCCTCCTTTAGGCATCCCCCTTTATGCTACTTATCCCTCTCATCTCTCTCCTCAACTGAAGACCAGCAATACAAGATGCACCAAGGAGTCTACTTCGGCGACCAACTAGCACTAAAGAACTTTTCTACAGCCTCCTCGACCAAGTAAAACCCCGTAGAGTCATGTTTAACCCCCCAGACTAGAAACCCATTCTTAGACCCTTCGAGACTTCACGAGATACCCCAGCTCGAGTCCTTCACCATGTGCTTAACCCATAGAATTGCAAGAGAACCAGTTAAGCCTCTGTAAACCTTGCACAACACTGGGATCGTTATGGAACTAGTGGACATAGTGAACGAGCACATTATCATCCTAATATAGCACAAGAGTTGATGCTTTCGGTGGTATAAGGTTATTTGTTTAAAGGACTAGATAGACCAACCGGCATCTCAGAAACCGTGCTTAAGGATAAGATAATAAAATGTTCACTCGCACACTAGAATCCTTGAAACCCTTAAGCCCTACTAAGCCACAACATGGTCGGGTCATTACCATAGGTCTTAACTCTAAATCGAGAACACCTCGGACCATACTCAACCGTTACCACCACCAATACCCCCAGCCCACTTTATGTACCCCGTGAACAAAGTTTTCAAGGAGTGCTTAGACAAGATAGTTGTCATCCTTATTTTGGTAACATACTTGTCTACCCGAAGACGGAAGAAGAATCACTGAGCTGGTGAAGAAACATTTGAAGACCGCCATGCCAAGGAGGAAGAACTATACCAACCACCATCGCCAAGAAATAAACGTCCGCATTGAAGACCAGGTGTATCTGCAAGCCACTTCTCTCAATGGGACCAAGCATTTACATGCCAAGGGAACCAACACGAAGGTTCATCAGCCCCCTCTGAGATCACCTCAATATGAAGAGTAGACGGCTACCAGCTAGAGTTACCACCTGAGTTACCCATTGTGCACAACGTTTTCCACACATCACACTCCGGAAACATTTCCAACTTCCTGACTAGCCCGGTCTCTACAAGGACATCGACCACGAGCCATCGACCTCCAGCCCAATATGACCTACGCGAGAGATCCCAATTGCAATCTGGATCAAGCAGGACAACAAACACGAAGCCATGCCATCGAGTACTTCAAGGTTCAATGGAGCACCAAACGGAAGCAGAAGCAGTATGAGGACGTGAAGACTACCCCAAATCCAAGTTTCCATATTCCTTTCCGCGCCTAGTCTGGGAATCTCGGGGATGAGATTCTTGTAAGGGGGGTAGGTCTGTCACACCCTGATTTTCATGCCACAACACTTAAGCTAATAAATCATGATAAAATGTGGTTTGACAAAAACTTTTGAGTGTTTTGGACCTTGCCTTGTTTGGATTTTGTCTGTTGTTTGCAAGTGCTCTAAAAATCAAATAAATCCTCCAACTCCTATACTTCATCTCCTTGCTCCAAACTCTTGAACCAATGATCATGCCATGTGTATAGAGCAATATAGTATTTTCTTACAAAAATAATTTAGCCAAAAAGTATTTTCAAAAAATTAGTTTTCCCAAAACCCCTGAATTAAGATTTGTACTGCAAGTACTTAATTCGGGGCAGTAAAAATCTTTCCAAAAATATGTTTGACTCCTATTAGATATAGGATACCCAGAAACCACAAAAATATAATTTTAAAAGTTATTTTCCTATTTGAATTAAAGGCTTTTTCTTAAGGCCGGAAATGTTCTTTAATAGGTTAAAATTATTTTAAAGCTTTAAAAAAATTTTGAGAAAAAAATAGGGAGACTCAATGGACATATATTTTCCATATATATGAGTTTCAACACATGGTCATGATCAAAATATTCGACAAAACCTCCCAAAACCATTTCTGCTCATTTCAAGGATTTGAAATATTTCTACAGGAAATATTTTCATAAAAATGCAAGAAAATTCTAACATGTCACATATGACATTTTTGATGATCTTGCCAAGTACCATGTCATGGAGAATAGTATAACCCCATGAAACCCTCTCAAAACCACTTCTGTCCTTTTTCAAGTTTGAACATTTTTGCACTGTCAAACATGTCCAAATGCTCTAAAACTTGGTGCACATGCTCAAATGGTGTAATAATGCATCTAGACCAAATGGCACAAGTTGGAGAGAATGTTATCTTGATCAAAGTACCCCAAAACCCTTTCTGTCCAGAACCAAATTTGAACAACTCTACATTGCGAAGTGTGTCCTTTTGATCTGAATTTTTGTGGACATGTTCAAATCCTCAAATGATGACACTACACCAAATGGTGCCTCAAGGAGAATAGATTTGTATGACTAAATCTTGGTAAAGCCATTTCTGCTGATTTCTAGGGTTTACAAAAGTTGCATCGGCAACTTTCTCAAAATGGACTCAAACTTGGTGGACAACCACAATTATGTGTTACACTTGATCCTGTTAATGCTCATGTCAAGTGGAGTTAATTTGCTTGCACAAATTTGCATCAAACACCTTCTGTCACTTTTCAAAAATCACCATTTTGACCACTTACACTATTCTCCTTGAGCTCAACTTTTTACCACATCTCCTCCTAGTCTTCTCCTATCTCCAGTAACTCTTCCCTGGCCTCAGCTCAATGATTGAGGGGTGAAACACCCCCATTTAATCTTCAGGACAGCAGCATTCTTCTCCTTTCTCACCTCCCTCCTCATTCCAGTGGCCCTCCATGGCATCCAATGCTTCCTCCCCTTTCTTTACTCCCTCCTAGAGCTACCATACATTAGTGGCCGCGCCCACAAGGCATATAAAATGCCATGGCATGCCATTTGGGCGCTCTGGGTCGCGCTACAGTGCGCTCCCACACTGTAGCCGCCCCCTGCCAAGCACCTTCGGCCACCTTGGGCCTCCCCAGCGTGCCCGGCAATGCTCCTCGGCGTCCTCAACACGACAGCCGGTCGGCCCCCTCCTCCTTCTCCCTCCTCCTGCCCCTGCTCACACGCGTGCCAGCCGCCCAAGTGCACCAGTGAGCAAGCTCACACGCGCGGTGCCCCTGGCCCTCCTCCTGCTCTCTTCCTTCACCCGCTCACTCTGGACCAACCCCACGAGCACCCCAGACACACTCAAACAGGCCCCCATGACCCGTGGCGACGGCAACGAGCTCGCCGGCGCACAAGTCCATGGTGGACCATCGCGCGGCTACATAAGCCCGTCCCGGGCAGCTCCGGTGGCATTCGCCTCCTCCTCACACACCCAAGAACACGCTCGCACCACAAAAACGTCCTCAAGGGGCTTTTGTGCTCGGGATCGACCGGAGCTCCGCCGCCTCGGGTCGCCGTCGATCCAGAGGTACGAGCCCTCTCCGTCCCCACTCTCGCTCAATCTGGAGCCGCAGGAGCCCACTAATCCTTTCCCCTCCCTCTTCCGCATCGGTTGCAGGCCGAACGGAGCAGTCTGTACACCTCCCGAAGCTCCTCCGCCGTGCCTCCTCGTCACCGGCGAACTAGGCCACCCCGGAGACCAACTCCGGCACCACCCGAACGGCGACACGGCGAGGAGTCCAACGGTGCCATCAGCTCACCCTGCCGTGCCCGGAAACGTCACCGGTGAGCACGCCGACCCTCTAGTCGCGAGGTCAGAGATGACAGGCGGGCCCCGCCTGTCATCCTCACCTCTCTCTCGCCCCCTCTCTCTCCCACTGGCAGCTCGGCCCCGCCCGTCAGGTTCAAACCTGGCGCGCGCGTGCGCCGGCTCGGCTGGACCGCGTCGCTGGCTGGGCCGCTGCCCTGCGGTTGTTCTGGCCCAGCAGGCACAGAGCCCTTTTCCCTTTTCTTTTTTGCACAATTTGTAAAATCCTTACATAGTTCAAATTAACTCCAAATTGGATGATTCAAATTTCTAGTAGTTCCTAAAATCATGCCCTATCGCATGGTGCTTTTTGCACATTTTTCTAGCACATTTCCCTTCACACATATTAAATAAATCCTATTTTCTTATTTCTGTACTGAACTTTAGAAAATCACAGAGAGCCTAAAATTGATCCAAATTCCATGATTCAAACTCCTAGATGCTTCTATGTTCATAACTTAGTTTGTGAACATTTTTATTAATACTTTCTGTACCACAAAAAATAGTGAGACATTTCTTCATATTTGTCAACGTTGTAAATTCATAGGAAAATCATTTGAACTCCAAATCCAGTGAAACCAACTCCTAGTTGCTTCTAAAATCATGTTTTGTTAAATGGGTGCCTTTGCTCATTTTTCAAAAATATGTTTCTCTACACTTCTTGCAAATCCATAAACCCCTTGATCCCATCATATCAAAATGTTCAGAAATATTCACCAACCCAATTCCAATGAAACCACTCTGGTTAATTTTCATATAACCAGAGATGTCCTAGAAAAGTCAAATCAATATTTTTGGAGCACTTTCATTTCCTGCCTTGTTGTGTTGCTTATTATGATTGTTTCGACGTTAGTTGATGAAGTAGACGGAGTACTTGGAGAAGGACCAGAAGATCTCAAGACTCTGATGAACCAGGCAAGCAGCCCTTTGACCGTGATGAACCATTTTTTTCATCATAATAGCATTTTCGTTGTTTCATCGAGTGCATGATATATATCTTGAATGGCAACCTTGCTAGGCTTGCCTCCGTTGCATACTCCATTGGTACTTGCATTGTTCATGACTCTACCCTTGCTCAGAGTTGTGTTGGTGGGTTGTAGAAATATGCTATAGTAGATGGCTACGCAAAGTGGGTCAGGGTTATGCATGGAAAGAAACAAGTATGGGTTGACATACTTGCAAACAGCCCAGTGGGTGCCACTAATGCCCCTGGGAGATGATGATGAACTAGGTCACTACTTGGTGGAGAGGTAGTGTACCGAGGCTCGATAAAAGTGTTTTTACAGAGACAGATTAGATTTAAGATTTGTCGACTGTCCCAACCTTACATGCGCAACCACTCTACCCTTATATGGGAAAGGGCATTATTGATTACCTAGGCCGATACTAGCTTGGAGCCCGCATTACTAGTGACGGGGGAGAGTTGGTGCTCTCTCTCGGGACGGGGTCATGCCAAGTAGGGCAGCCAAGAACATTTTTATGGGGCACCGGACACACCTTTGGTACCCCGTGCCAGTGGTATGTGATGAATATATGAGCGAGGCTCCGCAATTTTTAGTTGTGAAATGTTGGGCACGGGGGTTACTACCAATCGAGTGGACTCCATGTTAGTGTCGTCTAGGGAAAGATAGTGATCGGGTGCTTACCCCGGGTACTTGAGGTACCGCGGGTCGTGGATGACACGGAAGTTCCCCGGATCTTGTGGGTAAAGTGTGCAACCTCTGCAGAGTGTAAAACTATTCGAATAGCCGTGTCCACGGCCAAGGACAGTTGGGTGCTGCTCCTTAGACTACGTCCATATGTTTCTGACGAACAACACGGTATGGTGAATCTGTTGACGTGATTCGTGAGGAAGTCACGATGAGCTTGAGTATGAGTTGTTCACAACTCTATCCCGATGTTGATGTCTGTAACCTCCTGATACTTGTTGCAGACGCATTCATAGCCTTGATAAATGTTGATCATACTTGCATGAGAAAAACTAGTTTTCCGCAAATGCCAAATTAGTAGTAGTGCCTTGCATAATTATTCTGTTATCACCCTTGGGTTGCTTGCGAGTACATTCAAAGTACTCATTGGCTTGCCACTGGTTATTTTATTGGCCAGGCATGAGAGAACATGATATGAAGAAGAATACTTCGGTGACGAGGATGCGAGCTAGGACGCTTCCCAGTCAGAATGCCTATAGGGTTAAGGCAGATGGCATGGGTCCAAGTTATCGACGAAGATTTCCGTTGCGATGCTATACTCAAGACTTGACCATAATGGTCCTACTTGTGTAATACGGTATGTATGGATGTAAGTCTCTTGTTATTCAGCTTTTGTGTGTTCAGTGAGCATTGATCTCTGGGATCGCTGTACACGTGCATTCGGTGATCACGACTTATGAGTCGGGGTCCCCACATGTACAGAGGTCTATAAGTCTATGAGGAATTTGATATTTATAGAGAAAGTCGACCCCTAAAAATAAATGTCTTCAACTGAAGACTTTGGATTTCTGAAGACTTTGAAAGTTGTCAGCGTTCTAGGAACGGGGGTCCCCAGACTTGCCTGCCTGCAGCCCAAGGCGTGGCTTTGCCGGCAAGCCTGTACGGCCCATCTTCATTAACAAGGAATAAAGACCCTCGCGAGGGGCCAAGCCTCGCAAGGTGGACAACACAAGAACTCCTCAGGAGCGGCCTTACTAGGCTGGGTCATGAGGGGCGGAGAGTTCAAGGCCAAGCAAACCTTGTGAGGTTCTCGTGACGTGAGCCATGAGGATCGAGACCAGGCGGGCGCCAGGAGTGCGCCAGCGCGCGCAGCGTCCTTGTTTCCTCTTTGGTGCTAAGGGGGCAAGCGCAGGCGCGGAGTACCGAGGCATCAAGCAAAGGTTTCCATATTGGTGCAATGAGACTAAGACCAGAAGGATGGCAAGACAGAGGTCACCGTGGAGCCCAAGATGGCGTCACCACCAGAGCCTTTGGCAGGCGAAGACTACTTTTGTCAGGATAGCTTGTACTAGCTGTCCCCTTTCAAATTGGCCGTTGTTGGCTCCCTTCCCGCTCAATATTTGGGGAGAGGACCAAGGCCACTATAAATAGAACTAGTCACGACCGTAGCTAGAGGGAGATCAAATATTGGAGCCACCACATCCTTGGCGGCACACGCACCAAGCACAAGGACACCTCAACCTCAGGAGGTTGTTCTTCCCCTTGTATTGTTCATCCTCAACCCAAGAGACAATCCACCACCACACTGGAGTAGGGTATTACACCACAACAGTGGCCCGAACCAGTATAATTCTTGTGTCCTTTGTGCTGCGAGTTTGTTGAGTTAGTTCGTGAGATCTTAGCTAAGTTAGGACGTGGATCGATAGGGGAGAGATCTTCGCGCGCACCCCAATGTTCGAACCTTAAGGGTTTTGCCGGAGCCCGTGATCCAACATTTGGCATGCCAGGTAGGGGTGCGCCGGAGTCTTCCTTCCGTCGAGTCGCGCCCCACCATCTCCACGCCCGCTCCCCATGGCGGGCGCCCCTCCAGCTGGATCTACCGGTGCCCACGGAGGCGCTCGGGGACTCCGAGCCCTTGCCCCCGCCTTGCGGCAGGTGCAGTGGCCACCCAAGTTCAAGCCGGAGATGCCGCCACGCTACGACGGCGTGGCAGACCCGTCGGTTTTCCTGCTAGCATACGAGGAGGCCATCCTGGAAGCCGGGGCGAGGACAAGATCATGGCCAACTGGTCCCAATGGCCCTTGTTGGCGCGCCGCGCGCCTAGCTCCTCCACTTGCCGGAGTCTTCTATCGCCACCTGGGAGGAGCTGCGCAACCTTTTCATCACTCGCTTCGGGGAACTGGCGGCCCCCATCATCGCAGCTCTTCTTGGCGATTCGCAAGAACCACCCTCAGATTGGCACGTCAAGCCATACATTTGCCAGATCGGAACCGCTTCCAAGCGGCTGGGGGCTCCGCCCGGCTGGGCCGCGCCTGAGGCCAACCTCACCTTCGAATCGGAGGATCATCCCGCCTCCACCGTCGGCTCGGGTGCGCTCCCGATGCTGTACGCACCCACCATCTACCACGTATCCATCACCAAGACGCTCGTCGACGGCGGCGCCGGCCTCAATGTGCTCTCCGTCGAGGCCTTCAGCCTCCTTCACGTACCGTTCGAGCGGCTCCGCCCCAGCAAGCCCTTCTCGGGAGTTGGCAGAGGCCCCGCCCGCTCCCTAGGGAAGATCCACCTCCCCGTGACCTTCGGCACACGCACAACTACCGCACCGAGCTCATCGACTTTGACATCGACCGCATGGGTCTCCCATACAACGCCATCCTCGGGTTCCCAGCTCTGGCCCAGTTCATGGTAGCAACCCATCCTGCTTACAATCTCATGAAGATGTCGGGGAGCCTGGGTGTCCTCACCATCAAGGGGGACGCCAAGGAGGCCCTGGCGGTGCTCAAGCTTGCCCTCAAGGCCGCCGCGACAGCACGACCCGCCGACGCGGATACCTCCAAGGCCAAGGGAGCCGCACCAACCAAGAAGAAGCAGTTCTTCACTCAGGACAAGGCAGAAAACAAGCAAGTGTTGGTCGAGGAGGACAGGTCCTCAGGGGCAACCTTTACCATAGGCGCCAACCTCGAGCCGGCTCAGGAGGAGGCGCTAGTGAAGTTTTTGTGTGCAAACAAGGGTGTGTTTGCCTGGGAGCCCGATCAACTCGTAGGGGTCCCAAGAAAGGTAATAGAGCACCACCTGAAGGTGTGCCCCAACGTACGACCTGTGAAGCAGAAGGCAAGGCGGCAGTCCACGAAGAAGCAAGCTTTCATCATCCTAGAAACCCGCAAGTTGGAGGCTGTGGGTGTCATTCGCGAAGGTTCGGTACCCCGAGTGGTTGGTGAACCCCGTTGTCGTCCCCAAGAAAGGCGGGAAGGAGCGGATGTTCATCGACTTCACCAACCTCAACAAGGCCTACCCACAAGATCCACTCCCGCTTCCACGCATCGACCAGATCGTCGACTCCACTGCCGAGTGCGACTTGCTATGCTTCCTGGATGCATTTTCAGGATATCACCAGATCAAGATGGCGGTAGAAGATGTGGAGAAGACGGCTTTCCTGACCCCGTGTGGGGTGTACTGCTACATCTGCATGCCGTTCGGGCTGCGCAACGCGGGCGCAACCTTCCAGCGACTCATGCACATCGCCTTAGGACGGTAGCTCAGGAGAAACCCTGAAGCCTATGTCGACGACATCGTGGTGAACTCTCGGGAGGCGGCGACCTTGATCCAAGACCTAGAGGAGACCTTTGAAAGCCTTCGCCAGGTGGACTTGCGGCTCAATCCGGAGAAATGCGTGTTTGGCATCCCTTCTGGCAAGCTGCTGGGTTTCCTGGTGTCCCACAGGGGGATCGAGGCCAACCCAGAGAAGGTCAAGGCCATTGAAGACATGAGTCCACCACAGACCCTCCAGGAAATGCAGAAGTTGACTGGTCAGGTGACTACGTTGGGGCGCTTCATCTCCAAGCTAGGAGAGCGCACCCTACCCTTCTTCAACCTGATGAAAAAGAAGGGCCCGTTCGAGTGGACCTCGGAGGCCGACCAAGCTTTTCAAGACCTCAATAGATACCTGACCAGCCCTCCAGTGATGGTGGCGCCACGACCTCGCAAGCCCCTAGTGCTCTATCTTGCCGCCACCCCGTACTCAGCCAGCGCGGCTCTGGTGGCGGTTCGGGAAGAACACCAAGCCAAGGGCGCATCGCGCTGTGCCACGCCTCCAGCAGAGACGACGCAAGACCAGAAGGGCGCCACAAGGGCCGCAACAGCAGCGGCAGAGGATCAGGCTCGGCAGGACAACACCCCCAAGCTCGTGAAGACTTCGGCAATCGACCAAGCATCGAGGGCTCTACCTCCTCAGGAGGCACCCCGGCTTCCAGAAGATGCAAACCTCATTAGCACGCCTACCCTCATCGAGCACCCAGTATACTTCGTCAGCACGGTGTTGCGGGACGCAAGAGCGTGGTACCCCATGCCTCAGAAGCTCCTACTTGCACTCCTAGTGGCCTCGCGAAAGCTACGACACTACTTCTAGGGACACCCCATCAGGGTCGTCTCAGCTTACCCATTGGAGAGAGTGATCAGGAGCCCCAACTCTGCCGGAAGAGTCGCTGAATGGAACATGGAGTTGCAAGCATTCTAGCTAGAGTTCAGTACTACCAGGGTCATCAAGGGGGGTGCACTCGCTGATTTCATGGTAGAATAGACAGACGCCCCAGCGCTTGAAGAAGGCGAAGACCGGTCCCTCTTGCCGGGAAGCGAGGCGCCTGACGGCTGGGTCATGTATTTCGATGGTGCCTTCGTGCGCCAGTGCGCGAGGGCTGGAGCAGTACTCATCTCGCCCACTCAGGACAAGCTCTACTACGCTGTGCAGCTCTGTTTCCAGCAGGGCAAGAAGGTCTCCAACAACATTGCGGAATACGAGGGCCTCATAGCCGGCCTGAAGGCTGTGGTGGCGCTGGGGGTGAAGCGTCTCACTATCAGGGGCGACTCACAGCTCCTCGTCAACTTCTCCAGCAAGGTATACGAGCCGAAGGACGAGCACATGGAAGCATACCTCTCGGAGGTGCGCAAGATTGAGAAGCAATTTATGGTCCTGGAGTTGCAGCACGTGCCCCATGGCACCAACAAGGAAGCAGACAACATCGCCAGAAGAGCATCCAAGTGACAGCCCCAGGAGCCTGGCGTCTTCGAGGTGTGGCTCTTCAAGCCATCAGCAACGCCGCCGCTTTCAAGAACAACTCAGCCTCGGGAGGAACTCCCGCAGCTGCCTGGCTCAGGAACCCCAGCCTGCGGCCCAACCTCAGGAGCACGCCTACTCCTGGCGCTCGAGCCCCAGGAGGGATGCTGGACCAAGGAATTCAAGGAATACCTGATGCAAGGGGCGTTGCCAGAGAAGGAGGAGGACGCGGAGCGCGTGGCCCTTCAGGCTACAACATATTGCATCCAGGACAGTGAGTTATACAGGAAGTGACCAAATGACGTTACACTGTGTTGTATCTCTAGGGAACAGGGGAAAGAGGTGATAGCTGACATACACGGCGGAGACTGTGGGCACCGCTCGTCGTCGCGAACTCTCGTCAGCAAGGCATTCCGAAGTGGATTCTTCTGGCCTACGACGCTCAACGACGCGGCCGAGCTGGTGAAGTCCTGCGAGGCCTGCCAATTCCATGCCAAGCAGATCCATCAGCCATCTCAGGGCCTCCAGACCATCCCACTCTCATGGCTGTTCGTGGTCTGGGGGCTGGATATTCTGGGCCCGCTCCCTCGGGCGCCTGGGGGCTATCGATACCTCTACGTCGCCATCCACAGGTTCACTAAGTGGCCAGAGGTTGAAGCCGTCCACGCCATCCCAGCTAGCTCTGCAGTCAAGTTCATCAAGGGCCTCGTGAGCCGTTTTGGGGTCCCCAACCGCATCATCACCGATAACGGCTCACAGATCACTAGTAATCTCTTGAAGTCATATTGTGCTAACCTTGGAATGCAGATCTGCTACGCCTCAGTAGCACACCCGAGGAGCAATGGCCAGGTCGAACGCGCCAACGTGGAGGTCCTGAAGGGCCTCAACACCAGGACCTTCAACAAGAAGCTTGAAGCCTGCAGCCGGGGCTGACACGACGAGCTCCAGTCTGTGTTGTGGTCGATCCGCACCACCGCCACCAAGCCAACAGGCGAAACCCCGTTCTTCCTCGTCTATGGAGCAGAAGTAGTCCTCCCTCACGAGGTCGAGCATAGCTCCACATGGGTCCTGGCATTTGATGAGACCCAGCAGGATGCCATGCGGGGGATGGACCTCGTGCTGCGGGAGGAACGACACCGCGAAGCTGCACTACGGGCAGCAAGATACCAGCAGGCGCTACGGCAATACCACTGCCGCATCATCCGCTCTATGACTCTTGAGGTGGGTGACCCCGTCCTGAGGCGGGTGCTCTCGAGGGAGGGGCTGCATAAGCTCTCGTTGCCGGCGTTCTGGGAACGGGGGTCCCCAGACTTGCTTGCCTGTGGCCTGCGGCGTGGCTCAAGTGGGGGCCCAGCGCGGCCCATCTTCATCAGCTCAAGCTCAAGACCCTCGCGAGGGGCCAAGCCTCGCGGGGCAGATGACAGGAAGCTTCCTCAGAGGTGGCCTCACCCGGCAGGCCCGCGAGGAGGCGGAGAGATCAAGGCGGGGATACCTCGCGAGGAACCCGTGATGCAAGCCATGACGATCGAGACCAGGTGGGTGCCAGGCGGGCGCCGGCCTGCGCAGTGTCCTTGTTTCCCCTTTGGTGCAAAGGGGGCAAGCACAGGCCAAGGCATCGGGCAAAGGATTCCATTCCGGTGCAGGACGGAGGTCACCGTGGAGCCCAAGACGGCGTCGTCACCAGTGCTTTTGGCAGCCGAAGACCACCTTTGGTCAGGATAACTTGTACTATATGTTCCCCTTCAAAATGGCCAAGTGTTGGCGCCCTTCCCGCTCATTATTTGGGGAGAGGCCCAGGGCCTCTATAAATAGAGCTAGCCACCACAGAGTAGAGACATCTAGAAAATGACCAGAGATCTGGTAGAACCCTAGTAGAGAGAGAGGACTGAACTCACCCTAGCAGTTCATCGCACCAGCTCAAGAACACCTCTCGCGAGGCTGTTCTTCCCTTGTACTATTCATCATCAGCCCCTGAGGCAATCCACCACGCCACACACTGGAGTAGGGTATTAAACCACAACGGTGGCCCGAACCAGTATAAACCTGGTGTCTCTTGTGTTGTTTGTTGTTTCTAGTTTAGATCATGCGAGGAGATTGGACGTAGATCGGTAGGGGAGAGATCTCCGCGCACACCCCAGTGTTCGAACTTCAAGGGTCTGCCGGAACCCGAAATCCGATATTTGGCGCCCCACGTAGCGTTGCGCCGGAATCTTTCTTCCGCTGTTCGCGTGTGATCTTCTGTCGTGTCCATGGCTGACGCTCGTCAGGCTCGCGCTGAGCGCCGGGCCGCTCTCGCCACCCGCGTCGCCCAGACGGCGCCCGTCGGCGGACGCCCTCGTCGTTCTCCATCGCCTGTCGCCAACGCCGCCACCGGCCCGGCGGGGAACGAGCAGCAGGCCTCGTCCCAGCATCCTTTGGTACGGCGGGAAGGCCGCACCGCCACACAGTCGCTGACTCCAGCCGCTTCATCGTCCCATGCCCGTCGCGCCCCCACTGACACGCATGCCGCGCTGCTCCTGGCAAGAGAACTCTTGCACTACCGCCCCATCGACGATCTCTACGAAGACTGGCTCGCCCGCATCACCGAGCTCGTCAGCGTCGCAGGGGGCTCCCCCTTGCCGTCCCTCTCCTGCCTCGCCCTCCATTCCGTGCAGGAGGCGAGGATCGGGAGGTGCCTCCACCACCTCCTCCCCAAGGAGGCCCCTGGCTCCAAGGCGCGCAGCCCCAGGGCGAGACCCTCCGCGTCCGGCGCCTGCGCAGCAAGAAAGGAGCTGCCAAGAGATCCCTCGTCCCCAAGAAGGTGCTCACGCGCTCGCAGCACCAGCGCACCAAGATCGCGTCCCTGCACCTCCACGCCAAGACCCCGCTCTGCTCTGAGCGGCGGCGCGCGGTAATCCCCATTAGCAAGCCCAGTACCAGAAAAAGGCACCGGTGGCCACAGCAGGCTGCCGTGCCCTCACCCCCGAGCTATGCAGCGTCGCATGACCAGGAAAGTTCAAGCCTGACCTGCCCCCTCGCTACGATGGCACGGCGGACCCTACGGAGTTCCTAAAACTCTACGAGCTATGCATCAAAGCTACCAATGGAGATGAAAGGGTCATGGCGAACTGTTTTCCCATGGCGCTCAAGGACGGGGCCCGCACCTGGCTCCTGAACCTAGCTCTTGGCACAATCTCCTCCTGGGACGAGATGCGCACTCGCTTCATCGCCAACTTCTAGGGCACTCGCGACCGGCCCCCGGCCGTGAGCGATCTGCGCCGCATCAAGCGGCAGCAAGGGGAAACCCTACAGAAATACATCCAGCGCTTCAACAATGCTCGCCTCAAGATCCCCAAGGTGACTAAAGAAGCCATCATCTCGGCCTTCTCCGATGGCGTACGCGATGTCAAGATGAAGGAGGAGCTAGCAATCCATGAAGACCTATGCACATCCCTGGAGCTGTTCAACTTGGTGACCAAGTGCGCCAGGGCTGAGGAAGGGCACCTTTCACTCCTCGAACTCCCGGCTGCCGACGCAGAAGAGAAGAAGCCCAAGGCCAAGGACATGAAGCGCAAGGGGGCTGCCATTCTTGTAGCAGAGCCAGTCACCAAGCGAGGCAGGGATCAACCTGAGTCATCCAAGGGCAGCCGGTACTGCATGTACCACGACCTCCACACCCACAACACCAACGAATGTCAAGAGCTCGGGGCCGTGAGAGATGGACGTGTGGGCCGACTCCCCAAGCGCAACGACAGGGGCTATGGCCGAGGAGGAGGAAGGGGTGGCGGACGATGGGAAGACCGTGGCCCCCGCCAAGGGTGGCGTGACTGACCTCGCGAGGATCACTGGCAGGACCAGCCTCGCGAGGGAGGCTGGAGAGATCAGCCTCGTGAGGATCGCCCATGCGGAAACGCAGGCCTTCCTCCTCTGCCGCCACCACCAAGGAGGAATGAAGACTAACATCAGGACGAGGGGGCTGGGAGCTTCCAGGAGCCGCGTGAAATCTCTTGCATCTTGGGTGGCGCGCAGGCCCCTGCCTCACAGCGTATCTTCAAGCAGTTTGCTCGCGAGGTGAATGCAGTCCTCCCCAAGCTTGAGGCCACACGCCCTCTCAGGTGGTCCGCGTGCACTATCACGTTCAGCTCAGCGGATCAGCTCAAGTGCGCGGCAATGGCTGGAGTCCTCCTGATGCTTTGCTCCCCAGTCATCAGCAAGGCGCAGGTCACCAGGACCCTTCTGCCATACAACTCCATCTTTGGGTACCCAGCCCTGGCCAAGTTCATGGCAGTGACTCACCATGGATACAATGTCCTCAAGATGCCAGGAAGCGGTGGAGTCATCACCGTACCCTGTGAAGAAAGGGACGTAGTGTGTTCACTTGAGCGTGCGTTCCAAGCCGCAGGAATTGAAGACCCGGACCGCAGAAACGGAAGACTTCCCAGGGTGACCCCCAAGAAGAAGAAGGTTTCACCTGGCCCTAGCCATCAGGAGCCAGCGCGCCTTCGATGGTGTTCGGTCAGGATCTGCGCCCAATCAGGGAGCGCCACCCTCTCTCGCATAGGAAGGCGCGCCCGGCGCCCTCCTCAGGCAGAGCTCGGGGGCTCTTTCTTGGAGAGCCACCGACTTTGCCATGGTCGCAAGGGAGGTGATCGGGCACCACTTGGAGGGGTGCTTCCAGGCACGTTTCCCTCAGGAAGGCACAAGGCAAGGATGACCAAACCCTCAGGAGTTCATCGCAAGCAACATTCAGGGGCTACAGGAGTCGAGAATCATGCGCGGCAGCCGCCGCTTGCCCGCCATGGCCCCACATCCAGGCGAGGATGGTGGGCTGCGCGTCTGCGTTGACGTGCCAGGGCTCAACCAAGCCGCGTCTCAGGAGCGCCTTCGGTCTTCGCCCGTGGGACGTTGCGAGGGTCCACCTCACAGCTACGTTCGCATGCCTTTCGGCCTGCCGAATGCGGTCGCCACTCATCAGTGCTTGCTGAGGAGCATTCTGGAGGCTCAGGAGGTCAGGCATCGTGCGGTCCTTGCGGAGATGGAGATGGCCTCTGGAGACCCACCTGTGCCCCCGGAGCCTCCCGAGGCTCCTGGGCCTGGGGCTCGTGAGGGTCGACGTCTTCATCGCGCATCACCCGCTTCTTCAACATCACTCCATCTTCAACGGCACCAGGTGACATCTTTCTAAGTTCCGTTTTTAGCCGGGAGCGCCCACAGGGCCGCATCATTCCCAGGCCGCACGGGTCCGTCCCTGCGGCATGTATCCGTTTTGCTTATGCTCTTTACTTACCTTGTTGGGGGCGCCCCTCGGGCTGCATCATCCCCGAGCTGCTCGGGCCTGGCCCAGCGGCGTTTGCTTTTTCCGCGTCTACTTAAAATGAATTGCCTCCTGCGTGCTTAACATACCCAACCTAATCGCCTGCTCGATTGACGCCTACCTATGGAGCCGCTTGCTCTGGCACGGCATCTGCGCATGGCTCCGTCCCTGCAACGCCGTAAAATCTGAGTGGTCGAGCTCTGGCCGCGGCAGCCCCGCAAGGCGCCACCTCACTAGGCCCTCAGTGCCCCAATCACTCCCCCGGAGTGACCAAAGGTTGGTTGGGAACCGTAACAATAGGTCTTGTTTCTCTTTATGACTGGTGTGCAGGACCTACTCCAGGAGCAACGCTAGGGACATCGCAAGCTGCCTCTCCCCCTCTCCGGCATGGACCGCTTGCACGTTAAAAGGGGGGCACCTGAGCATCGTGACTCATGGGCTCCTACTGGCTCTCCAGCCCTCACCCCTGGCCTCGACCCACGGCATCGCGACCTGTCATACCAGCGGCGGCTGAGCTCGCTCGAGGGCCGGGACCTGAGGACGTAGAGCATTAAGGGAAGTGCGGGGGAGTGGGAAGAAGCTCGCGAGGACCTAACCCAGCAGCGCCTCAGCTGCCACCGCTCGGGCCAAGCGCTTCATCGAGGAACTACACCAAACTCAAGAGATAAGTCACGCCCTTACAAGAGTTGGACCAACGCAGCGCAAAACCCTCGCCCAGTGCGGCTCTGTCACGGTGACGTTACCTTCCTTTCTCGCCCAGCGAGGGCTGCTTGAGTGCTAAAGGGGACCTCCTGAGCATCGCGACTCGAGGGCTCTTACCGGACCTCGGGCCGCTCACCTCCTGGCCTTGACCACGGCATCGCAACCTGGCATACCAGCGACGGCTGAAGCCTGCCTGGGGACTGGGACCTGTCAGCGTAGAGCGTTAAGTCCTCGCGAGGATAGAAAGGGGGAGCCGAGCTGAGACAGGACAAGCACCTCGCATTGATTCATATTAAGGATATAATATTCATAAAAGACATGGCAGACGCCTTACATACCCCCACGGGGTGTTGCTTCGATTCCTCGCAGGGAACAAGAGTACTAATCCTGAGGAACGTTAATCGCCCGCACCGCCGCAAGGGACACCATCATCAACAGTGGGCTGCCCAACGTCGACGCCAACCCCATCCAGATCAGTGGCGCCGACGGCTGGACGCAGCTGCCCCGCTCCGAGCACCGCGCGAGCTCGGGGGCTCATAGCTGTCGTCGCTCGTCTTCGGAGTCGCGAGGAGCTCGGGGGAGCCACTGAATTCCCCAGCTCCTCCGGTGCTGCCTGAGGAGCTGCTGGAGGGCCGACGGGCAGGCCAGGTCCTCGCCGGTTCATCGCCCCTGCCGCTATCCCTAGGGTAGCACTCCAGCCGGCGTCCTTCAGCATCGAAGACCTTGAAGAACATCAGGGAGGCGCCGTCGTATTCAAGATGAATTACGAGGGCGCCTACCGTCCGGCAGACCCGGGCGATTTCACCCCAGCCCCGGGTCATGAAGACCTTGCCCGGAGCGACGACCGCGACCTCCGCTCCGGTCGCAAGGGTGTCGCAGTCAGCATGCTGCAGCCAGAGCTCCAGAGCCCCGCTCGGCGGCATCTCGAAGGCGAAGGAAGGAGGGAGGCGGATCCAAGAGCTTGGAGGCCTGGCGGCGTGGAGCACGAGCTCGCGAGAGGAGCGTTCGGCGTGGACTCTAGGAGGAACGACGCTCACCACCGTGACTCGCCGGCGTCGACGGCGACACCGTCGATGTTGCTCGATGCCTTCTCCCCCAGGACCCACTACGCGGGCGTACAAGGGTAGCGGATACCCAGGCGGTGGCTGCTCGTACCAGGGCCTCGGTGCCTCCTGCTGAGCACCCTCTTCTCGGCGGCAGAGGACCAGCCGCTTCTTCGGCGGAAGTGGGTCAGGACCCTCTCGGGGGGCCTTTACCTTCTCTTCTGTAGAGAACCGACGGATTGGTGCCATTGGCGTGAGGAGAAGCAAGAACAAGGAATAAGAAGGGAAGGAGCAGAAGGAAGGGATGGACTGAAGGGGCTCGCCCAGCCCCGTACTTATAGCCAGAGGAGGCCAACCGCCGAGCACCACGATTGGAGGTAATCATGACCGTTTTCTCTGCATGTAGGGACTTGTCAAGTTGTGCGGTCGCCGAGGCATCATGGGAAGCGCAGACGCCCACGTCCAATCAATTACCACGCGGCGCCCAAGGCCGCAGGCTATTGGGGCCCGCGGCGCTTCGTGCTTGCCACTTTGCTTTCCTGCTAGGCCAAGCCCGGGCGCGCCTCGGGCCCGGGGGCTACGGTCGGCGTTCTGGGAATGGGGTTCCCCAGACTTGCCTGCCTGTGGCCTGCGGCGTGGCTCAAATGGGGGCCCAGCGTGGCCCATCTTCATCAGCTCAAGCTCAAGACCCTCGAGAGGGGCCAAGCCTCGCGGGGCGGACGACAAGAAGCCTCCTCAGAGGCGGGCTCTCCTGGTAGGCTCGCGAGGAGGCGGAGAGATCAAGGCAGAGATACCTCACGAGGAAACCGTGATGCAAGCCATGACAATCGAGACCAGGTGGACGCCAAGCGGGCACCGGCCTACGTAGTGTCCTTGTTTCCCCTTGGGTGCAAAGGGGGCAAGCACATGCCAAGGCATCGGGCAAAGGTTACCATTCCAGTGCAACAAGGCCAAGACCAGCAGAGTGGCAGGACGGAGGTCACCGTGGAGCCCAAGACGGCATCATCACCAGTGCTTTTGGCAGCCGAAGACCACCTTTGGTCAGGATAACTTGTACTATATGTTCCCCTTCAAAATGGCCAAGTGTTGGCGCCCTTCCCGCTCATTATTTCGGGAGAGGCCCAAGCCCTCTATAAATAGAGCTAGCCACCCCAGAGTAGAGACATCTAGAAAACGACCAGAGATCTGGTAGAACCCTAGTAGAGAGAGAGAGAGGCGACTGAACTCACCCTAGCAGTTCATCGCACCAGCTCAAGAACACCTCTCGTGAGGCTGTTCTTCCCTTGTACTGTTCATCATCAGCCCGTGAGGCAATCCACCACGCCACACACTAAAGTAGGGTATTACACCACAACGGTGGCCCGAACCAGTATAAACCTCGTGTCCCTTGTGTTGTTCATTGTTTCCAGTTTAGATCACGCGAGGAAATTGGACGTAGATCGGTAGGGGAGAGATCTCCGCACGCACCCCAGTGTTCGAACCTCAAGGGTCTGCCAGAACCCGAAATCTGACACTCGCTCATGTGGGAGGGCCCGTTCAAGGTCGTCCACGTCTCCAGGCCTGGCGCCGCGTGCTTGAAGACACAGGACGGGGTACCCATCAAGAACGCCTGGAACATCCAACACCTCCGGAAGTTCTACCCATGAAGAAAGGCCCAGTGCCTGTGAAGAAGGCCCGGTGCCTGAGAAGAAAGGCCCAGTGCCTGTGAAGCAAGGCCCGGTGCCTGTGAGGAAAGGCCCAGTGCCTGTGAAGCAAGGCCCCGTGCCCGTGAAGAATCGCCGCCCGTGACATTCTCACGTAATAATGAGTGGGGATGTACACGCCCCGAAGCCTCAGGAGAGCCGCCCTTGGGCCTCGGGGGCTCCCTCCCACGCCGACTGGCAACACTTAGCTCCGCACTGGTGAGAAGACGTCAAAGACTAGACAAGGTGCCAGACGCGGCTTTTCATTTGCTTTCCGAAGTTGGCTCGCCCCTCTTTTAATTGAAATTTGCATTCTGGTGTCTCTTGCTGGTCCCGTTTTATCGCTATCTGCCTCTGTTTCTGCGTTCGCCTCTTTGGTCGACTTGTACTCTCCCTCGCGTTCCTCGCGAGGGGGCTGAACAGGTACCTTCGTGAGCTTCCTCCTTCTGTATTTTCACGAGGCCCCCTCGTTCGAGCCCACAAGCTGGCGCACCTCTCCTAATCCGTGCCCCACGGGTATCGCGACGCGAAGCACTGAGTCAAGGCCAGCGGCGCCTATGACCAAGCCCCGGGTGAGCGATAAACCTCTTGACGAATTTTTTGCAGTTCCTGAGCGCATATCAAGCAAGTGCCTCGTGAGGAGGAGGCCACTCAAAACAAGTGGAGCTAAGTTATCCCTACATAAAATGATGATGTTGCGACACAGCACAGGAACGGCAAACATAACATAACGATTGAGATCATAGTTCGATACACGCCCCTCCGGGGCCCATTCAGGTTTCTTTTTGATGCAGGAAGGAAAAGAAGAACAAAATAGAAGCGGCGCCTACAGCGGTCCACGCGCACAGGCCCCAGCGCCCTCCTGAGCTTAGCCGGACCCCTCCTCGCGCTGCACGGAGGCACGGCGACGAGACGACCCGCCACCGTCTTCGAACCGGGCAGGGCAGCGTGGCGGCTGGTCGTAGCCGCCACTACTGGAGCTGTCGCCGGGGGAAGAGCTATCATAGCCGGAAGAGACACGGTCGGCACCAAGGGCAGGTTCGCCCTCATCCTCGTCGCGGCCATCGCCAAGGCCGAGCACCTCCTCACTGTCATTCACCTCGGGGCAGCACCCGACGCGGCGACCATCTTCCCCAAACACCCTCACATAGAGGGTCACATCGTCATCATATTGAAGTGAAGGGTGCACCGCCTGCACAGGCCGCGCGCGCGGGCGAACGTCTGCCAACCGTGGGCCAGAGCTACATTGCCCGCGGCGGAGACCTCAGCCGCAACCCAGGAAGCCCTGCTGCAGCAGCTATCTTCCTATAGCCAAAGCCCGCCAGGACCTGAGGCCGGCAGCTCGTCGACAAAGAAGTCCGGGAGCTGAAACCAGTTGCCAGCCGGGTTCTCCGACCAGACGACGAACTCCGGCAGCATCTTCGCCGAGTGGAAGCGTGGCCGGGGAGGCCGCGTGACCACGACACGTCTCCCTTCATTAACGGGACCGCCACAACTAGAGCGACCCCTGCCCCACGAAGCGATACCACCACGGCCGCGTGCAGCCGCAGCGTGTGCTGCGGTCTGCTTGCCGGGACGACCGCGTCCACGCTTCGGCACCATAGAGCTGGGCCCCTTGCGAGGGGTGACGGTGTCCAGGACTAGGGGGTACTCAACGTGTCATCTCCCGATCTGTTAGATCGGGCCGAGGACCCCCGTGGCCGTATACTCACGGGCCAGTTCGGATAGCTGCTGAATACAAGGAAGATTCCACGAGACTTGGTGATCAAGACAAGGACTCCTCCCCACCGGCGTATTCGGCTAGGACTCTTGTTATCCTAGGCCTCTGGTGCATTATATAAACCGAGGCCAGGCTAGTCGATAGAAGATATACAACAATCATACCATAGGCTAGCTTCTAGGATTTAGCCTCTCTGATCTCGTGGTAGATCTACTCTTGTACTACCCATATCATCAATATTAATCAAGCAGGACGTAGGGTTTTACCTCCATCAAGAGGGCCCGAACCTGGGTAAAACATCGTGTCCCCTGCCTCCTGTTACCATCCGCCTTAGATGCACAGTTCGGGACCCCCTACCCGAGATCCACCGGTTTTGACACCGACATTGGTGCTTTCATTGAGAGGTCCGTTGTGTGATCGGCAAAAGGATCGATGGCTCGTCTGCAGGTCAACTGTGATGCCGGCATCTTCGTTGCCGGCTCGACTGGTCACCTTGGCTTGACTGAGGACCGTACTCCGTCTCCGATCATCATGTTCAGACGAGGGCCTTCTTCCACATCAACTCCGATCTGTATCAAGATCATGGAGGAATCATCCAGGGAGCCCGGGGCTCAACATCAACATTGCCCTCGGGCGATTGTGCTGTTTTTCTGGATAGCGAACTCGTATCCGCCGCCACCGCCTCCTAGAGCGTTGATTTGACGATTGCTTCGGTCGAATAGTGCGGAATTACGTCTACAACAGCCATGCAAAATTTTTTTCGAGTTCCGATGGAGGAATCTCCGACAATCTACGATATACCGGAGCCCTGTCAAATCTGGACGGGAATCTGGACGAGTTTAGGGCGTGGTGTCCAGCTTCTAGCTCGGACGTCCTTTGGAAGATCCAACCGTTCATCTACTGCGGAATTCCCATATCTACCACCCCTCCAAATTTCAGCTCGATCCGACGGTTCAAACTCCGGGAACCTTCCGATGAGTGGACCAATTTTCGGATCTGTTTTCTGCGCGAATACGGATACGACCCGCATTCATGTTTCTTTATGAACGTGATATTGGACAACCTTTTTAGAGGAATTCTCTTCTAGGGTATTGTGCGTTGTTTTTAAACACGTGCCTGTAAATTTTTAAGCCTCCCCTGAGGTCGTCTTCACCATTATCTGGTAATATTGCCCCACGGCTGCCGACCTGCGCTAGACACGTCGCCGCTTTATTGAGTCGAGCTCAATTCCTTCGATCATCATCTCGGCTAGCCGAACAAGAGTTCGGCATCACAAAGGATAAATCATCACCAACATTGCCGCCCCACGGATTACACGGAGCGGGAACACAGGCATCGCCGCATTGTCACTTTATCAAACCGGCATTGTCCGCGTCACAAGTTACGACCTGCGTCGGCATGGCCGCACTGTTGCTTCTTTAAGCCGATGTCCATCACGCCAAACTGCTTCAACACCTCGGCTGACACGGTAGCTGCAACGTCTCCTTACCGACCTGCTCCGTCTCCTCGGCTAGACCGAGGGCTTCACCATCTCTTCATCAACTTACTTCGGAGACTTCGGCGTCACCAGCCGAGCAGCTTCATCACATTAGCTGGACCACGGGCTTTTCCTCGGCGAGCCAACCTTTGCTAGCATCGCCAGGCCATCGCTTTATCACCCATCAGACAATGGGTGTGCGGATCGATTCCCGATTTTGGGAGTCGCTTTTCTTCAGAATGCGACAACAAATAAACCAGGTGCTATTAATCCTAACAATTTTTGCTTGTTGGGTTTATTTTTTCTTAAGGAATTATTACTCTGGTTTGTTTCATCATCTGTACATTAAAAGCGGTCGCGTGGCGGTTCGGTCAGTTGCCGTACATAGTTCGGCGAACGCCGCATCCGGAACTCGGACCGACCTGTGAATTCAGGCTTCGCCACGCCTTTACCGCATCACACCGACGCCCATGCATCGACATTGACTTCGGCGCCAGGCCATATTTCTTTTATTACTCACTTTGCATAAATTATTTATTCTGCAATAATTTTTTTAATTATTATTATTACTATTATCTCCGGTTTGCACTATTTTTTGTGCACAGGAAAATGATCCGGGGACTTCGGCGTCACTCTGCCGGCCTGCATGACCGTGCTATGTCACCACTTCGGCGTGTCGAGGTCTCCGCTCCGCCACCTCGGGACCGGCTTGGGGGATGGAACCTTGTCCGGCATCAAGCTCGGACCGCGTCATCAATGCCGAACACATTAACCAGCTAAGTCGCTTTCATGCTCAAAGTTTTAATTTTTAACTTGTGTTCGGTTCGACCAAGCATTATAACTTTTTGGAAAAAAGTTGCTTGTAAAATTTTTTCCTTGTCCAAACTTTGTTTGTGACACACGTATTCAAATACCCCATTTATTTGGGGCCTTCCTTTATGAAGCTTTTCTTCTTGCATATGATTATACTTGTACGGCTTTGTTCCTTGTTCATGTATTACGCCACAATATGCACCATATTGACTTAAGTGATTTGCAAGCTGGGTTGCCTGGCTCCTGTGCATACCCCTACGTTCCCGATTGTTCGGCTAGGGAGTAAAGGGAGCACCTCTGCGATTGTCACGACCGAGTCCTCTGAGCTCTGACCTCAGACTAGGTGAAGCCGAAAGCTAGCACTCTTATTGTTTTCAATCATGGTCGGCACACAATGGAACTCATGAGTACAAAAAATCTATTGCACGAGTCTCACAGCAATAATGAGCACCGAAGAAAGGTATCGGTGGGGGTACTATTTTCTTCGAAGATGCTTCTTACACTTCGTCTGTAATATAGCATAAGTTCCCTGAGCGCGCCTTGTCTGTTACAGCCTTATGGCCCGGTTGCCTGGTTATCGGAAACGCTATCGATATTCTCGACAGGTGGAGTACATAACACTTTTCGGTCCTTGACCAAAGAGGGAGAAGCCGACGGTCGGTTAAGACGCGTTTAAAGTTTGGTTGAACAAAGATATGATATTAGTACTTCAGTACATACAATCATTATACAGAAAATTCTTTTTACCCAAGTCACTTGGGGGCTCTTAAAATTTATATGAGCTATTTTATAGTAAATGTGTTTTCTTCCTGGTCGTTGTCAAAATACGACAGAAGCATAATCTTTTCTTTCTCTTCCAATTTTCGGATTGGCACCGAACACTTGATCTTGTTCGGGCGTCATGTTTTTACTGACGTTTTTTGGCTTTCCAAGCTTTTTGGCACTTTTAAACTATTTGTGTGCTTTCAGCACAAGTCTCGCAGTGCAACGCCGGACACCTTTAGAGATTCGGCAAAAACATTCTCGGATATTGCTATATATGCATCGGTTTCGAATTGTGTCTTCGGTCAATAGTTGGGTTGCCCAGCTCCTGCACTTGCTTCCTACGTTCCGCTTTGTTCGGCTAGGCGTGCAAAGGGAGAACCACTGCGATTGTGCTTCTAGCTCACATGGTTAAGCACCTCAGTGGAGAAAGCCGAAAACTGACTGTCACAATAAGCGTAAACTGCTCAGCGATCCGATAACTGTGTTAAATGACGGGCCATTCATAACAATGGCCAAAGTGTTCATGGCTTGACCTCGACTGTCGCCGGACACTACCGGGGGCTATTAACTGGCCTCCCAAACTAAATCCTCGATATTTTTCTCTTACATTAGAGGTGAGGTTTCATGATCATGCTTAGCATGACAACCCAAAGAAAGGAACCGATAGCGGGACTATTTTCTTTGGAAGACATTTCTTATGTTAAACAATAATATAACATATCTCTCTGCGTACCTTTGTTTATAAAACCGTATGGCCAGATCGCCTTGTTTGTCGTAAATCCTTGCCCTCATAAAGGCTTTATAAAGTAGGACAAACACTCCTCGGCTACGGGACGAGGAGGTGGAAGCCGATGGTCGGTCAACAAAGTTTTGTATAATGCAGATCCGAGCATTAATGATGTAAAGTACTTGGATACATAGAATCATTACACATAATTTGTGATTTTACTATGGATATCGATCCTTAATTCGGCCACCCGTGCCTGCATTAAGGCTCGGGGGCTACTGTGCTTCGTGCTTATTATTTACAAATATTAAAGGGGCGTATCGATCCCCTGATCTGGTGTTGCCACCCGACCAGTGTCTCGGGGGCTACTGCATTGCCTGTTCAATGCGGAAAATTTTAAGTGCAATATAGTTGCCGAGGAGATTTTGATCCTCAGGTTGGTCGGCCGCACCTGAGTCTCGAGGACTGAGCACGCTGCTTTTTGTGTCCCGAAGTATTCTGCCGAGCTAGGACTTGATCCTCAGGACGATTTTGCAAATCATCCTAAGTCTCAGTGGCTACTGGGATCAGCGGTCTTACGTCATCCTTCAGGTGCATCTCAGGTTTTAGACCGATACACACCTTGAGGGCTATTGGTTATATATCTCGGCAGAGAATAAATTGCACCAATAAAAAATATTCACAATAAATCAGCCCGCGGTCGGGGTGGTGCACCACCTCGAAAGTAGTCTGACATAAAGCTCGAGCGCTAGTGGCTGGCTCCATAGAGGGCATTTCCAGCATTAAGCTCAGTTAAACTCCTTCAACTTTTTTGAACCAAGGTGATATAACACCTTGGATATAGTCCGGCGTTGGATCTCGGATACATTCCGGCGTTGGAGCTCGGAAAGCAGTCTGGCGTTGCTGCTCGGCTGCAAAAGATACCTCGAATGCTGTCCGGCGTTGGAGCTCGGACGCAAGAGGACACTGCTTCCCGGGAACAGCTTCAAACCCGAGGTGTGGCATAGAAATAACCAGGCATTGATAAGGGCCGGAAACTTAAAGGGGCTCCTCGGATACCCGACATGTAAACTCGTCAAATGCATTTCGGCGATCCTCAAGATCGAAGATGAGAAGATTTGTTGAACCAGTTTTCAAGACCGACAACCGAAGATGAAGAATAGTTCGGAAGAATCGAGGAGCGTCCCTAACCTGAAGACCGGTTCAGGGGGCTACTGACGATGTCCAGGACTAGGGGGTACTCAACGCGTCATCTCCCGATCTGTTAGATTGGGCCGAGGACCCCCGTGGCCGTATACTCATGTGCCAGTTTGGAGAGCTGCTGCATACAAGGAAGATTCCACAAGACTTGGCGATCAAGACAAGGACTCCTCCCCACCGGCGTATTCGGCTAGGACTCTTGTTATCCTAGGCCTTTGGTGCATTATATAAACTGAGGCCAGGCTAGTCGATAGAAGATATACAACAATCATACCATAGGTTAGCTTCTAGGGTTTAGCCTATCTGCTCTCGTGGTAGATCTACTCTTGTACTACCCATATCATCAATATTAATCAAGCAAGACGTAGGGTTTTACCTCCATCAAGAGGGCCCGAACTTGGGTAAAACATCGTGTCCCCTGCCTCCTGTTACCATCCGCCTTAGACGCACAGTTCGGGACCCCCTACCCGAGATCCTCCAGTTTTGACACCGACAAGGGGCCTTCCCCTTCTCCGCGGCGGTGAACCTCCTCGACGGCGCCATTGGTAGCGGGAGGGGAGCAAGGAAGGAGAAGAAGCAGAAGTGGCAGAGGAAGGATGGGCGACGGGGGGCTCCGCCCCCCTCCCATTTATACTAGGAGAAGGCCAACCATCACCCCCCACAATCATAGGTAATGATGGTTTTCCTTGCATGTTGCAGGGACTTGTCAAGTCGGGTAGTTGCCGAGGTAGCGTGGGGAAGCGGAGACGCCCACGTCTAATCAACCACCACATGTCGACCAAGGCCGCGGGCTATTGGGGCCCACGGCGCTCCGGACTTGACCTTTGGCTTCGCCTCGAAGCCAAGATCGAGCGCGCCTTGCGCCCGGGGGCTACTGTCGGCGTTCTAGGAACGAGGGTCCCCAGACTTGCCTGCCTATGGCCCACGGCGTGGCTTTGCTGGCAGGCATGTACGGCCCATCTTCATCAACAAGGAATCAAGACCCTCGCGAGGGGCCAAACCTCGTGAGGCGGACAACACAAGACCTCCTCACGAGCGGCCTTACCAGCCTGGCTCGTGATGGGCGGAGAGTTCAAGGCCGAGCAAACCTCGCGAGGTTCTCGTGACGTGATCCATGACGATCGAGACCAGGCAGGCACCAGGCGGCCGCCAGTGCATGCAGCATCCTTGTTTCCTCTTTGGTGCTAAGGGGGCAAGCGCAGGCGCGGAGTACCGAGGCATCAAGCAAAGGTTTCCATATTGATGCAACGAGACCAAGACCAGAAGGATGGCAAGATGGAGATCACTGTGGAGCCCAAGACGGCGTCACCACATGAGCCTTTGGCAGGCGAAGACTGCTTTTGTCAGGATAGCTTGTACTAGTTGTCCCCTTTCAAATTGGTTGTTGTTGGCTCCCTTCCCGCTCAATATTTGGGGAGAGGACCAAGGCCACTATAAATAGAACTAGCCACCACCGTAGCTAGAGGGAGATCAAAGATTGGAGCCACCACATCCTTGGCGGCACACCCACCAAGCGCAAGAACACCTCAACCTCAGGAGGCTGTTCTTCTCCTTGTACTGTTCATCCTCAGCCCAAGAGGCAATCCACCACCACACTGGAGTAGGGTATTACACCACAACGGCGTCTCAAACCAGTATAAATCTTGTGTCCTTTGTGCTGCGAGTTCGTCGAGTTAGTTCGTGAGATCTTAGCTAAGTTACGACGTGGATCGATAGGGGGGAGATCTTCGCGCGCACCCCAGTGTCTGAACCTTAAGGGTTTTGCCGGAACCCGTGGTCTGACAAAAGTGAAGAAATTGGTGTGACCGTGAAGAATTGATATTCATGCGAGGAATATGAAGCATGAAGACTTTTGTTTTCGTAGTTTCATTTTCTCTTTCTTGAGTCATAGGAAACACCGTACTGTTAAAGGGGGTCAAGGTAAAACTAAGGAAAATTTTCCAGGTGATGCTCAACTCAAAATCCTACACCTACCAATCCCTTCGAGTGAAGCCATTGGAAATCTCATAAAGTTCAGTCAATTTCTTCAATGATAGAGACGAAGTTCTTCTGGTCTCTCAGGAATTTGTTCTGACTGAGGAGTTAGGAATTCGCCAGTGCGGATTGCCTACAAGTGAGGAACATGATAGCCCTGAGGAATTTGAACCTCAAATTTCCGACCGTTGTTGTGCTATGCGCCCGCTGTCACAAAATATCGTATCCACCTAACGGTCATATCATTGAAGGGCATTTATATCTTATCATGTTGGGCTGCTCCCTAGGCTATAAATAGCCGCCCCTACAACCACTAGCTAGTTGGCAGCTCCGCGAGAAACTGACACTTGTAGTTGAGAACATCCCGTCCTCCGTGGACTTTGAGCGAAAATCGTCAAGTGAGGAAAAACCCAAAACCCAAAACCAAACACCTACAAACCCAAAGTGATTGAGCATCACTGAAGATATTGTTCCTATGTGGAACCGACACTTGTTACCTTTGAGGACTGTGCATCCTCCAGATGGTTAGGCATCATGGTCTAGAGCATCCAAGAGTAAATTTTGGATCGCCGGGTGACCAAGTATGTGAAGGTTTGGAAGTCACCTGAAGACTTACCACGAGTGATTGGGCGAGGTCTGTGTGACCTTAGTTCAAGGATAATACGGTAAAGATTGTGTGTCCTCATGTTTAAATACCTAGCCGCTCCAACCAGACATATGACTATAACAGCAGTTGGAACTGGTCTACCAAATCATTGTCTTCACCGAGCTAACTGGTTCTATTTCCTCAACCCTTTCATTTCCTCATTACTGTGTTATGTACTTGATCATTACTGTTTGAAGACTTTGACTAAAGAGTTTCTCAATTTCCTCAGTTCAATTTCTTTAATCAGTTTGTCTTCAGCTTGCTTATCATGTGTTTACGCTTTTTGTACTTTGTACTAGTTTTTCATTTCGTCATGATGACTATGCTTACGTTATGTTATGTCTGCATCTGAGTACTTATTATGCTGCAAGTAGTTCTCCGCTTTGGAATTTCCTCACCCTGAAATTCCTTAGTGAAGAATTCCTAAAAATCGCCTATTCACCCCCCTCTATTCAACTTAACGCACTTTCATAAATGCGGCAGCAAAACAAGTCCATAACTGAAACAACTTCAGAAGAGCTCAAGAAACGTTATCCTGGGTATCCACCATGTTGGCAATAAGCTTAGCAAGCTTATTAGTTTTGTCCTGTTTGGCGCTAAAATCCTCCAACACCTGCTGTTGCACCAGAAAGTATGCATCTGAATGCTCCAGGGACTTCTGCGGTCCTTCCGCTTCCTGTCACAGCACAGATGATCAATGTCTTTCAGCTTTTAGTTGAGACTCAAGAAACCGAACTGATTCAGACAGTGAGTTTGAATAGCTTGTGCAAGCGGTACTGGCTAGTAACTCGAACAGTAAACCAAGACAGGACTTTGGGGTTGTCTCACTATCTTCAAGATAGTTTTCCTTAGATGTTTTATCAGCTTTGTTGGAGACCAACAAGTATGTCTCACTATCCTGAACCCTATCTGCATTACTTCCTTTACCATTTCTTAATAAGGCACTCTTCCCCAATATTCTGTCAGCATTCTAAAAGAAGAAACAAGCAGCCACATAACATGTTTTGGATGTACTAGTATACGAAACTCATTTTGGTGAACCAGTTCATTAGTAAGGTGGACAAGATTAAACTACCAAATCTTCTATTGGCAAGTAGTACATTATAAAAGCATCAAACAAACATATATCTATGTCCTATGGTCACTGCATTGTCTTGCCAAATCAAAATACAGACATGGTTCAAATCATATCAGTTCAAGAGAAAGCAACACTGAAAGAATAGAAAGCATGGGAAACTACACGGCACAACAAGATTTCATATGGGTACCATGGGTCTACATGTACAACAACACTATTGGCCCTGTTGTGATGCTAGTAATGTGCATGATATGAGAAGTCAACTGTATACACAATTGGAATTGAAATCAACAGAGCTATTTATAAGAGAAAACCTGTTAAAGAAACATACATAAACATACCTATTGTGCCATTGGAGTTTCCATTGGATCATTCAATTTAAAAATAAGTTTGTATGAGTAAATGATACGTCTCCAACGTATCTATAATTTTTGATTGCTCCATGCTATATTATCTATTGTTTGGGATGTTTATGGACTTTATTATACACTTTTATATTATTTTTGGGACTAACCTATTAACCCAGAGCCCAGTGCCAGTTTCAGTTTTTTCCGTGCTTTAGAGTATCGCAGAAAAGGAAAATCAAACAGAGTCCAATTGATCTGAAACTTCACAGAACTTATTTTTGGAAGGAAAGCAACCCGGGAGACTTGGAGTCCATGTCAGGGAAGCTTCGAGGAAGCCATGAGGTAGGCGAGCACGCCCACCCCCCTGGGCGCGCCCTCCACCCTCGTGGGCCCCTCGTGGCCCCCCTGACGTACTTCTTCCGCCTATATATCTCCATATACCCTAAAACGATCAGGGAGCACAATAGATCGGGAGTTCCGCCGCGAGAAGCCTCTGTAGCCACCCAAAACCAATCTAGACCCGTTCTGGCACCCTGCCGGAGGGGGCAATCCCTCTCCGGTGGCCCTCTTCATCATCCCGGTGCTCTCCATGGCGAGGAGGGAGTAGTTCTCCCTCGGGGCTGAGGGTATGTACAAGTAGCTATGTGTTTGATCTCTCTCTCTCTCTCGTGTTCTTGAGGTGGTACGATCTTGACGTATCGCGAGCTTTGCTGTTATAGTTGGATCTTATGATGTTTTCTCGCCCCTCTACTCTCTTGTAATGGATTGAGTTTCCCCTTTGAAGTTATCTTATCGGATTGAGTCTTTAAAGATTTGAGAACACTTGATGTATGTCTTGCCGTGCGTATCCGTGGTGACAATGGGATATCACGTGATTCACTTGATGTATGTTTTGGTGATCAACTTGCGGGTTCCGCCCATGAACCTATGCATAGGGGTTGGCACACGTTTTCGTCGTGATTCTCCGGTAGAAAATTTGGGGCACTCTTTGAGGTTCTATGTGTTGGTTGAATAGATGAATCTGAGATTGTGTGATGCATATTGTATAATCATACCCACGGATACTTGAGGTGACATTGGAGTATCTAGGTGACATTGGGGTTTTGGTTGATTTGTGTCTTAAGGTGTTATTCTAGTACGAACTCTAGGGCTGTTTGTGACACTTATAGGAATAGCCCAACGGATTAATTGGAAAGAATAACTTTGAGGTGGTTTCGTACCCTACCATAATATCTTCATTCGTTCTCCGCCATTAGTGACTTTGGAGTGACTCTTTGTTGCATGTTGAGAGATAGTTATATGATCCAATTATGTTATTATTGTTGAGGGAACTTCCACTAGTGAAAGTATGAACCCTAGGCCTTGTTTCAACTCATTGCTATACTGCTTGTGCTCACTTTTATCATTAGTTACCTTGCTGTTTTTATATTTTCAGATTACAAATACCTTTATCTACTATCCATATTGCACTTGTATCACCATCTCTTCGCCGAACTACTGCACCTATACAATCTACCATTGTATTGGGTGTGTTGGGGACACAAGGGACTCTTTGTTATTTGGTTGCAGGGTTGCTTGAGAGAGACCATCTTCATCCTACGCCTCCAACGGATTGATAAACCTTAGGTCATCCACTTGAGGGAAATTTGTTACTGTCCTACAACCCTCTGCACTTGGAGGCCCAACAACGTCTACAAGAAGAAGGTTGTGTAGTAGACATCAAGCTCTTTTCTGGCGCCGTTGCCGAGGAGGTGAGTGCTTGAAGGTATATCTTTAGATCTTGCAATCGAGTCTTTTAGTTTCTTGTTTTATCACTAGTTTAGTTTATAAAAGAAAATTACAAAAAAATGGAATTAACTTTGCCTCACACGCTTGATCTTTTTAAAATCTTTCGTGAGTATGATGGAAAGGAAAATTGTGCCAAGGTGTTGGAAGAAGAATGCATTAGAATGTTTGGCACTAAATATTTGAATGATGAGCATGATTGCAGTGTTGTTAGTATGAATTCCTTGAATATCTATGATGCTAATGATATGCAAAGCCACAAGCTTGGGGAAGCTATGTTTGATGAAAATGATATTTTTTGTCCCCCAAGTTTTGATGAGCAAATTTATTATGATGAAAGCATGCCTCCTATCTATGATTATTGTGATGAATTGTATGCTATAAAGAATAATGATATCCATGAAACTTGTCATCATGATTTTAGTTTTCAATTGGATTATACCTCACATGATAATTATTTTGTTGAGTTTGCTCCCACTATTATTCATGAGAAGAATTTTGCTTGTGTGGAGAGTAATAAAATTTCTATGCTTGTAGATCATGAAAAGAATGCTTTAGGTGCTGGTTATATTGTTGAATTCATTCATGATGCTACTGAAAATTATTATGAGGGAGGAAAATATGCTTGTAGGAATTGCAATAATATCAAGTTTCCTCTCTATGTGCTTAAAGTTTTGAAGCTATGCTTGTTTTACCTTCCCATGCAAGTTGATTCTTGTTCCCATAAGTTGTTTTCTCACAAAATCCCTATTCATAGGAAGTGGGCCAGGCTTAAATGTGCTAGTAATATTCTTCAAGATGCTCTCTTTATGTTTCAATTCTTATCTTTTATGTGAGCATCATTGAAATCATCATGCCTAGCTTGGGGCGTTAAATGATAGCGCTTGTTGGGAGGCAACCCAATTTTATTTTTGTTCCTTGATTTTTGCTCATGTTTAGTAATAAATAATTCATCTAGCCTGTGTTTAGATGTGGTTTTATGTTTTAATTAGTGTTTGTGCCAAGTAGAACCTTTGGGAAGACTTGGGTGAAGTCTTTATGATCATGCTGTAAAAAAAAGAAACTTTAGCGCTCACGAGAATTTCTTCCATTTTTTATTGGAGAGTGCTATTTAGTTAATTATTTGTGAAGATGATTAATAGACAAATTAATCATGTCCAACAATTTATTTTAGAATTTTATGAGTTCCAGAAGTATATGTTTGATACAAATTACTACAGACTGTTCTGTTTTTGACCAATTCTGTTTTCTATGTGTTGTTTGCTTATTTTGATGAATCTATGAGTAGTATCGGAGGGTATGAACCATAGAGAATTTGGAATACAGTAGATATAACACCAATATAAATAAAGAAGTAGTTCACAACAGTACCTAAGTGGTGATTTATTTTCTTATACTAACGGAGCTTACGAGTTTTCTGTTAAGATTTGTGTTGTGAAGTTTTCAAGTTTTGGGTAAATATTCGATGGACCATGGAATAAGGAGTGGCAAGAGCCTAAGCTTGGGGATGCCCCGGATGGCATCCCCTCTTTCGTCTTCATTCATTGGTAATTTTACTTGGATCTATATTTTTATTCGCCACATGATATGTGTTTTTCTTGGAGCGTCATTTTATTTACTTTTGTTTTGCTTGTTGTTTGAATAAAATACCAAGATCTGAAATTATTAAATGTTAGAGAGTCTTCACATAGTTGCATAATTATTCAACTACTCATTGATATTCACTTATATCTTTCAGAGTAGTTTGTCATTTGCTCTAGTGCTTCACTTATATCTTTTTGGAGCACGGTGGTGGTTTCATTTTATAGAAATAGATGAACTCTCATGCTTCACTTATATTATTTTGAGAGTCTTAAACAGCATAGTAATTTGCTTAAATAATCCTAATATTCTAGGCATCCAAGAATAATAAAAACTTTCATATAAGTGCATTAAATACTAAGAGAAGTTTGATAATTGATGATTGTTTTGAGATATGGAGGTAATAATATCAAAGTCATGCTAGTTGAGTAGTTGTGAATTTGAGGAATACTTGTGTTGAAGTTTGCAAGTCCCGTAGCATCACGTATGGGAAACGTTTTGTAACAAATTTGAAACATGAGGTGTTATTTGATTGTCTTCCTTATGAGTGGCGGTCGGGGACGAGCGATGGTCTTTTCCTACCAATCTATCCCCCTAGGAGCATGCGTGTAATGCTTGGTTTTTGATGACTTGTAGATTTTTGCAATAAGTATGTGAGTTCTTTATGACTAATGTTGATTCCATGGATTATACGCACTCTTACCCTTCCATCATTGCTAGTCTCTTCGGTACCGTGCATTACCCTTTCTCACATTGAGAGTTGGCGCAAACTTTGCCGGTGCATCCAAACCCCGTGATATGATACGCTCTTTTACACATAAACCTCCTTATATCTTCCTCAAAACAGCCACCATATACCTACCTATTATGGCATTTCCATAGCCATTCCGAGATATATTGACATGCAACTTTCCACCATTCCGTTTATTATGACACGCATCATCATTGTCATATTGCTTTGCATGATCATGTAGTTTACATCGTATTTGTGGCAAAGCCACCGTTCATAATTTTCATACATGTCACTCTTGATTCATCGCAATCCCTGTACACCGTCGGAGGCATTCATATAGAGTCATATCTTGTTCTAGTATCGAGTTGTAATCTTTGAGTTGTAAATAAATATAAGTGTGATGATCATCATTAATAGAGCATTGTCCCAAAAAAAGAAGAAAGGCCAAAAAAGCCAAATAAAAAAAGAAAGGCCAAAAAAAGAGAAAGGCCAAATAAAAAAGAGAAAATAAAAGGGGTAATGCTACTATCCTTTTTCCACACTTGTGCTTCAAAGTAGCACCATAATCCTCATGATAGAGAGTCTCTTGTTTTGTCACTTTCATATACTAGTGGGAATTCTTCATTATAGAACTTGGCTTGTATATTCCAACAATGGGCCTCCTCAAGTGCCCTAGGTCTTCGTGAGCAAGCAAGTTGGATGCACACCCACTTAGTTTCTTTTGTTGAGCTTTCATACATTTATAGCTCTAGTGCATCCGTTGCATGGCAATCCCTACTCCTTGCATTGACATCAATTGATGGGCATCTCCCTAGCCCATTGATTAGCCACGTCGATGTGAGACTTTCTCCTTTTTGTCTTCTCCACATAACCCCCATCATCATATTCTATCCCACCCATAGTGCTATATCCATGGCTCGCGCTCATGTATTGCGTGAAGGTTTATAAAGTTTGAGATTACTAAAGTATGAAACAATTGCTTGGCTAGTCATCAGGGTTGTGCATGATGAGAGCATTCTTGTGTGACGAAAATGGAGAATGACTAAACTATATGATTTTGTAGGGATGAACTTTCTTTGGCCATGTTATTTTGAGAGGACATAATTGCTTAGTTAGTATGCTTGAAGTATTGTTATTTTTATGTCAATATGAACTTTTATCTTGAATCTTCCGGATCTGAATATTCATGCCACAATTAAGAAGAATTAAATTGAAATTATGCCAAGTAGCATTCCACATCAAAAATTATGTTTTTATCATTTACCTACTCAAGGACGAGCAGGAATTAAGCTTGGGGATGCTGATACGTCTCCAACGTATCTATAATTTTTGATTGCTCCATGCTATATTATCTACTGTTTTGGATGTTTATGGGATTTATTATACATTTTATATTATTTTTGAGACTAACCTATTACCCCATAGCCCAGTGGCAGTCTCTGTTTTTCCTCGTTTTAGAGTATCGCAGAAAAGGAAAATCAAACGGAGTCCGATTGACCTAAAACTTCATGGAACTTATTTTTGGAAGCTTTGAGGAAGCCATGAGGTTGGGGGCGCACCCACCCCCCTCGGTGCGCCCTCCACCCTCATGGGCCCCTCGTGCCCCCCCCCCCGACGTACTTCTTCGGCCTATATATCTCCATATACCCTAAAACGATCGGGGAGCACAATAGATGGGGAGTTCCGCCGCCAGAAGCCTCCGTAGCCACCTAAAACCAATCTAGACCCGTTCCGGCACCCTGCCGGAGGGGGCAATCCCTCTCCGGTGGCCATCTTCATCATCCCGGTGCTCTCCATGACGAGGAGGGAGTAGTTCTCCCTCGGGGCTGAGGGTATGTACCAGTAGCTATGTGTTTGATCTCTCTCTCTCTCTCTCATGTTCTTTAGGTGGTACGATCTTGATGTATCGCGAGCTTTGCTATTATAGTTGGATCTTATGATGTTTTCTCCCCCCTCTACTCTCTTGTAATGGATTGAGTTTCCCCTTTGAAATTATCTTATCGGATTGAGTCTTTAAAGATTTGAGAACACTTGATGTATGTTTTGCCTGCGTATCTGTGGTGATAATGGGATATCACGTGATTCACTTGATGTATGTTTTGGTGATCAACTTGCGGGTTCCGCCCATGAACCTATGCATAGGGGTTGGCACATGTTTTCGTCGTGATTCTCTGGTAGAAACTTTGGGGCACTCTTTGAGGTTCTATGTGTTGGTTGAATAGATGAATCTGAGATTGTGTGATGCATATCGTATAATCATACCCACGGATACTTGAGGTGACATTGGAGTATCTAGGTGGCATTAGGGTTTTGGTTGATTTTTGTCTTAAGGTGTTATTCTAGTACGAACTCTAGGGCTGTTTGTGACACTTATAGGAATAGCCCAACGGATTGATTGGAAAGAATAACTTTCAGGTGGTTTCGTACCCTACCATAATCTCTTCGTTCGTTCTCCGCTATTAGTGACTTTGGAGTGACTCTTTGTTGCATCTTGAGGGATAGTTATATGATCCAATTATGTGATTATTGTTGAGGGAACTTGCACTAGTGAAAGTATGAACCCTAGGCCTTGTTTCAACGCATTGCAATACCGTTTGTGCTCACTTTTATCATTAGTTACCTTGCTGTTTTTATATTTTCAGATTACAAATACCTTTATCTACTATCCATATTGCACTTGTATCCCCATCTCTTCGCCGAACTAGTGCACCTATACAATCTACCATTGTATTGGGTGTGTTGTGGACACAAGAGACTCTTTGTTATTTGGTTGCAGGGTTGCTTGAGAGAGACCATCTTCATCCTACGCCTCCTACGGATTGATAAACCTTAGGTCATCCACTTGAGGGAAATTTGCTACTGTCCTACAAACCTCTGCACTTGGAGGCCCAACAACGTCTACAAGAAGAAGGTTGTGTAGTAGACATCAGTAAATACAGTGATACAAGAGCAAGGCAGTATGCACGATAGCAATGAAATCTTAAATGAGAACAGTTGTTCTTCAGGTTCAAGAACTTGTTCTACATGAACAGAGTATAGTTAGACACAAGCATATAGTACTTAAAATAAAATGAGCTCATAGACCTTACCACATTCTTGGTTCGGGACCAGTACAGAACAAGGCATTCCCAGTCATCGTCTAGTAAATGTGACTCAAGAGAACGTAAGGGAATTTGATTTCTTTGCCAGTGAAGTACGTTTTCTTGAGGTAATTCTGATACTGCCACCAAGCATTCTTGAAGATAGTAGAGGTATTAGAGCAGGTTACGTCATCCTGAGTTTCCAAATCGGTCCTTTTCTATAGAGAAAAATGGTAAAATTTGATGTATTATCACTAGTGCAGAACCGGGAAATAGCACCGGTTCGTAAGGCCCTTTAGTGCCGGTTCGGTAACCGGCACTAAAGTGTGGGCACTAAAGGCCCTCCCCCTTTAGTACCAGTTCAGCACGAACCGGTGCTAAAGGCCAACCACGTGGCATGAAGCGCGCCGTGGTCTTGGGGACCTTTAGTCCCGGTTGTTGGAATTTTTTTGATTTTTTTTGAAATAAAGCAAAAACAGCCCGCCTACTCGGCCGACACCGCCTGCATACGACTAGAAACCCAACCTCTAGTTGGGCCAGGATGTAGGCCCGTAAGGCCCAGTAGGCCCCACACGGCAGAAGACTTGCAATAGGCCCACAAAGGCCTGCTTAGAGAGGAGCTCGACACGGTAGCCGCGGCGGGGCTTATAAACCGGTGCGAGCTCCTATCAACTAGTGAGGTGGGACTAAACATTGTGCACTACGGGTGGCAGCGCACCACCTTTAGTACCGGTTGGTGGCTCCAACCGGTACTAAAGCGGGGGTCTTTAGTACCGGTTGGAGCCACCAACCCGTACTAAAGGCCACCACGTTTAGTACCGGTTGGAGCCACCAACCCGTACTAAAGGGGTGTCTGTAGTACCGGTTGGAGCCACCAACCCGTACTAAAGGCCGCCACCTCTTTAGTACCGGTTCGTGGCACGAACCGGTACTAAAGATTCGCCATGAACCGGTACTAATGAGCGCCACCCGCCTAGCCGTTGGAACCGGCATTATTGGTCACATTAGTGCTGGCTCAAATACAAACCGGGACTAATGAGCTGAACATTTGACCCTTTTTCTACTAGTGTATAACCATCATGGAGGTAGAATTTATGGGACAAAGAAAAGTAATTGCCATGAATAACATTACTTACAGATAACTCCAGGACAAACACCTGCAACTGGCATTTTCCTTCATCTTCAGTATAATATTTCCATGATGGGAAGATGCGCACATAGGATTTAACAACATCAAATGTGATAGATGCTAAACTATGAATGGCTGGTTGTGCTTCCTCCACGGGAATAGGTGTACTAACTGGTGGAGTTGGGGTTCACCGTGGTAGTACTAGCGCTTTGGGCACTGGAGCTGCCTTACTAACAGCTCTTGTTTGGGAGCTTTGTGGTGGAGATGGTGATGTGTCAACTGGAACTGGGTTACTATCTACTAGGGTTGGGGTTAGATTGGGTGAAGCTAGTTCTCTGTCCATCGCAGTAGGGGTAAAATCTGCGAGAGTCTAGGTTATGTGTGATAGGGCTGGTTCTCTTGCATGTACAACAGGGGTGCTATCTCCACCAAGAGGTAGCACTGTTTTATTTGAAGACCATGTTTTTACTCCGCTAGATACTGCCATCACCCGCTCCAATTCAAATGGCTGATAAACAGGAAACATAGTTGAATGTACATACATTTTATGAGAGACAAATGCAATAGATAGTGTGGAAAAATAGGGCATGAAATAGTTGACATGTATATTGTTTAACTAAAACGGATAGCATGACATAATTTCACATATATGATGTCTATCTAAACTGGAGTGCATAGCATAACATAATTCAAAGATATGATGACTAACTAAACAGGATTGCATGACATAATTCACATACATGTTATCTAAGTAATCAGGATCGCATGATTTAATTCACATATGTGATTTATATGCTAAGCAGAGGGCATTCGCATATATGATGTCTGAACTAAGAAAATGGTGTTAAATATTGTGTATATGGTGTCTAAACTATGCAATGCAAGACACCATATGCATGATATGAGCAGTATAACCATGCCAAGTTAGAGCATACACCTCGGTGGGGGAATAGGACTGGTCATCTGTCTCTGAATCCATCTTTGAGGAGCTATCAGGACCTAGCAAGAGATCCGCTTCGATAGGTAGCATTGTCTGCTCTGAAGGCCTTGTTTTCACTCTAGATTTTTCCATCCACCACCCAAATGGCTGATTCATAGGAAGCGTAGTTTAATGTACAAACATTGTCGACAAATGCAAATGTAATGAAGAAAAGGATGGGCAAGATATCATTCAAATATATGATGCCTGGTTAAATAGGATGGCATTGCACATTTCACATATATTTTGGCTGGCTAAAAGACATGAGACTGCATAATTCCCATATATGATATTGAAACTAAATAGGTGGCATAATAGAACATGTCTAAACTAAGCATATGACATATATGATGTCGAAAGTAGGCACCGCAAGGCAACATATGCATGATATGACTAACATCATCATTCTAAGTGGTCAGCTGCGTCTGAATCCTCCTCAAAGCAGATATCTTCCTATGGATTACAATATGGAGATGGGGAGGGGGGTTGCCATTGAACCCACCATGGAGCGATGTTTGTATGACATTTTATTTCTGCACAAAACTCTTCTCTTTTTCTCTACATGTTCAGCATGACTGTTTACAATATCTGACATGCATACAAAAATATAGTGAGATTATGTAAGGAGAGCATGCAGAAATCTAGAGTAATGGTAACAACGAGTGGATGGATCCAAAAATAACGATAGGAGGCTGATGATTGCTTTAATTTAATAAAAAAACAGATGATGATTGCTTTACTATTTGTTTCCCACCCAATATGAATAACATAGGCATACCCTAGGTGAAACAGATATTAGACAGAGATGCTATTCATTGTTGCCTTGATATGTGCCCCACAATTAATTTAAAGCTCAAGTTTGAGCATCAATTTGGACCTGACTTGGAGTCTAAGAGGTGAACAGGACAATAAAGTAGCAGGTAATATTAAGCAATGCATAACAGAAGTGATACGTCTCCAACGTATCTATAATTTTTGATTGTTCCATGCTATTATATTATCTATTTTGGATGTTTAATGGTCTTTATTATGCACTTTTATATTATTTTTGGAACTAACCTATTAACCGAAGGCCCAGTGCAAATTGCTGTCTTTTGCCTATTTTAGTGTTTTGCAGAAAAGGAATATCAAATGGAATGAAACCTTCGCGAGGATCTTTTTTGGAACAAACACAATCCAGGAGACTTGGAGTGGAGGTCAAGGAAGCAACGAGGCGGCCACGAGGTAGGGTGGCGCGCCTCCACCCTCGTGGGCCCCTCGTAGCTGCACCGACCAATTTCTTTCGCCTATATATACTCTTATACCCTGAAAACATTCAGGGGAGCCACGAAACCACTTTTCCACCGCCGCAATCTTCTGTACCCGTGAGATCCCATCTGGGGACCTTTTCCGGCGATTTGCCGGAGGGGGATTCGATCACGTTGGGCTTCTACATCAACACCATAGCCTCTCCGATGATGTGTGAGTAGTTTACCATAGACCTTCGGGTCCATAGTTATTAGCTAGATGGCTTCTTCTCTCTCTTTGGATCTCAATATAAAGATTTCCTCAATGTTCTTGGAGATCTATTCAATGTAATTCTTTTTGCGATGTGTTTGCCAAGATCTAATGAATTGTGGGTTTATGATCAAGTTTAACTATGAACAATATTTGTTTATTCTCTGAATTCTTATATGCATGATTTGATATCTTTGCAAGTCTCTTCGAATTGACAGTTTGGTTTGGCCTACTAGATTGATCTTTCTTGCAATGGGATAAGTACTTAGCTTTGGGTTCAATCTTGCGGTGTCCTTTCCCAGTGACAACAGGGGCAGCAAGGCACATATTGTATTGTTGCCATCGAGGATAAAAAGATGGGGTTTATATCATATTGCTTGAGTTTATCCCTCTATATCATGTCATCTTGCTTAATGCATTACTCTATTCTTATGAACTTAGAAGGTGTTTGGTTCACGCTTTTGTAACGTGATTTGATAACGGTGGTAACGGATAGCGCTAAATCGTGTTTGTTTAGGTCGCTCCATAATCGGATAACTCTGGTATCGGTTCCCACCCTATTCAAAGTTGATTACGTTAGGTACCCGGCGTAATGGAATAATGGTACAGTCGTCTCTCTCCTCTCGCTGTTGATTTGTTCATCCTCTTCCCCAACCCGCCATGCCACGAGCTTCAATCCCGCTGCCGACAAAAGTGCCCGCCTCATACTCAACTCCATCTTCGCCCTCGTGCCCGACGAGCGCTACGGAGCGTTGCTCGCAGCCTCGCGTGCCCGACCGCCCAGGCATTCTTCCGCATCATGCTGTCTACGTCGTCAAGCTGCCCGAGAAATACTACATCCAGCGCGGCATGGAGGACCTCGTCGACGTCCGCCACGCCGTGGCCGGCGGGCCCTCGAAGGACAGCTGCCCAGACAGGGACGACCGGTTGCTGAAGCCACCAAACTCCTCGCCAGGTATGACCTATTGGACGACCCAACCACCACTGGAACCGAGCTCCCTTTGGCGGCCACCAAAACTGGCAAGCCCCCTCAGGCAACCAGCTACAACATCGACCTAGACAAGCATTCAGTAGCGTGTACACGACGAAGGCAATACGCCAATACGTATGTGCAACTAGGCCATGACGACGTCCAAGGTGTACTGCTTCCTTGGGTTCTAGCCGGCATCAAATCAGCAACGTGTTCCAGATGTACGCCGGCGCCCACAGCGGAAACATGCTCGGGGAGGAGGTGCTCAGGAGATTTCTTCGGCAGGTGCACAGGAAGGCAAGCGACGATCTTTGTGAACTAACATCTCCCGGTATTGATTAACGTTACAGTTGAAGTAACCAAACAAATTGCGATTTTGGTCGATAACGTTTAAAGTGACACTGCTATCTGATTGCAATTGCGTTTGCGTTTCCTTTCCTAAACCAAACACCTCCTTAATACTCTAGATGCATGCTGGATAGCGGTCGATGTGTGGAGTAATAGTAGTAGATGCAGAATCGTTTCGGTCTACTTGACACAGACGTGATGCCTATGTTTATGATCATGCCTAGATATTCTCATAACTCAGCGCTTTTCTATCAATTGCTCGGCAGTAATTTGTTCACCAACCATAATATATGCTATCTTGAGAGAAGCCACTAGTGAAACCTATGGCTCCCGGGTCTACTTTACATCATATTAGTTTCTCGTCAACTAGCCATTTCTGTCACCGTTTATTTTGCAATCTTTACTTTCCAATCTATACAAAAATACCAAAAATATTTATCTTATTATCTTTATCAGATCTCACTTTTGCAAGTGGCCATGAAGGGATTGACAACCCCTGTATCGCGTTGGTTGCAAGTTCTTATTTGTTTGTGCAGGTACTAGGCGACTTGCATGTACTCTCCTACTGGATTGATATCTTGGTTCTCAAAAACTGAGGGAAATACTTATGCTACTTTGCTGCATCACCCTTTCCTCTTCAAGGGAAATCAACGCATGCTCAAAAGGTAGAAAGAAAGATTTCTGGCACCATTGCCGGGGAGATCTACGCCAAGCCAAGACATACCAAGTACCCATCACAAACTCTTATCCCTCGCATTAAATTATTTGCCATTGGCCTCTCGTTTTCCTCTCCCCCACTTCACCCTTGCCATTTTATTCGCCTCTTTTATGTTCGCCCTTTTTCCGTTCGCCTTCTTTCGCTTGCCTCTTGTGTGACTGTTTGTTGGATTGGTTGTTTGTCACGATGGCTCAAGATAATAATAAATTATGTGACTTATCCAATACCAACAACAATGATTTTATTAGCACTCCAATTTCTCCTCTTACCGACGCTGAATCTTGTGAAATTAATACTTCTTTGCTGAATCTTGTCATGAAAGATCAATTTGCCGGCCTTCCTAGTGAAGATGCCTCTACCCATCTAAACAACTTCGTTGACTTGTGTGACATGCAAAAGAAGCAAGATGTGGATAATGATATTGTTAAATTGAAGCTATTTCCGTTTTCGCTTAGAGATCGTGCTGAAACTTGGTACTCTTCTTTGCCTAAAAGTAGTATTGATTCATGGAATAAGTGCAAAGATGCTTTTATCTCTAAGTATTTTCCTCCCGCTAAGATCATCTCTCTTAGAAACGATATTATGAATTTTAAGCAACTTGATCATGAGCATGTTGCACAAGCGTGGGAGAGGATGAAATTAATGACACGCAATTTCCCTACACCTGGTTTGAATTTATGGATGATTATACCGAATTTTTATGCTGGATTGAATTTTGCTTCTAGAAATCTTTTAGATTCGGCCGTGGGAGGCACTTTTATGGAAATCACTTTAGGAGAAGATACTAAACTCCTAGATAATATTATGGTTAATTATTCTCAATGGCACACCGAAAGATCTACTAGTAAAAAAGTTCATGCAATAGAAGAGATTAATGTTTTGAGTGGAAAGATGGATGAACTTATGAAATTGTTTGCTAATAAGAGTGTTTCTTCTGATCCTAATGACATGCCTTTTTCAAATTTGATTGAGAATAATAATGAATCTATGGATGTGAATTTTTTTGGTAGGAACAATTTTGGTAACAACACTTAAAGAGGAAATTTTAATTCTAGGTCGTTCCCTAGTAATTCCTCTAATAATTATGGTAATTCCTACAACAACTCTTATGGAAATTTTAATAAGATGCCCTCTGACTTTGAGACCAGTGTTATAGAATTTATGAATTTGCAAAAGAATTTCAATGCTTTGATTGAAGAAAACTTGCTTAAGATTGATGAGTTGGCTAGAAACGCGGATAGAATTTCTCTTGATGTTGATTCTTTGAAACTTAGATCTATTCCACCTAAGCTTGTTATCAATGAGTCTCTCAAAGCCATGATAATTTCCATTGATGAGTGCAAAGAAAGAACCGCTAGGATGCGTGCAAAAAAAGATTGCATTGTAAAAGCGTGTTCTTCTAGTTTTCATGATAATAATGATGGTCTAAAAGTGATTGTTGTATCTCCTATTAAGTCTTTGTTTGCCAATATGAATATTTATAAAGATGGGACTGGAGATGAGTCAACTTTAGCTAGAAGGCATCCCAATGATTCAGAGTTTTTAGATCTTGATGCAAAAATTGGTAAAAGTGGGATTGAAGAGGTCAAAACTTTACATAGCAATGAACCCACTATTTTGGATTTCAAGGAATTTAATTATGATAATTGCTCTTTGATAGATCGTATTTCCTTGTTGCAATCCGTGCTAAATTCTCCTCGTGCTTTGTCTGTGGGGATGGAGCAGCCACGATAGATGAGGCGATCGTCGGAGCAGCTCCTTGGAGGTGGAGGACGAGGCGGTTGAACTGGCGGGACGATGAGATGGATGACGGATCCTCATCCAGGGAGGTGGATGAGGGACGTCGATTTGTTGCGGTGGACGACGTCATCGGGGAAGAGGCTCCAGCTGGGCAGCGGTGAGGTGGCGGATGAAAGAGGGTGGTGTTTCGCGGCTGGAGCGGATAGGTTATGGCGGCCTGGGATTTTGAATGGCAAAAAGGAGGCGATGGGAGGGGGGAGACATGACTAAGGTACGCGCTTGTCCAAAATGTAGGGTGTGTTACAAAAATACCCCCACCAATTTGAACTAGTGGCCCTTTCGGCTCAGGGTTAGAAGGGGGATTTCGCATGTTGGGATTTGGCAGCTGGAGGGAGTTTTCGCACGCATTGTAATTTCGAGATAGCAAGGCACGAGTTGTGAAGGCGCCAGTTTTGGGAGAACAATATCTGAATTTTCGGGATATAACAAGGTGCGGGTTGAATTTTAGGGACAAGCCTAATGTGTAATATTGTACTTGTATGTACCAAATCAATTTGCATTTCCCTCAACGAAAAAACAAAAAAAAACTATTCACACCACACAAAGAGAGAGTCTTGTCCCATTTTACTATACAAATGCTATTCAAAACTGAGTATGAATCCATGTTATGTCCAATTAAATTTTTCGCTGGCTGTATTATGCATGTGACCTACTCATACCACCATTTTAGTGCATTCCAGATGTCTATACTACCACTGCAATTCGAACTAAATTTGAATCCGTTTCTCTATTTCAATAAGAATCTACAATCATGATTGTTGCCAACTTCAACCATCATTCGTGTATTACCTTAACAACACACCACATGATTACTATAGAGATAGATATGAACTATGTGTACTATGAACTCGAATTCAATTTTTTGAATACACTAGATGTTGATTCCAAATAATAGTACATTTGATGTACTAACTATATATTCATAATCTAAACATTGTTCCATACGTACACCGTGTTTATCACACAAAGTATAGTGCCACGCATTAGTCCAAATTATAATCAATGTTCTATATATTATATGTAGTACTAGCAAGATGCCCATGCGTTCCACTGAACATCAAGATGATCGAGGGGAGGCCTTATTTGCAAATGTGGAGAGGGGTGTGGGTATCTTTTTTCAAAATTGCCATAGTTTCCTTCCTATCTGTCAGACATAAATCGGATGGCCTATATTGCAGGATGGCAGGCACACCATCATCAACTCTCTTATTTATAAGAGTAGATATAAACTATATTATATGTAGTATAACATGTTCATAACCACACCATGTGTATCACCATTATATATATTCACGCATGCGTTGGTTTAAAACACTATTATAAATTCTTCAAATATCCGAATTTACTTTTTATAATGAATTATGATCTCTATTCGTCTTTTACACCCACACAATTCCCTTATCTTTGTAGCTAGCGCTAACTTTCTCTCGTGCATGCACACGCCTGCATCCCTCTCACCCTCCCTCAGCATTCTCTAGCTCCATCGCATAAATTCGTCTTTTCACTTTAGGTCGTTCACCCACGATGTGTGTAGGACCCCCCTAGATCCTTCTTTACGGCACGCATCGATCGATATGCCTCTCTAGCCAGGTGTGCCTACCACAAACACAAGCTTTCCCTCTTCTCTTCTCACTATCCATGCCTCAATCCCACCCCTCTTTTCATCGATCTCATACACACACAATCCTTTCCCCTTGATATAGTATGCCTCTCGCACCACCTCCTAGCTGCATCCCCCTCTCTCTCTATCCTTCTCCCTGAGCCTTATTTTCTTCTAACACATACATGCATGTATGGCGATCGATCTCCCTACATATACCTAGGTTGACTTTAACTATTTTCCCCCACCCACCGATCGACGTACCTCACAAGTTATGTCTTTCCTTTCTTTGACAATGGACAATTGATCTTCCTATGTAGTTACGTCTGCTTACCACGGCCATATTGTCCCACCTCATCATTCATGCATGCCTCCTGCTCCGTCTCTCACACACACGTGCATAGACAGGCAACCATCCCCTCTCTTATTGATATTGCAGGCTGATGACCCACAAGTGTAGGCAATCTATCGTAGTCCTTTCGATAAGTAAGAGTGTCGAACCCAACGAAGAGCAGAAGGAAATGATAATCAGTTTTCAGTAACTTATTCTCTGCAAGCACTGAAATTATCTGTAACAGATAGTTTTGTGATAAGGTAATTTGTAACGGGTAACAAGTAATAAAAGTAAATAAGGTGCAGCAAGATGGCCCAATCCTTTTTGTAGCAAAGTACAAGCCTGGACAAACTCTTATATGAAGGAAAACGCTCCCGAGGACACATGGGAATTATCGTTAAGCTAGTTTTCATCACGTTCATATGATTCGCGTTCGGTACTTTGATAATTTGATATGTGGCTGGACCGGTTCTTGGTTACTGCCCTTCCTTGGAAAAGCATCTCACTTATGATTAACCCCTATTGCAAGCATCCGCAACTACAAAAGAAGTATTAAGGCAAACCTAACCATAGCATGAAACATATGGATCCAAATCAGCCCCTTACAAAGCAACTCATAAACTAGGGTTTAAGCTTATGTCACTCCAGCAACCTATCATCTACTTATTACTCCCCAATGCCTTCCTCTAGGCCCAAAAAATGGTGAAGTGTCATGTAGTCGACGTTCACATGACACCACTAAACGAAATACAACATACATCTCATCAAAATATCGAACGAATACCAAATTCACATGACTACTTATAGCAAGACTTCTCCCATGTCCTCGGGAACAAATGTAACTACTCACAAATCATATTCATGTTCATAATTAGAGGGGTATTAATATGCATAAATGACATGAACATATGATCTTTCACCGAATAAACCAACTAGCATCAACTACAAGGAGTAATCAACACTACTAGCAACCCACCGGTACCAATCTGAGGTTTTGAGACAAAGATTGGGTACAAGAGATGAACTAGGGCTAGAGATGAGATGGTGTTGGTGAAGATGTTGATGGATATTGACCCCCTCCCGATGAGAGGATGGATGGTGCTGTGGATGGTGATGATTCCCCCCTCCCGGGGGAAAGTTTCCCCGGCAGAACAGCCCCGCCGAAGCCCTAGATTGGTTCCGCCAAGGTTCTGCCTCGTGGTGGCGGAGTTTTGTCCCGTGAGCTAGCTTATGATTTTCTTCTCTACGAAAGACCTCATATAGCATAAGATGGGCATCAGAGGGCTGCCAGGGGGCCCACGAGGCAGGGGCGCGACCCCACCAACGTGGATGGTGGGTGGCCCCCCTTCTGGTACTTCTTCCGCCCAATATTTTTTTTATATTCTGAAACGCGCTCCCGTGAAGTTTCAGCACTTTTGGAGATGTGCAGAATAGGTCTCTAATATTTGGTCCTTTTCCAGCCCGGATTTCCAGCTGCCGGCATTCTCCCTCTTTATGTAAACCTTGTAAAATAAGAGAGAATAAGCATAAGTATTGTAACATAATGTGCAATAACAGCCCATAATGCAATAAATATCGACATAAAAGCATGATGCAAAATGGACGTATCACAGGCGTGCCCTCCGTTCGTCTAGCAAGCCTCTCCCACCATTTGTTAGAAGCAACTCCACCACCACCCCCTCCAACACTCTAGCTCTGTCTCTCTCCCAACCTTATTCCTCTCCAACACATATGCATGGATGCCGATCGATCTCCCTCAATAGATAAGGTAGGCCTCTCTCCTCCTCCACACATATACCAGCCATTGTACCTCTATAGTTAATTAGGTCTCCCCCACCACCCACCACCACACACCGATAGTGGAGCGATGTAGGTAGGTATCCATGCCACAGAGACAAACTGCACATGTCCCCTCTCACGTTCCTGTAGGCCAGCCACCCTATATCTTTGATGCAGGCACACACAAATTCGATGGCACTCTTTATCGATCGCGCGCGCACACACACACATCATCCCTCTCTTCGATTCTATGGATACCTCAAAACGATGATACCTGCACTCTCTTCTCGTGGATCACCCCCTCTCTATATATGATATATCCAAGACTCTATTTCACACACATTGCATATGTTACATTTTTTGATTGAAATATCATCCACATATATTGCTTGTCTATTTCTCAACTCGCCCCCAAAAACACTCATGAACCCACACACTATATCTCTCTCACACAACCCCACGTAGGTGGTGTACGTACATGAAGAGAATAGGTGCATGTACTCATGCTTCGTGCCCAGCCCCACCCGTGTGGGTACACGGTGGAGCTCATTTCTGTATGAAATGGCAGCCCACGTGCTAATTTGAACGCGTGTAGCGGTTGTTTACCTACGGAGGTCGTGTACCACACGTGCATGAAACAAAGTTTGACTTGATGCATTGGCACGTTATTTTTAAATAAAGTTATATCGCTCAATGGCACGTACACAGAATAGAAAAAAATTATGGAGAAAAAGGTAGTCCGTTCCACTATATAAAATGGAGCCTGCCTGCCTAGGTTTGTCTCTCTTCAGAGTATCTCACACAAGGCAGCGGCGGCCTCCCTCTCTCACCCATGGTCACTGATCCGGCCGCATCCCGTCTGCCAGTGGAAAGGGAGGATGTGCATCGTTTCTCCGTTCGACGGCGCCTAGGTAGCACGTCCCGATCTGCGGTACCCACCGTTCTCTCTGTCCAAGCTCCGACGTGGTAGGGCCTACACCACCTGCTCGCTGCCGCAGTATGGACAGATCCCGCCCGCCGCCGCTCTCCTAGTTACATCCCGACGACCCCCAGGTATCCCCTCCGGCCTTGCTCCACTACCCGTCTTCCCACGTCACTGCATGTGGAAAATCTTACATGTGGATCTTCCATAGTTATTTTCCCAAAACGTAGCCCACCCGACGTACTTTCCATATTGCAATCTCGTCCTGACACCATTTTAGACAAACACAACTGTGTTGTTATCTTCCCTTAGGACAAGGAATATGCTTCTTTTTTGTTGTCATGTGTGTCATCAACTGTTATTGGCCATTAATTGTTTCCTTTCTACCTCTTTTTTTGCAAACAGGGCTATCCATTTCACCTCGTTGCTATTGCAACCTTTTGGTGAACTGCAAAAATTACTTTTTTATTAAGAGTGTTTTGTGCAGTTGTACTGAAATCTCACACGGGCAACGTCTCTACATTTCAGTGAAACTGCACAAAGGGAGATTGGTTTTGCTCTATCCTCCTCATCCAACTCCAAGCCTAATCTTCTCCAACTATTTGCTTAATCTTCTCCAACTAGATAGTCTTAAGAGAGACTGCAAAGGTGATCGGCTTCTATTTGTGTGTTTATTGTTTCATCAATAGTCCTCTATTATTGTAATCACACTTAATATCTTTGGAATCGGGACGCTTAGCTCTATTTAAGTGGAACTGCACAAAATGATCGAAATGTTGCATGATCTAGACAGCTACTTTTTCCCAACATGCCTTGTTGATTTAGATAGAGCTGGGGGGAAGTTGCTGCCAATGAAAGCATGTATCCATTCTAATTTAACACCTTCTCACAACTTTGTCTTCAGTTGTGATGTAAATATTAGCTCTGATCTGCTAATCATTGAGATGCATTAGCAAGGAAGTTAGTTTTTTATTTTTTCCGAAAGAGCATGGATGGCAACACACATGAAACAAAAGCTGAAATCTCAGAGCATTGTACAATTTCATGTCGCTGGAAAATTATTTTTATAGTACGTAAATTATGTAAACAAATGTTGGAAGCTTGATAGCATTGCCAGAAGCCTCTTCAGCATTCGGGTCCATGTGCCATGCACAAAATTATACGTCCTCCGTTCCTAAATATTTATCTTTTTACAAATTTCAAATGGACATATTTTAGACTGCAGATTCACTCATTTTGCTACATATGTAGTCACTCAATGAAATCTCTAGAAAGACAAATACCCCGGAGTGTATGTAAGAATGAAGGGAGTAGTGCACAACCGCATGGGAGACTCAGCCGGGTCGTTGCGCCGCACTAATAGTGAGTAATGAGCAGTCAAATCATAAGCCCCACCTTTCCCATTGTAAGTTGCTCGGAATAAGCAACCATCAATACGCTCTTCTTGGAATCCGCTCATACTACTCCCTCCGTCACTTCTTATAGAGCGCGCTTAAAAAAATCTCTGGGACCAAGGCGACTAGCGATCGGCCTGAAAAATAGCATTGGTAGTTATAGCACGGTGTCTATTACTAGAGGAAATAATGCGTACACACATGCATGCAGTGCTTCCACCCCGGGTACACACATGCATGCACTTACTCCACTCCGTAGTACATCGAGAGAAAGTTGTGGACTTGATTGTGGTTACCACGCACTAATTAATTGAGCATTAAACCAAACGTGTCTAAAGTATCTCTGGTGGTGGAAATGCAAGGAGAGAAATGCATCAGAATGAAGTGCGCCCTGTAAACTGTGACGGAGGGAGGAGTAGTATGAAGGTGCAAAACCAAGTACGCGTATGGCTAGTCGATCAACACACTTCCTCTTGGCATATCACTGACATGTCTGACCGGAGTGTGAGCAAACCGATCTCAATTGACGGCAAAATGGCCAACCCGCCATTCCTTGAGAGAGAAGAGGAGCGAGAACACACAGACAGGCTCGCACGGAGGCCCAAATATATTTGATGTTTTTTAATATTACTATTGGGCTGCCGTTTTCCGCCCTTCTCACAAATATATGTGTACTTTATTAGAGATTAAAATAAAATAAGAGTACAAATGCTCCACCATGTGGTTCTAGTAGTAGTACTACTCGTACTACTAAACCTTGCGCTTGGCTCTTCGCCTCTTTGCGAAGTCGAACAATGATGGTACTCCGCATGTTGGGTACTACAGTGTATGCCTCTGGCAATCTGACACCGAATGAACTGCTGCATCTCCATCGCCTGGGCGAGGGTAGGTTGCATTAGTCAAAAGGCGTAAGCAAGCTTCACCTTGTCCTACAAGCTTCTCCTTGTCTGCGAGTTGATGGGACACACCAAAAAGTAGAGCGAGTCCATACTCCCTCCTTTCTGGTTAACATGGCTTAATCTTTTTTGCGGGTAAATGAGAGAGCTTTATTGATATATAAGCATTCTTAGGATGATCAGCCAAGAGACTGGTCACTAGGAAGCGAGGTACTCCGCAAAAAAAGAAGAAGGAAGCAAGGTGTTTCATCAAGCCAGCTCTCGGCCACATTCAAAGTGCAGCAAGCACGGTTTGCACAAAGATGTGCCACAAGGTTTGCTGACATGTTTACATGCTGAATAACAAAAAAGAGAAAATATTACCAAGCGCTCCTATTTGTAACAGGATATGAGCCAAAATTAAGCGAGAATGGTGGCGAGTGTTCCATGCAATCAACTTCCATTATCACATGCGAGAACCCTCAAAGAGAACCAAATGTGTTGAAGATTTCTTTATCACATTTTAAAATAAAATAAGAGTGCAGACACTCCTCCATCCGGTTCCTAGTAGTAGTACATATCTCTGTAGTAGTAGTACTAGTATTAGTAAACTTTGTGCTTGGTTGTTCGCCTCTTCGGGAAGTCGAACAATAATGGTACTAGTACAGTGTATGCTTCTACCATTCTGACAGCGAATTAACTGTTGCACGTCCATCGCCTGAGCGAGGGAGAGCTTGCATTAGTCAAAAGTTTCTCCTTGTCCTGTGAGCCACCGCGCGCAAGCTTCTCCCGTCCTACAAGCTTCTCCTCGCCCGGCAAGTTGACGGGACACAACAAAGTAATGCTAGTCCATACTGCCTCCTTTCTGGTTAATATGGCTTAATTTCAAATGAGATAAATACACTGTCTATCACTGTATATTTGTAAAAATACAGCTAGTGGACTTCATAACATGCTCATTGCACTCAATATATAATTTTTTTGGTGTTTATATGGTCACTAGCTCACCCTGGCTGAGTATGTGTGTGCATACACGTGTAGGTTGAGCACTTGAGCATGATCGTGTGTGTTCCGTCGTGTGCTCGGACATGCATGCATTAGGGCGTCGCACACATTTTTGCGTCCATGTGTACGTGTGACTGTTGCATGCATGCATGAGGTTGTAGTCCCTCACATTCATATGTTCATAAGTCAATGCTTTATCAAAACGTTGCATGCAAGGTTTAATCATTCGTTGTTCATGCATGCATTCCCGATATTAATATGTTGGTAAAGACAATTTCTTGAGGAAAATGAGCCCATGAATTGAGTACAAAGGGGACCAATAAGCTAGGATGAAGGGAGTACCAGTAGTGAACCGGAAGGAGGGAGTAGGTACTAGTAGTACTATGTAACAACGTGCAGTAACAAAATTCCTCTATGCGCATCCTGTCTACGTGTCATGCAAGAAAATAGAGATAAGTACAAATGAGACTCAGGAATGGTCATACATGTAGGGGGAGTACGTGTAGGGGCCACTAAGGAGCAGTCAAATCGCATAGTAAGTTAGTCGGAAGAAGCAACCATCATTTCACTCTTCAATGACACGTACACAATATAAAATGGTTGATATGGAGAGAAAAAGAAAACCATTATATATACACTGGGAGGAGCCTAAGCTACAAGCCTGCTTGCTTGGGTTGCTCTCTTCACAAGCATAGAACGATGATGCCCACGCCGCTGCTCACAGATCAGGCCTGATCCCGCCGCTGGGGGAAGGGCACGATGTTCTGCATAGACGCGGTCGACATCGGTGAGGGAGAAAACCCACAGTCGGTGCATCCCAATCGGGGGTCCCCACGGTATGGGCCGGTGCCGTATCCCAACCGCCCTTCTACCTACAGCCCGACGTGCTCCACTATCGCAGCTCCCCACGTAGCTCCATCTCCATGTCGATCTTTCTCTACTTCTAGCGGCTTCTATTTGTGATGAGTTTATGTCTCATAAACTAGTGCCAGTACTATTATTCTAATCACACTTATACAATATCTTTGCCATCAGGGATGCTCATCTCGATTTTAGTGGAACTGCACAAAAGCATCGTATGATCCGAGGGTGCCAGCCATGTTTCCTTGGACAGGTTCTACCTAGCCAGGGAATTAAATCATGTTTAGGGTTTAGGGTTTAAGTGGTAGTGACCCCATCAGTAGATTTTCTTTTGTACACATTCTCACAACTTTTGTCTTTAGTTGTGAAGGAAATATTGGCTATGATCTGTGAATCATTGAGATGCATCAGCATACGTGTTGGTTTTCTTTGTATTTGATGGAATGTTGTAACGGGGCAACCTTGGAGTAGGAATGAAAATGGAGTGGAAAGTTTCCGTTTTTCCAGGGAAAAAATGGAAATGGAGAGAAACCAACGTTTCGTTTCGCTAGATCGCGACATCGAGCAAAACCAACGTTTAAATCACGCATGTCGCGTTTGTGTCTCACCCTCCTCCACGGCTCCACCCCACATGGTCCCTCGGCATGCCACTCACCGCAAACCGAGTATACAATAACTTTCCCGCCTGCTTGTTTATGGATCACGCCATGGAGTACTAGCACTACTGGAAGAGATTGACGAGTTGGGGGAGGACAGCTAGCTGTAGCACAGACCCCCAAGAACTTTTTTACATGCATGTTGTGGCCGGCTATAGCGACCTTTGAACGCGGAGAAGTCACGTGCACCGGGAAGCGGCGCGGGAGACGCTCTCTTAGCCGGCGCGCCGCTTCAATGTCGGTGCCAGTGAGAGGTCGCGTCCGCTCTGGCCGGGCATGAATGCGGCACTGACCATTTCGGGAGGGAAGCACGCGCGGGTGATGAAGAGGGTTCGGGTTGGTCAGGAGCGGGCGTGGCAGCGGTCCAGACGCTCGCAAACAAGAGATGTTATACATTAATATTGCTGCGTATATAATTAACAATGTAAATAATGTGCTAGTTGGACAAATATGATTGGAGATAGAGATGGAATTTTATGTAAACACGAATATGCATGTCTATGTCTATGTGTGTGTGTGTGTGCGACGACTCTCGCGACCTGGAAGCAGGGGCATGTTTTTGATCGAGTTTTATTTCTTGGTACGTTAAAAAATTGTTCGCCAGTTTTCGTTTCTTTTTTCCGAGAACACGCGTATTCTATTAAAAACCAATGCTATAGAGAGATTTTTTTACTCCATTGTATATATAGCCTCTTGTTTGATAGGGTTTCTCACATCTTTCTCTCTCACCCTCTCCATATCAAAACAAGATGACAGTGTCCACTCTATCTCTCTCGTCATCGGTGGTCACAGATCCGGCCGAATCCCATCCACTGCGGGAGGTGAGGAGGTGCAGTGTTGACATTGTCGCCGTTGGCGATGGAGGAAGCCGATGCGCACCGTCCTCTTGGAGCCGGCGCTAGCGCGAACGAAGGTCCTCCGCGCCCTTGTTCGCTGCCGTCGTGTGGGCAGATCCCGCCTGCCCGCCTAAGTGACATCCCCCCACCTGAGGTATAACTTCTTGTATTGGTCTAGCTCCCCAGGTCTTGACATGCGGGTTTTCTTCTATGTGACTACTCCCAGGTCCCCATGTATAGTAGCTAGGGTTCATCGGCTGGTCCAACATCACCTACTATTATAGATGAAATTTCACTCGAAGAGTTGTCCTGGTTTATGCCTCGGTGGAGGTATACATGTTGTTTCGACAAAAAGTACATGGTGGTTCTGCGGTCATTGTCCAGATGCTCCTATTGCTCCTGCTAATCTAATACTATCACTGGTTAAATGAAGAAATGCTTTTTTCTCGGGTATCCTGGTTTAGTTCCCATCAAGATAATAATGATGCTTCTGTTTGTTGGTGTACTTTTCATTAATTCTTATTGACAATTGAGATGTCGCTGTTAATCTTGTACGACTGCCAAAACAAAGTAACAACACTATATCCCTTTTTTATATTTTTGCAAACAACGATGTGTATCTCCATACCCGGGCATGTCTTCCTCAATTTTAGTGGAACTGCACAAAATTGGATGGCCATTGTTGTTCTGCCTCACTATCCTCTGCCTCGTGGTTCTTCCTTCCTCGAGCTTGATTACTGAGAAGAAACAGACCACAGTGAGGATTTGTCGAACTTCATAGGTGCCTCACCCAAACTTGACACCAAATGGATGATGCATCACCACGATGACCTATCGATGCTCATGGTTACGCCTCATGGTTGCATCGGCTGGCGAAGCTGACCGATTTTCAATGAAAAACAAGTTGTCTTCCATCAGAGCTATTTGCTTGTTACCCACAAACATGATATCCTTCATCCATTCACCATGGTTGCATTGGAGACGCAGTCGTCTTTCATGTTGGTGCAATTTTATCACACAATTGGCTATGAACCAAATGTCTACTCGAAGAAGGATCGACATTGGTACTAAGAGCATAAGTTTTCTATTGATTTATAAGCCTTCTCACAACTTTGTCTTCAACTCCCCTGTAATTTTATTTGTCCAACTATTAACTTTGATTAAAAAAATGGTGTGGACTAAAAACCCGGATGGACGTAGTAGCCCTCCATTTTTATTTACTCTGCATATTAGATTTGACTGAAGTCAAACTTTGTAAAGTTTGACCAAGTTTAGGCCGAACACAACAGACCATAATTATTGAGAGAGGGCAAACTGTACATACTCTCAAACCATTCTGATAATTGAAATTAAATTTCTTTATTTGTACACACTCTTACACGTTTCCGATAATTTGGCGCATGTGTGGTTGTTCACTTAAGGGAGGGTAGTGTACCGCACTTGAAGGAAAGGAAGTGCGACCAGGACGCGTGGATCGTTAGTTCATCGGAAGTAGTAGTTTTCTTCACTGGTACGTTGAATAAAGAGTTTCGTTTCGTACTTACACAATTAAAAATGATTGTTATGGAGAGAATAAGAAAACCACTCCACTATATATTAGTAGTATACATGAGTACTATATGGACGCAGCTTCATTGACTTAGTGCACCTGCCTTTGGGTGTATGACAGGTGGGCCCACCTATCATACAGCCAAAGGCAGGTGCAGTTAAGGCACCAGAGATCAGTTCGTACTACAGTATATATGTAGTACTATATAAGTTGGAGCCTCAACGCTTGTTCGCTAGGGTTTGCACTCTCCACACTCTCGCCGCACTGGAGGCTCAGCGTTCCTTCGCTAGGGTTTGCTATATTCACAGTCAGTCACCCTCTTCACTAGATCTAAACAAGACTGCATTGGCCTCTATCTCTCTCTCCCCCCCAACAACTGGTGAAGGAGGCGTCCGGATCCCTTCGCACCGGGAAGGGGAGGAGGTGCAGCGTTCACTCTATCGCCTTCGGTGAGGGAGGCAATCCACTACCGGCTGCACTGTTCTCTTTCACCCAGCGCATGTGTGGGACGGCCACCAACCCCTTCTTCCTCACTACCGTACGTAGTGTGGGCACATCCGGCCTCCCGACGCACGCCTAGCCACATCCCGACGAGCCTAAGATATAAGTTTCTTTGAAACCATCATTTCTCTAGCTGCATGAAGATCTTTTTCGATTCTGTAGTCGAATCTAGGTCTTGGTTCAAAGAGGAAAGAAGGGAGTGGTGGGGTGGAGCATGAATCAAGGACGTAGTTCAATGAGGAAAGGAGGTAGGAAAAGTAGTATAGACTGGCTATCCAGGAGCTTTGATGGTCTAAAAGGAAAAAGGGGGTAACACATTACACCCATCTGTAAGGAACCGATCTCTTTGTTGAAAAACGAAAGAAACTGGGGGGTCGGGTAGTTTGTGCAGGACTAGATTTGCTGCCCTCAGATAGGAAAAAGGTTCAAAGAGAACAAATATGGGACCAACATAGATATGTTGCTTGGAAAGATACTCTGCATCACCCATCTATACGTGTGGACGCACATGGTGCTGGCATGTCCCATGTCCCATACAACTATTTTGCTGTTGTTAATCTAAGAATGCCGCTGAAAAATTGAACAGATGCCACCGTTAAAAGTAAATTACATTCTTAATGAATGTTGTTTTAAGGGAATATCTCTGTTAATATGAATCAATGCAACCATTTTAGAAATGCTACGGTCCTACTTTGTTTTCCATCAAGATAAGTTAGATACTTCTTTTCATCGCCGTTTGTTTCATCCTCATTTATTGGACAGTAATTGTTTCCTTTTTTGCCTTTGTTAAAACAGGGATATCGATTCAACTTGTTGCTATAGCGAACTTAAATGTCACACCGGAAACTTTGCTTGATTTTAGTGCAACTGCACAAAACGAGATTGGATTTCCTATTCGTGTTGGTAGATTTGTATTTGATCTTGTTCGTCTCATGAAAGGTCAGTACAGGACTTCAACCACATGATTGTGCAGTGTGCTTTGAGACGTTGTGCTACTTGTATTGGTACTGTTTTAAATAAATGTTGAATTGAAGCTATTGTATTGATGTCTTTGCCCATTAAGTAGTGAACAAAAATGGGACCAACCCACACACGATGCTTGTTGCTTTGTTACAACAAACTCTGCATCACCCCCTTTATATGTGTTGAGATCACTTTCAGGCATTCCTCACTAGTTGTATCGGATCTTGGTCTTGAAAGGTTAGTACCGTCTTTCAGTACCGACTTTCCTCAGAATTAACTACTAAATCATAGTTCAAAACTGCAACGTTTGTTAGGGATCGACAGGAGTACCATTTCTATTAGGGATCGGTGGGAGTACACGTTTAACAAATGTATCGTTCAGATAATGTCTCTGTTATTATATATCAGTTACAGTGTTTTACAAATGGTACTATCCTGCTTTGTAGTTCTTTCTACATGCTTAACCAAGTTGTTGTTAAGACAATGTCTCTGTTAAAATGAATCAGTCTCATTGTTTTAGGAATGGTACTTTTCTACTTTTACGTTCTTTATACATGTTGAAACAAGGCATTGTTAAGATAATGTCTCAGTTAATATGAATGAACCACACTGATTGAGAATTGCTACTCTCCTACTTTGTTTCCCATTAAGATAAGGTAGATTAGTAGATGTTTTTCTTCTGGGAGTACAAGTCATCAACCGTTATTTCACATTAATTGTTTCCCTTATACCTATTGTTGCCTACAGGGATATCAAAATTGAAGCTCAGTTTTATTCCGACTTTGATTTTAGTTGCACTACACAAAAGGAGCCAATGTGTCTAAGGTAAACGACTGCATTAGTGGGTCCAGTTGGTCTTACCACTTTGCAGAAAGAAGCAGTCACTATTTGCGCTACATTACAGAAGGAATGATCGAGAAGCTTTACAGAGTATTAGTAGACGCTGGTGACATGACTAGCCTGCAGAGAGCATAGGCAACTCTACAACACGTGGAGGGCATTGGGAAAAAAGTGCCCAAACAAGTACATGAAGCCAGGACAGGACTCCAAGTCTGTCAATGTCATTCTAAGCAACAATTATGGTGCATCTGGGTATGGTAATCTGTTTACCATACTTTCAGTTTGTTAGTCCACCGGCTAGTGGGTTGACACTGGGCCAATATTCATGTGTGTGCTTATGTGTCTTTGTTTTCTCGAAGCATATAAATACGAAATCCACAGGGATGCTCAGCTTGATTTTAGTGGAACTACACAAAATGTTCAGATGGTTCGTGTCCTCCATAATACTTCACCATGCACAATACGTCGAATGGTTCTCTAATCATTCGTTGTCACCTTGAGCCACCGGACTATCAGATGACAAAAGAAACAGATGACAAACCCTGCCTGTTCCACAATCATAGGCATTACATATTTTGAATGAGAAAAGCTTGTCAAAGTTTAATCATTGATGTTAGCAAAGAGACATTATTTTAATATATTGGAATTGGAAAACCTTGTCAAATTTTGCTCATTGATGTTAGCCAGAAGACATTCCTTTGATATTTTTGAGTGGGACTCCCTTTTCTATGAGCAACGTCGATCATTTTTTCCTATTCCTGTCTTCAGTTCAGAAGTAAATATTTAGTCTGCTGAGATGCATAGTCACATGAATGTTTACTTATGTAAGGTATTTTAAGAGTTTTTCTGAATGTTGTCTATGTAATGCCAGGCCTTATGAGTTTGATTGCAAAGTTGAGCTTAGAATGCTGTGGCATGCGGCATCACGAGCTGTTCACCGTGCCTCCTGAGAATAATGCTTCATATTGTTTTGCATGTTCAGCGAATGCATGTGATTTGCATGTTAAGAAGATCATCCTCTTCTATTGTTTCTGTGCTTAAGAAGTTCATTGTCTTATGTTTCATTCATAGCATATATGACAACTCGGGTAGGTTAGAGGTGAAACCATATGATCTTCCGACCAACTCATCATCTTAGGCCGTGATTGGATCATCATTTTCCTACCCAAACCGCTTGTAAAACTGACACTTGTAAATAAAAGCAGATGGTCTCGGGCAAAGCAGTTGGTTGGTCGATTTCGACTAGTAAAATATACACTGGTCTCTCAAATTACACGTGTAACACACCGGTTTTTGTTACAGACCTCGGGCCCTTGGCTTCATTACGCCTATATTTTACGTGTTGTTTCCGATGACAAGTAAATTACACTTATATCTTAATACATGTGTGAAATAAACCAGAGCTCCCAAGCACGGCCTTACCATTTCATGCCGTCTCATTCTCTTGAAGGTGCTCATAGGTGTCCGATGATCCCGGCTTCCTGAATGAGTAGCGGGCGCTGTATCAAACCATGCGTAGGGCCTGCCAGGCCCTCTCCGGTGTCCTTCGAGTTGCTGCGCTCACCGTGGCGCCGAGCATTGTCGACATGGTCAATGAACATGAGGATTCATGAGATGACTTTATTTTGACTGGATGATAGTAGGGACCCACGTATGTACACAAGTTCCTTCTTATTATATACAACTATATTTTTTTTGCTTCCTCTGGTTTCTCGACATCATGGTCCCACACCATCGTCAATCTATATAGTCAATAAACGAGAGAATTGCACAAGGAGCGACCGACAGTTGGGACCCAGCAGCTCAAGCAGTATTTTTTTAGGTGTAAGCGGAGTTTTTCTTGAGCGATCTTTTTGTTGTTGTTCAAAGGAGCATGGCCTCAACTGGGCGGGTTGAGGCCCGTCTAGCCCAGGCTATTATTTTATGTCGACCAAATATCCAGCCCAGATATTATTTTTTCAAGTGAAAATGGCTAGCCCAGCTATACTTTTTTGGCGGAATACCCAACCCAGGTCAACTGGTTATTCTCCGCGCAGCTGGGCTGTAAATCTTTCCTATTAGGCCTAAAAAGAAAATGAGCTTTAAGAAATAATAAATGGGATGTAATTATAAAAACTGGGTTGTAAATATACAAAAACGCACCAAGCAGGTAATTAGTTTCAAAAATATTATTGTTTGAATTTGGAAATTTTCATTTCATTACTTATTGCGTGCGCAGTATTTTTTTAGATTTTTACCTAATACAAATTCAATTTGAAATTATATTTAATCTCACTCGAAATTTCGGGATAAATTTTTTCGGATCCCATCAAAATGTGGGTTTTTTGTTGAATTCTGTTTTGGGAGATTGGTTTAAATTATTAATCATTGCCCTGGCTAGGAAATGGGTTATAATTTTAACAGACTGTGAATGGGTTGTAGTAAATTCAATTATAATTCAAAATTGGGTTGTACACTATTACAAATCGCAAATGGGCTATATGTTTTGTGCCACAGATGTGATGCTCACTTGTGGGCCTACAATTTTTTTGAGAATTATAGTCAGTGACGCGTATGGAAGGCTTGTGGGCCTACTAAGGCGTACGTAAGGCTTTGTAAACTTATAGTCAAGACACGATTCTAGCAACAGTGGACGTTGGATGTCCATCCAATGGCTGTAGTGCTTCTTCAATCTCGGATATTCTTGCTTCAGCTGCCCAAACCACCGCCGGCGGTACCGCCTGCTACCGCCTCCCGTGGCCGGCTGTGCTGCCACGCAGGCTTCACTGGCCCAGTCTAGTCCCAAACACCATCTAGCCCATTCCTCTACTCACCAACACCTGATGTTCTTTACCGGCGACGACAGCCTCACACCGTAGCCAAACCAATGAACACTCGTACTCCCCTCCACATGGGCATCCACTATTGTGTCTTCACCGGCTCCGGGTCGTTCCCTTCGTAATACTCGCCATCGTTCACTGCGTTGGTTCTCTCAGCACGGCGCGATCAACTTTGTCAACAAACGACTACCATCGGGGATAGAGATCCAGTGCCTTGCCCACAACAAGGCACGACCTAACTAGCGGCCAACCAGCCGTTGGATCAGGGGGGCTCAGATGAGGCATGTACGTGGATTGGCTGATAGTAGGGACGCACATGGCCCATGGACGCACGCATCAAGTGCCCCCGTATTATGCGAAAACAAATAATTTCTCCCCCTGACAGGTTTGACCCACCAGCTACATATTCGCACGCAAAGAAGTGCTTCCTTTATTACGCGGAAATAAAAAGTTTGCTCTCCATGACAGATGGGGCCCACCAGCTTTATTATGATCCTTTTCGTGAAAATATAAATTGTAGCGAAGATCCTAAATTTATTTATTTTTATTCTAACTCGAAGAAGAAGAAGAAATAAAAAACCATAAAACATCTTCGCACACAAGGAAGTGCCACCTTATTACAAGAAAAAATTCATTCCCCCTGTTAGCTGGGACCCACCAGATTTGTAGGTTGACTTGTGGTCCTACTAAGTTAACGCTTACGCAAGGCTTTGTCAACTTAGTCAATAAACGATTCTAGCTGCATTGGCCGTTCGATGTTAATCCAACGGCCAAGCTGTGTCTTCAACCTCTTGTCTTGTTGCTCCAACCACTCAAACCTGCGCCCGCCGTACCGCGTGCTCCAGCCTCCCGTGGCTGGTTGTGCTACCACGCAGTCCTTGCCGCCTGACCATACTACTACTAGCTAGGCCTTCCTTCTACTCACACACACTCCCTGTTATTCTCCGGAGACGGCAGCCTCAAACTACAGCCGAAGCAGTCAACCCCTGTACTCCCCTCTACATGGGCATCCACTATTGCGTTTTCCCCGGCTCCGGGTCGTTCCCTTCCTAGGTCGCGCCATCGTCCACCACCTTGGTGCTCTCGGGCGGTACGGTGTCGTCAAGGTGGTCAATGAACGACAGCCATCAGAAGAGGACTGTAAGTGGAGAGGCTGACAGCTGGGTCGGCCGCACGCAAGGAAGTGCCTCCTTTTTATGCGGAAAATAATGATTCCTCCACCTGACACCTCAGACCTATCGGAAAGGCCTCTGTATTTCACGAAAAAATTGTTTCCCCCTGACAGCTAGGGCCCACTGGCTTTATCTTCGCATGGAAGGAACTGCCTTCTTGCCCCCTAAAAGCTGGGACCCACCAGGTTGAAGCGAAGGTAGCGTTATCTGTCCGGCCGCGTACGTGTATGTACATAGCGGTTGATCGGTGTATCTGCAGTGACGTATCGTGGCCGAGTAAGGAGAGGCATATCCTTCATCAGTTCACCTTGGTTGCGTTGGAGACGCAGTCGTGTTTCACGTTGGTGCAATTTTATCACACAATTGGCTATGAATCAAATGTTTACTCAAAGAAGGATCGACGTTGGTACTAAGAGCCCCCATGGCCGCACGCAGCAAGTGCCCCCGTATTATACGAAAACTTATAATTTCTCCCCCTGAGAGGTTTGACCCACCAGGTACATCTTCGCACGTAAGGAAGTGCTTCCTTTATTATGCGGAAATAAAAAGTTTGCTCTCCATGACAGCTGCAGCCCACCAGCTTTATTATGATCCTTTTCATGAAAATATAGATTGTACCAATGATCCTAAATTGTTTTCTTTTTATTCTAACTCGAAAAAGAAGAAATAAAAAAACCATAAAACATATTCGCACGCAAGGAAGTTCCACCTTATTACACGCAAAAAATTGATTCCCCCTGTTAGCTAGGACCCACCAGATTTGTAGGCTGACTTGTGGGCCTACTAAGTTAACGCTTACACATGGCTTTGTCAACTTAGTCAATAAACGATTCTAGCTGCACTGACCGTTCGATGTTAATCCAAAGGCCAAGCTGCATCTTCAACCTCTGGTCTTGTTGCTCCAGCCACCCAAACATGCGCCCGCTGTAACGCCTACTCCAGCCTCCCGTGGTCGGCTGTGCTACTGCGCAGGCCTCACCGCCTGACCATACCACTACTAGATAGGCCTTCCCTCTACTCACCCACACCCCCTGTTACTCTTCGGGGACGGCAGCCTCAAACCGCAGCAGAAGCAGTCAATCCTTGTACTCCCCTCTGCGTGGGCATCCACTGTTGCGTATTCCTCGGCTCTAGGTCATTCCCTTCCTAGGTCGCGTCGTCGTCCACCACCTTGGTGCTCTCGGGCGGTACGGCGTCGTCAAGGCGGTCAAGGAACGACAACCATCAGAAGAGGGCTATAAGTGGAGAGGCTGACAGCTGGGACCATGGCCGCACGCAAGGAAGTGCCTCTTTATTACGCGCAAAATAATGATTCCTCCACCTGACACCTCCGACCTACCAGAAGGGCCTCCGTATTTCATGAAAAAACATTTCCCCCCTGACACCTAGGACCCACCGGCTTTATCTTCGCATGGATGGAACTGCCTTCTTACCCCCTAAAAGCTGGGATCCACCAGGTTGAAGCGAAGGTAGTGTTATCTGTACGGTCGTGAACGTGTACGTACATAGCGGTTGATCGGTGTCTCTGCAGCGACATATCATGGCCGAGTAAGGACCGGCACGTGTTGAAGTAGAGGCGCCAAGACAGCATGTCACGCAGTCCTGTCTATATCATGTACACGTATGTACGGTCATGCTACAACATAGTAAATACGGCTATGTACGTACATACAGGCAGGGTCTCTAATGCGTACAACGACTAATCCTGTTCATCGGAAGCCAGCTGGCTGGGTCGGAACGGAGAAACTGTGTCGTCGTGTTCATCGGGAGGCAATGGAATGCGTCGTGTTCATCGGGAGGCAACGGAATACATCGTGTTCACCGGGAGCCAACTGGCTTGGACGGAACAGCTGATCGAAACGAGGCCTGGTGTACCGCAGAATGGAGGAAACGGCTTTGTGTTCAACCGGCCACGGTCGAAACGGGATCGTGTTCATCGGGAGGGTTCTGGCGTACCGCAAAACGGAGGAAACAGACTTCTCTTGGAACTCCTACGGTCAAAACGGGGTCCTTTTGATCGGGAGGGGTGTGGCATACCGCAAAACGGAGGAAACAGACTTGTGTTGGAGCACTACGGTCAAAACGGGGGTCCCGTTCATTGGGAGGGGTGTGGCGTACCACAAAATGGGACTCCACGGGATACTGTTCATCTCCACCGTCGACTGCCTCCACGAGCTATTGTTCATCCACCGTCGACCTCCTCCAGCCTCCACCTGTGAATGTTCATCCACGGGCTCCTGTTCATGTAGCCTCCACCGCTCCTCCACACACTACTGTTCAACTAGCCCTCTCCACGGGGTCTTGTTCAACCACCCCTCCACGGGCTACTGCTCATCCAGCCCTCCACCGGCTACTGTTCAACCAGCCCTCCACGGGGTCCTGTCCATCCAGCCCTCCGTGGGGTCCTGTTCATCCACCCCCAACCAGCTCGATCGGGGTCCTGTTCATCTAGCGGCAATGACCTCTACTACCACGGGGTCCTGTTAATCCGACCCCCTCCCGGGAACTATTTTCATCCAAATCCCCCCAATAATGCTCACTATTCATACAGAGGCATTATCGATCGGCTTCAGTTAGCAGCAGTAGTGAAGGAATCATTCGATCGGGTTCAGTTAACAGCCACTAATCGATCGCTCGGGTTCAGTAACGCGTAGCCTGCAGTGCAATCGCTGAGGTTCAGTAGGCGAACGCCTCGCTCGGGTTTAGTTAGAGCCCAATGCCCCGCAACCACACACGTACGTGTACGAGAGAAACTCACATCGCTCGGTCCCCCGATGGCCCAAAGAATGTCATGCAGCTACGTATCCGGCCTGGCCAGGATGAAAAGACCACTTTCTGTCATGATTTGTTGTCATAGAAGTAGGAGCCCACCATATCTATGATGATACCTGTTTTTTCACAATTATCGTCATAGAAGTGTCATAAGCATGACAGAAAAAAATTTGTTCGGCCCGAAATGTCTCGGATGTGTCTTTTTTCGTACTGAATGTAATTAGCATAGTCAGCATACCAAGGAGTGTTATAAGAAACATTTGTTGCACCTAATTGTTCATCAGGAAAACTATCGTTAATAGGTTGTGGGTCATAAAGAATATTTTCTAACCTAGACAAGTTATCAGCTATGGGGTTCTCATATCCTTTTCTATCAGTGATATGTAAGTCAAATTCTTGTAGCAAAAGAACCCACCTAATGAGTCTAGGTTCAGCATGATCGGTGTGAACAATTACTTTAGAATCAACAATGTAAGATCTGAATTTATCACAAGCAAACACCACTGCTAAAAATTCTTTTTTCAGTAGTACCATAATTACATTGGGCACTGTCTAGATTGTTGCCAGCATAATGAATAACATTTAACTTCTTATCAACTCTTTGTCCGAGAACAACACCAACATCATAGTCACTAGCATCACACGTAATTTGAAAAGACAAGTTCCAATCAGGTGGTTGAACAATAAGTGCAGCAATCAAGGCTTTCTTAAGTGTTTCAAAGGCTTCTACACAATCATCATCAAAAACAAATGGAACATACTTTTGTAAAAGATTCGTAAGAGGCCTAGAAATTTTAGAGAAGTCTTCAATAAATCTCCTATAGAAACCAGCATGACCGAGGAAACTATGAATACCTTTGATATCTTTAGGACAAGGCATTTTCTCAATTGCATCAACTTTATCTTTATCCACCTCAATACCTCATTCAAAAATTGTATGTCCCAAGACAACACCTTCATTAAGCATAAAGTGGCACTTCTCCCAATTCAAGACAAGATTAGTTTGCTCACACCTCTGCAAAACTCGATCAAGGCTGTTTAAGCAATCATCAAAAGAAGTTTCGTAAATGAAAAAAATGATCCATGAAAACCTCAACAAACTTTTGACAAAAATCAGAGTATATGGTAGTCATTGATGTCTACTACACAACTTTATTTTTGTAGACACATGTCGGGCCTCCAAGAGCAGAGTTTTGTAGGACAATAGCAATTTTCCCTCAAGTGGATGACCTAAGGTTTATCAATCCGTGGGATGCGTAGGATGAAGATGGTCTCTCTCAAACAACCCTGCAACCAAATAATAAAAAGTCTCTTGTATCCCCAACACACCAAATACAATGGTAATTTGTATAGGTGCACTAGTTCGGCGAAGAGATGGTGATACAAGTGTAATATGGATAGTAGATATTGATTTTTGTAATAAGAACAATAAAAACAGCAAGGTAGCAATTGATAAAACGGAGCACAAACGATATTGCAATGCTTGAAAATGAGGCATAGCGTCCGTACTTTCACTAGAGCAATCTCTCAAGAATGCTAATATAATTGGTTCATATAACCATCCCTCAATGTGCGATGAAGAATCACTCCAAAGTTCCTATCTAGTGGGGAACATAAGAAGAAATTGTTTGTAGGGTATGAAACCACCTCAAAGCTATTATTTTCGATCAATCTATCCTAGGGTTCGTACTAAAATAACACCAAGCTATTCTTTCTGATCGATCTAACCAAGAGTTCGTACTAAAATAACACCATATGATACACATCAACCAACTCTAATGTCACCTAGATACTCCAATGTCACCGTGAGTGTCCATGAGTTGATTATACGATATGCATCAAACAATTTCAGATTCATAATACTCAATCCAACAGAAAGAACCTCAAAGAGTGCCCCAAGATTTCTATCGGAGAAACAAAGACGAGAAACGTGCATCAACCCCTATGCATAGATTACCCCAATGTCACCTCGGGAATCCACGAGTTGAGTGCCAAAACACATATCAAGTGAATCAATATGATACCCCATTGTCACCATGGGTATTCATAGCAAGACATACATCAAGTGCTCTCAAATCCATAAAAGTATTCAATCCGATAAAATCAAATATCAAAGGGAAAACTAAATTCATCACAACAATATAGAGAGGGGAAAACACCATATGATCCAACTATATTAACAAAGCTCGTGATACATCAAGATCATCACATCTCAAGAACACGAGAGATAGAGAGAGATTAAACACATAGCTACTGGTACAAACCCTCAGCCCCGCGGGTGGACTACTCCCTCCTCATCATGGTGGCCGCCGGGATGATGAAGATGGCCACTCGGTAGGGTGCTGGAACGGGGTCTAGATTGGTTTTTCATGGCTACAGAGGCTTGTGGCAGCGGAACTTATGATCTAGGGTTATTTCTAATTGTTTCCCTATTTATAGGATTTTTTTGCGTCGGTTTCATTCAAAGATGGGCCTCGATGTGAGCACAACCCACCGGGACAAGACGGGCCCACCTGGCGCGGCCTGGTGTCTTGTGCCCTAGTCCTTCACCTTCTGGTCCTTCCATGAAGCTTTGGGGGTCTTTTTTGTTCCAAAAAATCGTCAAAAAGTTTCATCTCATTTGTAGAACTTTCATTTCTGCACAAACAACAACACGACGGTAGTTCTGCTGAAAACAGCGTCAGTCCGGGTTAGTTCCATGCAAATCATACCAAAACCATATTAAATTATTGTAAACATGGCATGGATACTTCATGAATTATAGATACGTTGGAGACGTATCAGCATCCCCAAGCTTAATTCCTACTCGTCCTAGAGTAGGTAAATGATAAAAGAAATAATTTATGAAGTGTGAATGCTAGAAAAGTGCACAGGTTTGATCATTGATAATTTCAATCACTTTTCCTAGCATCATAAAAGAAACTCTTGCTCACAAAACTCATCATGACAAAGTAGCAACCAATTCACATGTTAAGGTTCAAACAATGAATTATCTTGAAACTCAACAACCTATATTCTTAGTCACCAAACAATTGCAATTCAACTTATTCAATGGAGTCTAAGTAAGAGCTTCACATACTCAATCATCATATAGTCTTCTATGATTGCTACTACTCAAAGCATATTCTTAGAACAAACAGCATCCATCGAACACAGAGAAAGATAAGGGCTTAATATTTTGCCTGCCAGCTCATTTATCATAGAGATAATTGTCAACAATAATAAATCATGATCAGATATATTTGACTAGTCATACGTGCCTAGATCTTTCCCCACCACATGATGCTTGCCAACTCGAGAGTAGTTGAAGTTGAAATGATAATGTGTACTATTGACTCTTTGCATAAAATTAAATACTGAAAAGTAAAAGATAGGCTCTTCGCAGAGGGAAGCAGAGGTTGTCATGCGCTTTTTATTTGGATGCACAAGCTCTTAGTGCAAAGGAACGTCACGTCATATTGCCCCTTATGATAAGAACCTTTATTATGCAGTCCATCGTTTTTATTACTTTGCCATCACAAGTTCGTACAACGCTCAATTTTACCTTACAATAAAAGATCAAACATATTTAGGAGAAATTTTTATTGCTTTATGCACCGATGACAACTTACTTGAGGGATATTATTCAATCCATAGGTAGGTATGGTGGACACTCATGGCAAGAAACTGGGTTTAAGGGGTTTTTGGATGCACAAGTAGTATCTCTACTTAGTACGAATTTTTTGTCTAGCAAAAGATCATAGGCAAACACCACATGTTGGAGGATCCATGACAATATAACTTCTATGCAAATATACACAACCATAACTCATTACGTTGTCTTACTTGTCCAACTTCAACTAATTTGCTCAAGTTTGAAAATAATTAATGGGTATTCACAATCATAGATGATGTCCAAGATAATATATTTGCATGTGAAAGTTCTCTTCCTTATAGTAATCATTCATGAATTGCTTGTATGCCCAATATTGTGATTGCCAAGCTTCAAAAGATTTCACTTTCTAAACCCAATGTGAACACTAGGCATGATATGAACATAGAAATTCAAATTCATCACCTTGAATTTATTCAACAATTTACTCATAGGATATAAGTGAAGCACGAGAGCAAATGACAAACTACTCCAAAAAGATATAAGTGAAGATCATGCGAGTAGTCAAGTAAATGGGTAGCTAATTGAGGACTCTCTCTTATTTAAAACTTTCAAATCTAAGTATTTTATTAAAATAGAAAGCAAAACAAAATAAAATGACATTCCAAGAATAGCACACACCATGTGAAGAAGCAAAAACTTAGGATCAACCGATACTAACAGATAATTGTTGATGAAGAAAGGTGGGATGCCTACCGGGGCATCCCCAAGCTTTGATGCTTGAGACTTCTTGAAATATTATCTTGGGATGCCTTGGGCATCCCCAAGATTGAGCTTTTGTGTCTCCTTAATTCCTTTTATATCACGGTTTCCCTAAATCTTAAAAACTTCATCCCGACAAAACTCAACAAGAACTCGTGAGATAAGTTAGTATAAACCAATGCAAAAACCTCATCATTCTCTACTGTACCAAATCACTAAAATTATTATTCAACATTACATACTAAATGCCTCTGCATATTTAGTACTCCTATCCTCAGATAGAATCATTAAATAAGCAAACATATGCAAACAATGCAAACATAACAGCAATCTGCCAAAACAATATAGTCTGTAAAGAATGCAAGAGTATCAATGCTTATTTAACTCCAAAAATTATGAAAATTTACCTCACTGTAGAAAATTTATCAGAGGTTATTCTGCAAAAAAGTTTCACCATTTTATCACATTCTATCTTTTCTCGGGAATTTTTGCGAGAGCGATAAACTTTGTGTTTTGAAACAGCTACATATAGACTTGCAAAATGAGCATGGTAAAGGCTATACTTGACATTTTTATTGAAATAAAAGATGCAAAACATTATTCTAAATAACAGCAAGAAAATTCTAACAAAATAAAATGATGCTCCAAGAAAAACACATATCACGTGATGAATGAAAACATAGCTCACATTCTGAATTTTCTCGGGAATTTTTGCAACAACGATAAACTTTCTGTTTTCAAACTGCCACATATAGACTTGCAAAATAAGCATGGTAAAGGCTATACTTGACATTTTTATTGAAATAAAAGATGAAAAACATTATTCTAAATAACAGCAAGCAAACTCTAACAAAATAAAATGACGCTTCAAGCAAAACACACTACTGTAGGATGATCCAAATGCGACACTACGATCAGAGACCCTTCGACGAAACTGTGTGCGATGCCATAATCACAAACGGCGGTGTAAAAAACCATCAAAAAGGGTGCAAGACGTTTGCGATGACAGATGCATCAAACATGGTTTAGATTTTAGGTGCATGTGCGATGCAGGGCATACGGTTGAGTTCAATTAACTGTTTGCGATGAGGAGGAACAAAAGAAACAGGCAGCCAGATGAAGGTGTGTGCGATATAAAGCATACGGTTCACTAGGATGAACTGTGTATGATTAGGCAACACAATGGAAACGGTTCAACTGAACAAGATGTGTGTGATATGTGGCAAACAGGTCCTTAATCAGAAATGTGTGCGAAGACCAATAATAACACAGATGATTGCTGCTAATAAGCCGTGTGATTTGCTCTGTCTACAGAAGAATAACATGTATATATATATAAAACTAAAATAAACATCTAATTACATAAGTGACTATACAGATCATTCGCACACACCTCAATAAACAATTCCATGCATTCTAAAGTAGGAGAAACAATCGTCTAGTCATCTACTTCTTGTGACGCTACCGCCATCGGTCTATGGATCGATCCCTCATATGGGGAAGGAAGAAGACACTTCCTCATGTCAACGATCCTCCTATACATCTCGTAGCTTGTGTACGCGTCCTTGGCTGCATACTTGACATGTTGTTCATCCAGTCTCTCATGCCACACACTGTGCCAGGCCTTCTTGTCCTTCTTGCTCTCATTCTTCATCTTCATGTAGTAGGGGTCGATGATGGCCGAGGCGAGGTCAATCAGGGAGTTCAGTTTTTTTGCTGCCCCAGACCTTGTAGTGGTGCAGGATGTTGACAAGATTCGGGCATTTCAAGCCCGAAACCTTGAGCGCTTTTAGATCGTTGGTGGTGTCCATCGTAGTGAAACTGTAGTCGGAGCTGTTGATAAACCTGGAGAAACGCTTGCAAGGCCTTGTGGCAAGGTAGTGGTAGAAGAGGACGTCATGTCACACGCACAACTGTGAAACGGCAACCTTATGATCCTGGCCAGCACGACCGATGGTGTACTCGAGGTCGAAGCCGACCACTTGGTACTTGTCCTCGGCAAGGAACTGCTCCATAGTTTGGATGGATCTCTCCACCGAGACTGGATCGTCCGTGTACACCACCGACAGGGCTTTACCCCTCACGTGGGTGTCTACTATGTGATGCATGGTGAACTGCCCGCCGTTGTAGTCATCGGCCGCTGGGAGCACTATTGGTGCCACGGGGATCGCCATTGGAACCGCCGGATGTTCTCTCTGTATGTGTCTGCTACCTCTTGAGCTAGCGTTGGTTTTCCCATGAAGAGGAATGGGTGATGCAGCACATTAGCGTAAGTATTTCCCTCAGTTTTTGAGAACGAAGGTATCAATCCAGTAGGAGACTGCACGCAAGTCCCTCGTACCTGTGAAAACAAATAAGAACCTCACAACCAATGCGATAAAGGGGTTGTCAATCCCTTCACGGTCACTTGCGAGAGTGAGATCTGATAAAGATAATAAGATAAATATTTTTGGTATTTTTATGATATAGATTGCAAAATAAATGGCGACAGAAATGGCTAGTTGACGGGAAACTAATATGATGTAAAGTAGACCCAGGGGGCATAGGTTTCACTAGTGGCTTCTCTCAAGATAGCAAGTATTATGGTGGGTGAACAAATTACTGCCGAGCAATTGATACAAAAGGGCATAGTTATGATGATATCTAAGGCAATGATCATGAATATAGGCATCACGTCCGTGACAAGTAGACTGAAATGATTCTACATCTACTACTATTACTCCACACATCGACCGCTATCCAGCATGCATCTAGAGTATTAAGTTCATAAGAACAGAGTAATGCATTAGGCAAGTTGAAATGATGTAGAGGGCTAAACTCAAGCAATATGATATAAACCCCATCTTTTTATCCTCGATGGCAACAATGCAATACGTGCCTTGCTGCCCCTACTACCACTGGGAAAGGACACCGCAAGATTGAACCCAAAGGTAAGCACTTCTCCCATTGCAAGAAAGATCAATCTAGTAGGCCAAACTGAACCGATAATTTGAAGAGACTTGCAAAGATATCAAATCATGCATATAAGAATTCAGAGAAGAATCAAATAATATTCATAGATAATCAAATCATAAACCCACAATTCATCGGATTTCGGCAAACACAGCGCCAAAAGAGTTACATTGAATAGATCTCCAAGAAGATCGACGAGAACTTTGTATTGAGATCCAAAGAGAGAGAAGAAGCCATCTAGCTAATAACTATGGACCTGAAGGTCTGTGGTAAACTACTCACACATCATCGGAGAGGGTATGGTGTTGATGTAGAAGCCCTCCATGATCGATTCCACCTCCGGCAGAGTGCCAGAAAAGGCCCCAAGATAGGATCTCACGGGTACAAAAGGTTGCGGCGGTGGAAACAGGGTTTCGTGGTGCTCCTGGATGTTTCCGGGGTATATGGGTATATATAGGAGGAAGAAGTACGTCCGTGGAGCTGCGAGGTGCCCACGAGGGTGGGGACATGCCTCCCTGCCTCGTGGCCTCCTCGCTTCTTTCTTGATGTCAACTCCAAGTCTCTTGGATCATGTTTGCTCCAAAAATAAATCTCCCGAAGGTTTCATTCCTTTTGGATTCCGTTTGATATTCCTTTTCTGTGAAACACTGAAATAGGCAAAAAAACAGCAATTTGCACTGGGCCTTTGGTTAGTAGGTTAGTCCCAAAAATAATATAAAAAGGTATATTAAATCCCATTAAACATCCAAAACAAATAAAATAATAGCATGGAACAATAAAAATTTATAGATACGTTGGAGACGTATCAACCATCCCCAAGCTTAATTCCTACTCGTCCTCGATTAGGTAAATGATAAAAACAGAATTTTTGATGTGGAATGCTACCAAGCGTAATGCTCAATGTAGTTTTATTTATTGTGGCATGAATGTTCAGATCTAAAAGATTCAAGACAAAAGTATAATATTGACATAAAAATAATAATACTTCAAGCATACTAGCAAAGCAATCATGTCTTCTCAAAATAACATGGCCAAAGAGAGTTATCCCTACAAAATTATATAGTCTGGCTATGCTCCATCTTCAACACACAAAATATTTAAATCATGCACAACCCCGATGACAAGCCAAGCAATTATTTCATACTTTTGATGTTCTCAAACTTTTTCAATCTTCACGCAATACATGAGCGTGAGCCATGGACATAAGACTATAGGTGGAATAGAATGGTGGTTGTGGAGAAGACAAAAAGGAGAAGATAGTCCCAGATCAACTAGGCATATCAACGGGCTATGGACATGCCCATCAATAGATATCAATGTGAGTGAGTAGGGATTGCCATGCAACGGATGCACTAGAGCTATAAGTGTATGAAATCTCAACACAAGAACTAAGTGGGTGCGCATCCAACTTGCTTGCTCACGAAGACCTAGGGAATTTTGAGGAAGCCCATCTGTCGGTGTCAAAACCGGCGGATCTCGGGTTGGGGGTCCCGAACTGTGCGTCTAGGCTGGATGGTAACAGGAGGCAAGGGACACGAAGTTTTACCCAGGTTCGGGCCCTCTTGATGGAGGTAAAACCCTACGTCCTGCTTGATTAATATTGATGATATGGGTAGTACAAGAGTTGATCTACCACGAGATCAGAGAGGCTAAACCCTAGAAGCTAGCCTATGGTATGATTGTTGTTGTCTATGTTGTCCTACGGACTAAAACCCTCTGGTTTATATAGACACCAGAGAGGGTTAGGGTTACACAAAGTCGGTTACAATGGTAGGAGGTCCGAATATCCGTATCGCCAAGCTTGCCTTCCACGCCAGGGAAAGTCCCTTCCGGACACGGGACGAAGTCTTCAATCTTGTATCTTCATAGTCCAGGAGTCCGGCTGAAGGTATAGTCCTGCTATCCGAACACTCCCTAATCCAGGACTCCCTCAGTAGCCCTTGAACCAGGCTTCAATGATGACAAGTCCGGCGCGCAGATTGTCTTCGGCATTGCAAGGCGGGTTCCTCCTGCAAGTATTTCATAGAAGATTTTGAACACCAAGATAGTGTCCGGCTCTGCAAAACAAGTTTCCACATATTGCCATAGAGAGAATAATATTTACACAAATCTAATCTGCTGACGTATTCCGTCGTGTGACACACCACGGCCAAGCCTTTATCCGAGTCGCTTCATTATCCCACCTTAGCGCATCATGCGAGGCGGTTTCCTTGGCACGTCTTGTCCAAGCAGAGATCATGTCCCCTTATTCCGGGATTCTCATCAATACGGGCGTGGTTAACCCAACCGCGCCATTGATTATGGCACTTGGAGATAAGCGAGTTTTACCAGGCTAGTGGGGACACGTAGTTGCGTCCACCCATATAAGGGGATAAGGATCCACCTTTTCACCTACGCCTTCTTCCTCCTTTGCCTATCCATTCATGCGCACTCGAGCTCCAGCGCCCAAGTCCGCACTCCCACCTTAACCTTCTCCAGCCATGTCCGGAGCAGGAGGCAAGTGGATGGTCTCCTCCGTCACGGAGGGACACATCAAAAAGCTGAGGAAGGCCGGATACCTGTCTAACGACATCGCGCACCGGCTTCCCGAAAAGGGGAAGCTCATCCCCACCCCTAGGCCCCATGAGAGGGTGGTGTTCCTCCCCCATTTCCTCCACGGACTGGGCTTTCCTCTCCACCCATTTGTCCGGGGGCTCATGTTCTACTATGGCCTGGATTTCCATGATCTGCCCCCGAACTTCGTCCTCAACATCTTGGTGTTTATCGTCATGTGCGAGGCTTTCCTCCGCATCCGCCCCCATTTCGGCCGATGGCTCAAGACTTTCAACGTCAAGCCGAAGGTGGTGCGCGGCAACCAGGCGGAGTGCGGAGGTGCCATGGTGGGCAAGATGGCCAACGTCCTATGGCTCGAGGGCTCCTTTGTGGAGACCCTGAAGGGGTGGCAATCGTGGTGGTTTTATATCACCGAGCCGTGCGACCCCGCATGGGTCGCAGCCCCCGAGTTTCGATGCGGACCCCCTACGCGGCTCACCTCCTGGAAGCAGACGGGCCTGTCGTGGGGTAAAAAAGGAGGGCTGACCGGACTCCAAACATGCATCCAAACCCTGGTGGACAAGAAGCTCAACTTGTCAACGTAGTCCAGGTTATGCTCATCCGCCTGATCCTCCCGTGTCAACAACGGGCTTTCAACCTATGGGAGTTCGACCCGGCGCAGCACCGAACTCTGAGCAGGCTCTTCGACACGACATACGAAGATGCCTGGGGGGTGCTTTTCAAGGGAGTCGAGGCCCCCGCATCCGCCACCAAGGATCGCGGATTTAGTACGCAACATCGTGCTCATGCGGTAAGCTGTTATTTTTCCTTTTACAGGATATTAGGTTACCATAGTTTGACTCCATGCGGGATCTAAGCTCCCTTACCTTTGACAGGATTGGCAGGTGATGTCCGGACAGATCAACTGTCCGGCTCCCTTGCCCGAAGGCCCAGCAGACGCTCGCTTGGCGAAGCTGCTGGTTCCAACACCCTATGTGGTGCTGGAGAAGAAGGCCGCGAAAAGGGCCACGGGGACTCGAAAGAGTGCCCGGCGCCAGGAGGTGTCGGATTCATCATCCGGCGGTTCCGAGGCGCATTCCTCCCATGAAGACGAGGAGGAAGAAGAAGAAACCTCTCCCCCTCCAGCGGGAGGAGAGAAGAAAAGGAAGGCCGCCCTCTCTGGGGAGGCCGGAGGGTCCAAGATGGGGAAAACCCTTCCTCCGGACTACTCCACCGACGCCGACGACGGCGGAGAGGAGTGGCAGCCCAGGGCCAAGCCCCTGGCGAAATCGTAAGTATCCGGATACCGGAGTAACTCATAGTATTCGTTTATTGCACAGCTTTCCCTTATGTCGAATATGTTTATGTAGCCCACCCAAAGGCCGGCTCGACGCGTCGTCGAGCGGCTCACTGGACTCGTCGGATGTGAACTCGCTTCCGACGGCTTCATCCCCCCGCCCTACAAACGACACCGAAGTGTTGTCCCAACAGGTTCCAAGCCGGGAGGAGGTGGTCCTGGAGGCGCCGCAAGGTGACCTCTCGGACTCCAGGAGTAAAGGGGATGAAACCCCCCAGGGCTCCAAGTCCGGCTCAAGGCCGGACACCACTCCAAAACCTTCAAAGGTTCCAGAGTCTGGCGGGCGACCTCCTTCCAAGAGGAGCAAGCCCACCGTGCCGGTGACCCCCGTCCAACCGGGGGCGCCGGACAATCTGTTGGAGTGCTCGAAGGTGCCTCCATCGACGAGGGGCACCGCACTATTATGAGTGTGGTGGTCCAGAAGGTTCAGTCCGCCAAGAGCGGACTGACTGAATCTTGTACTAGCCTTTTAACAGGCTTTGAGGTAAGTAAAGAATGTGTAAATAATATTACCGCATAGACAGTAGCCCCTGATGCTCTGTTGGGCATTCGGGAAGAAAAGCCGAATAGAGGATCAAAGAATCTGCAGGAGTCTAACAAAAGGAGTCAATATGCGTATGCAGGCTTCTCTGCTGGCATCTGCCGCACTGACTGCGGAAGTGGACACGCTGAAGCAGAGCCTCGAGAAGTCCGAGCAAGAGCTCAGACATGCCAAGAAGCAGCTCGAGGAGAAGGAAGGTAAGAAATACCTTGTTTGAATATGTATAAAAAAGGTGCAATTGCAAAAAATGACAGGATTAACATGGCTATTGTAGGGGCCATGTCTGAGGCGGCGACCCTTAAGCAAGCGCTGCTCGAGGCCGAGAAGAGTGCGGCCGCGGAGCGCACCGAGCGGGAGAAGTATGAGGCCGAGGTTGGCAAGGTGCGGCAAGAGCTCCAGGTTCTCATGAAGAAACATGAGAGTTTGGAGCTTGACTCAAAGACGCGAGCGTCCGAGCTTGCGGCTGCTATTGAAAATGCCAAGTCTGCCAAGACCGAATCCCAGAAGACCCTCCAGGAGTTGGATGAGGTGAAGAAGATAGCGGCGGGTAAGGCATTCTTTATGCAAAGCAAACATATAAACGTGAGTTACTTGTTACTTACCCGAATTCGGAGCTCTCCAGGAGCATTCACAGATCTTCCCCGGAGCGTGTCCGATGCTGCCGTTCTATCGAGCCAAGGAGGGCAGCTCGACAGAGAAGGTGTTCTGGTCTCAGTACGCTGAGGCCGGACACCCCGTGCCCCTGAGCGACCAGCTGAAGCAACTGGTCGAGCTCCACAAGGCGGCCGAACAGGCCATGAAGGGCCTCCTAGTTCGGCTGTGGCCTGGAGAGGCTCTGCCTGGGAGCTATTTCGGGCTGGTGCGGCGGCTTGTGGAGGCCTGTCCAAGGCTCGAAGTCATCAAGCGCTTCGTCTGCATTGAAGGTGCCCGTAGGGCCCTTGCCCATGCTAAGGTGCACTGGGGCAAGCTGGATGCTGAGAAGCTTGTGAAGGACGGGCCACCGCCGGGGAAAGAGCATCGCAAGCCCAAAAATTACTATAAGGATGTTCTGAAGGGTGCCTGCCTTGTGGTGGATGAATGTTCTAGGGATGTAATTTTTGAGTAAAACTCGCTCGTTTTTGTCCTGTGCACTGAAAACTTGTTCATATGCGCTGAGCAATGCTGTTTGAATTTAAAATATTACCTTCTGTGCGGCTGTTTATCAATTCTGAGAGATGGCGAGTCGTCGGCTTCTGCCCCCGTGCCGCTAGTGCTGGGGTGTTCGGGGATAAACCTGAGCGCTCTTTTTCCCATGTTTGGGTCCTTCGAGGGAGGCGCTCAGCCCAACGAACAAGGCAATCGGACTATAACGCGTGAACACTCTCACTTAGCCATAGAATTCTATAATTTCAAATTTCGGCGAAGCCCCTAGTATTCGGAAGACCGAGTTCGGGGCTCTATCCACGCCTTGGCCGGACAGAGCCGACTCCTCGCCCTAAGCGGCATAAGTCTTTAGGGACTCGAAAAAACCTCTCGAACAGCGACCAGCTCTCGCTTCATCATGATAGTCAGTTTTAGCTTTCTCCACTGAGGTGCTCGGCCCAGCTCAACTGGGGCACAATCGCAGTGGTTCTCCTAGTGCTACCTTAGCCGATACAGCGGAACGTAAGGCACCAAAACATAGGAGCCGTGCAAACCCAATTATTGACCCAAGACATGATTCGGAGCTGATGCATATAATGCTATAAGTTCGGGGTGCCGCAATTGTGAAAGTGTTCGACTTCTCACACCGTATTGAGAGGTACTAAAGCCCCTGGCGTATTTTGGCCGTACCAAATTGTACGGGTGCAACATGTCCTTAAGGAACATATATTTATAAAAAGGTAATGCAAAAATAGACAAAAGCTATGCATTGTTTATTAAAAATAGCTGCGATCAAAGCAGAAAGATACAAATAATGCGATAAACAAAAAGTTGGACTATTTAACATGTCTGCTCCATGGGCAAGCTGCAGAATAGTATGCGAAACAGGTATACTGCTAATGATAGAGACCACCTGTGAGTTCCGTAATGCGGCGTGGCTTATCTGCCTCCCTGGTTCTTGCATCGTTTGTGCGGTAATTGAACTGCCGAACAGGTCTTCCGAAGAATGGAGTCCTGAAAGTAAGAGAAAATAAAAAAATCGGCAGCCCCTGGTGCGGTTTAAGCCGCGTTTCGGGCGTGCCGTGATGGTGCCCCTCCCCCTATACCCATGGTACTTTTAGAGCGTAGTTATGTATGCGAAGCACTGATGTCGCCTTTTTGCGAGGGTTGGGGTTGGGGCCGCATTGCTACGCCTGCTCGGAACATGCCAGGCGGTCTTGTTGTAGGTTACTCCGGGCGCGCTTGACGGTGTCCGGACGTTTAATGGCTAGACTGGAGAACTGCCTGGAGAGGCTGCTTTGTACTTCCGCTGCAAGGGCCACCGTGTGCTCCTCCGTTCGGAGGGAGCGTTCGGTGTTTCCATTGACCGTAATTACTCCTCGAGGTCCTGGCATCTTGAGCTTAAGGTATGAGTAGTGCGGTACCGGATTGAACTTGGTGAATGCGGTTCATCCGAGCAGTGCGTGGTAGCCACTTCGGAGTGGGACTATCTCGAAGATCAACTCCTCGCTTCGGAAATTATCTGGAGATCCGAAGACCACTTCAAGTGTCACTGAGCCTGTACAGTTGGCTTCTACACCTGGTATTACACCTTTAAAGGTCGTTTTGGTGGGCTTAATCCTCGAGGGATCTATGCCCATTTTCCGCACTGTATCCTGGTAAAGCAGGTTCAGGCTGCTACCGCCGTCCATAAGGACTCTAGTGAGATGAAATCCGTCAATAATTGGGTCTAGAACCAATGCAGAGAATCCGCCATGACGGATGCTAGTGGGATGGTCCCTTCGGTCAAAGGTGATCGGGCAGGAGGACCATGGGTTGAACTTTGGGTCGACTGGCTCTACCGCGTATACGTCCCTTAATGCGCGCTTCCGCTCCCTTTTGGGGACGTGGGTTGCGTATATCATGTTCATCGTTCGCACTTGTGGGGGAAAACCCTTCTGTCCACTTTTGTTCGGCGGCTGGGGCTCCTCGTCGTCGTCGCTATGCAGCCCCTTGTTTTCATTTTCGGCGTTTAACTTTCCTGCCTGCTTGAACACCCAACAATCCCTGTTGGTGTGATTGGCCGGCTTTTCGGGGGTGCCATATATCTGGCACAAGCGGTCGAGTATTCGGTCCAAACTGGACGGGCCCCTCAGATTCCTTTTGAATGGCTTTTTCCACTGACCGGATTTAGAGCCTCTGAATCCGGCATTAACTGCCGTATCCTTAGCATTGTCGCTGTTAATGCGGTGCTTCTGCTTGTTGCGACGCGACCTACCACTACTGTCCCTGGTATCCGAATTGCCAGGGTTCTTGGCCATATTGTTGCTACGAGCAAGCCAGCTGTCTTCTCCCGCGCAAAAGCGGGTCATGAGTGTCGTGAGTGCTGCCATAGATTTCGGCTTTTCCTGTCCTAGGTGCCGGGCAAGCCACTCGTCACGGATATTGTGCTTGAAGGCTGCTAGGGCCTCTGCGTCTGGACAGTCGACTATTTGATTTTTCTTTGTTAGGAACGGTGTCCAGAATTGCCTGGCCGATTCATCTGACTGCTGAATTACGTGGCTTAGGTCATCGGCATATGGGGGTCGCACATAAGTGCCCTGGAAATTGTCGAGGAATGCGGCTTCTAGGTCCTCCCAACAACTGATTGATCCTGTTGGCAAGATGTTAAGCCAATGCCGAGCTGGTCCTTTGATGGCGTGGAAATCGTCGCTGCAGGCCATATGGATATGAAGGAGATAATCCTCGATCCATACCGCAGGATCTGTTGTGCCATCATATGATTCAATGTTTACGGGTATGAAACCCTCGGGGATTTGATGATCCATTATTTCATCTGTGAAGCATAGTGGGTGTGCGGTGCCTCTGTACTGGGCTATATCATGACGTAGCTCCAATGAGCTTTGTCTACTATGTTCGGCCCTGCCGAATTTGTGGCCGGCGTGACGGTTACCGTCTCGAGCCGTGGGGCGCCCATGCGATCCGTAGATCGATCTTATTTGCCTTGCCTTGTCCTCCAACATATCTCGTAAGTCCGGGGCATATTCCCGTGCCTTGGTACGGGGTGCGGCTTGAGTGGAGGGCCGAGAGGCCTCTCTGTCGCGGCCACGAGGTGGCCGGACGGCCGTATCAAGTGCTTCCTCCTCTAATCGGGGTAGCAACCTGCGCATTGCGTAGCTCTTGGAGGGGCGTTTGAGTTTATGCTCTTTGGCCGCAAGGACTTCAGTCCATCTGTCGACTAGCAAATCTTGATCAGCTCTAAGTAGTTGCTGTTTTTTCTTGAGGCTTCTTGCCGTGGCCATAAGCCTGCGTTGAAAACGCTCTTGCTCGATGCGATCCTCTGGCACGACGAATTCGTCATTGTCGAGGCTTGCCTCGTCTTCGGAGGGAGGCATATAATTATCGTCCTCGACCTCTCTGTCAGCCGCTCTCTCATGAGGGCTGGTTTCTCCATCCTCCTGTGCTAAATCTTGTTGGAGGGGATTTTCTTCGGCACTTTCCGGGGTATTATTATCTCCCGTGCTGGAATCGCCGTGTTTGTTTTGGCGGGATTTTGAGCGGCGCCGCTGACGCCGGCGCTTAGGCTGTTTCTTGGAGGGGTCATCCTCCGCTGTTCCATCGCCATCTCCTTCTTTTGGGGTTGTCCACCATGTATATGTCATATGACGAGGTGGATTTCCAGGGCCTAGTAGGCCCTGGTTCTTCATCATCTCCTTCATCGGCGTCCATTCTGTCGATGTCTTCAGAGTCGAAGTCGAGCATGTCGGTTAAATCATCGATAGTGGCTACAAAGTGGGCGGTGGGTGGGCTTTGAATTTCTTCATTGTCCGAATCCCAACCTTGCTGACCGTAGTCCGGCCAGGACTCTCCTGATAAAGAGAGAGACTTAAGTGTCTTCAGAATATCGCCGAAAGGCGAGTGCTGAAAGATGTCCGCGGCAGTAAATTCCATGATCGGCGCCCAATCGGATTCGATCGGCAAGGGCGCGGAGGGTTCGGAGTCCGGAGAGGAGTCCGGCTCATTGGAGTCACGAGTCTCGCGGAGTGCGGGGCTGGTGTTCGGCTCAATCGCCGTTGGGATCGCAGCCCCCGAGGTGGCGTCCAACCGCCCATCCTCGATCGGCGCAGTTGGCTCCGAATTAGGAGCCAAAGCTGGTGCGGGTGCGGCCTCCAGGGCACTGTTCGGCGGCAGAGCTAGATCATGCTCGTCGGGATAGTGCAGCACACTCGGCAATGGCTCGAATCCATCGAAGATCAAGTCCCCGCGGATGTCGGCCGTGTAGTTTAAACTTCCAAATCTGACCTGATGGCCAGGGGCGTAGCTTTCGATCTACTCCAGACGGCCAAGTGAATTGGCCCGCAGTGCGAAGCCACCAAAGACAAAGATCTGTCAAGGGAGGAAGGTCTCACCCTGGACTGCATCGCTATTGATGATCGTAGGAGCCATCAAGCCTGACTGCGACGACACAGAGGAACTCTCAATGAAAGCACCAATGTCGGTGTTAAAACCGGCGGATCTCGGGTAGGGGGTCCCGAACTGTGTGTCTAGGCCGGATGGTAACAGGAGGCAAGGGACACTTAGCTTTACCCAGGTTCGGGCCCTCTCGATGGAGGTAAAACCCTACGTCCTGCTTTATTAATAGGAGGCAAGGGACACCTAGTTTTACCCAGGCCGGATGGTACAAGAGTTGATCTACCACGAGATCGGAGAGGCTAAACCCTAGAAGCTAGCCTATGGTATGATTGTTGTTGTCTATGTTGTCCTACAGACTAAAACCCTCCGGTTTATATAGACGCCGGAGAGGGTTAGGGTTATACAAAGTCGGTTACAATGGTAGGAGATCTGAATATCCGTATCGCCAAGCTTGCCTTCCATGCCAAGGAAAGTCCCGTCCGGACACGGGACGAAGTCTTCAATCTTGTATCTTCATAGTCCAGGAGTCCGGCTGAAGGTATAGTCCGGCTATCCGAACACCCCCTAATCCAGAACTCCCTCACCATCATTGGAATATACAAGCCAAGTTCTATAATGTAAAATTCCCACTAGTATATGAAAGTGACAACATAGTAGACTCTCTATCATGAAGATCATGGTGCTACTTTGAAGCACAAGTGTGGTAAAAGGATAGTAACATTGTGCCTTCTCTCTTTTTCTCTCATTTTTTTGGGCCTTCTCTTTTTTGGGCCTTTCTCCCTTTTTCGTCCGGATTCTCATACCGACTTGTGGGGGAATCATAGTCTCCATCATGCTTTCCTCACATGGGACAATGCTCTAATAATGATGATCATCACACTTTTATTTACTTACAACTCGAAAAATTACAACTTGATGCTTAGAACAAAATATGACTCTATGTGAATACCTCCAGCGGTGTACCGGGATGTGCAATGACTCATGAGTGACATGTATGAAAGAATTATAAAGGTGGCTTTGCCACAAATACGATGTCAACTACATTATCATGCAAAGAAATATGACAATGATGAAGCGTGTCATAACAAACGGAACAGTGGTGAGTTGCATGGCAATATATCTCGGAATGGCTACAGAAATGCCATAATAGGTAGGTATGGTGGCTGTTTTGAAGAAGGTATATGGTGGGTTTATGGTACTGGCGAAAGTTGCGCGGTACTAGAGAGGGTAGCAATGGTGGAAGGGTGAGAGTGCATATAATCCATGGACTAAACATTAGTCATAAAGAACTCACATACTTATTGCAAAAAATCTATTAGTTATCGAAACAAAGTACTACGCGCATGCTCCTAGGGGGATATATTGGTAGTAAAAGACCATCTCTCGTCCCCGACCGCCACTCATAAGGAAGACAATCAATAAATAAATCATGCTCCGACTACTTCACATAACAGTTCACCATACGTGCATGCTACGGGAATCACAAACTTTAGAACAAGTATTTCTCAAATTCATAACTACTCAACTAGCATGACTCTAATATCACCATCTTCATATCTCAAAACAATCATCAAGTATCAAACTTCTCATAGTATTCAATGCACTTTTTATGATAGTTTTTATTATACCCATCTTGGGTGCCTATTATATTAGGACTAGTTTTATAGCCAAAGAAAATTACCATGATGTTCTAGAGGACTCTCAAAATGATATAAGTGAAGCATGGGAGATCAATAATTTCTATAAAATAAAACCACCACCGCGTGCTCTTAAAGATATAAGTGAAGCACTAGAGCAAAAGTATCTAGCTCAAAAGATATAACTGAAGCACATAGAGTATTCTAATAAATTCTAATTCATGTATCTCTCTCTAAAAGGTGTGTACATCAAGGATGATTGTGTTAAACTAAAAAGCAAAGACCCAAATCATACAAGACGCTCCAAGCAAAACACATATCATGTGGAGAATAAAAATATAGCATCAAGTAAAGTTACCGATGGACGAAGCCGAAAGAGGGGATGCCTTCCGGGGCATCCCCAAGCTTAGGCTTTTGGTTGTCCTTGAATATTACCTTGGGGTGCCTTGGGCATCCCCAAGCTTAGGCTCTTGCCAGTCCTTATTCCAAAATCCATCAAATCTTTGCCCAAAACTTGAAAACTTCACAACACAAAACTCAACATAAAATCTTATGAGCTCTGTTAGTATAAGAAAACAAACCACCACTTCAAGGTACTGTAATGAACCAATTCTTTATTTATATTGGTGTTAAACCTACTGTATTCCAACTTCTCTATGGTTCATCCCCCGATACTAGCCATATATTCATCAAAATAAGCAAACAACACACGAAAAATAGAATCTGTCAAAAACAGAACAGTCTGTAGTAATCTGTAGGTTTCGAATACTTCTGTAACCCCAAAAATTCTGAAATAAACTGTTGGACGTATGGAATTTGCATATTAATCATATGCAAAAATAATCAACCTAATCGCACTCTCCAGTAAAAAAATGGCAGAAATCTTGTGAGCGCTAAAGTTTCTGATTTTTACAGCAAGATCACATAAACTTCCCCCAAGTCTTCCCAAAGGTTCTACTTGGCATAAACACTAATTAAAAGCATAGAACCACATCTAAACAGAAGCTAGACGAATTATTTATTACTAAACATTACCAAAAAGCAAGAAACAAAAATAAAATTGGGTTGCCTCCCAACAAGCGCTATCGTTTAACGCCCCTAGCTAGGCATAAAAACAAGAATAGATCTAGGTATTGTCATCTTTGGTAGGTATTTCTTCAATGGAACACTTATATCCCTTAGGAGTTTCCTCCTTTTTATTAATGATCAAACTCCTAGGCAAGAAATCAAGAAATTCATTTGTAGCAAAAGGTTCCTTAATGATAGCGAAAAGGTTGGTATGAACACTTATTGCTTTGAGATCCGCATTTTCCTTACTACAAGATTCACCTTTTTTATTTTTAGGGACATACATAAACTTGGAAACTCTAGTAGTATGAGGATTTGGAGTATTTTTCACGGAAGAAAAGGCAGACCCTAAGTTGGTAATATCCTCAAGTTTATCAATTCTTGTGGAATCTTGATCTATCTTTTCGTTAACTATGGGTTCTTTTTCTTTAAAAAAATTCAGAGTAGTTCCTACCTTAGATCCATATTAGGTAATCTGGTTGTGGATCTTTTTATCTAAATTCTCAATCAACCCTATAGTGGCAACTTTATCTTCAATAATTTCAAGCCTTTGCATCACTTGTTCCAAAGTTAAAATAGTCCCATTAACCAAGAGAGGTGGTGGCCCAAACAAATCTATCATAGCATTATAAGAATCAAAAGTATGGCTACCCAAGAAATTCCCTCCGGTAATGGTATCAAGAATATATCTATTCCAAGGGGTGATTCCTACGTAAAAATTGCGAAGAAGAATGGAAGTGGATTGCTTCCTAGTGGATCTATTTTGAGCATTGCAAATTCTATACCAAGCATCTTTTAAATTTTCTCCCTCCCTTTGTTTAAAATTAAGAACTTCATGATCGGGATTACTAACAATGATAGAAGGACTAGCCATGATAGCAAAACGAACGATATAACACACATACACACAAGAAGCAAGCAAAAGGAGATGGGCGGAGAAGAGGCAGACGGAAAAGAAGGCGAATAAAACGGCAAGGGTGAAGTGGGGGAGAGGAAAACGAGAGGCAAATGGCAAATAATGTAATGTGAGGGATAGGAGTTTGTGATGGGTACTTGGTATGTCTTGACTTGTGTGTAGATCTCCCCAGCAATGGCGCCAGAAATCCTTCTTGCTACCTCTTGAGCTTGCGTTGGTTTGCCCTTAGTATTTCCCTCAGTATTTGAGAACCAAGGTATCAATCCAGTAGGAGACTACACGCAAGTCCCTCGTACATACACAAACAAATAAGAACCTCGCAACCAACGTGATAAAGGGGTTGTCAATCCCTTCACAGTCACTTACGAGAGTGAGATCTGATAAAGATAATAAGATAAATATTTTTGGTATTATTATGATATAGATTGGAAAATAAAGATTGCAAAATAAACGGCGACAGAAATGGCTAGTTGACGGGAAACTAATTTGATGTAAAGTAGACCCAGGGGCCATAGATTTCACTAGTGGCTTCTCTCAAGATAGCAAGTATTACGGTGGGTGAACAAATTACTGCCGAGCAATTGATAGAAAAGCGCATAGTTATGATGATATCTAAGGCAATGATCATGAATATAGGCATCACGTCCGTGATAAGTAGACCGAAACGATTCTACATCTAGTACTATTACTCCACACAACGACCGCAATCCAGCATGCATCTAGAGTATTAAGTTCATAAAAACAGAGTAACGCATTAGGCAAGATGACAAGATGTAGAGGGATAAGCTCAAGCAATATGATATAGACCCCATCTTTTTATCCTCGATGGCAACAATACAATACGTGCCTTGCTGCCCCTGCTGTCACCGGGAAAGTACACCGCAAGATTGAACCCAAAGCTAAGCACTTCTCCCATTGCAAGAAAGATCAATCTAGTAGGATAAACTAAAACGATAATTTGAAGAGACTTACAAAGATATCAAATCATGCATATAAGAATTCAGAGAAGAATCAAATAATATTCATAGATAATCAAATCATAAACCCACAATTCATCGGATCTCGGCAAACACACCGCAAAAAGAGTTACATCGAATAGATCTCCAAGAAGATTGAGGAGAACTTTGTATTGAGATCCAAAGAGAGAGAAGAAGCCATCTAGCTAATAACCATGGACCCGAAGGTCTGTGGTAAACTACTCACACATCATGGGAGAGGCTATGGTATTGATGTAGAAGCCCTCCGTGATCGATTCCCCCTCCGGTAGAGCGCCGGAAAAGGCCCCAAGATGGGATCTCACGGGTACAGAAGGTTGCGGTGGTGGAAATAGGGTTTCGTGGTGCTCCTGGATGTTTTCGGGGTATATGGGTATATATAGGAGGAAGAAGTACATCGGTGGAGCTGCGGGGGCCCACGTGGGTGGGGGCGCGCCTACCCCATGTGCGCGCCTCCCTGCCTCGTGGCCTCCTTGCTTCTTTCTTGACGTCAACTCCAAGTCTCCTGGATCATGTTTGTTCCAAAAATAACTCTCCCGAAGGTTTCATTCCGTTTGGATTCCGTTTGATATTCCTTTTCTGCGAAACACTAAAATAGGCAAAAAAACAGCAATTTGCACTGGGCCTTTGGTTAGTAGGTTAGTCCCAAAAATAATATAAAAAGGTATATTAAAGCCCATTAAACATCCAAAACAGATAATATAATAGCATGGAACAATCAAAAATTATAGATACATTGGAGACGTATCAGTGTCGTCGTGGGTGTGCTTATTGTGTCGTGTGATGCGAGAGGTGAAGGTAAATGGCTACAGGAATAAATGGGGGCCGGGCGGCCCTAAATGGCTGCAGGAATAAATGGCGGTCAGGCGGCCTGGATTCTCGGCGCGTCTGCATGGCAGTTTTTGCAGCGGGTAACTGCATTGTCGCGCCGCCCGGCGTAACCGCATGCACACGAACGTGTGTGATCGTGCGCCGGCCCCAAACACTGGCAGCGCGTGTGGAGGGACGAGGCAGATCAGTTGAACACGCAGGAAATGGTCGCCTACAAGCCGGCCGACAGTTGCGTCGCTGCGTAGAGAGCGGTCGTGTGCTACTACCTCCATCTGGGTCTATAGTCCCCTTTATATTCTGTGCCATACTTTCCCCTCAAATTTAACCAACAAAATGTTAATGCATGTTATAAAATTGTATAATTGGAAACTATATTCAAATACGAGTCCAACTATATAATCTTTGGCGACATGCATTCGTATTTTATTAGTTAAATCATACTTATAAACCAGGACGGGGGTATAGTAGGTAAGTAAATTGCAAACGTTCTTTTATTAACCGTATGTGTATGTGGACTTTCGTCCTCCTCTCGCATGTCTTGTCACCCCGCTGCCACAGACGGCTTACAGCGCAGGATTGTGTAGCGCGCGGGGACGTTCTTTTTGCCAAATGGTGGCGCCAATGAATCATCGGTGAGCCCGTTCCAGCGCAACCTCGCAGGTTCGCACACAAGCTTCCCGCCCGACTAAGTGAAATCCCCCAAAATCCCAATGTTAACCGGCCTGCTATATAAACCCTCACGACCGGCGAGTCCTGATACGTCTCCAACGTATCTATAATTTTTGATTGCTCCATGCTATATTATCTACTGTTTTAGACATTATTGGGCTTTATTTTCCACTTTTATATTATTTTTGGGACTAACCTATTAACCGGAGGCCCAGCGCAGAATTGTTGTTTTTTGCCTGTTTTAGGGTTTCGAAGAAAAGGAATATCAAACGGAGTCCAAACGGAATGAAACCTTCGGAAATGTGATTTTCTCATCAGATAAGATCCAGGAGACTTGGACCCTTCGTCAAGGAAGCCACGAGGTGGTCACGAGGGTAGGGGCGCCCCCCTAGGGCGCGCCCCCTGCCTCATGGGCCCCTCGAAGCTCCACCGACGTACTTCTTCCTCCTATATATATCCACGTACCCTCAAACGATCGGGGACGGAGCCAAAAACCTAATTCCACCGCCGCAACTTTCTGTATCCATGAGATCCCATCTTGGGGCCTGTTCCGGAGCTCCGCTGGAGGGGGCATCGATCACGGAGGGCTTCTACATCATCATCCAAGCCCCTCCGATGAAGTGTGAGTAGTTTACTTCAGACCTACGGGTCCATCGCTAGTAGCTAGATGGCTTCTTCTCTCTTTTTGGATCTCAATACAATGTTCTCCCCCTCTCTCATGGAGATCTATTTGATGTAATCTTCTTTTTGCGGTGTGTTTGTTGAGACCGATGAATTGTGGGTTTATGATCCAGTCTATCTATGAATAATATTTGAATCTTCCCTGAATTCTTTTATGTATGATTGGTTATCTTTGCAAGTCTCTTCGAATTATCAGTTTGGTTTGGCCTACTAGATTGGTTGTTCTTGCCATGGGAGAAGTGCTTAGCTTTGGGTTCAATCTTGCGGTGTCCTTTCCAAGTGACAGAAGGGGAAGCAAGGCACGTATTGTATTGTTGACATCGAGGATAACAAGATGGGGTGTTTATCATATTGCATGAAATTATCCCTCTACATAATGTCATCTTGCGTAAGGCGTTACTATGTTTTTAACTTAATACTCTAGATGCATGCTGGATAGCGGTCGATGAGTGGAGTAATAGTAGTAGATGCAGAATCGTTTCGGTCTACTTGTCTCGGACGTGATTCCTATATACATGATCATACCTAGATATTCTCATAACTATGCTCAATTCTGTCAATTTCTCAATAGTAATTTGTTCACCCACCGTAGAATACTTATGCTCTTGAGAGAAGCCACTAGTGAAACCTATGGCCCCCGAGTCTCTTTCTCATCATATCAATCGCCATCACTTTATTATTGCTTTGCTTTTGCTTTGCTTTGACTTTACTTACTTTGCATCTCGATACCAAAAATACCAAAAATATTATTTATGATCTCTATCAGATCTCACTTTCATAAGTGATCGTGAAGGGATTGACAACCCCTAAGCGCGTTGGTTGCGTTGAGCTATTGTTTTTTAGTAGGTATGAGGGACTCGAGTGTAGCCTCCTACTGGATTGATACCTTGGTTCTCAAAAACTGAGGGAAATACTTACGCTACTTTGCTGCATCATCCCTTCTTCTTCGGGGAAATCCAACGCAGTGCTCAAGAGGTAGCAAGAAGGATTTCTGGCGCCGTTGCCGGGGAGTCTGCCCAAAAGTCAACATACCAAGTACCCATCACAATCCCTATCTCCCGCATTACATTATTTTCCATTTGCCTCTCGTTTTCCTCTCCCCCCTATTCACCCTTGCCGTTTTATTCGCCCTCTCTCTCTATCCTCCCTCTCTTTATCCGTTTGCCTTTTTGCTCGTTTGCTTTTTGTTTCCTCGTGTGTTAGTTTGCTTGTTTGCCGCGATAGCTCAAGATAATACTAAATTGTGTGACTTCACCAATACCAATAATAATGATTTCCTTAGCACTCCGATTGCTCCTCTTACCGATGTTGAATCTTGTCATGAGAGATCCGTTCTTCGGCCTTCCTAGTGAAGATGCCGCTACCCATCTTAATAGCTTCGTTGATTTGTGTTACATGCAAAAGAAAAAAGATGTCGATAATGATATTGTTAAATTGAAGTTATTTCCTTTTTCTCTTAGAGATCGTGCTAAAGCTTGGTTTTCGTCTTTGCCTAAAAATAGTATTGATTCATGGAACAATTGCGAAGATGCTTTTATCTCTAAGTATTTTCCTCCCGCTAAGATCATCTCTAATAGAAACGATATTATGAATTTTAAACAACTTGATCATGAACATGTTGCACAAGCTTGGGAGAGAATCAAATTAATGATACGTAATTGCCCTACTCATGGTTTGAATTTGTGGATGATTATACAAAAAATTTATGCCAGATTGAATTTTGCTTCTAGAAATCTTTTAGATTCGGCCGTGGGAGGCACTTTTCTGAAAATCACTTTAGGAGAAGCTACTAAACTCTTAGATAATATTATGGTTAATTATTCTCAATCGCATACTGAAAGATCTACTAAAAAGGTGCATGCGATAGAAGAAATTAATGTTTTGAGTGGAAAGATGGATGAACTTATGAAACTATTTGCTAATAAGAGTGTTTCTTCTGATCCTAATGATGTGCCCTTGTCTACTTTGATTGAGAATAATAATGAATCTATGGATGTGAATTTTGTTGGTAGGAACAATTTTGGTAACAACGCGTATAGAGGAAATTTCAACCCTAGGCCTTATCCTAGTAATCCCTCTAATAATTATGGTAATTCCTACAACAATTCTTATGGAAATTATAATAAGATTCCCTCTGATTTTGAATATAATATTAAAGAATTATTTCTTCTCAAAATAATTGTAATGCTATGATTGAAGAAAAATTGCTTACGATTGATGATAAGGCTAGGAACATTGATAGAGTTGCTCTTGATGTTGATTCTTTGAAACTTAGATCTATTCCACCTAAGCATGATATCAATGAGTCTCTCAAAGCCATGAGAATTTCCATTGACGAGTGCAAAGAAAGAACCGCTAGGATGCGTGCTAAGAAAGATGCCTTTATAAAAGCGTGTTCTTCTAGTTCCTATGAAAATAATGATGAAGATCTAAAAGTTACTGATGTGTCCCCTATTAAATCTTTGTTTTGCAATATTAATCTTGATAATGATGGGACTGAATATGATCCACCTTTACCTACAAGGCGTTCTAAGAATTCGGAATTTGTTGATCTGGATGCTAAATTTGATAAAAGTGGGATTGAAGAAATTAATACCCTAGATGTTGCTAAACCCACTATTATGGATTTCAAGGAATTTAACTATGAAAATTGCCCTTTGATTGATTGTACTTCCTTGTTGCAATCCGTGCTAAAATCTCCTCATGCTTATAGTCAAAATAAAGCGTTTACTAAACATATCGTTGATGCCTTGATGCAATCTTATGAAGAAAAACTTGAATTGGAAGTTTCTATCCCTAGAAAACTTTATGATGAGTGGGAACCTACTATTAAAATTAAAATTAAAAATTATTAGTTTTATGCTTTGTGTGATTTGGGTGCTAGTGTCTCTACTATTCCCAAAACTTTGTGCGATTTGCTAGATTTCCGTGATTTTGATGATTGCTCTCTATACTTGCATCTTGCAGATTCCACTATTAAGAAACCTATGGAAGAATTAATTATGTTCTTATTGTTGGAAATAGGAATTATGTGCCCGTAGATTTTATCGTTCTTGATATAGATTGCAATCCTTCTTGCCCTATTATTCTTGGTAGACCTTTCCTTAGAACGACTGGTGCAATTATTGATATGAAGGAAGGGAATATTAGATTTCAATTTCCATTAAAAAAGGGCATGGAACACTTCCCTGGAAAGAAAATAAAATTACCATATGAATCTATCATGAGAGCCACTTATGGATTTCCTACCAAAGATGGCAATACCTAGATATATTCTTGCTTGTTATGCCTAGCTAGGGGCGTTAAACGATAGCGCTTGTTGGGAGGCAACCCAATTTTATTTTTATTCCTTGATTTTTGCTTATGTTTAGTAATAAATAAATTATTTATACTCTGTTTTGGTTGTGTTTTTTGTGTTTAAATTAGTGTTTGTGCCAAGTAGAACCGTTGGGAAGACATGGGGAAAGTCTTGTTGAACTTGCTGTAAAAAACAGAAACTTTAGTGCTCACGAGAACTGCTGTCATTTTTATTTGGAAATCGATATTGAGTTAATTCTTTTTCAAGATTATTCATAGATAAATTGCTCACGTCCAGAAAGTTATTTTAGAATTTTTGGGGTTCTAGATCTTGCGCTAGCTACAGATTACTACAGACTGTTCTGTTTTTGACAGATTCTGTTTTTCGTGTGTTGTTTGCTTATTTTGATGTATCTATGGCTAGTAAAATAGTTTATAATCCATAGTTAAGTTGGAATACAGTAGTTATAACACCAATATAAATAAATAATGATTTCATTACAGTACCTTGAAGTGGTCTTTTGTTTTCTTTCGCTAACGAAGCTCACGAGATTTTCTACTTTAAGTTTTGTGTTGTGAAGTTTTCAAGTTTTGGGTAAAGATTTGATGGATTATGGAACAAGAAGTGGCAAGAACCTAAGATTGGGGATGCCCATGGCACCACCAAGATAATCTAAGGACACCTAAAAGCCAAAGCTTGGGGATGCCCCAGAAGGCATCCCCTCTTTTGTCTACTTCTATCGGTAACTTTACTTGGAGCTATATTTTTATTCACCACATGATATGTGTTTTTCTTGGAGCGTCTTTTATGATTTGAGTCTTTTCTTGTTAGTTTACCACAATCATACTTGCTGTACACACCTTTTGAGAGAGCCATACATGATTTGGAATTTGATAGAATACTCTATGTGCTTCACTTATATCTTTTGAGCTTTATAGTTTTGCTCTAGTGCTTCACTTATATCTTTTAGAGCACGATGGTGGATTTGTTTTATAGAAACTATTGTTCTCTCATGCTTCACTTAGATTATTTTTAGAGTCTTAATAGCATGGTAATTTGCTTAAAATCCTAATATGCTTGGTATGCAAGATTAATAATAAAACTTTCTTTTGAGTGTGTTGAATACTAAGAAAAGTTTGATGCTTGATGATTGTTTTGAGAAATGGAGGTAATAATATCAAAGTCATGCTAGTAGAGTAGTTGTGAAATTGAGAAATACTTGTGTTGAGGTTTTCATGTCCCATAGCATGCAGGTATGGTAAACGTTATGCAACAAATTTGAAACATGAGGTGTTATTTGGTTGTCTTACTTATGAGTGGCGGTCGGGGACGAGCGATGGTCTTTTCCTACCAATCTATCCCCCTAGGAGCATGCGCATAGTGCCGAGGTTTTTGATGACTTGTAGATTTTTGCAATAAGTATGTGAGTTCTTTATGACTAATGTTGAGTCCATGGATTATACGCACTCTCACCCTTCCATCCTTGCTAGCCTCTTCGGTACCGTGCATTGCCCTTTCTCACATTGAGAGTTGGCGCAAACTTCGCCGGTGCATCCAAACCCCGTGATATGATACGCTCTTTCACACGTAAACCTCCGTATATCTTCCTCAAAACAGCCACCATACCTACCTATTATGGCATTTCCATAGCCATTCCGAGATATATTGCCATGCAACTTCCCATCATTCCGTTCATCATGACACATTCATCATTGTCATATTGCTTAGCATGATCATGTAGTTGACATAGTATTTGTGGCAAAGCCACCGTTCATAATTCTTTCATACATGTCACTCTCGAATCATTGCATATCCCGGTACACCGCCGGAGGCATTCATATAGAGTCATCTTTGTTCTAGTATCGAGTTGTAGTCATGGAGTTGTAAATAAATAGAAGTGTGATGATCATCATTATTAGAGCATTGTCCCAAGTGAGGAAAAAAAAAAGAGAAAGGCCAAAAAAAAAGAGAAGGCCCCAAAAAAAGAGAAAGGCCAAAAAAAGAAAAAAAAGAGAAGGCCCAAAAAAATGAGACAAAAAGAGAGAAGGGACAATGTTACTGTCCTTTTACCACACTTGTGCTTCAAAGTAGCACCATGATCTTCATAGTAGAGAGTCTCTCATGTTATCACTTTCATATACTAGTGGGAATTTTTCATTATAGAACTTGCCTTGTATATTCCAACAATCGGCCTCCTCAAGTGCCCTAGGTCTTCGTGAGCAAGCAAGTTGGATGCACACCCACTTGATTCTTTTGTTGAGATTTCATACATTTATAGCTCTAGTGCATCCGTTGCATGGCAATCCTTACTACTTGCATTAACATCAATCGGTGGGCATCTCCATAGCCCATTGATTAGCCTCGTTGATGTGAGACTTTCTCCTTTTTTTCTTCTCCACATAACCCCCCTCATTATATTCTATTCCACCCATAGTGCTATGTCCATGGCTCGCGCTCATATATTGCGTGAAAGTTTATAGGTTTGAGATTACTTAAGTATGAAACAATTGCTTGGCTTGTCATCGGGGTTGTGCATGATGATAGCATTCTTGTGTGACGAAAATGAAACATGACTAAACCATATGATTTTGTAGGGATGAACTTTCTTTGGCCATGTTATTTTGACAAGACATAATTGCTTAGTTAGTATGCTTGAAGTATTATCATTTTTATGTCAATATGAACTTTTGTCTTGAATCTTTTGGATCTGAATATTCATACCACAATTAAGAAGAATTACATTAAAATTATGCCAAGTAGCACTCCGCATCAAAAATTCTGTTTTTAACATTTACCTACTCGAGGACGAGCAGGAATTAAGCTTGGGGATGCTTGATACGTCTCCAATGTATCTATAATTTTTGATTGCTCCATGTTATATTATCTACTGTTTTAGACATTATTGGGCTTTATTTTCCACTTTTATATTATTTTTGGGACTAACCTATTAACCGGAAGCCCAGCGCAGAATTGTTGTTTTTTGCCTGTTTTAGGGTTTCGAAGAAAAGGAATATCAAACGGAGTCCAAACGGAATGAAACCTTCGGAAATGTGATTTTCTCATCAGATAAGATCCAGGAGACTTGGACCCTTCGTCAAGGAAGCCACGAGGTGGTCACGAGGGTAGGGGCGCCCCCCTAGGGCGCGCCCCCTGCCTCATGGGCCCCTCAAAGCTCCACCGACGTACTTCTTCCTCCTATATATATCCACGTACCCCCAAACGATCGGGGACGGAGCCAAAAACCTAATTCCACCGCCGCAACTTTCTGTATCCATGAGATCCCATCTTGGGGCCTGTTCCGGAGCTCCGCTAGAGGGGGCATCGATCACGGAGGGCTTCTACATCATCATCCAAGCCCCTCCGATGAAGTGTGAGTAGTTTACTTCAGACCTACGGGTCCATCGCTAGTAGCTAGATGGGCTTCTTCTCTCTTTTTGGATCTCAATACAATGTTCTCCCCCTCTCTCGTGGAGATCTATTCGATGTAATCTTCTTTTTGCGGGTGTGTTTGTTGAGACCGATGAATTGTGGGTTTATGATCCAGTCTATCTATGAATAATATTTGAATCTTCCCTGAATTCTTTTATGTATGATTGGTTATCTTTGCAAGTCTCTTCGAATTATCAGTTTGGTTTGGCCTACTAGATTGGTTGTTCTTGCCATGGGAGAAGTGCTTAGCTTTGGGTTCAATCTTGCGGTGTCCTTTCCAAGTGACAGAAGGGGAAGCAAGGCACGTATTGTATTGTTGACATCGAGGATAACAAGATGGGGTGTTTATCATATTGCATGAAATTATCCCTCTACATAATGTCATCTTGCGTAAGGCGTTACTATGTTTTTAACTTAATACTCTAGATGCATGCTGGATAGCGGTCGATGAGTGGAGTAATAGTAGTAGATGCAGAATCGTTTCGGTCTACTTGTCTCGGACGTGATGCCTATATACATGATCATACCTAGATATTCTCATAACTATGCTCAATTCTGTCAATTTCTCAATAGTAATTTGTTCACCCACCGTAGAATACTTATGCTCTTGAGAGAAGCCACTAGTGAAACCTATGGCCCCCGGGTCTCTTTCTCATCATATCAATCTCCATCACTTTATTATTGCTTTGCTTTTTGACTTTACTTACTTTGAATCTCTATACCAAAAATACCAAAAATATTATTTATCATCTCTGTCAGGTCTCACTTTCGTAAGTGACCGTGAAGGGATTGACAACCCCTAAGAGCGTTGGTTGAGTTGAGCTATTGTTTTTGTGTAGGTATGAGGGACTCGAGCGTAGCCTCCTACTGGATTGATACCTTGGTTCTCAAAAATTGAGGGAAATACTTACGCTACTTTGCTGCATCATCCCTTCCTCTTCGGGGAAATCCAACGCAGTGCTCGAGAGGTAGCAAGTCCTTTGTCTTATTTTCCCCTCCCTCCCTGTAGCTTATCTCGTCTGCTTTTCCCACAATCTCCTATGGCACCGCTCCGTCGTTGGCGCTCAGCCACTCCATCATCATCAGAGGACAGCTCCATCTGGGAGGCTACACCACGACGGCGGCTTAGTCCCCGGCGAAGTGTAGTGTGCGTGTCGTCCCTGATTGGGTGTGCGCGAAACACCCACCACACGCTCCGCCTCCGCTGCCCTTCGGCAGCTGTTGCCGGCCACCGTTGCCGCCACACCACCATTGAAAGCCAGGGCCATCGCCCGCTCCGCTGCCACGGCCCGTAGGCGGGAGGTAGCGGTCGTAGCCGCCACCACTACAAAAAAATACACTTCCGTGATGATACGTGTTTGTCACAGTAGGTCACATTTTCTGTCATGCATGTATATCCATGACGATTTTATGACAAGATCAAGATAGTCATACATGTGCTATCGTAGAACTGTTCCATGACATTACCAAAATTATCATCACGGACGTGTCCACTTCCATGACGATAAATCGCGCGTCATAGAAGTGCTTTCATCAAGGGTGACCAACACGTGGCATCCACCGTAACGGAACGCCGTTAAGCTATTGGGTCCGGTTTTGGATCCGATAACCTGTTAACAGCCCCGACCAATGGGGATTTTCCATGTGTAAAATCATCATTGGCCGGAGGAAACACCTGTCAGCTCACCGTTGGGACGGATGTCATCCACTCATTGGACCCAAAGCGCCTATGATACGTCGACACGTGGCACGGCCCAACAGAGGCCCATTCCTGTGAAAATGTCGGCCCATTTGACTTGGTCAAAAGGTGGCGGGCCGGCCCACGGCAAGCCTGTTAACGGCATGTTCGCATATAGCCCATTCACAACCCGCTAACCCAAGGCCCATTTAGGGCCTATCCGAATTAGGCCCAGTTGCGTCATCTGGGCCGTCCAATATAATTCCAGCCCGTTTTAACTTCTGGCCCATGTATGGCCCATGACGTCTTTTGGCCATATGAGGCCCTTATTACTTCCGGCCCATTAATGACCCATGGTAAAACTGGCCCGTAATGAATAGTGTATCACTTTATACCCATTAACAACACGTGGTGAAACTGGCCCGTAATGAATAGTGTATCACTTTATACCCATTAACGACCCATTATTCCGTTGGGCCATTTCCAGCCCATGTTATCTTTTGGCCTTCTCACTGCCCATTTATTCTTGGGCTCATTTCCAGCATTCGTTTACTATGGCCTGTTACTGTCATTTTCTGCTTGTGGGCCAAATTCAACCCATGGTTACAGTCGGCCCGTTTGTGGCTCGTTAATACATTGGGCCGTTTTCATAGCGTCATCAAATACGGCAGATTAACGACGGCCCGTTATGGTCAGCCCATGAACCGATGATTTCAACTCTAGCCCATTTATGGCCATAATGTGGTCTGTTATTGGCCCATGTTTGGCCAACCGATCATACGGCCCGTAGAAGGCCCATTGATGATACGGCCCGTAGAAGGCCCATTGTGTCTACGGCCCGTATAAGGCCCATTGTTTCTACGCCATGTAGAAGGCCCATTGTTTCTACAACCCTTAGAAGTCTCATTGTTTCTACGGCCCGTAGGAGGCCCATGTTAACTACAGCCGGTGGGCATCAAAGTCCACCACCAGTGCAAATATAGGGAACACCCTACACTATACAAAAATGGCTTGCTGTTTTCTTCAGCAGGTGGCTACACATTAAGAACAAATTTTGTATTGCACCAAAACAAATTACAACTATAAAACAAAAGGAAGGTTAGCGTAAAAGTTAACAGTCTAGCAGATAAATGCACCACCATAAGTTGAGAAGCTCAGTTCATTTGACCTGACTGTTACGTTTTCATGATGTATTGTCCGATGGAGCACCATAACCTTCGCCTTCAGTTCTCCTAGGCTCCTGAACAACATAGCAAATGTCTGATAGTCTGGTTTCAAAACCATGCATATCTTGACAACATCGAACAATGTCTCTCCTTGTTTCACAAAGGGTATCTATTAGGGAATGGACTTGTGCCTGGAGCGCAGATACAACATTGTTTTGAGCTTGCATATCTTGATCATGAGGCAATTTGGACGAGATTGCCTTAACAACCAACCCAGTATTATGCAGGAACGTGCTTTTGGCACTGTTAGTGGACAGGTACTGACCCACTGCAGCAAGAGCTGACATTGCGGTTATAGTTGCCTCGCCACCTTCAGAAGGTGGTGCTTCCACCATTTTTTCCATAGCTCGCTGAAAAGTTGAGGTTTTACATTAGTAGTACCAGAATAGAAGATATTAAGGAGGCAGCAAAACCAAACAAAATAGCTTTGGTCAATATACAGAACTTATTCTGGTGAACCCATGTAAAATATTAGTTGTATTTTATTGCAAAGTACATAATAAAACCAGGTTCCAAACATATGACCATGTACCATCGGTAATGTATTGTCTATTTCTTCACATTGTATCGAGGCCTAAGGATAAAGAGACGAAGTTTATAATACGGTAAGCATAGTATGACATCATTCATATCACAAAACAACTGAGAATAGACAAACATGCAATTGTAACGTTGTGTGGGAAAGTCCAGCACGGAACTAGAATACAGGTCAAGATCAAAGGAACATCACTCCTCTCTTTTAAACCTTGTAAGGTGCACTGATACGCTAAGACAATTGTGCATAAAATTGAAAAGAGTAATAGACATTGGCTACAAACCATGCAGTTCAAGGCACAAGTCAGAGTAAGTAGTAGTTAAAATGCATGAGGATTAAGAACTTACAACATCGGCTTTGACTGATGTAGTCATGCCCTTCTTCTTGCTGGTGTGACAGTCCTTGAAGATTTCCACAGCATTTGGTTTAGGTACTTTTTGGTCCTTGCGGGCTTTCCTCTGCATTTGGAACAAGTCAATATAGATCTGATAATATGGTACAGCGAAAAGAGTGAAACAACAACTAATTACAAGAGCCTTGTAGTGTGCAATATAGCTACAAGATCATGTCATCTGTTGGAATTTAACTTTCATACGGTTGGCCTTGTTCTTTGAACAGTTCACCTACAAGAAGATAGATTCACACTTCAACTGGATCTGGCAGAGTTCATGCCAACCAAAGCATAAAATTTTCTTCTGGCAACTTCTTCATGATCGAGTCAATACCAGAAACTTACTTAGAAGGAAGAATTTTGTGTTGGAGGATTACAACTGTGCTGTTGGAGGCTGTCAGCAAGAAGAAACACTGCACCATCTCTTTTGGGGCTGTCCATTAGTTCAACAATGCTAGGACTTCATTTGTCCAACAAGAGCTCCAAACCTGTCTGTGTTAGAAGCATTCCAAGACCTCAAAGAAAAGCTAAGGTATCCATTTTACATGGAGATAATCATTCTTGGAGCATGGGCCATTTGGATCACCAGAAACAATAAGATTTCTGAAAATATTGCACCTTCATTCCAAGGGTGGAAGTTCATATTTCTGGAGGAACTGAAGCTTCTCAAATATAGAATGAGGAAGAAGCATGAGAGACAATTTTCAGTTTGGCTTGATAGCATGTTGTGATACTTTGTTCTTAGGCTAGTTGGTTGTTTAGTTTTTTCTTTTTTTTTCTTCCTTTGTTTCCTAGGTTTTAGGTTTTTTAGTCTTTTTGTTTCTTGGGCTTACCTCAAGCCTTTCAGACATCTTTGTTTCTCTATGTTATTTATTAATAAAAATTGCAGTGGGGTTTTACCCTACTGTTTATAGTCAAAAAAACAAGAAGATAGATTTGTGTGGCACATGCGTAAATAGGACTTCAACATGTGATCTGATCACATATATATATATATAATGTACCTGATACTTTGGATCAGACTAGTGTTTAATTAGGCCCCTCCAGTATTCATCCGATATATTTTCCACTGTAGATGTTTGGGAAAGTTCACTGTTAGCCTTGCCTTCAAAGTGAGTTTTCCTCGAGTTATACCGATACTGTCGCAGAGCAAACTTGAAAACATGGGTGCAAGCTTGTCTGGTTGCATCATCTTGGCTATCCAACTTGAACCTCATCTGTTGAAAATTATGGGAGTCTCATTATCAGCAACCTAGAAAGTATGGGACATAGCAAGACCATATTACTAGTTTCCATACATAACCATACTTATAGATAAATGGTCGAGGAAGGTGTTGAACTAGCTTTCGTCTTTGTCATTCCTATACTGAATCCATGTTGGGAGGATACGTACATGACACCTAATGGCAACCGCTGCCTCTGATACTAACTTGGCTGACTCTGTAGCATCACATGGCCTTTTTAAACCTGCCTCAAAACGGATCTCCATTCTTCCTCCTCTAGATTTAGTGAGCCTATCGAGCATTATCCCTGATGTTTGTTTCCTCTTGCGCCTAGGTGCTAGTCCAACAACGAACATAGGAAGTGTTAGTGTACATCAAACTATGGGACTACATATAAAGAAGCATGCAACTGGAACTTGACTCCAGCAACTACCTTCTTGCTGTTGAAGCTCACAAGGTTCATCTGATCTTGCCAACTCGTCTTGTGTCAAGAGTGCTTGGGAAGTAGTGTCAGGTGGAAAGGGAGCTTGGGAACGTGCTGCTAGCTCAGTTAACGCACGAGTAACTCGTGCAGCTGGTAGTACTGTGGAAGGTGTTGCAAGAACTAGGGTTGTCTCTGCTTGTTTGGTGGCAGCTATTTGTTTGTGTTTGGCTTTTTCTGCAGCTCGTGTAGTATGCGATACCCTGTTTGTAGAATTTTCCACTGGACTCGCACCTTCTATTGCACCATCAGTACCAGCAGAATCTGCAGGATTCTTCCAGTTCCCGTTCCCTGCCATTCTGTGTTTCTTCCTCTTTCTGTGTGCCATGTTAAGTCAAGCCGACAAGAAAACTGAATAACAATTTAGTTCTTTAGAACAAATTGATGCGTGATACAGACGAACTGAACTTCGATGTTAGACAACCACATGATAGGAGGATGTAATATGTACGAAAAACAGGATGGGAGAGATAACCAGAATATGATGTGTAAACTAAGCAGAAGACATTTCACTAAATTAGAAGCAATGCAATGGAAGGTAGACACCATATCAATGATGCTACAAATATCGCTCTGCCAAGTTAACAGTGTCTCATCATAAATGGTGTTTAAACAAATGTGAAGCATACAAGAAATAAATCATATGCAAGATGCAAACAACATCACACTACCAAGTTAGAGGTCTCTCATCATTAGTGACATTGCATATTCACAGCTTATGATGTGTAAACTAAGGAGAAGGCATTTCAACAAATTAGAAGCAATGAAAGCTAGACACCATATGAAAGATGCAACGAATATCACTCTACCAACATAAAACTGTCTCGTCATAAGTGCCATTTCAACAAATTAGTAGTAAAAGCTAGAAAAGAATGCGAGATGTAACCTATATCACACTCCGAAGTCAAATGTGTCTTATGATAAGTGATTGTTGCAGGTTACACAACATTAGTAATTTGATGTAAGAACATGGTGTGATAGACAGATATTGTATGTTCTAGAAACATGAACACGTGTCTTATTCAAGTATAATGTGTAAAGTAAGTAGATGGAATTCAACAAAATTAGAAGCAATACAAGCTAGACATCACACATAACATGCAACCACATATAACAGTGCCAAGTTAGAGGGAGCACCGGTGATGGTGCACTAGGTGAGACGTTCTCATCATAAACACAGCTATGTTGAGTGTCTATGCATGTGTTGTCCTAGAAATCATCTTGGGGGGGTGGAGGAGTAGACACTGTAGAGGCCCTCCGTTTGGAAGGAGCACCTTTATCCGTTGCCTTGCTAACTTCCTTCCGCTTTATTGATTTTGAATTGTCAAGTAAAACCGACAAGAAAAAGCAATAAAATTCTCTCTTCAGAACTCATTCATGCAAGATACTGACAATGACTACTTTGATGTAAGGCAAACACATGATACCAGGATGGAATATGTACAAAAAACAGGACGTCATGGCATGTTCACAACTGTTTGTGTAAACTAAGCAGAAACAATTCCAACAAATAAGAAGCAATGCAAGCTAGACACCACATGAAAGATGCAACCAATATGACTCTCCCAAGTTAAAAGCGTCCCGTCATAAGTGGAATTTCAACAAATTAGAAGCAGCGCATGCTATAAATCATATGAAAGATGCAACTTATATCACACTGCATATACTAAAGGTTTCTCATCATATTGATTGATGCGGGATACAAAAAAAATAGTTTTATGTAAGGACATGCTTAATAGACAGATGTACTATGTACTAAATACAGGAAGGCATGTCACATTAATAGGTATAATGTATAAGCTAAGCAGAATAGCACATGCAGTTTAACCAGATTGGAAGAATTATAATCTAGACACCATATGCAACATGCAACCACATATCACGCTGCCAAGTTAGAGCAAGCACCTGCGATGCTAGTGTAGGGGAAATGCGGTAATCAACTACACAGCTACGTTCATTATCTTCATCTAGCCTTGCTGTTTCTTGAGAATCATGTCAGGAGGTTGACGCTGCATTCTTTAAATGAGCAGTCCACTTGCCTGACTGCCTCATCATAAGTGATTGATGAGGGACACACAAGAACACTAGTTTGATGTATGAACATGGAAAATACACAGATGTACAAGTATGTACCAAAAACATAAAGGCATGCCATATTCAAAGGTTTAATGTGTAAGCAAAGCAGATGCAATTTAACCAAATTGGAAGCAATACAAGCTAGACATCCGGCCCGAGTGGTGAGCATGATCATCTAGGACCTGAGAGCCTGGTGTCGGTGTCAAAACCGGTGGATCTCGGGTAGGGGGTCCCGAACTATGCGTCTAAGGCTGATGGTAACAGGAGGCGGGGGACACAATGTTTACCCAGGTTCGGGCCCTCTCGAAGGAGGTAATACCCTACTTCCTGCTTGATTGATCTTGATGATATCAGTATTACAAGAGTTGATCTACCACGAGATCGTAGAGGCTAAACCCTAGAAGCTAGCCTATGATTATGATTGTTGTTGTCCTACAGACTAAACCCTCCGGTTTATATAGACACCGGAGGGGCTAGGGTTACACAGAGTCGGTTACTGAGAAGGAGATCTACATATCCGAATCGCCAGGCTTGCCTTCCACGCAAAGGAGAGTCCCACCCGAACACGGGACGAAGTCTTCAATCTTGTATCTTCATAGTCCAACAGTCTGGCCAAAGTATATAGTCCACCTGTCCGAGGACCCCCTAATCCAGGACTCCCTCACCTGGTGGGAGGCAGGCTGCTTCGCCACCATCGCGGCTTTTTAGTTGGCTTCCAGGTGATGCATGTCTTTGCTGGGCTTGTCACTGGCTCGGCCAGTGCCCTGACCAGCTATTTGTCTTCTGGTGCTCACGGGATGGTGGTTTGTGTAAAAAATATCTTTCCTTATCTTAATAAAGATCGACTTCGGCCTTTTTCGAATACAAGCTAGACACCATAGGAACATGCAACCACATATGACACCCGGAAGTTAAAGCAAGCACCTGGGATGGTGGTTCATAGTGAGCGAGGTCATCAACTCCAGAGCTACGTTTACCGTCTCCATCTGCTAACACTGCACCCTTTATAGCGCTGTAACATGCCATGCTTACCCACGTAGAAAGATGGAGCAATTTCTCTCTTTTCTTTTCTGCTTCTCTCGAGGCAGACTCTGAAATACCCTTGCATAAAAACACAATAGTGAGAGTATGGGTGAAGTGTGTGCAAAACTAGTGCACTGCAAAAGTTGCAGATAATAAGTGCCTGAAAATAAATAACAGGAGACATATGACAACTCTACAACATTGCATGGCAAACAAAATTAGATTCTACTCCGTATGATTTTGTAATATATGAGCACAGGAAATGCAGGTACTCCTCCATCACACCACCACATGTGGTCATATCAAGATAACAGTCAACTGAAAATAAATAGGTTAGTCCATCTTTTTAATGAACCGTCCGATATATAAGGAATGGGCAGATGGCCTTCGTCTACCTCCCACCAGTCACCGTTGACGATCTTTCTCGAACTGCCAGCGACCACCGGCCCAAACCCCTGCCTCCCCCGCCCCGCCCTCCCCTTGACCTCACACCATCGTCATGCTTGGCAACGCCCCCATGCCATCCCTTTAATCCCGGCCGACCTCCAGATCATGCGCCGGTAGCTCTAGGCCCAACACGCCCCTAAGATAAACACCGAGGCGCTGCTTCCCCGGCATAATAGGCGGACTAGCGCCTTTTACACCAGGAAATGCTTCTGTTAATTGGGAATCAACTGACCAGGAATTGAAATTCAGGGGGGCGACGGACATCTAGCTAAGGTGAAATAGTACATGAGGAGAAACCTTGTGCATTGCGAGTTACTAGGAACATCTAGTATCAAGAAGAAGCGGTCAACTAGTGTCTTCTGTGGGATGAATACCATGCAAGCAGACACGTAAGATTTGCACGAATAAGGGAAGAGGAGTACCCTTATCGGTTGCCAGTGTGGTGTCCTCCATATGTCGCGGCGATCTTATTTTAGCTCCCGGGGGAACCGATGTTTTGGAGAACCATGGATCCTTGGACAAACCCATGGCCAAATTTTTGACTATGTTGACGTGGCCGTATATCGGCGGAGGGGAAGCAGATTCGTGGCGGCGAAGGACGGCGTAGCAGGAACAACTCCGGTGCGGTGGAGGGTGGCAAAGTTGGAGCAGCAGCGGTGAGGCACAGGACAGCATGGTTGAACTGGCTCGGATACGGAGGGCTCGGCCTCGGCTTCAACTACTAGCCATGGAGGGCGTTGCGGTTGAGGTTGCGGTGGACGACGATGTCAGGGTATCGGCTCCGACGTGATGGAGGAGGGCAGCGGTTGATGGGTGGGTTGGGGTGGCGGACCGAGGACGCAGGGGTTTCGCGGCTGGTGGAGAGGTAGTTTTTGCGCCCACGGAGTACGAATGGGGAATCGGGGGGGGGGGGGGGGGGAGGGGGAGAACCATGTTTTGGTCTGATACGCGCTTGTTTTTGGCTTTTTTGAACAGAAGATGGTCCGCGCTTGTTTGAAATTTGAGGAAAGTACAAACTTTGTCCCCCTCTTAAATTTCGGACCTACTGCGGGTCGGGGGTAGGATGGTAATCCCAGGTGTCCCAAATAGTGGGCGGGAGCGATTTCGGCCGCACGCATGTGTGCTTAGGCGGCCATTGTGTATGAATGCTTTTCAGAGGAGGTTGTGTGGCGTCTAGATGAAGCTACAAACCTACCCCGGTTTAGACCTTTGGACGTCGGACCGATAGGTTTCACGGGTCGGAGTTATTAGAAAAGTAATTTCCTTGTACTACCAAACAATGGTCTCACGCGGTTTCGGGCGAGTAGAGTCCCTTATGGCGCTTCATTCCAAATTTTGAAACACAAGCATTCACGTTTAGAGTACTCTTGAACTTTTAGGATTGACCTAAATAGACAACGTTAAATTTGGCCTTGTATGTTTGAAAACCTCATTAAATTATCTGCTTCTTTTTGAACTTTTGACACTTGAAAATCCTATAACTACAATTATTTTGGACTGGAGGAGCTAAATTTGAATCTATTTTGTACACGACTACATAAGCTATTATGTACAAAATCAGAGCGAAGATTGGTGCCCCCATAATTTAGGTATGATTTACAAATGCCATGATATCAAATTCAAATAATTGAATGGACTTCATGTTGAATTCAATTTTTTTAAACCACCTTAAGTTGAATTCAAATGTATGCTAGTTCATAGGTAGCTATTTATAATGTTCATTGTGTAACTTTTGTATGTATAATGTGCTTTACACACACAACATGAACTATACTCGCGTTTATTTTCGATTGCTAAAGCGATGCATTGTCTGGAGTTCAAAATACTAACTACGTGGATCAATTGTGTCGAATAATAACATAGACATGCTCAAATTCGACAGAATCTAGATGTCTGATGGATCAATGACCGTTCCTTACGTGAACTGCAAATATCATGATCCCATCCTAATATTTGGATACAATTTATATCTTTAATCAATGTGTACAGCAGTCTTTTACATGTAGTTTCACTCTCCATCGGTGGTCTCTCACACATGCTCACACACTCTCTCCCGAGGTGTCTTTCTCGCACACATGCTCTCGATATAACCCTCCCTCCCTCTCGTAACCATTTACGACTATTTTCACTAACCTTTATCACAAGCACTCTTCCTCTCGCAAGCATACACACACACAATCGCCATTGACCCTTTCTATATACATAGACCTACCTATGTGTCTTTTGTACGCATATTATCTTTATGCCTATCTCTCACGCATTGTCTCACACCTCTCTTCCTAATCGACGAGTATGATTCTAGAAGAGCATTCTATAGGATTCCCCTTAAAGTTAGGATGGATGAATAGTAATATCAGAGATAAATGGGTTACCTTAGTCCGAGAACCTAGGGTTACAAATCCTAGCCGGCTTTGTCTGTGGACACAGAGTCCTTGACAATTATGCTATCTTTGTCTTGTACGACTAGTCATCCATGGGTCTCCCTAAATGCGTCACGGGCCGACCAATGTGGCGCAGGGAGGAACCGAACGAAGGGCCTCACCTCGACCCACCGGGCCTCACGTGGTGACACCCCCCTGCCCCGACGTCTCGTTATCTTCTCACACCCACACATACCAACACAGACACCACACACACAAAAATATTCTCCTGGTGCCTCTATCCACTCCCCCCTTTCATATACACACTCAAGGGAATCTCTCGCCGTGATGTCATATTTGTCTCTCTCTCTAGACCACTCTCATTTCTCATGCTATCGCTCCCACGCCCCCCCCCCCCCCCCCCCCCCCCCCGCCGGCCCCACTATCAATGCCTCTCTCGAATACGTAATACACACACATACCTCTCTAGGCCCTGCCAAATGCATCAACTACACATTCACACATGTTACATCACGTACCCCATTGATCTACAAAGCTCTCTCTTCACGTTTATTTCGCATACAACATTACATTTGAATAAAGTGTGGCCAAAAAATTATTTTAGAATTTCTACATATATACAACATTACAAAGTTATATGGAGGAGTATGAACGCTAATTTGCATTGCATGGTGCCCACAATGATATTTATTCCGCAATGTGAATTTGTATATTTTTATACTATATATAAAGTTAGTCATAATAAAGAGAAACGAAGAGCATCTCTCTCTCCATCGCGTACCCCCCCTCTACGCCCCTTTCACGTACGCACACAAACTATCTCCAGGTCCTCTAAAAGTAAGCCCCCAGCACATTCACTCATGTTTCATCTTTCTCTCGCGATATATACAGTGACGATCATTGTATTTGAAGCGAAAGCACGATACATACATTGGACTTCAGAATCAACTCATTACGGCCACCATTTACTTTTTGTGGTTATTATACAGTCACGGGCTCACCGTACAACTCTGTATTTACTCTAGATACGACTAGTTGACTAGTTAAATGCTCCACGTGGCACCTCTAGTGTTGCACCACATCATCTCACTACCATCGGGCCCACCTGTCAGCTTGTATCTACTCTACATCTACACTCTTATAAAATACACTCTTATAAAAACAGAGTTGGTGATGATGGTGTGCCTGCCATCCTGCAATATAGGTCGTCCGATTTATATCTGACGTTAGGAAAGAAACTATGTCAATTTTGCAAAAAGGTACCCACACACCTCTCCACATTTGCAAATAAGGCCTTCCCTCGTTCATCCTTTTCTCTCACAGGATAAACTAGTCATACAAATGCATCTTGATGTTACGTGCAACACATGGGCATCTTGCTAGTAAGAATGAAAACAAACGACAAAAAAATATTGGACGGTGGTTCGAAGTCATGACCGCGGGCACAGCGAACTAGGTGGCCTTGTATTGGTATGCTGAGCCATCTATTTTAACACACAGGAGCTAGTTTGGTGATTATACACACACGCACGCATGCACACGAACTGCATGCTCGCAACACTCACATGAACACATGCACCCACACACGCACGCAACACTCACACGTACACACGCAACCACGCACGCACGCAACACTCACACGCACACACGCACACATGCATGCACACACTAGTACACCACACGACCAACACACACTCTCACGCTCAAGTGCTCAACCTACACGTGCATGCGCACACATCAGGCCCTGACAGACACATACACAACTAGGTGATTCCCGTGCACGGGTTGGAGTCTTGTCGCGCTTCCATAAATTTGTGTTTATCTGACATTTTGACTAGTCAACATGGTCAATTTAACTAGCAACGTGGTCAATTTAACTAGTCAACATGGTTCCACGCAAACTATTTGGCCGATCAACAGAGTGCAATCCGATGCTGAACCGTGAGCAAGTGACCGTATAATAACCGCAAAACGTATATAGTGACCGTAATCAGCTTATTCTGAAGTTCGGTGAACGTATTACGCTTTTCTCTCTGTAGGCCCTCCAAAACTACATCTCTACACGTTCTCGCATGTTATATCTAACAACTATTCAATACAGCACTACTACTACAATCTAACACAATAAATCATATGTGTTTTTAGTTTTACTAGATATCATATTGTTAATTAATTATTTAGTTTGCATACATTAAAATTGCCTTTGAAATATATGGCCAGTATCATATACCGCGTGGGAAAAATCCCGCCCTTTCTGTTTAATCGGGTTTGTATCGATGGACCGTGCGAAACAGCAAAACTACAGTACTATACAGTACAAGTGACAGTTCACTGGGCCGTCGTGTCGTGTACTCCTCCATCGTAAGAGTGGAGCAATCGCTTTCATAAATCTTCTAGTCCCTTTCACATGTGGGACATCAAGATACCGGGTCCACGTGCCATACCGGAATACAGTGCAGAGCAGCCGTGGTGAATCACCCAGTCATGGCGCTGGCGTAGTAATAAGCAATGAGGCGTCAAATCACAAAGCTGCACCTTTCCCGCAATTAAGTTGGAGGGAGGATGTAATAATGCTAAAAAAATAAGTTGGGGGGACGAAGCAACCATCATTTCACTCGTTGCTGAATCCGCTTCTCCCTCATCTTCTTCAAGTTAACCAGGTGTTGCTTCTGCCGTTGTTCTGCCTCATGTGGGACGTGGATCGGCTTGGTAAAGCACCGACACGTGGGACCGCATGTTAGCAAACCACCAGGACAATGTCCTCTAAAAATAAGAAACCTCCCCCGCCATCTAAGGGCATCCACAATGTGTAGCCAAATGTGAAAATAGCTTTTGGCATCGTGGGAACCATTGTGGACGGTGTTGCCAAAGCCAAAAGGATGGAACCGAAGCTCCCTGATTGATTGATTGAACGAATAGAAAAATGCAACGTCTCTCCTCTTTCTCCCGTGCTTGGAGGCATGTACAGTATAGAGCACAGAGTCTACTCCCCTGCCCTTCTGTTACAAATCACAAAGCAGTGAGGCATCAAATCACAAAGCACGGACGAAGCAAACATCATTTCACTCTTCGCTGACTCCGCTTCTCCATCGTCTTCTTCGAGAAACCATCTCACCGTACTAAGCTGGACGGACGACGCTATTGTGTACTAGTAGTACTAGTACATTTACGCGTCCTTTGGTTCAACGGACTTCCTGGATGCAAATAAGGCGGTTGTCTCGGCTTGCAGGCGGCACTTGCGAATGACTTACCGTGGTCTCCCTCAATGGTGTTCTCCATCAAACATACTTCGCCAAACCACAACGTTCGAGATATCGTCGACGTCACCGCAATGGAGAAGGAAGTCAAATATAATAGTTACTACCTCCATTTTTTTGTACACAAGGCCAGTATATCAAAAATACAACTTTCAAAAGGCCACTAACACTAATTGAGGCAAACTTGATGGTTTTTTTACCCTTGCTTTATAGTTGTTCATGCATCCCGGGAGTGATGACAGACCAAACGCATGCATGCAACATGCATATAAGAGGCAGGTGAAGCGCGCTTGTGGAGAATCCGAGAAGACTCAAGCAGGAATCAAGGAAAAGGAGCCAATGACTCCATGCGTATTAAGAGCCATACATTTCTCTAGGTCCTTGCATGCAGGGGTAAAAAAAGTCCAAAATAATGCACGGGGTGGTCTTCTTGGTATGCGTGCGCCGAGTTATACGCAAACTAAAAAAGAAAGGAGGGAGTATACTAGCAACCAAGGACATTAATATCCCATGCATGCATGCGGAACTGAGAAGGTTGGTTTGCATGGCGCTGCATTAATCAAGCGATGAGTAGTGAGATGGTTAGCTCTTTGCGCTTTGGAGAAAAAATACGCATTAATTGACACGTGAAACGAGGATTTGTATCGATTAAACCCCCGAAGGAAAACCCCACCTTTCTTTTTTAACACTAGTACTCCTAGTATGTACTTATCCTGTTTGGGTCTAGGCCTTGCATTGCCATACTTTGCCACACATTTTTGCCAAGCTTGCCTAAAGTTTTCGAAATGAAAAGGAGGTACACTTGTGCACGGCTGTCGCGGTCGCACTGCACCCTCAGACGGTCGCTCCTGCACGCCGTGGTCACACCGCACCCTCACACAGTCGCTCCTGCATGCCGCAAACCCAACCAAGGGAACGCACCCACACTGACACGTGCTGTTGCATGTGAACAAACGAAACTCAGCCATCCTACTGCTGACACATAACTTTCGTTCATAGAGTATGTTTATCCAACCGCATGTTGGGGAGTTTCCGTACGGCCCGTGCGGTGGTCTGTTGGGGAAGAAGAAGAGGTGAGGAAGAAGGGTTAGGAGACGTAGGATATTCATCCAACCGCCCGAAATGTTAGACTGACCCAAGTCAGGCAACTTGCATAACAATATATGTTTTTACATAGCAAAAGATCCATAAAAACAACAACTTAAAGAAAAACTATCACTGCTCATGGAACGAGACGGCCTTGCCGTCTTTGGCTGCCGACGTGAACCAGTCGTAGCTGCCGACGTGTGTCTCCACACCGTGGTTGTCCTCGGCCTCCAGCTACTCGTTCACGCGGAGCGTGCGGGCGCTCTGCACGAATGAGAGCACCGCCCGGTTCAAGTCGAGGACGTCCGGTTCCGCCTGCTGGAGGGCCTCGATGGCAGCGGCATCCGCGCGCTCCGCGTCGAGTCGAGCCTCCGCCGCCCAGTTCAAGTCCAGGGCGTCCGGTTCTGCCTGCAGGAGGGCCTCGATGAGAGCTGCATCCGTGCGCTCCACGTCGAGTTGAGCCTCCGCCGCACGGTTCAAGTCCAGGATGTCCGGTTCCACCTATAGGAGGGCCTCGATGGTAGCGGCATCCGCGCGCTCCGCCTCAAGTTGAGCCTCCGCCGCCCGGTTCACATCCACGACATCCGGTTCCGCCTGCACGAGAGCCTCGACGGCAGTGGCATGCGCGCGCTCCATGTCGAGTTGAGCCTCTGCCTTCCGGTCCTCCTTTAGTATCTCTAGGTTGAACCACTGGTCCGCCTGCACCATGGGGGACTCGGACGCCGGCACAAAGTCGACGTCCATCGTCTTATACCCATCGGGGGCCTTCTGCGCCGTGATCTCCGCCATGAACATTGGATCAGCTTCCTCCTCCTCGTAGCTTGGCTCTAGAGAACTCGGGGATTGGCACGCCACAAAACGAGCTTGGGAATGGAGGTCTGTGGCGCCGACCGTCGCCGCGATTTTTGCACGGCGCTCCGGCATCAGCATCTTGTAGTACGTGATCTTGCGGCGCACCATGGCTTTCCGGCAAACTAGGGGACGCTTGATGCGGGCTAGGGGATCGAAAGGTGGGGGAAGGGGCTGGAGATTAGGTGTGGTTTCGGGCAGTGGCTGGCGTAGCCCGAGCAGCGAAGGTTCTAGTGTGAATAGTAGTTCCGGTGACGACCGGTCAATCGGTTTTGAGTGTACATCGCTCTTGTCGCATTCGCGTTGCAGCCCGGCAAGCTGGACCCTCCACGTTGCTCACCGAACGGAACGCGCTTCGTCTTGCGTTTTCGCTCACTTGTGGGACCGCAGTTGAGAGCAAACCGATGTACCTCCCCCTCCCCCGCCCGCGTCATTTGTACTACCACTCCCTCTATTTTATGCGGAGTAAATAAAAACAGACGGAGTATACTACGGATGAGGATACCCTGACGTGGCCGAACCCATTGAGTAACTGACATGTGGGACCGAGCAAGCATGGGGTCCGCCAGTAAGTGACCGAAAGGGAGGGTAAGGTAGGGATACCTATGTCAGAGGATCCACTTCCACTACTACTCCCTCCTTCCATTTACTATACAGGGCCTAATGCGTTTTTCGAGGCTAACTTTGATGAAATGTTAGAGTAATAATATATGACATGCAACTTACACAAAGCATACTCCCCTTACTTGTTCACATCTCTCTCCTCCACATAGGCCCTATATAAATGGAAGGAGGGAGTACTACTATGAGCATTGCATACTCTAGTACAGATGTTGTCAGTACTCCACAAGTACTATTGGACAGGGAGCTTAAAAAAGTTACTATTGGACTAGCTATACGTGGCAAAATCCTAGAAGGAAGAGCATGCGCGAGAACAAGCACATTCACGTGGTTGAAAACAAATTGGAAACCATCTCAAGTACAAATCTAGGAGTACTTACGAATCTAACGATATTGATTGGGCGTTGTTGAATGTTGATACTTTTTTGATCAAAGTAGAGATACTTTGACTACACATAAAACTTATATGTAAACTAGAAAGGATAGGAGGGAGTATATTGTACGTTCAAAAACAAAACGAACAATGAATACCCTTTATATATGATTTGCGTATGCTATGATCACCAGTTCAAAATTTTGAATCCGCCTTAGGTATCACACATGCCCCCACTCGTTCTCTCTCGATTTCATCTCGGGGTCCGGAGATCAATTGAAAGAGGACCAGGGTGGGTACAATACGTTTGTTTCGCTTATGAACGTACAATATACTCCCTCTGATCCCCACAGCCCCCCCCACCCCCCGCGGGTCATTTCTATCATAGAAAAAGACCAAACCTTTATCTCCTTGCACGACACGCAATCGATCTCTGAACATCAATTGATCTCGTCAACATGTGTCGAGGCATGAACCGAATGGGATGTGAAAACTAATACGTGAAGCGACACGTAGTGGAGGCAAAGTGAAACTTTAAACGAACCGTTTGTTTGATTGCATGTCGAACAAATTAGAAAACCTTGGAAATACAAGCATGGTCTAGGCCCACATGCGAATGATACTTGGCGGAATGTTCAAATGAGGCATCCAGGAGGATTGACTCGACCAGAGGGCGACATGATCGATGGAGAAGAGGGTTGTAGAGGAATGAGAAATAAGCAAACGCCACATGATAATACTTGAACGGGTCAAATAAACAGTAAGTTATCTCGTTTGGCTTACATAGTGAAAGGCCTAATGCACAACGCGGAGCACTGATGCTCGAATATGGCCGGGAAAACATGGAAACAGACATGTGGGCCACACTTGTCGGGACGACGTAGCGCAGACTAGTCCAATGGAGGAGCTGGCCCACGACCTCCTCGCCATCGTCAACCGTTCATGTGGGTCATGGGGGCCAACAACATTGCGCAGCTCCAGCACCGCCTCTGGACACGGCGACCGCGGTGAGCGACACGCTCATCATCGCTAGACACGGTCGGTTTCAGTGTGCCGAGGGTGGCGTTAGTGCGGTGGCACGACCAACAGTATGTTTGGTTTGTGCCCAAGGTTGCCCATCAAAGCATTGGGTAGCCAAAATTTTGGTTGAGGTTTTGGTTGCCCATGATTTGGCTGACATTGGCAAGAAAAATGAACTAGAGTTGGCTAGAGTTCATTGGCATGCCAAAAAAATGGCAACAATCCAAACAAAGACCAATCTTTGGGTCATGACCAAAATTTTGGTAAGGTGCAGTTTGGCCACAATCCAAACACACCCCAACACCCGGCTCGTCGAGGATCCACGAGGCACCGGGACGCGTCTCTGGAGTGGTGTAGCGCGGCCAACTGCATCCTCAGGACCAGAGACCATGTCGGGTCGTCTTGCTTTCTCAATGACATGCGAGGATCGCATGTGATCAAAGGGCATGTCCAACGTTGCCACGACCGCGGCTGACTATCCTGGCACACAAAAAACCCTCGTCCCTCGCGCCGTCGCGCATTGCGTTCCTAGCTGGCGCCAGCTGCCTACATTCATGTCGTCCATCCGTATGCCGTCGTTAAGAGGCTCGGTGACCGAGGAACCAACCCCGGCGACTTAATGACACACCAGGACGCTTGGCCTCACTGGAATGTGCTACTTAAAGCGGCAACGCCCAGCTAACCTCCACACCATAGCGCATCGTCCTCCTACCTGGCACCACATTGGCCATGACCGCAAGCGCGAACGCTTTGCGGGAGAGCTTGTCTTCGGGGATGATGCTCGAGGTCGCCGCACTCGCTCAAGTCACCTCTCGCGATGCAATAGCGGCATAGCCGGACACGGACGCGACCGCACAAGCGGTGGCCACATTGGCGGCCGACGACGGGAGCACCATCAGCCACGTGTTCTACTTGCCGCCGTCCAACGTCCGGCACCGCCAAGGTCGGGGACTCCCCCGAGGATGAGTAGGGCATGGGAGGTGGCAGGGCATGCATGCGGTGCCAACTGGTCGGTCCGTATCCCGTGTTCTCATCTTCCTCGCCGAAGACCGCACCTTCACTTCACGGGTCTTGAGCCCCGCCCCCGTACATAGAGATCGCGGATGGAGGACGTAAGTCACCACCATAGAATAGGTTAAGGGTCGGGTTTCTTTTATTTTTCTGTCCTATAAAAGTTCGAAATGTAATGAAAATATGTCATGTTTGCATTAATCTCGGCCGGTGTATATGAACTTTCACAATAATATAGTATATTGTAGGAGTACTAGCAAGATGCCCATGCGTTGCATGGAAGATCAAGATCTTGTGGGAGAAAAGGATGAACGAGGGAAGGCCTTATCTGCAAATGTGGAGAGGAGTGCGGGTAAATTGTCATAGTTTCCTTCCTATCCGTTAGATATAGATCGGACGGCCTATATGCACACCATCATCACCAACTCTGCTTTTTATTGAACCGAGACAAAGCTGACATGCGAAGTAAAATAAGCACATAGGGTCTATACATACACAATTTATCTTAGGCACTCCAATAGTACGTCCACTACACATTCACGCATTTCATATCTTTCTACATCTACGGGAACCTACGAAAGGGTTAACGTAAATTGCCTCTCTCTCTCCTCCCCTATTTTCATGGTGGTGGGCCCCTCCCTCCCCCCAATCTACAATCAACAGCTCACACGTTTCACATTATGTTAATTACATAACTAGGAGTACGTAGGTGTAGCATTACTCGTTCTAAAAAACCCAACTAAGACAACCTCCCAGCATATCGCGCGGGAAAAGACCCGGCCGCGCCGTTTTAGTCGGGATTACCGGATTACTAGTAGTAGTATTGATGGATCACGCGAAGCAACAAGTATTTTTTGAGGGGGCGAAGCACCTAGTTTAAAAAGAAAAAAGGCGGTACACTCACAGCACCCCTGTCGCGGTCACATTGCACCCCACACACGTTCGGTCCTGCACACGGCTCACGCAAATGGAACGTGCTTCGGCTTGCCTCTTCACTGACACGTGGGACTGCACTTGGAGAAACCGGCCATGCGCCAAACTCCCCCCACCCACTGCGCGAAAATCCTCCCCCCACCCAAAAATTCCCCCCAAATCCTAGATTCAACCATCCTTCGGCCAACTAGCCAATAATATTCCCAAAACACCCCTCCCCCCGTCCCCCTCCACTCCATTCACTCTGCCAAAGTCGCCCTACCCTCCGCATCGATATGTCGGTGCCATGGTTCGTCGAGGGGACGCACGGCGATCCTCTCGCTCCCACAGTACGCTCTCATAGATTGCCGTCCTCTAGCCGCGCCGCCACCGCTGGCGACATTCTTGTGGAGGCGCACGGCGGTCAGCGCCGCCACCGTAGGCGACGTTCGTGTGGAGACGCATGGCGGTCAGCTTCTCCCACGGTATGCGCATTCTAGACTGAGGCCCCGTGCATGTCGGTGTATCACTGAATGTTAGATGATAGACGCTGTTAATCTCACTGTTTGCTGAAGTAGTTTACAATCAATATGCTTTTCTTAAGAAGCTTCCTTGCCCTGTTCTGCACTCAATCTGCTTAGCTGAGATGGCATGCCAAGGCCGATTAGTTGCTAAAATATCCTGCCAAATATTTATTGTGACGTAGATTGCCATGGTCTAGTAGCCAATCTGTTAGGTGAAATAGCTCTACACCGTTTTATACTCGATCTTTGTTGGTGCGATGGCCTTCGATAGTTCGATGGCTGTGTGCTCGTCCTCATTGACTGCTGAAACAGCCTGCCATAATTTAGCACTCAAATCTGTTTGCTGAATTAGCTTTACATATATTTCGTTACTTAGATCTGCTCATCCAAATATCTTGCCATAGCTTTAGACATCGACCTAGGTATTTTTTTCTGGACTTCATAAAAAAGCATATATGTTTTTCCTGTAATATCTAGTAGAAGAACTAATTTGTATGTCTAATAGATGGATAGGACTTGGAGAACTTCTGCTCGAAGATTCTCCGCTACATATGCCGAGGGGGTTGAAAACTTCATGAACTTTATCAGAGCAGAGTACAGTGGTCCAAATCATATGTGCTCTGCCCGTGTAGCAGTTGTATGAATTCAGTTACAAGACCCCAGCCAACTGTGCAAAATCATCTACACTTGTATGGGATGTCGGTCACATATACTTGGTGGGTTCATCATGGTGAAGCTGTGAACGTCAATGTTATTGACTACGTGGAAGTAGCAGATCACCATCTTGATCTGCCTGATGCTTAGGTGGAAGAGGAGGAGGAGGTGGTGGCGGAGCCAGTAAGTTTGACCAACATTGAAACAATGCTAATAAATGCTCGTGCATTCCGTGAACTTTCACCTGCAGAAGAAAAACGGTGGGCCCGCATGTTGGAACAATGCAACGTGGCTGTCACCCCAGGAAATAAGCTGTCAGTATTCTCAGCTATGGTCACATTTCTTTAGGTGAACACATCTGAGCGGATGACCAACAAATCATTCGATGTGATGTTGGCTGCTTTCCGCAAAGCTTTCCCAGATGCGTCCGAGCTGCCACACACCTACAGTAAAATGAAGAATTTCCTTCCTGCAGTTGGAATTGGATATGATATGATCCATGTTTGTAAGAATAATTGTGTTCTGTTCCGGAAGGGTTATGCCAACTTAAGTGAATGCCCGAAATGCAAATCATCAAGATGGAAAGATGGCGATGCTGTGAAGAGGATTCCTCATAATGTTCTGAGACATTTTCCAATTACACCAAGATTGCAGAGGTTCTTCCATGATGCTGAAACAAGAGAGGATGTACTGTAGCATTCTAGGAACCAGGAGTACAAAGATCAGAATGTAATGAGCCATCCATCACATGGTAGTGAGTGGGAAAGCTTCAACCATAAACACAAAAAGTTTGCTGCTGACCCGAGAAACATTAGACTTGGCTTAGCTTTAGATGGATTTAACCCATTTGGCCACCAGAGCGCGACATATAGGATGTGGCCAGTGCTTGTTATCCCCTACAACATGCCTCCAAATGTATGCACCAAAGAATCAAACTACATGATAGCCTTGCTCATCCCAGGTCCAAAAAGTCCTGGAAAGGATTTTCATTTGTTCATGGAGCCTCTTGTGGAGGAACTTCAACAGCTATGGAGGGGTGTTCTCACTCGAGACCTATATAGCAGCCCACCAACTGATTTCTTTCTGCGTGCTGTTATAATTTGGTGCATCCATGATTATCCGGCTTTGGGCACTATCTCAGGGTGAACAACACATGGTTACAATGCATGTGTTCGCCGTGACAGGAATCCGCTGTCATATGCAATACTTAGCAAGATCTGTTACATTGGACACCGTCGTTTCCTTGCCAAGGACAAGCTGCATCCTAGAAAATACCGAAGACATGTGTTCAATGCAAAGCATGAAAACTGTGATGCGCCAAAGAGGCTCACCGCCTATGAGTTGCAAGTGGAGTTAGAGAAGGTGTAACACCCCAGATGTAATTTACCTAGTATGTACTCCAATTCTTGCCATTACCGGCACTAAGTTATTTTATTTTCCTCGAGTTCGGGTTTTGTCTTTGTGTGTTGTTGCCTTTGTCATGCATCTCATATCATGTCATCATGTGCATTGCATTTGCATACGTGTTCGTCTCATACATCCGAGCATTTTCCCCGTTGTCCGTTTTGCATTCCGGCGCTCCTATCTCCTCCGGTGGCCCTTTCTACCTCCTTTCGTGTGTGGGGGTTAAACATTTCCGGATTGGACCGAGACTTGTCAAGCGGCCTTGGTTTACTACCGGTAGACCGCCTGTCAAGTTTCGTACCATTTGGACTTCGTTTGATACTCCAACGGTTAACCGAGGGACCGAGAAGGCCTCGTGTGTGTTGCAGCCCAACACCCTTCCATTTTGGCCCAAAACCCACCAAAGACCCTTCCATCACCTAGAGCGTTCGATCACGATTGCGTGGCCGAAAACCGCTCCTCATTTGGAGCTTCCTAGATCCCTCTATGCCTATATATAGATCCCCCTCGAAATTCCCGGATCCCCTCCTACCCTAACCCTAGTCTCTCTCGTCCCCGCCGCCACCGGACAAAATCCCACCATCGGACATTGTCCAGCGCCCTCACCACCGCTACGTGGCGCCTTCCGATTCACCGAGATGCCCGTGCCCACTTCCCCGCGTCGCCGCCCGCGTCGGCCCGCCGGGGCCCAGGCGGGGCCCTCCCGGCCCGAGTCGCCACCCGCCGCCGCCTCGCGTCCCTATTCGCCCGCGCCGCCCGAGCCTCCCGCAGGCGCCGCCTCTCCGCCGCCGAGGCTGCCGGTCGCCTACGCCGCCCCGTCCCGCGCTGGCGAGCGCCGCGCCACCCCGACGCCACTCCGCCGCCCACGGACGTCGCGCTCCGTCGCCGCCGCAAGCTCCGGCGTCAAGTCCGGCTACCCGGCGACCCCACGTCCCTCTCTGGAGAGGACCCGTCCCATCTCCGGTGACCTCAACCCCGGCCATCCTCGGCTTCCGCGCCGCGATCCGGATCTGGATCCGCCGCCGCTACAGTAAACCCTAACTAGGGTTGACTTTCCCCTCTCTCAGTTATTTTGTGCAAACTTTGACATGTCGTATCTCCACATCCGTAGCTCCGATTTGCACGTGTAGCATATCAAAATGTTCGTTGAAGAGAGTAAACCATTTCATCTCATTGCATCATTTTCATTTGAGCTCATCTTCATGCCCTAAATGCTGTTGGAAGAGGGCTATATGATAAAATTGTCAGATCTGTTTCATCAAATTGATATTTGTCATTTTTGCCATGATTAATGTGTGCATGCTATGCTCCTGAGCTCTACATGAGTTTTTTTACATGCCATGTCATCTTTACAGAGGTTCTTACCATGTATTTTTGTGATATGTGTGGTGACTAGCACAAGCTTGCCAAGTAGCATACTCGGTAATGCTGATTTCAGGGACATAGAATTTCACTAAGTCCTTGTCCTGATTTTGTCGGTATGCCATATGTTCATGTTGTTTCCTAGTGATCCGTGCCTCTTTTGAGGATGATCAGTAAGGGAGATTTGTTAACATTGTGGTGATATATCCATCCATGTCTTTGTTTGCATTTATGGAGCACCCTAGCTTGAGTCAATCGAGCTCTACTTTTGCTATTTCGTGAATCCTGGCAGATTGTTGACTTGTTAGCGATTTTGCCGAGGATGTTGTAATTGGTCCGTGCATGCTATGTTGTTGTTCTTGCCATGCCTAGATTCTATGATATGTATTCTTGATGGGTGTATGCTTAGTTTGTCATGCCATGCTCAGTAGTGAGTGCATCGAGCTCGTAAACATGCCTACTCGTTAACATATTTGCATGCTCCAGTTTTTCACTAAGTCTGTAATCTGATTATGTTTTTTCCATGTTCACATGCTTGCAATTGTATTTTATGATCCCTTTTGGCTCAAGGTCACTAAGGTACTTTTGTTAAGTGCTTTGAGTAGCTTCATGTCATGCCTTGCTTTGCCATGTTAAGTTCCTGGAGCATGTAGTTTTCATGCTCTGTGCTACCGGATGTTAAATTCTAGGCTTGTGTTAATTTCACCAAGTCTGAAACCTGTTATCATTTGCATTTTTTCCATGCTTGTTTGAACCTGTTAATGGATGAATTGGCCGTAGCTCAGTGTTCATCTGTTGTCAAGAATCATGAGTGGATCCCTTCCATGTATTTTGTTGTCATGTTTGAGTGTTGTAGCATAATTATCTTGATGCTTTTAGATGGCTACTTGCTGATTATCGCAGACCGGTGCCATATTTGTTTTGCTTGCCATTTCCAAACCGTGCATCCGATTCCGGTGATCTTTATATCGATTTCAACCGAAATCACCTCACCTTTCCAGTGGAACTCTTGGATTTCCAAGTTGATGCCAGGTTCAATCATTCCTTGTCAAATCTTGCATATGCATCACATATCGCATCCCGCATAGCATACCATGTTTGCATCATGTTGTTCGAGCATTGCACGTGGTTGATTGTGTTCCTTTTGCTTGTTTGTCTTGTTTGGGTAGAGCCGGGAGATGAGTTCGATAACGAGGATCCCGTTGAGTTTGCTTACGAGGATCAAGTCAACTCTGACAACTTTGTAGGCAAGATGATCATACCCTCAAAATCAGTTCTATCTTTGCTTGCTAGATGCTCGCTCTTTTGCTATGCCTATGCTACGATGCCTACCACTTGCTTATCATGCCTCCCAAATTGCCATGTCAAACCTCTAACCCTCCATGTCCTAGCAAACCGTTGATTGTCTATGTTACCACTTTGCTCAGCCCCTCTTATAGCGTTGCTAGTTGCAGGTGAAGATTGGAGATCGTTCCTTGTTGGAACATTGTTTATTGTTGGGATATCATTATATTATCTTGTTATATTAATGCACCCATATACTTGGTAAAGGGTGGAAGGCTCGGCCTTTCGCCTAGTGTTTTGTTCCACTCTTGCCGCCCTAGTTTCCGTCATATCGGTGTTATGTTCCCGGATTTTGCGTTCCTTACGCGGTTGGGTTATAATGGGAACCCCTTGACAGTTCGCCTTGAATAAAACTCCTCCAGCAATGCCCAACCTTGGTTTTACCATTTGCCACCTAGCCTCTTTTTCCCTTGGGTTTCCGGAGCCTGAGGGTCATCTTATTTAACCCCCCCCCCCGGGCCAGTGCTCCTCTGAGTGTTGGTCCAAACTAGAGCCCTGTGTAGAGCCCCCTCGGGGAAACTTGAGGTTTGGTTTTAGTTGTATGGAGCGCTCATCTGAGTGTGCCCTGAGAAAGAGATATGTGAAGCTCCTATCGGGATTTGTCGGCACATTCAGGCGGTGTTGCTGGACTTGTTTTATCATTGTCGAGGATGTCTTGTAAAACCGGATGCCGAGTCTAATCGGAATGTCTCGGGAGAAGGAATATCCTTCGTTGACCGTGAGAGCTTGTGATGGGCTAAGTTGGGACTCCCGTGCAGGGATTTGAACTTTCGAAAGCCGTGCCCGCGGTTATGGGCAGATGGGAATTTGTTAATGTCCGGTTGTAGATAACTTGAAACCTAACTTAATTAAAATGAATCAACCGCATGTGTAACCGTGATGGTCTCTTCTCGGCGGAGTTCGGGAAGTGAACACGGTGTTGGAGTAATGCTTGACATAGGTTGTTCTAGGATCACTTCTTGATCATAGTTCTTCGTTCGTGCTTTGCCTTCTCTTCTCGCTCTCTTTTGCGAATAGGTTAGCCACCATATATGCTAGTCGCTTGCTGCAGCTCCACATATTACCTTGCCTTACCTACAAGCTTAAATAGTCTTGATCGCGAGGGTGTGAGATTGCTGAGTCCCCGTGACTCACAGTTTACTTCCAAAACCAGATGCAGGGACCGATGATACCGTTCCAGATGATGCGCTTGAGCTCAAGTGGGAGTTCGACGAAAACTCTCGCCGTTACTATTTGTCTTTCCCAGATGATCAGTAGTGGTGCCTAGTTGGGGCGATCGGGGACCGTGTCGCATGTTGGGGTTGATCTTTTATTTTGGCACCGTAGTCAGACCATGAGTGTATTGGATGATTGTAATGTAATTCATGTATTTGTGTGATGTGGCGAGTGTAAGCCAACTATGTATCCTTTCCCCTTTTTATATATATTTACATGGGCTGTTGTGAAGATTACCTTACTTGCGACATTGCTTTCAATGCGGTTATGCCTGTAAGTCATGCTTCGACATGTAGGAGATATAGTCGCATCGAGGGTGTGATAAGTTGGTAAACAGAGCCTTCCCCGACCTTAGGAGCCCCCCTTCTTGATCGAATAGCTGGCGTTGTTGTGTCTAGCAAAATGTTTTGAGTCATTTAGGATTATATATATCGGAGAGTTTAGGAATTCTTTTTACTCCCTAGTCCCTTCATCGCTCTGTTAAGGCATCCTGACGTAGAGTTTTGACTCTTCTCTTCTCAAATTTCACTAAAAAAAATTAGGATCACACGGGTATCTTGGAATCGTTCCAATCGATTTGTGACGAGAACATTGTTCTTGGTGCCTCCTGTCATTTAGGGGTTGTGGCAGTGTCCCGGGGAGTTGAGCTCCGAGGTGTTGTCGTCACAATTTTATCGTTGCAGTTCTAGAATACCTGAGTTTAGTTTCACCCACATCGAAAATCTCTTTTATGAAGTTGTTGGTGAGATAACCTCGATGCCACCCAGTACTAGGGCGGGAGTTCGGGAGTATTGCCATAACTCGTATAACGGATGCTTTTCGAAGGTTGAGGTAGACGATTTCCGAAGTTTTTCTCAGTTATGTGTTGAAGGATGGATACAGCTGGATGTAGGATTTGCTAGATTTGGGTGAGATATTATGCTTCCCCTGTATCCCCAACACCTGATTGCATAACCGGAAAGGTTTGGGAGTTTCATAGGTGGGAATTCTTGTAGCTCTAGTTCTTCTTCCACGGATATTTGGTTTGAGATTGGGTGATCCTTATCGAGTATTCGTTCTTGTTCCGTACCTTGTTGGTTTTATTCTTCTACTTCAATTCTAAGTGGCTTCTCAATTTATGGATATGTGACCATTTCGATTGGAATGCATTCGTTCATTTTGTTCGGAGGTGAAGACTATATGTTGCAATTTCAACCCGTTTGATTCAGCTTCGATATTTGTCTGTCAATGTGCTAATGGATGTCAACCTCTTCAGGATGGCTCCTCCAACGCGCACGACTCCGAATCCTGATCCGCCACCACCACCTCCACCTCCGGAGGCATGGCAAGCTGTGATGGCCGCTACCAATGCAAACACGCAGCTGATCATGCAACTTCTTCAAGAGCGCAATCAAGCGAACCAGGGTCAAGGCAACAATCAGAATCACTTTGCTACACTCAACCAGTTCCTTGCTAACCAGCCAAAGACCTTCAGCAATTGTGTTGAGGCAACAGACGCTGATGATTGGCTCGTGGACATATGCAAGCATTTCGAGTGCAGTAACGTCAGGCCTGAGGACTTTGTCAAGTTCGCTTCCTTCCAACTCAAAGACGAAGCTGTAGAATGGTTTCAGCAGTACAAAGATTCCAGAGGAGGCCATGTGATTACCTGGGATGAATTCTATCAAGACTTCAAAGCTCATCATATTCCTCAGAGCTTGGTTGAAAGCAAGCATGAGGAATTCCGCAACCTGAAGCAAGGCTCTATGTCTGTCTACGAGTACAATAAGATGTTTCAGAAGCTCGCCCGTTTTTCTAAGCAAGACGTCCTTGACGAGAAGAGCATGATATACCAGTTCAGGGGTGGTCTCAGAGAAGAAATCCAGCTAGCTCTTGTTCTTTTTGAGCCCAAGAGGTACGATGAGTTTTACAACATGGCAATGAAGCAAGAGACTGCTCAACTGAAGTGTGATGCTTCCAAGAAGCGAGTCAGAGATGCTACTCCTTCTCCCTCAACTCAAGTGGCTAAGCAGCAGAAGTATTGGCTTCCTCCTCCTCCGTTCCGCGAGCCTTATCAGCAGAAGAGCAAAGGTGGCAGTGGATCTTCCCACCCATCCAACCCTGGCTTTCAGAAAAATACTTCGTCTCAAGCTCCAAGATTGAGTGCTCCGTATCACCGTCCGCTTTCAGAGGTCACATGCAACAAGTGCCAACAGAAGGGTCACTATGCCAACAAATGCTTCAATCAGAGGCGTCTCCCTCCTCCTCCTCCTCCTGTGAGATCGGCAAGTACAGCTGTGGTCAAGCATAACCCCAAGTACGCCAAGGTCAACATGGTGAATGCAGCTCAGGCAGAGGACTCATCAGATGTCATCATGGGTAACCTTCCTGTTAACGATGTTCCTGCAAAAGTTCTTTTTGACACTGGTGCATCGCATTGCTTCATTTCAAAACCTTTTGCATCAAAGTATGAGTGCAATTATCAGTATTTGCAAAGTTCTTTGCAAATCATGTCACCGGGCAAGCAAATGACAGCTAATATCTGCGTCCCGGATGTTACTATCATGTTGGGCGACTACAAATTTCAAGCTTCTCCTATTGTTCTGGGCAACTCGGATATCGATCTTATTCTTGGAATGGATTGGCTTTCTAAGCACAAGGCTCATCTTGATTGTGCTGCCAGGCAGATTCAATTGACTCATTCGTCTGAGGATGTAATTGTCTTTGCCGCTCATGATGATACCATCCGTCTGTTTTCTCTCAATGAGAAGGGTGAACTGGATGCCATCTCTCAAATTCCAGTCGTTTGCGAATATCAAGACGTCTTTCCAGAAGAGCTTCCAGGAATGCGTCCGCACCGGCCAGTTCAATTCGTCATCGATCTTGAGCCTGGCACGAAACCTGTTTGCAAACGTCCTTACAAGCTTGGACATGAAGAGTTGAAGGAGCTGAAGAAGAAACTCGATATTCAAGAGCGAATGGGTCTCATCCGACCTAGTTCTTCTACGTGGGGTTGTGGAGTTCTTTTTGTGAAGAAGAAGGATGGAACAGACCGACTTTGTGTTGACTACCGTCCATTGAACAAGAAGACTATAAAGAACAAGTACCCACTTCCCAACATCAATGAGCTGTTTGAACAACTCAAAGGTGCTCAAGTATTCTCCAAGCTTGATCTCCGTATGGGCTATCACCAGATCCGAATTCATGAGCAAGATATTCCCAAGACAGCTTTCAGAACAAGCTATGGTTCATATGAATACACTGTCATGTCTTTTGGCCTCGTCAACACTCCTCTGACTTTCTCTCGCATGATGAACTTCATCTTCAACGCCTACACAAATGACTTCGTCTTGGTCTACCTCGATGACATTCTGGTCTTTTCGAAGAACAAGGAAGATCATGCCAAGCACTTGCGTTTGGTACTCGATAAGCTCAGAGAACATCAGTTCTATGCCAAGTTCTCAAAGTGCGAGTTTTGGATCGATGAGGTTCTCTATCTTGGGCATATCATCTCTGCCAAGGGCATAGCGGTGAATCCTGAGAAGGTGTCTGCAATTGTGAATTGGGAACCACCTCAGAACGTGAAGCAACTCCGCAGCTTCCTTGGTCTCGCAAGCTACTGTCGAAGGTTCGTTGAGAACTTTTCAAAGATCGCGAAGCCTCTTTCCAACCTTCTCCAGAAGCACGTCAAGTACGTTTGGTCTCCCGAATGTGACATCGCTTTCAACACCCTGAAAGAGAAATTAGTCACTGCTCCAGTTCTGACTCCTCCTGATGAATCCAAACCGTTCAAGGTCTTCTGCGATGCCTCTCTTCAAGGTCTTGGTGCAGTGTTGATGCAAGAGAAGAAAGTTGTGGCCTATACCTCTCGCCAGTTGAAGCCCAACGAGAAGAACTACCCCACTCATGACCTCGAGTTGGCGGCAGTTGTGCATGCTCTTTTGACTTGGAGACATCTCTTATTGGGAAGAAAAGTGGACATTTTCACTAACCACAAGAGTCTCAAGTACATCTTCACTCAGCCTAATCTCAACCTCAGGCAGACTCGTTGGGTCGAAATGATTCAAGAGTATAATCCAAGCATCGAATATACTCCAGGCAAGGCCAATGTGATTGCTGACGCTTTGAGCAGGAAGGCTTACTACAATAGTCTGATTCTCAAGCCTTACCAACCCGAGCTTTGTGAAGCCTTCCGCAAACTCAATTTGCATGTTGTTCCTCAAGGTTTCCTCGCCAACCTTCAAGTCTCTCCTACTTTGGAAGATCAGATTCGCGAGGCTCAACTTCTTGATGCTATGGTGAAGAAGGTGAAGATTGGGATTGCCAAGAGTCAACCCAAGTACAAGTGCTATCGCCTTGATGACAAGGATACTCTCTTCTTCGAGGATCGCATTGTTGTGCCTAAAGGTGACCTTCGTAAAGTCATTATGAACGAGGCTCACAATTCTCTCCTCTCTATCCACCCTGGGAGCACGAAGATGTACCAGGACCTCAAGCAGGCTTATTGGTGGACTCGAATGAAGCGCGAGATTGCTCAGTTCGTGAATGGATGTGATGTCTGCAGAACAGTGAAGGCAGAACACCAACGACCAGCTGGTCTCCTCCAACCTCTTGCCATTCCAGAATGGAAGTTTGACCACATAGAGATGGACTTCGTGACGGGATTTCCAAAGTCCAAGCGTGGCAATGATGCTATATTCGTTGTCATCGACAAACTCACTAAAGTGGCTCACTTTCTGCCTATCAAAGAGTCTATCACTACAGCTCAATTGGCAGAGATTTATACCTCTCGGATTGTCTCTCTGCATGACATTCCACAGTTGATCTCTTCAGACCATGGCAGCATCTTCACCTCCAAGTTTTGGGATTCTTTTTAGAAGGCCATGGGCACCAGCATCCGTTTCAGCACAGCTTTTCATCCTCAAACTAGCGGTCAAGTCGAGCGTGTCAATCAGATTCTCGAAGATATGCTCAGGGCTTGCGTTATCTCCTTCGGTATGAAGTGGGAAGATTGTCTTCCATATGCCGAGTTCTCCTACAACAACAGTTTTCAAGCAAGTTCGGGCAAGGCCCCATTTGAAATTCTCTATAGCAGGAAGTGTCGTACTCCTCTTAACTGGTCAGAGACCGGTGAACGTCAACTTCTTGGAAATGACTTGATCACAGAGGCAGAGGAAATGTGCAAAGTCATTCGTGATAACCTCAAAGCAGCGCAATCGCGCCAGAAGAGCTACTATGATAGTAAGCATCGTGATTTGGATTTTGAGATCGGAGACCATGTTTACCTTCGCGTCTCTCCAATGAAAGGTACTCATCGCTTTGGTATCAAAGGGAAGCTTGCCCCTAGATACGTGGGTCCTTTCAAGATCGTCAGCAAGAGAGGCGATCTCGCCTATCAACTGGAGCTTCCTTCAAACTTTGCAAACATGCACGACGTGTTCCATGTATCTCAGCTTCGCAAGTGCTTCAAGACCCCTGACTGCACCGTTAACTTCGAAGACATTGATCTCCAAAAAGACCTTTCTTATCGTGAGCATCCAGTTGCTATTCTTGAAGAGACTGAACGCAAGACTCGCAATAAGTCAATAAACTTCCTCAAAGTCAAGTGTTCACACCATTCCGACCATGAAGCCACCTGGGAATGCGAGGATCACCTCTGTTCTGAGTACCCGGCGTTTTTCCATTCCTAGATCCCGGGACGAGATCCTTTCATAGTGGTGGAGTGTTGTAACACCCCGGATGTAATTTACCTTATATGTACTCCAACTCTTGCCATTTCCGGCACTAAGTTATTTTATTTTCCTCGGGTTCGGGTTTTGTCTTCGTGTGTTGTTGCCTTTGTCATGCATCTCATATCATGTCATCATGTGCATTGCATTTGCATACGTGTTCGTCTCATGCATCCGAGCATTTTCCCCGTTGTCCGTTTTGCATTCCGGCGCTCCTATCTCCTGCGGTGCCCCTTTCTACCTCCTTTCGTGTGTGGGGGTTAAACATTTCTAAATTGGACCGAGACTTGTCAAGCGGCCTTGGTTTACTACCGGTAGACCGCATGTCAACTTTCGTACCATTTGGACTTCGTTTGATACTCCAACGGTTAACCGAGGGACCGAGAAGGCCTCATGTGTGTTGCAGCCCAACACCCTTCCATTTTGTCCCAAAACCCACCAAAGACCCTTCCATCACCTAGAGCGTTCGATCACGATCGCGTGGCCAAAAACCGCTCCTCATTTGGATCTTCCTAGCTCCCTCTATGCCTATATATAGATCCTCCCTCGAAATTCCAGGATCCCCTCCTACCCTAACCCTAGTCTCTCTCGTCCCCGCCGCCACCGGACAAAATCCCACCACCAGACATTGTCCAGCACCCTCACCACTGCCACATGGCGCCTTCCGATTTGCCGAGACGCCCGTGCCCACTTCCCCGCGCCGTCGGCCGCGTCGGCCCGCCGGGGCCCAGGCGGGGCCCTCCCGGTCCGGGTCGCCACCCGCCCCCGCCTCGCGTCCCTGTTCACCCGTGCCGCCCGAGCCTCACCCCGGCGCCGCCTCTCCGCCGCCTCTCCACCGCCAAGGCCGCCGGTCGCCTATGCCGCATCGTCCCGCGCCGGCGAGCGTCGCGCCGCCCCGACGCCACTCCGCCGCCCGCGGACGTCGCGCTCTGGCGTCAAGTCCGGCTACCCGGCAACCCCGCGTCCCTCTCCGACGAGGACCCGGCCCATCTCCGGCGACCTCAACCCCGACCATGCTCGGCTTCCGCGCCGCGATCCAGATCTGGATCCGCCGCCGCTACAGTAAACCCTAACTAGGGTTGACTTTCCCCTCTCTCAGTTATTTTGTGCAAACTTTGACATGCCGTATCTCCGCATCCGTAGCTCCGATTTGCACGTGTAGCATATCAAAATGTTCGTAGTAGAGAGTAAATCATTTCACCTCACTGCATCATTTTCATTTGAGCTCATCTTGATACCAGAAATGTTGTTGGAAGAGGTAATGTGTCCATATGATAAAATTGTCAAATCTGTTTCATCAAATAGATATTTGTCATTTTTTCCATGATTAATGTGTGCATGCTATGCTCCTGAGCTCTACATAAGTTTTGTTATATGCCATGTCATCTTTACAGAGGTTCTTACCATGTATTTTTGTGATATGTGTGGTGACTAGCACAAGCTTGCCAAGTAGTGTACTCGGTAATGCTGATATCAGGGACTTAGAATTTCACTAAGTCCTTGTCCTGATTTTGTCGGTATGCCATATGTTCATGTTGTTTCCTAGTGATCCGTGCCTCTTTTGAGGATGATTAGTAAGGATGATTTGTTAAAATTGTGGTGCTCTATCCATCCATGTATTTGTTTGCATTTATGGAGCACCCTAACTTGAGTCAATCGAGCTCTACTTTTGCTATTTCGTGAATCCTGGCAGATTGTTGACTTGTTAGTGATTTTGCCGAGGATGTTGCAATTGATCCGTGCATGCTATATTGTTGTTCTTGCCATGTCTAGCTTCTATGATATGTATTCTTGATGGGTGTATGCTTAGTTTTTCATGCCATGCTCTATAGTGAGTGCATCGAGCTCGTAAACATGCCTACTCGTTAACAGATTTGCATGCTCCAGTTTTTCACTAAGTCTGTAATCTGATTATGTTTTTGCCATGTTCACATGCTTGCAATTGTATTTTATGATCCCTTTTGGCTCAAGGTCACTAAGGGACTTTTGTTAAGTGCTTTGAGTAGATTCATGTAATGCCCTTCTTTGCCATGTTAATATCCTGTAGCATGTAGTTTTCATGCTCTAAAGTGTGCTAGCGGATGTTAAATTCCAGGCTTGTGTTAATTTCACCAAGTCTGAAACCTATTATCATTTGCATTTTTTCCATGCTTGTTTGAACCTGTTAATGGATGAATTGGCCGTAGCTCAGTGTTCATATGTTGTCAAGCATCATGAGTGGATCCCTTCCATGTATTTTGTTTTCATGTTTGAGTGCTGTAGCATAATTATCTCGATGCTTTTAGATGGCTACTTGCTGATTATAGCAGACCGGTGCCATATTTGTTTTGCTTGCCATTCCAAACCGTGCATCCGATTCCGGCTATCTTTATATCGATTTCAACCGAAATCACCTCACCTTTCCAGTGGCACTCTTTTATTTCCAAGTTGAGGCCAGGTTCAATCATTCCTTGTCAAATCTTGCATATGCATCACATATCGCATCCCGCATAGCATACCATGTTTGCATCATGTTGTTCGAGCATTGCACGTGGTTGATTGTGTTCCTTTTGCTTGTTTGTCTTGTTTGGGTAGAGCCGGGAGACGAGTTCACTAATGAGGAGCCCGTTGAGTTTGCTTACGAGGATCAAGTCAACTCTGACAACTTTGCAGGCAAGATGATCATACCCTCGAAATCACTTCTATCTTCGCTTGCTAGATGCTCGCTCTTTTGCTATGCCTGTGCTACGATGCCTACCACTTGCTTATCATGCCTACCAAATTTCCATGTCAAACTTCTAAACCTCCATGTCCTAGCAAACCGTTGATTGGCTATGTTACCGATTTGCTCAACCCCTCTTATAGTGTTGCTAGTTGCAGGTGAAGATTGGAGATCGTTCCTTGTTGGAACATTGTTTATTGTTGGGATATCATTATATTATCTTGTTATCTTAATGCACCTATATACTTGGTAAAGGGTGGAAGGCTCGTCCTTTTTCCTAGTGTTTTGTTCCACTCTTGCCGCCCTAGTTTCCGTCATATCGGTGTTATGTTCCCGGATTTTGCGTTCCATACACGGTTGGGTTATAATGGGAACCCCTTGACAGTTCGCCTTGAATAAAACTCCTCCAGCAATTCCCAACCATGGTTTTACCATTTTCCACCTAGCCTCTTTTTCCCTTGGGTTTCTGGAGCCCGAGGGTCATCTTATTTAAACCCCCCCCCCCGGTCCAGTGCTCCTCTGAGTGTTGGTCCAAACTAGAGCCCTGTGCAGCGCCCCCTCGGGGAAACTCGAGGTTTGGTTTTAGTTGTATGGAGCGCTCATCTGAGTGTGCCCTGAGAACGAGATATGTGCAGCTCCTATCGGGATTTGTCGGCACATTCGGGCGGTATTGCTGGACTTGTTTTATCATTGTCGAGGATGTCTTGTAAAACCGGGATGCCGAGTCTGATCAGAATGTCTCGGAATAAGGAATATCCTTCGTTGACCGTGAGAGCTTGTGATGGGCTAAGTTGGGACTCCCCTGCAGGGATTTGAACTTTCGAAAGCCGTGCCCACGGTTATGGGCAGATGGGAATTTGTTAATGTCCGGTTGTAGATAACTTGAAACCTAACTTAATTAAAATGAATCAACCGCGTGTGTAACCGTGATGGTATCTTCTCGGTGGAGTCCGGGAAGTGAACACGGTGTTGGAGTAATGCTTGACGTAGGTTGTTCTAGGATCACTTCTTGATCATAGTTCTTCGTTCGTGCTTTGCCTTCTCTTCTCGCTCTCTTTTGTGAATAGGTCAGCCACCATATATGCTAGTCGCTTGCTGCAGCTCCACATATTACCTTGCCTTACCTATAAGCTTAAATAGTCTTGATTGCGAGGGTGCGAGATTGCTGAGTCCCCGTGACTCACAGTTTACTTCCAAAACCAGATGCAGGGACCGATGATACCGTTCCAGATGATGCGCTTGAGCTCAAGTGGGAGTTCGACGAAGACTCTCGCCGTTACTATGTGTCTTTCCCAGATGATCAGTAGTGGTGCCCAGTTGGGGCGATCGGGGACCGTGTCGCATGTTGGGGTTGATCTTTTATTTTGGTACCATAGTCGGACCATGAGTGTATTGGATGATTGTAATGTTATTCATGTATTTGTGTGATGTGGCGAGTGTAAGCCAACTATGTATCCTTTCCCATTTTTATATATATTTACATGGGTTGTTGTCAAGATTACCTTACTTGCGACATTGCTTTCAATGCGGTTATGCCTCTAAGTCGTGCTTCGACACGTAGGAGATATAGCCGCATCGAGGGCGTGATAGAAGGTCAGGCATATTAAACCATCTTAGTATGAGTAGTGGGAAAAGGAAGCATGGCAGGGCAGAAGAGAGATTATTGTTTACCCGTAGGTCCACTTTGTGGGGCTTGGAGTATTGGAAAGATTTGGATCTGGGGAATAATCTTGATGTGATGCACATCGAGAAAAATATATGTGACAACATTATCTGCACACTTCTTAATATTGCAGGAAAGACGAAAGATACCTTAAAATCTAGGATTGATTTGACACACCTAGGTATCAGACAAGATTTGCAGGTGCAAGATGAAGGTAAACCACGGGATATGGCACCAGCTGTGTATGTCTTGGACAAGGTAAAAAGAAAAGAATTCTGCGAGGTCCTGTCACGTGTGAGATTCCCACATGGATTTGCTTCCAACCCTGAAAGAAGAGTCAGTGCAGATGAAAGCAAGGTACAAGGGTTGAAAACTCATGACTGCCACATCCTATTTCAAAGGGTTTTACCTGTTATCCATAGAGGGTTGGGACGCCCTGACTTATACAGAGCAATTGCAGAGTTGGGACAATTCTTCAGGGAAATCTGTAGTAGAAATAACAGGATAGATGCTTTGGATCGACTTAGAGACAAGAAACCAACTATCCTATGCGACCTAGAGAAGATATATCCTCCAGCTTTCTTTGATGTGATGGTGCATTTGGCTGTTCATCTACCTGATGAGGCACTACTTAGAGTTCCAGTACAGTATGGCTGGATGTACCCTACTGAAAGGCGGCTAGGCACTTTCAAGGGCTATGTTCGGAACAGAGCTAGACTCGTGGGTTCCATTGCAAAGGCCTACATTGCAACAGAAGCGTTGACATTCTGCTCAAAATACATTAACAGCTGGTCAGCTTAGCAAAGAGGTGGGTGAAGACAATCCCGGGCTCAATGTTTCCGATTATTCTGTTCGAGTTACAGGGAAGAGTCGACAAGAGGAGAAACCTAAAGATTTGGACAAAATGGTTTGGTATGTGTTGAGTAACTGTCCTGAGATACTACCTTATATCAAGTAAGTGCTAAGTACTGCAGCTTATACATCGTAATCTACTAAACTTGCAGCACATTCTTATATATTTAGAAGTTTGACGCGATCACTATGTTGTGCAGCATCTACAAAAAGGAGTTACTGCCGCAAAATCCAAGACATTGACAAACTGGTTATGGAAGGATTTGCGAAATGGTTCAAGAGCCATGTAAGCTTTTGAATTGCACTGTCAGTTTTTTAATATATTGAGTACATAAGATGATCATCTTGTCTATTTTCTAACCATAGGTTAAGAAGATGCGGGGTGATGGGCAGGCAGTTGATGATGCCCTTTACTCACTAGCAATTGGTCCTGATACTCAGGTAAGACATTATGAATCTTGTGTTGTTGGAGATGTGCACTACAACACCCTTGCACGAGACGAAGGTAGGAAGACGCAAAACAATGCATCATCAGCACGGATACGTATGACAAAGAGACAACTGAAATCTATGCTAACATAATAGACATTTTTAAGTTGCATTATATCTCCAGTTTTGAGGATCATCGGTGTGTGGTTCTGTTGTGCTGTCGTTGGTATAACCTGTCTTCCAGGATCGCAAAACCCAGAGCTGATGGTTATGTCAAATCCATCAATGTAAATGTACATAGATATTTTTCTTAGAAGACACATTTGCACGTAGCGATGACTGGAGAGTATTGCAAAGGTTTGATCAGAGGAGTTCGTTTAATGAAGTTGCACAACAAGATGATGCTTACACTGCTCCTGATGTACAAGATAACACAGATGTTCCTAATATCTTTGAGAACCATCACGTCAATGACGCCGGCGAAAAGATTGCTTATCGTGCTGTGGACATACAAGAGTTGATCAAGAAGAAGCCAACGTTCGAGGACATTGAGGACGAAGAAGAAGATGACACCATGGGGAATTACGATTCAGACTGATACACATGGCGAAGATGTTGATGCTGCTGCTGCGGATGATGATTACATTGCTTTTGTCGTATTTGCCTGTCAGAAGACGTTTTTTATCTACTATGTGAAATTGTGTTTGCTATGACAACTGAAACCTGATGAACATGTTGTTTAGTATTTTCCTGTGAGAACATCACTTGTTATGTATGCTGATTTGTGTTTGGTGATTGTATGATGACTAAAACATGATGACATTGTTGTTTAGTTGTACTCATATTTGGCTGTGAAACTTGAATTTGATGACATAGTTTGCTGTTGTACTGCAATTTGCTCGACGTCTTCGAATGAGAATAAAGCTGACCCGACAGGGCCACTGTTAATTTATTTATTTATTACCAAAAGGGCCTCTGCTATTTATTTATTTATGAGCAAAAGGAGATACCACTGATTTCCGTTAATAGAAATCATTAGATGTTCACAACACTACGCCCAGCCTGCTACACAGGTTTCATTCATTACTAGTTTCAGCAAAGTGCTCATGTCATAGCCACTAAATACATCACGAGTGCTACATACACTGCAAATAAAGAGACAATCATCCTACAGAGCACATCGATTTTTCCCATTATCTTCACAAGATCTTTCATCTCCTCATTGCTGTCAAGGCCGTTCAGCAGTTGTTGCTTGGCCATGATCAGAGGAACTGCATCTTTAACCTTCTGCTCTGCATCTTCCTCTTCTATCGTTCCTTCAGCTACTTGTCCAACACCCCAACCTGCTGGTATTGGGATTCCTCGGCTAACCAAATAATCAGTGTAGTTTCACTCCCCCACATCAGCAACTTCCCAGAAATACAAATCACACGAATCTTCCCTTTTCTGCATGAATCAAATTGGAAGATCATCAACCAAACTATTAAAAAAAATAAGCAACTAAAAGCAGCAGAAAAACACTTAAACATATTATTACCCCATGATTCGGGCATTTGTAGAAGACTCAGCCAGGGTTGCGGATTGTGGTTGAGACGCGACGGATGACTCTGCGTGATTTGCAGCAGAGCAACCGGCTGCGGTGCGCGTGCCGGTGGGGGTGTGATGAGACCCATAGGCGATGGTACGGGTGGAGACTTGGCGCATATCTGGTTGTTGCCTGCTGAAGAGCAGGTGGATGAGCAGCCAGCAGACATGGTTGCTACGGCCAGAGCTTCTGATGCTAGGTAGAGTAAGTAGAGAAGAGGAGAAGCGAACGTTGGATATGTCAGTTTCATTACTTGCAGAGTAGCATAGCACCATATATAGTCATAGTCTAGGTTTGGATTCGAACCAGCTACAGGAGCACGTCTCTCTTTTTTCTAAAACTCAGCAACGTCTCTTTACTGGTACACTAGCTTATTCTGTATGCCTTCTCAATTCTTTGATTCCTCCAGCTGACATCTGGGACCCACCGGAAGGGCCTCTGTATTTTGCGAAAAAAATGTGCCCCCACTGACAGGTCGGACCCATCAGCTATCTTCGCACGCAAGGAAGTGCCTCCTTATTACGCACAAAAAAAGAATAGCCCCCCTGCCAGCTGGAACCCAGCATAGTGGGAGGCCGACCTGTGGGCCTACCAAGTTGATGGTGATGGAGGGCTTTGTCAACTTAGTCAATATGAACGACTCTAGCTCCAGTTACCATACGATGTTCATCCAATGGCCGTAGTGCTTCTTCAACCTCTGGTCTTCTTGCTCCAGCCACCCAAACCAGCACCGGTCATGCCTCGTGCTCCTGCCTCCCGTGGCCGGCTGTGATGCCGCGGAGGCCTCACCGCCCCCTACTACTCCCACTGCTGGCCAGGCCATCCCTCTACTCACCCACACCCCCTGTTATTCTGCGGCGACAACAGCCTCACACCGCAGCCGAACCAGTGAACCCTCCTACTCCTCTCCGCATGGGCATCCACTGCCACGTCTTCCCCAGCTCCGTGGCGTCCCCTTCCTAGGCCTCGCCATCATCCACCGCCTTGGTGCTCTCGGCGCGGCGTGGTAAATGTGGTCGACAACCGACTTCCATCGGAAGAGTACTATACATGGAGAGGCTGACAGGTGGGTCCATGGTCGTAGCTGGGTCCACGGCCACAGCCTAGTTTTTTTGTGATTTGCCAAGTAAGTCGCTTTTTTAGGCCTGTTGGGATGCAAATCTTTCAAGACGAGGAGAGCTTCATTTGGCTGGCCGAGCAAATAGCCTACCAGTAATGAGAAATGGGTTGTACATTTTTTAAACACATCAAACCGACAAATAGTTTCAAAATTCTTTTTTTCATTTTGAGATTTTAAATTGCATTAATTTTATGCGTTGAAAATTTGTTGGATTTTATATTGATATACATTTATTTGTAAAATCAGTTTGAATGTGACTCGAATTTCGGGATTAAAAACAGTTCGGACCGCACCGAAATATGCAAAATTTCGTATAATTTTTTAACCATGGCCACAATATGGGATGTAATGCTAACAAAAATAATATGGGCTCCAAAAAAACCATAAGGATTAGCAAATGGGTTGTAAATTATTAGAAATAATGGCAGATGAGTTGTATGTTGTTTTCCACATAGTTGAGGCTTTCCTAAAAAAAGGTTGACGCACAATCAGTGACTGTTGGATGTCCATCCAACGGCCGTTGTGCTTCTTCAATCTTTGCCCTTCCTGCTCCAGCCGCTCAAACAAGCGCCGGCGGGACTACCTGCTCCCTCCTCCCCGCGGCCGGCTGTGCTGCCGCACAGGCCTCACCACCCCATCATACTCCCATCGCTGGCATAGCCATCCCTCTACTCACCCACACCTAATGTTATTCTCCGGCGACGGCAGACGAACCAGTAAACCCTCGTACAGTCGTACTCCCCTCCGCGTGGGAAACAACTGCCGAGTCTTCCCTGGCTCTGTGTCATTCCCTTCCTAGGCCTCACCGTCATCCACCGCCCTGGTGCTCTCGGCGCGGCCTGGTCAATGTGGTCAACGACCGACATGCATCTGAAGTGGACTGTACGTGGAGAGGCTAACAGCTGGGTCCACGGCCGCACGCAAGGAAATGCCTCCTTATTACGCACAAAATAATGATTCCTCCACCTAACATCTGGGACCCACCGAAAGGGCCTCTGTATTTCGCGAAAAAACGTTACCGCGGCTGACAGCTCGGACCCACCAGCTATATCTTCGCAAGCAAGGAAGCGCCTCCTTATTACGCACAAGAAATTAAATACTCCCCCTGCTAGCTGGGACCTAGTATAGTGGGAGGCTGACTTGTGGGCCTACTAAGTTGACGGGGACGGAGAGCGTTGTCAACTTAGTCAATATGCACGATTCTAGCTCCAGTGACCGTACGATGTCCATCCAACGGTCGTAGTGCTTCTTCAACCTCTGGTCTTCTTGCTCCAGCCGCCCAAACCAGCGTCGGTCGTGCCTCGTGCTCCTGCCTCCCGTGGCCGGCTGCGATGCCGCGGAGGCCTCACTGCCCCCTACTACTCCCACCGCTGGCCAGGCCATCCCTCTACTCACCCACACCCCCTGTTATTCTGCGGCGACGGCAGCCTAACACCGCAGCCGAACCAGTGAACCCTCGTACTCCTCTCCGCGTGGGTATCCACTGCCACGTCTTCCCGGGCTCCGCATCGTCCACTTCCTAGGCCTCGCCGTCGTCCACCGCCTTGGTGCTCTCGGCGCGGTGTGGTCAATGTGGTCAATGACCGACTTCCATCGGAAGAGTACCGTACATGGAGAGGCTGACAGGTGGGTCCACGGCCGTAGCTAGGTCCACGGCAACAGCCCAGTTTTTTTGTGATTAGCCAAGTAAGTCGCTTTGTTAGGCCTGTTGGGCTGCAAATCTATCAAGACAAGGACAGCTTCATTCGGCTGGCCGAGAAAATGGCCTATCAGTAATGAAAAATGGGATGTACATTTTTAAAACACATCAAACCGGCAAATAGTTTCAAATTTCTTTTTTTCATTTTGGGATTTTAAGTTGCATTGATTTTTAGGTGTGGAAAATTTATTGGATTTTATATTGATATACATTTATTTTTAAAATCAGTTTGAATGTGACTCGAAATTTCGGGATTAAAAACAGTTTAGACCGCACCAAAATATGCAAAATTTCGTATAATATTTTAACCGTGGCCACAATATGGGTTGTAATGCTAAAAAAAGAATATGGGCTCCAAAAAACCTTAAGAATTAGCAAATGGGTTGTAAATTATTAGAAATAGTGGCAGATGGGCTGTATGATGTTTTCCACATATTTGAGGCTTTCCTAAAAAAATGTTGACGCACAAGCAGTGACTGTTGGATGTCCATCCAACGGCAGTCGTGCTTCTTCAATCTCTCCTCTTCCTGCTCCAGCCGCTCAAACAAGCGCCGGCGGGACTGCCTGCTCCCTCCTCCCCGCAGCCGGCTGTGCTGCCGCACAGGCCTCAGTGCCCCATCGTACTCCCATCACTGGCCTAGCCATCCCTCTACTCACCCACACCTACAGTTATTCTCCAGCGACGGCAGATGAACCAGTAAACCCTCATACAATCGTACTCACCTCCGCGTGGGAAACAACTGCCGAGTCTTCCCTGACTCCGTGTCATTCCCTTCCTAGGCCTCGCCGTCGTCCACCGCCTTGGTGCTCTCGACGTGGCCTGGTCAATGTGGCCAACGACATACATGCATCTGAAGTGGCCTCTACGTGGAGAGGCTGACAGCTGGGTCCACGCCCGCACGCAACGAAATGCCTCCTTATTACGCACAAAATAATGATTCCTCCACCTGACATCTAGGACCCACCGAAAGGGCCTCTGTATTTCGCGAAAAAATGTTACCGCCGCTGACAGCTCGGACCAACCAGCTATATCTTTGCACGCAAGGAAGTGCCTCCTTATTACGCACAAAAAAATGAATACTCCCCCTGCTAGCTGGGACCTAGTATTATGGGAGGCTGACTTGTGGGCCTACTAAGTTGATGGGGATGGAGGGCTTTGTCAACTTAGTCAATATGCACGATTCTAGCTCCAGCGACCGTACAATGTCCATCCAACGGCCGTAGTGCTTCTTCAACCTCTGGTCTTCTTGCTCCAGCCGCCCAAACCAGCGCCGGTCGTGCCTCGTGCTCTTGCCTCACGTGGCCGGCTGCGCTGACGTGGAGGCCTTACCGCCCCCTACTACTCCCACCGTTGGCCAGGCCATCCCTCTACTCACCCACACCCCCTGTTATTCTACGGCGACGGCAGCCTCACACCACAGCAAACCAGTGAACCCTCATACTCCTCTATGCGTGGGCAGCCACTGCCGCGTCTTCCTCGGCTCCACGTCTTTCCCTTCCTAGGCCTCGCCGTCGTCCACCGCCATGGTGCTCTCAGTGCGGCGTGGTCAACGTGGTCAAGGAACAGCTTCCATCGGACGTGGACTGTATGTGGAGAGGCTGATAGCTAGGCCACGGCCGCAGCAAGGAAGTGCCTCCTTATTACGTGGAAAATAATGAATCCTCCACCTGACAGCAGGGACCCACCGGACGGGCCACTGTATTTCGTGAAAAAAACGTTTCCCCCTGACTGCTGGGACGTAGCAGCGACATCTTCCCATGCAAGGAAGTGCATCCGGGCAAAAAAAAAGATTCGCCCCTGACTTTTGGGACCCACCAGCGACATCTTCGCACGCAAGGAAGTGCCTGACAGTCGGGACCCACCCGGTCGAAGCGTATGTAGCGTTGTCATTCTGGTCATGAACGTGTACGTACATACTGGTCCATGTAGAGGCGCGCACGTGTCGTAGTAGAGGCGCGCACGTAGCATGTACATGTACGTACAACGGTCAGTGTGCAACAAAGAAAATACGGCCATGTATGTACATACGGGCAGGGTCTCGAACGCCTACTCGCGCATACGTACGGCTAGGGCTCGTGTACATGGCTGGGCTGAAATAGAGAAACAACATCGTCGTCGTGTTCATGGGGTGCCAACCGGCTGGGTTGGAACAGAATGCGTCGTCGTGTTCATCGGGAGGGCTTGGACGGAACAGCCGATGGAAACGAGGCCTGGCGTACCGCAGAGCGGAGGAAATGGCCTTGTGTTCAACTGGCAACGGTCGAAACGGGATCCTGTTCATCGGGACGGGTTTGGCGTACCGAAAAACAGAGGAAACCGACCTCCTACGGTCGAAACGAGGGTCCTGTTCATCGAGAGGTGTGTGGCGTACCTCAAAACGGAGGAAACGGACTTGTGTTGGAGCGCTACGGTCGGAACGGGGGTCCTGTTCATCAGGAGGGGTGTGGCGTATCGCAAAACGGGACTCCACGGGATACTATTCATCTCCACCGTCGACCCCCTCCAGCCTCCACAGGCTACTGTTCATCCACCATCGACCTCCTCCAGCCTCCACCTGCGACTTTTCATCCACGGGCTCATGTTCATCCAGCCTCCACCGCGAGCTACTCCACCGGCTACTATTCAACCAGCCCTCTCCACGGGCTCATTGAAAGTGCTAGTTATCGACTAGAGGGGGGTGAATAGGCGATTTTTATGAAAGTCTTCAAAACATGGAAGTTTCGAAGACAAACGAGAGAAACGAACCTATTAACATGCAGCGGAAGGAAGACTACACTAGGCAAGCCACAGTCAAGTATACAATGAAGTGAAAGCACGAAGACTAATAGCAGCTAGGCAGTATGGATTGGGATGGAAGATAGTATGAAGCCAATCAGAACAAACAGTCACATAGTGAAGACAAACAGATAATGCAAGCAGGCAATGACTTCACAAGGATCAACTGTAGATAAAGAGAAGGAAAGGATAGAACCACTTGCTTGGTGAAGACAAGGGATTTGTTGGACCAGTTCCAGTTGCTGTGACAACTGTACGTCTGGTTAGGGAGGCTGAGATTTAACTCAGAAGACTGTGTCTTCACGTTATTCCCCTTGAGCTAAGGACACACAGTCCTCGCCCAATCACTCAGGTAAGTCTTCAAGGTAGACTTCCAAACCTTCATAAACTTCATTCACCGGTGATCCAGAATGACTCTTGGATGCTCAGAACGTGATGCCTAACCGGCTGGAGGATTCACAGTCCTCAAGTGTAACAAGTCTTCAGATCACACAGACAGGAAGATTTCAGTGATGCCTAACACTCTTTGGCTCTGGATATTTAGGGCTTTGTCCTCGCAAGGATTTCTCTCTCAAAGACTTCGAGGTGGGTTGCTCTCAAACGACAAAAGCCGTGCACTAACTCTGAGCAGCCACCAATTTGTGGTGTAGGGGTGGGCTATTTATAGCCACTAGGCAACCTGACCTGATTTGTCCGAAATGACCCATGGTCACTAAGGAACTGACATGTGTTCCAACATTCAGATTTCAAACACATGCGGCAGCTTAACTTGGGCTACAAGTAAAGCTGACTTATCCAGCTCTGGATAAGATTTGCTCTCATTGTCTTCGCTCGAAGACTTAGGATTTGGTTGAGCATCACTTTATTCATTCTGACTATGTTCACTTGGACCCCACTTGACAGTACGGTGGTTCCTATGACTCAACAAAAAATAAAATGAAACTACAAAACAACTATTTCTTTGCGCTCCAAAGTCTTCATGCGATGTCTTCTCATGGCATAGTCTTCAATGTGAATATCTTGACATACCACCATTATCTACAATGTCTTCACACATTTTTAGGAGTCATTTCCGGTAGATAAACCGAATCAATGAGGGACTACTACCTGTGTTATCCCGCAACTCTCACAAACACATTAGTCCCTCAACCAGGTTTGTCGTCAATACTCCAAAACCAACTAGGGGTGGCACTACATGCACTTACACTCCTGTTCAACCACCCCTCCACGGGCTACTGTTCATCCAGCCCTCCACCATCTACTGTTCATCCAGCCCTCCACAGGGTGGTCCTTGATATGTCTCCGTCGTATCTACTTTTCCAAACACTTTTGCCCTTGTTTTGGACTCTAACTTGCATGATTTGAATGGAGTTAACCTGGACTGACGTTGTTTTCAGCAGAATTGCCATGGTGTTATTTATGTGCAGAAACAAAAGTTATCGGAATGACCTAAAACTCCATGGAGATTATTTTTGGAAATAATAAAAAATATTGGCAAAGAATCAAGGACAGGGGGCCCATAGCCTAGCCACGAGGGTGGGGGTGTGCCTGCCCCCTTGGGCGCACCCCCTGCATCGTGGGCCCCCTAGCTCCACCGACCTCAACTCCAACTCCATATATTCGTGTTCGGGGAGAGAAAAATAAAGAAGAAGGATTCATCGTGTTTTATGATACGGAGCCGCCGCCAAGCCCTAAACTCTCTCGGGAGGGCTAATCTAGAGTCTGTTCGGGGCTCCAGAGAGGGGAATCCGTCGCCATCGTCATCATCAACCTTCCTCCATCACCAATTTCATGATGCTCACCGCCATGCGTGAGTAATTCCATCGTAGGCTTGCTGGACGGTGATGGGTTGGATGAGATTTATCATGTAATCTAGTTAGTTTTGTTAGGGTTTGATCCCTAGTATCCACTATGTTCTGAGATTGATGTTGCTATGACTTTGCTATGCTTAATGCTTGTCACTAGGGCCCGAGCGCCATGATTTCAGATCTGAACCTATTATGTTTTCATGAATATATGTGAGTTCTTGATCCTATCTTGCAAGTCTATAGTCACCTACTACGTGTTATGATCCGGCAACCCCGAAGTGACTATAATCGGGACCACTCCCGGTGATGACCGTTGTTTGAGGAGTTCATATATTCACTCTCTCTTAATTCTTTGGTCCGGTACTCGATTAAAAGGAGGCCTTAATATCCCTTAGTTTCCGCTAGGACCCTGCTGCCACGGGAGGGTAGGACAAAAGATGTCATGCAAGTTCTTTTCCATAAGCACATATGACTATATTCAGAATACATGCCTACATTACATTGATGAATTGGAGCTAGTTCTATGTCACCCTAGGTTATGACTGTTACATGATGAACCACATCCGGCATAATTCTCTATCACCGATCCATTGCTTACAAGCTTTCCATATATTGTTCTTCTCTTATTTACTTTTCCGTTGCTATTGTTATCATCACTACAAAACACCAAAAATATTACTTTTGCTATCGTTACCTTTAGCTACTGTTACCACTACTATCATATTACTTTGCTACTAAACACTTTGCTGCAGATACTAAGTTTCCAGGTGTGGTTGGATTGACAACTCAGCTGCTAATACTTGAGAATATTCTTTGGCTCCCCTTGTGTCGAATCAATAAATTTGGGTTGAATACTCTACCCTCGAAAACTGTTGCGATCCCCTATACTTGTGGGTTATCAAGACTATTTTCAGGCATCGTTGCCGGGGAGCATAGCTCTATTCTTTGAGTCACTTTATATTTTCTTATCATTATGAAGAACTTGAGAGATCCAAAAACCAAGATTTATCCCTCAACTACGAGGGGAAGTAAGGAACTGCCATCTAGCTCTGTACTTGATTCACCTTCTGTTTTGAGTAAGCTTGCGACACCTAAACCTGCTTCTGCTATTAATTCTGATATGTCGCATATTATTGATGATGCCACTTCTGCTATGCATGATACTTATGATGAAACTACTTCTATGCTTGATACTACTGTGCCACTTGGTGAATTTCTTGATGAACAACTTGCTAGGGCTAGAGAGAATGAAATTATAAAAACTGATAATATTGATGAAAGTGATGATGAAGGCTCTCCTAATAAATATGAATTGCCTATTGTGCCCGAGGGCTATGTTATGGATGAAGAAACTAAAAGATATTTTCTTGCTTGCAATGATAGAAGTGATCTTAAGAAATTATTAGCTAAGCTTAAACGAAAATTTCTGAATGCTAGAATGAAATATGATCCTGCTTATGCTACTTCACCTATATTTGTTACTAATAAGGATTATGAATTATCTATTGATCCTGATATAATTACTTTGGTTGAATTTGATCCTTTTTATGGCTATGAATCTGAAACTGTTGTGGCACATCTTACTAAATTAAATGATACAGCCACCCTGTTCACTAATGATGAGAGAACTTGCTACTTTTATATCCCTAAAATATTTCTGTTCTCATTAAAGGGTGATGCTAAGATATGGTTTAATTCTCTTGATCCTGGTTGTGTGTGTAGTCCCCAGGATATGATTTATTACTTCTTTGCCAAAAATTTCCCTGCTCATAAGAAACAAGCTGCCTTAAGGGATATATATATATAATTTTGTGCAAATTAAAGAAGAGAGTCTCCCACAAGCTTGGGGGGAGGCTTCTCCAATTACTTGATGCTTTGCCTGATCATCCTCTTAAGAAAAATGAAATACTTAATATCTTTTATAATGGAATAAACGATGCTTCCAGAGATTATCTGTATAATTGTGTTGGTTATGTTTTCAAGGAAAGAACGCAGGATGAAGCTGAAATTCTATTGAATAATATGTTGACAAATGAAAATAACTGGACACTTCCTGAGCCAGCTCCTGGGCCTATTCCTAAACCAAATCTAAAGAAAAGAGGTGTTCTATTTCTCAGTCCTGAAGATATGCAAGAGGCGAAGAAATCCATGAAAGAAAAGGGTATTAAAGTTGAAGATGTTAAGAATTTACCTCCTATTGAAGAAATACATGGTCTTAATTTACCGCCTGTTGCAGAATTATATGGTTTTAGTCCATCACCTATTGAAGAAACACATGGTCTTGATAACCCGACATAGGTAGTAAAGGTAAATTCTCTCTATAGATATGATAAAGCTGAAATCCCTCCTACTAAGTTTGCTAGCGAATGTTTGTATGAGTTTGATAACTTTATGGTTAAGCAAGAAGACTTCAATGCTTATTTTGGTAGACACTTGAAACAAAATGCTTATATGATTGAACACTTGGGTGATTATATGTCTAGAGTTAAAGGTGAACTTAAACTCATTAGTAAACATGCTTCTATGGTTACCACTCAAGTAGAACAAGTACTTAAAGCTCAGAATGATTTGCTTAATGAATTAAATAGTAAGAAAAATAATAATGCTTCTAGAGTTATGACTAGAGGTGGTAAAATGACCCAGGAACCTTTGTATCCTAAGGGCCATCCTAAGAGAATTGAGCAAGATTCTCAGAGAAATAATATAGATGCACCTAGTCCTTCTAAGAGGAAGAAAAAGAAAAATGATAGGACTTTGTATGCTTCTAGTGAACCTGTTATTGACACACCTGAGAATCCCAATGATACCTCTATTTCTGATGCTGAAACACAATCTGATAATGAACATGAAACTAGTGATAATGTTAATGATAATGTTCATGTTGATGCTCAACCCAGCAATGATAATGATAAAGAAGTTGAACCTGCTGTTGATCTTGATAACCCACAATCAAAGAATCAACGTTATGATAAAAGAGACTTTGTTGCTAGGGAACACGATAAGGAAAGAGAGCCTTGGGTTCAGAAACCCATGCCTTTTCCTCCTAAGCCATCCAAGAAAAAGGATGATGAGGATTTTAAGCGCTTTGCTGAAATGATTAGACCTATCTTTTTGTGCATGCGTTTGACTGATATGCTTAAAATGAATCCTTATGCTAAGTACATGAAATATATTGTTACTGATAAAAGAAAGATACCCGAAGCTGAAATTTCCACCATGCTTGCTAATTATACTTTTAAGGGTGGAATACCTAAAAAGCTAGGAGATCCAGGAGTACCAACTATACCATGCTCCACTAAAAGAAACTATGTTAGAACTGCTTTTTGTGATCTTGGAGCTGGTGTTAGTGTTATGCCTCTCTCTTTATATCGTAGACTTGATTTGAATAAGTTGACACCTACCAAAATATCTTTGCAAATGGCTGATAAATCAACTGCTATACCTGTCGGTATTTGTGAGGATGTGCCTGTTGTAGTTGCAAACGTTACTATTTAAACGGACTTTGTTATTCTTGATATTCCAGAGGACGATAGTATGTCTATTATTCTTGGAAGACCCTTTTTGAATACTTCAGGGGCTGTTATTGATTGCAACAAGGGCAATGTCACTTTTCATGTTAATGGTAATGAGCATATGGTACACTTTCCGAGGAAACAACCTCAAGTCCATAGTATCAATTCTATTGGAAAAATTCCATCAATTATTTTTGGAGGTTTTGAATTTCCTCTTCCTACTGTCAAGAAGAAATATGATAGTGTTATTGTTGGGCATGTCCATATCCCCGTTGAGGTATCCTAGTGTTATTTGAAATTTCTACGGTTTCATGTTACTCGAAATGAGTTTGTTAACAAGACTTGATCAACCTTGTTAGTTGATTCCTTTTGATGAGCATGAGATGGATGAAGTTATAAAGCACAACCTTCTGTACCCTCTTTTTACTTTCTATAATTTATATTAAATAAAGCAAAAATAGTAATTTCTGTCTGTTTTCTGAATTATCCGTGCAATATAAAAATACCCCAAAAATAAAAGTTCTCCAAATGCCCTGAAATTTAAAAATGATTTTTCTGGAATATTTGAGAATATCTGGCACTGAGAACATAGCAGGGGGAGCGAGCACATGGCCACGAGGGTCCACAACGCGCCCACCCCCACTGGGCGTGCCCCCCTGCCTCATGGGCCCACAGTGGCTCCCCTCCACTTATTCCTGCACCCACACAATTCTTCTTCCTCCCGAAAAAATCACCAGCCAGCTCAAGCATGAGTTCTAGCTCATTTTGCTGCGATTTTCGATCTCTTTGCTCAAGGCACCTCTCACAAAACTGCTTTGGGGGATTGTTCCTTGGTATGTGACTCCTCCATTGGTCCAATTAGTTTTTGTTCTAGTGCTTTATTCATTGCAAATTTGTGCTGCCTAGGTGACCATGTTCTTAAGCTTGCATGTCAATTTTATATGGTTCCAAGTAGTTCTAATGCATGATATTGGCTCTAGGCACTTGTAGGAGTAGTTGCTATCAATTTTGTTGAGTTTTGTTTACTTTTATTTGAAGTTACTAAAAATTTCAGAATTTTTCAGAAAATAATGAAGAGATTTTTGAGGGGCTCATCGAGCCGAAGCTCGAAGGATAAGCAAAGTGAGGAGGGTAAGAGACCAAAGTATAATCTCCCTTGCACCGCAGAGGTCCGGCCGTGTGAATGGCCTTGTGATGATTTCTTGAGAGCAGCCGGGATTTATGATGATTTCTATGAAATGGCTGAGTACAGGCCTCACCGCCTTCCTCCACGACCAACGCTAACAGTATCTCTTACTCACCAATATCTTTGTGCAAAACTTTCATTTCCATGCTAGGAGCTCACCACCTACGGTGGAGTTTTATTTATATGATGAGCATAAGGAGATGTCACTTCATGATTTTTGTCGGGTTTGATTGATCCCTTTCGAGGGCATCATAGAGGAACCACATCGTGACGATGTGGATGGGTTTATTGATACCATCATTGTAGGGGAAACGAGGAAGGTTTCCGACGCATGAACTACTAGCATACACTTTCCTGTTCTACGTTACTTTGCTATATTTGCTAGTAGATGCTTAATTGGGCGAGGAAACTGTGGAAACCTGAGTGCCCCTGATATTGTTATTTTGTGCCATGCCTTATTTCGTGATGATACATCAGCATGGGTGCTATTATTGCAAAGCGGTTAAATCTTAACCATACTAAGGGCCCCATCTTTGGAGGCATCTTCACCTCGCGCCTAGCTGCACATCTTAACATACCTATTAGGCATTATGAGAAGGAAGAAAAATTGTTGCCTCCTGTTTATTTAGATTATAAGAGTATGGTAGCACATGATTTTATTGTTAAGAATAGGGAAAAGGCTCTTAAGTACAAATTAATATTTGGTAAAAATCATCCTGAGATTATTACCTTGCATGCTCCTTCCTTGTTTGATTTATCTGCAGGCAAGTACCTTGTTCCGTTGGAGGCCATTCAGGCCTACTGGAACCCTAGAACAGCCACGGAGCCAGAGCCAGAATCACAATTTCATCCTCCATGACAGTCTGATTATTAGTGGGATCCGGAGGTGATTGCCAACCAGTGGCAATCCGAGGCTTCATCGCAGCATAACCCCAAGTATCACCTTGGATATCCGCCAGGCCAGCTGTGGCCATAGACCAACTTAGGCCAAAAGCCTAAGCTTAGGGGAGTATGTATTTCTCACCGACATTACATTCATGTTCACACACTCATTGCTAGATGTCGGTGCTCATACTTTTTCATTGTATCATCCATACTAATTTATTTCCTTTTTATTCTTTCTCCTTGTGTGTTTGATAAACCTTAAGAAAAACCAAAAAAAATTAGTGGTAGCTTTTAGCTAGGTTTAATTTCTATGCATGTAGTAGTAATTGAAAAGAAAACCCAAAAAGATTTCATGTTCTTTTTCTTGTTGGGAGTTTTCCCGTGTAAATAGTTTTATTTCTTTTCTTTTCTTTGAGGGTCGATGGGAGAAGACCTTAATTAAACTGTTAAAGTGGCTATTATGTGCATTATTGTTGATCTGACAAAAGAGCTGTATCAAAGGTATCCTCTAAGAAGGCAGTGCCCGCGCAAGGCGAGTCTTTGAAAATAAGGGAAAATGGGGATACTACCGATCCACCACCTTCACCAAAGAGGTATAGTTTTGAACATGCACTTGGTGGATAGACCAAATTGTGACGCTTTCTGCTGGGCCATTTTTTAGGAAGAGCATACACCAGACTATATCCGGGGACCTCGCCAGTCATGCGTCGACTATTCCGGCCCCGGACCCAGCCATAAGGACTAGGGTTGATATGGGCAAAATGCCGGATTGTGATCTCCAAGAAGATTCATATAATCTATCTGTCACCAATTCCGAAGTGGAGAGCACGATGAATCATCGGCGGCGGAAAGAGGCCATGCACGACCCAAGTTTCACTGAAGAGGCGTTCAATGCCCTCAACTCTGCGGATGCATATATCTGAGCTGCTCAGGATGGACTTGCCGTAGCCACTCACCAGCTTTCAAAGGATATGCGGGTAAGAACTTTGTGTAGATTCAATAATCATATGCCAGTAGCACCTGAGACTTGAAGCAGTTGGTCCAACTGATTTAAGGGTTGTTATATAATTAGGTACTCACGCAGAAAAATAGCATCATATCCAAGGAGCTTGAAGAATGCCGAACAAAGCTAACTGTTGTCACCGTCAAACTAGAAGATTTGAATAAATCCAAGAAGGCACCGGGTGGTAAGCACAATATTGTCTAGAAAATATGATTCTGCGCCAACAATAATTGTTAAATATGCATTGGTTTGTCTACAGCTACAGGATTGGCCCATCAATTGGAGGAGATCTTGAAAGCTGCTCAGGCGGACAAACAACACGCCGGAGGGCAAGAAGCCGCTGGTCAACATGTATTAACACGGACCATTAATGAAAGGAACAAGGTACAGGATGCCAACATCAAGCAAGCCAAAAATCTGAAGGACGTATGAGCCCAACTAAGAAACCTTGAAGGAGAATAGAAAGCTGAAAGGCGGCATATTTAGTATGTCCCTTAACCTAGCTTTCACATGATCCCCTGATGGAAAGTTTTACAAGATTTTGTTCCTGTAGGTTTGTTCACTGGGTGGCCCGAGGGAGAAGTGTCCGCATTTCAAGGCGACTTGCTGCAAGAACTACCCAAAGTGCACGAGCAAGCTCGGAATGCAATGAGGAACATGGCTAAGGCTTTATGGCCATCTGATTCTCCTCCAAGAATGATAGGGGGGCTCACGAATTTATTCAAGGGAGCTCGTCTTCGTTTTGAGGTATGGAAGGCATCAGCATGTCGAGAAGGTGCACGAGAAGCCCGAGCCATGGTGAAAACGCGGTATAGCGGACTTGATCCGAATTATATGGCCTGGGTCGGACCTCGGGGACTAGACGGACAAGAAATTCCGGTTAGCTTGGTATATGACCAAGTTAAGATGGCTGCCAAATTTTTACAGCAGGACTGTAAACTAAACAGCCTGATAGATGGCATAGATAAAGAATAGGCGTGTGATTTCATGTAACAACACACTTTATTAGTAAACTTATCTCCAGCCAAATTGTAAAAGATTGTCATGGCAGACCTTCCGCTTCAAGCTCTGAAACCCAAGGGTGGAGTGTTTTCGAATACTATACCTATGGAGAACACCCAGTATGTTCGGAAACCAGGCAATCCGGCCATAGTTCTTGAGCAGACAAACTATATTCGGGGAGTTATATTATATTACTTTTTAACATAAGAAATATCTTCCAGAGAGAATAGTTTCGTTAAGGGTTCCTCTCCCCGGGTCAGCATGCCTTATATATATACATGCCTAAGCCGTGGTGCGAAAGGATCACCGAAGCCTTTGTATTTTGATAGTTTATATTGCCATGAAGGCAGTTCATCGTTTGTCCGCTGTGACGCCCCTGATTTGAGCGTACACTAATCATACAGGAAAACGTGTACGATCAAGATCAGGGACTCACGGGAAGATATCACAACACAACTCTACAAAAAAGGTCATACAAGCACCATATTACAAGCCAGAGGCCTCGAGGGCTTGAATACAAGAGCTCGATTATAGAGTCAGCGGAAGCAACAATATCCGAGTACAGACATAAGTTAAACAAGTTTGCCTTAAGAGGGCTAGCACAGATCGAAAGAGGCGCATGCCTCCTGCCTGGGATCCTCCTAAACTACTCCTGGTCGTTGTCAGCGGCCTGCACATAGTAGTAGGCACCTCCAGAATAGTAGCAGTCATCATCGACAGTGGCGTATGGCTCCTGGACTCGAACGTCTGGTCGCAACAATCGGGTATAGAAAGAGGGAAAAGGGGGAGCAAGGTAACCATGAGTACTCATCCAAAGTACTCGCAAGCAAGGAACTACACTACATATGTATGCATTGGTATCAAATGGAAAAGAGGTAACATATGTGGACTGAACTGCAGAATGCCAGAATAAGAGGGGGATAGCTAGTCCTATCGAAGACTACGCTTCTGGTAACCTCCATCTTGCAGCAGCAGAAGAGAGTAGATGGTAAGTACACCAAGTATCATCGCGTAGCATAATCCTACCCAGCGATCCTCTCCTCGTCGCCCTATTAGAGAGCGATCACCGGGTTGTATCTGGCACTTGGAAGGCTGTGTTTTATTAAGTATCTAGTTCTAGTTGTCATAAGGTCAAGGTACAACTCCAAGTCGTCCTGTTACTGAAGATCACGGCTATTCGAATAGATTAACTTCCCTGCAGGGGTGCACCACATTTCCCAACACGCTCGATCCCCTTTGTCCGGACACACTTTCCTGAGTCATGCCCGGCCTCGGAATATCAACACGTCGCAGCCCTACCTAGGCACAACACAGAGGTCAGAACGCCGGTCTAAATCCTATGGCACAGGGGTCTAGGCCCATCGCCCATTGCACACCTGCACGTTGCGAGGGCGGTCAGAGAGCAGACCAAGCAACCTCCATTACAAAGGAAGTTACGTTACAGGGTCCAACCCGGCGCGCGCCGCTCAGTCGCTGACGTCACGAAGGCTTCGGCTGATACCATGACGTCGAGTGCCCATAATTCTTCCCGCGTAGTTGGTTAGTGCGTATAGGCCAGTAGCCAGACTCAGAAGAAATACCCAGATCTCGTTAAGAGTGTTATTCTGAAATAACCGTGAACGTCGACCAGGGCCAGGCCCACCTCTCTCCTAGGTGGTCTCGGCCTGCCATGTCACTCCGCCTCAAAGTAACAGTCGGGGGGCCGTCAGGAACCTAGGCCCACCACTACCTGGGTGGAATCACCTGCCCCTTCAGCCCCCAACATCGGAACCACTTGCGGGTACTCAACGAGCCGACCCGACTTTAGTCACAACATGTATAGTATGTATGTATAGAATAAACCCGTGATCATCACCCGACGTGATCACGGCCCGATAGTATGCATGAAAAACTGACAAGAATGTAGGGCCACTGATGATAATCTACCATCCTATAAAGCATTTAGGATTGCATGTAAGGTATCAACAGTTATAGCAACAATGACAGGCTATGCATCAGAATAGGATTAACGGAGAGCAGTAACATGCTACACTACTCTAATGCAAGAAGTATAGAGGAGAGTAGGCGATATCTGGTGATCAAGAGGGGGGGCTTGCCTGGTTGCTCTGGCAAGAGAGAGGGGTCGTCAACACCGTAGTCGTATTGGGTAGCAGCGGCGTTGGTCTCGGTGTCTAGCGAGAGAAGAGGGGGAAGAAACAATAAATAATAATAAAACAGATGCATAGTGATGCATGACATGACAAGTACCAGTGCTAGGGGTGCCCTAATGCGGTATGAGGTGGTATCGGTGAAGGGGGAAAACATCCGGGTAAATATCCCCGGTGTTTCGCGTTTTCGGACAAATGAACCGGAGGGGGCAAGTTACGTGTTCTCTATGCTAGGGATGGGTGGCGGACGAACAGGCTGCGTATCCGGATTCGTCTCGTCGTTCCGAGCAACTTTCATGTAGAAAGTTTTTCCATCCGAGCTACGGTTTATTTTATATTAATTTAAAAAGGATTTAAAACATTTTAGAATTAACATAATTAATTAAATTAGAAAATGCAATTATGATGTCAGCATGATGTCAGGGTGATGTCAGCAGTCAAACAGTCAGTTGACTTAGTCAAACTAACATGTGGGTCCCACTGTCATTGACAGACTAACTAACTATCAGATTAACTAAATTAATTAGTTAATTAGATTAACTAACACATGTTAATTAGGTTAACAATTGTCCTGATTAATTAATTATATTATTATTATTTAAAATTCCTTTTTTACACGTGTCATTGCCCCCACGGGGCCTATCGGGCATGGCCCGAACGGGCATGCGGGCAGCGGGCGAAGCACATGTCGAGGCCGTCCGAGGCGACGGGCGGGCGATGGAGCAAGGCCGCGGTCGGCGGCAGCGGCAGAGCAGCGGGCTGGCGAGCGGAGCGCTGCGGCAGCGATAGCTGCGCCAGAGAGCGGTGGCGAGCCGCGCAGGGTTGTGGTCGGGCGCGAGGGGCGCGGCCATGGGCGGCGTGCGGCGGGCGTGCAGGGCGGCGATGCGCGGGCGTGTCGGGGGCGCAGCCATGGGAGGAGCAGCGCGTGCAGTCGCGGGCAGAGGCCACGGTTAGGGATGAGGGCGGAGCTCGTCACATGGGGTGGCCGGAGCAGAGCGGGCACAGCTCCGGGCGGAGGCCTCGGCAGTGAGTGAGGGAAGCGGGGGGGAGGAGGGGACGACAGTGAGCAGTGTGGAGGCTACGGCAGGGCTGTGCGGGCAGGCGTGGCACGGCGGAGCAGGAGGGGCCGGAGCGGGGCAAGGCCAGCGCGCGGCACTAGGCTATGGCAGGACTGGACGGAGGAGAGGTCGGGCCTCACCGTGAGGCCGTTGGGTCCGGGGTAGTGGGGGTTGATGCGGAGGAAGAAGACGACCGGGCGATGGGGAGGCGAGCGACGATCCGGCGAGGTGGCTCCCGCGATGGCGTCGAGCGGCGGGGGCGGCGTCGGGTGATGCCCCGATCCAGATCGGGATCGGGGGAGGGGCGAACGTGGGTGGGGGAGTGGGAGACGGGGGTTAGGTTTTCCGGTGGTGGGGGGTTATGGAGGGGTTAGGTGGGCCGGCCTGGTTGGATGGCCAGCTGGGCTGAGGCTCAGCGCGGGGGGGGGGGGTCCCTTTTGTTTCCTTTTACAGTTTTACTTTTTTTTATTTTTATTTAGTTTTAGTTTTGTCTTATTTTTCTAAAGAAAAAATAGTTTCATAAAATAAGAAACTTGCACCTAAAATTGAATTATAAATCAAGCTACTGCCACATTAAGTTTTGCATCAAATTAAAATAGTTTGTAACTTATACTGTTTTAAAAAGGCATTTTAATTATTATGATAGACATTGATTTATTACATTGGGGTAATTAAACACCTTATAAAAATGTTGGTCCACTATGAGAATTATTCAAGGATTGTTTGCAACACTTTGAACATTTTTGTTTTAATATTTGAAAACTTTTGATGTTTGCCTCTATTTTGAATTTGAATTTGAATCGGTTTCGAACTAACGCGAACTTAGCAACAGTAATCGAGGTGACATGGCATCATTAGCAGAGGTTACTGTAGCTTAATTACCCGGGCGTCACATTTCTCCTTCACTACAAGAAATCTCGTCCCGAGATTCAAGAGGGGAGTAAGGGGGAAGAATATGTTACGAAATCCTAATGATTCTTCTTGATCTTTGTTGCTCTTCTCGAAGAGGTCGATCCATAACATTGATATCTTCATTCCTATGCTTCGGTCATCAACATGAAGCAGGTATCCTTCCTTTGGGAACTCCATCGTACTTACGAATAGGTAAGGGGTAGCTCAACAACGATAGAACGCTATAAGGGGTAATCGTCTGGGTTATCCCATGAATGAGCAGATGAGTATCTCTCGATTCGAACATATGGAACACATCAAGAGTAAAGTAAGAAGGTACAATAAGGCGTTACAAGCAGATAGACAATCGTTCGATGTCTGAAATGGCATGTGAAAGGGGTTTAGAGTAATGGGAATAAGTATTGCATCTGATACCAAAATAGATTACTAGGAAGGTGGCCCGTGCATTACATACGAAATCAAGCACGAGGAATAACTTTGGCAACATGGGTGTAAAGGAGAGTCAGGTTTCGGTCCTGGGACCTATGGGTTATGGGCCCACCATGTGGGTTAAAAGTAGGAGTGGTGACATCTTGCACAATCATGATAGAAAGGCATGGCAGAGGGTAGCCTTTCAGTTATCTCAGCAACAATGTCGGTACCAAGGGCGAGGGACGAAGAGAACCATTTTCTTACTCGTTGAACGAGGCGGACTAATAGGCAAAGTTCTCGTCCGTCGGTGGTTACCGGAATGTTATCAACAATATTAACAGGGTCTTACTGATAGAGTGGCACAAGGAGGTGCTTATCTAAGCAGGGAATTCTCACTGCTCGGTTAAGTCAGATTATAAGAAAGGTTAAACAAAACAATGGTAAGGAAGTACTATTATCAGATCAAAGAGAACAATGGAAAGGAAATTGTGTTTAAACACATATTTCAGGGGTATATCCTCCCCAAGGGCAAGCAGAGCATGATATCCATGATGGGATATAATGTAGAAAACCCTTTTAGGTAAGGGGAGAGGAATTTCATGACATTACCCAAACAACGATGTTAGAATAATTGATAAGAAAATTTAGCATTGTGCTAAATTTTCTTATTGCAAATCGGAGTACCACAAACATGCTTCGAGATAGCATTGACATGGTTATCAAGTAAGGGTCAGAATTTGGATGCACAAAGGATCCATCAGGAACAACTTATAGAATAAGTCGTACAATTTCCTCATGGAAGAATGGTTAAAGTTGCTAAATAGGAAACTATAATAACAAGTCCTTCGGCCAGGTGTGATAGGCATGACATCACCTTACCGATATCTAAGGACCAATGTTATAACTCTTTGGAAATATGCCCCAACCATCATATCTGACCGAGATTCAGATCTGATTGGTGTCAAATTACCTCACACTCGGGATGCCTGAGAAGAAAAGGTGCAACAAAAATTGACGAGATGATATTCTAAGATTCTCAGGGAAATGAACTATGGAAGCAAGTTCTGAATCATGGGTTCATCATTTAACCAAGGAGATGATGTGGAGGTGGCCGATGAACTCAGCGACAATTCATTGAGATTTCCAAAAGATGGATTCCCACCAGTATTCGAACAAGGAGATAACATTTGTCAGATCAAAAGATATAATGAGGTATGCTCGAGGAAAACATACACAGTTAATCATTGATTGAAAGGTGCACCCGAAATATGGCCTTAGGTAGCATGCTCAATGTTAGAATGGTGATTCGATAACTAATGGTCTAAGAATGAAATATCGACCATTAACATCAAGGCAATAGGGTTGCTAGAAGTTTTGAAGTCGCACATCATAGTTCAATTGTCGGTTTTCCGGTTAGAAACAACACGGGGACCAAGGAATGAACGGATACGGCAAGAGGTATCACCTGTATCAAGATCTCTTAAGAGGTGGTGAAATTCTCACGACTTTCTTGACATAAAAGTTGGTAATACTTCCAAGGTAAAGAAGAACAACTGCTGGGTAGCAAGGATCTCAAGGTATAACACAAAACACACTCAAGTTTGTGTTGGAGGGAAAGCAATAAAGTGGCCGATGATAACACAAATCATCGAGGGCAAGGATGGTATTTCTCGTCATGAATTCGATTGATATCTTGGAAGAGCTCATAAGGTTGATGATGATCACGACACATTTGTCGAGAGATTTCATGAATATGTAATCAACCAGCGATGACATCAAGTCAAAGGAATGATGAATCGAAAGGTTATTGGGACCATGGGTATGTCACAAACTCGAAATCAAGTTTTTTGTTCAAGGCGAAATGATATGATGAGGAAAATCGACGTAAGCTTAACTCATTGTCGAAAATTGTGCTCCGGGAAGAAGGACCATGTAGCACAATTAAAAGTTTGCATGATAATGATATAGCTGCTCAGGCTAGGAATGACTTGAAGGATTATTAAACTCGTAAGCAACAAAACGTAAGCTTAACTCATTCACTTATCGGTGTTCTTGAGTGACTAATAACTCTGAACCCGAGGGAAATCTGAAATCGGCGAGAGGCAATACTAGATGAAGACTCATATGAAGCAAAACAGCTCTTTGATATTCTCGAGATACCGAAGGGTAATACCCGAGAGAGATCAGAAATAGAGGTTGTGGTGATGTATAGATCTTGAAAACACAAGGGCTTTAACTTGTCTGAGAAATGAAAACAAGGGAGAATAATATGGTCAGAACCACAATTGCGAATGACCAGACCAAAGATATAAGATGAACTTATCTCAAGGGGATAATTATTTTTATGAGAAGATTTCATGAAAAGATCAGCATCATGTCCATGGGCATGAATGCAAAGCTCAAGGTCGACTCCCACTTCTCCAATGCATAATCTTTCATTCAATTCTCGCCTTCGATGGAGTTTTAGTGTTGAAATTTTATCTGGCAAAATACTAGAAGAGTATGACTTGTGAAAACTCTCGGGTTCACGCGGATTATGGAAGGCATAGGTTCAACCCCTTAGGGCATCTTAGGAACATATACCACAAACTTCGGAGTAAGTAACACAAGCTCGATAGTAGAGCATGCTTGAGAAAGCAGAGGATACAATTTACCAAAGGCATTATGTATCCAAGGAAAGGCTCACAAGCTTATTGAATATGAAGGACACTGTCGGATAATAATCCAACAAGAGGTCTGGTGGTCTACAACGGAGCTGATGTGAGTATCGGTACTCTATCAAAGGAAGAATGAATGCAAGTGCACCGGATTATAGAAACAACTGACTAACTCAAAGCTCAAATGCAAAGGAATTATGAATTCCAAGACAAGGGATCAGAAGCAATGCTCTGATTAGGGATGGATAAGTTGAATAGCCTTAGGGGTGCAATCGACAACAATTTGATTGGTCGAGATCCAGCTCATGTTTAAAATGACGTCTGAGCCAGAAGGATGAATTCTAGGATTCGACTGAGGAATGCGAGCATCCTCAACATATTGAATCAACGGACTTAAGATAATAAAGACAAGGGATGTCAATAAGATTACGAGACTTATGGGATTAACCATAATGCAAGCAAGCAAGAATTTCAAGATCAATAGGCTTCTCAGGATTTTCGTAAGATCGAATGGTATTTTCAAGACTTTTGTGAAATACATGAATCAACTGGGGATGAGCGGATACTCGGTAAGTGCGAGGAATTGTCCATAGGGGCATTCAGGCGGCAAAGAACTGCAAGGCAGTAGACACAAAGGATTCTCGGAATATCCGAAGTGTTTCAGGGTATCTTGTAATAACAAGACCAAATTGTAAACAAGTTATGGACTACAAGTGCATGTAGCTTCCCATAGGGATTTATCGGTGGTATGGAATTGCAACGGCAGAGGGCACAAGGGTCTCAAGGAAACATCAGAGAGTATCTTCAAAATTTTCAGGTGCGGCAGGGGATCATCTGGACTGAAGGGGCTCTCCGGGAGAAGTATTTTCGAGAACCTAAAGTTAGATTTTAGAAAAATCATTTAACCCAAGTAGAAGAGAGTTCAGAGTCCCAGAGTAAGGATCGAGGAGTAAAAGATCCTAATACCACCCAAATGGTGCGTGGGCCCGTAAGGCACAGAGCCATGTTAGTAAAAGTTTTTTTGTAATGTCTAGACTCAACTTCGGCCAAGGAGTGTGGAAGGGGGATTCCTACAGGCAGTCGGCTCTGATACCAACTTGTGATGCCCTCGATTTGACCGTACACTAATCATACACGCAAACGTGTATGATCAAGATCAGGGACTCACGGGAAGATATCACAACACAACTCTACAAATAAAAAAAGGGTCATAAAAGAATCATATTACAAGCCAGGGGTATCGAGGGCTCGAATACAAGAGCTCAGTTATAGACGAGTCAGCGGAAGCAACAATATCTGAGTACAGACATAAGTTAAACAAGTTTGCCTTAAGAAGGCTAGCACAAACTGGGATACAGATCGAAAGAGGTGCAGGCCTCCTGCTTGGGATCCTCCTAAACTACTCCTGGTCGTCGTCAGTGGCCTCCACGTAGTAGTAGGCACCTCCCGACTAGTAGCAGTCGTCATCGACAGTGGCGTCTGGCTCCTGGACTCCAACGTCTCGTCGCAACAATCAGATATAGAAAGAGGAAAAAGGGGGGAGCAAGGCAACCGTGAGTACTCATCCAAAGTACTTGCAAGCAAGGAACTACACTACATATGTATGCATTGGTATCAAATGGAAAAGAGGTAACATATGTGGACTAAACTGCAGAATGCCAGAATAAGAGGGGGATAGCTAGTACTATCAAAGACTACGCTTCTGGTAACCTCCATCTTGCAGCAGAAGAAGAGAGTAGATGGTAAGTTCACCAAGTATCATCGCGTAGCATAATCCTACCAGGCAATCCTCTCCTCGTCGCCCTGTTAGAGAGCGATCACCGGGTTGTATCTGGCACTTGGAAGGGTGTGTTTTATCAAGTATCCGGTTCTAGTTGTCATAAGTTCAAGGTACAACTCCAAGTCATCCTGTTACCGAAGATCGCGGCTATTCGAATAGATTAACTTCCCCGCAGGGGTGCACCACATTTGCCAACACGCTCGATCCCCTTAGTCCGGACACACTTTCCTAAGTCATGCCCACCTCGGAAGATCAACACGTCGCGGCCCTACCTAGGCACAATAGAGAGGTCAGCACGCCGGTCTAAATCCTATGGCGCAGGTGTCTGGGCCCATCGCCCATTGCACACCTGCACGTTGCGAGGGCGGCCGGAGAGCAGACCTAGCAACCTCCATTAGAAAGGAAGTTACGTTATGTGGTCCAACCCAGCGCGCGCCGCTCAGTCGCTGACGTCATGAAGGCTTCGGCTGATACCACGACGTCGAGTGCCCATAATTGTTCCCGCGTAGTTGGTTAGTGCATATAGGCCAGTAGCCAGACTCAGATCAAATACCCAGATCTTGTTAAGCGTGTTATTTTGAAGTACCCGCGAACACCGACCAGGGCCATGCCCACCTCTCTCCTAGGTGGTCTCCGCCTGCCCTGTCGCTCCGCCTCAAAGTAACAGTCGGGGGCCGTCGGGAACCTAGGCCCACCACTACCTGGGTGGAACCACCTGCCCCTTCAGCCGCCAACATCGGAACCACTCGCGGGTACTCAACGAGCCGACCCGACTTTAGTCACAACATGTATAGTACGTATGTATAGAATAAACCCGTGATCATGACCCGATGTGATCACGGCCCGATAGTATAGCATGGCAGACTGACAAGAATGTAGGGCCACTGATGATAACCTATACTAAGCATTTAGGATTGCAGGTAAGGTATCAAAAGTTATAGCAACAATGAGAGGCTATGCATCAGAATAGGATTAACGGAAAGCAGTAACATGCTACACTACTCTAATGCAAGTAGTATAGAGGAGAGTAGGCAATATCTGGTGATCAAGGAGGAGGCTTGCCTGGTTGCTCTGGCAAGAGAGAGGGGTCGTCAACACCGTAGTCGTACTGGGTAGCAGCGGCGTCGATCTCGGTGTCTAGCGAGAGAAGAGGGGGAATAAACAATAAATAATAAGCAAACCGATGCATAGCGATGCATGACATGACAAGTAGCGGTGCTAGGGTGCCCTAATGCGGTATGATGTGGTACCGGTGAAGGGGGGAAAACATCCGGGAAAATATCCCTGGTGTTTTGCGTTTTCGGACAAATGAACCGGAGGGGTTAAGTTGTGTGTTCGCTATGCTAGGGATGCATGGCGGACGAACGGGCTACATATCCGGATTCATCTCGTCGTTCTGAGCAACTTTCATGTAGAAAGTTTTTCCATCCGAGCTATGGTTTATTTTATATTAATTTAAAACTTTTTTAGAATTAACATAATTAATTAAATTAGAAAATGCAATTATGACATCAGCATGATGTCAGGGTGATGTCAGCAGTCAAACAGTCAGTTGACTTAGTCAAACTGACGTGTGGGTCCCACTGTCATTGACAGACTAACTAACTATGAGATTAACTAAATTAATTAGTTAATTAGATTAACTAACACAGGTTAATTAGGTTAATCAATTGTCCTGATTAATTAATTAAGTTATTATTATTATTTAAAATTCTCTTTTTATATTTTCTTTTTTAAACGTTCTGGGCATGGGGCCCACGTGTCATTGCCCCCACGGGGCCTATCGGGTGTGGCCCGAACGGGCATGCGGGCAACGGGCGAAGCGCCCGTCGAGGCCGGCCCGATGCGATGGGCGGGCGATGGAGCAAGGCCGCGGTCGGCGGTAGCGGCAAAGCAGCGGGCCGGCAAGCGGAGCGCTGCGGCAGCGGTAGCGGTAGCCGCGCCAGAGAGCGGCGGCGAGCCGTGCGGGGTTGTGGTCGGGCGCGAGGGGCGTGGCCATGGGCTGCGTGCGGCAGGCGCGCAGGGCGGCGATGCGCGGGCGTGTCGGGGGCGCGGCCATAGGACGGAGCGGTGCGTGCGGTCGCGGGCAGAGGCCGCGGTCGGGGAGGACGGCTGTCACATCCCTAGCTTCTGGCATTGCACTAGGGTAACTTCATGTGTGCATCATGTTTAAACCTTGAAAGAAACTTGAAATGGGGATTACCTAAACCCTAGCATTAAAGGAATTCACTAGGTTCAACCAAAATATTTCCAGTAAATCCAAATGGCTTTAAAAAAATGTTCATCATTCTTGGAAAAAGCTGGAAACAGTAACCAGAGGTGATGCACATTTTTGCATGACATATTTGGGCTCTGATTAAATCATACTCTATTTGCATTTGGGCATTTAAATGCTATTAAATATTTTAAATGCTCAAATAATCATAAACTAAAATATTTACTGTAGGATATATTCCCAACAGTGATCATGAGTAGTTTCATGATTTTTGGAAGTGTCTAAGTATTTTTAATAAAGCCCTAAAGACTACAAAATAATAGAAAACCAAATTAAAACAGAAAACAGAGAGGGAGATAGAACCACCTCGGCCAAGTTACCTGGCCTTCCAGCCCACCTAGTGGCCCAGCTGGCGGCCCAGCCCACCAGGGGCTCCCGTGTCTTCTCCTTCCTCTGCCAGAAGGACCGAGGCGCGTGGCCACCGCACGCCGGCACGCACACGGCCACCTCATGCCTGCTTGCTGCTGCTGGAGTCGTCCCCGAGCACCACGCACTTCCCCTCGACTGCCTGCACCTCTCCTCTCTCCCCCTCAAGCACTCTTCCCTCCTCTGCCTCTTTCCCACGCGACCACCGAGCGCTATCGTCGCTGCCGACGAGCGCAACCGCGGCCATCGCCTCCCCCTCGCTTCTCTGTGATGTCCAGAGGCTCTGCCTCGGCGCCACGGAGCCCCAAGACAAAGCAGGCTCCCGCGGAGCGCCCTAAGCGACGCCATCATCCTCATCCTCACCGTCGGACGCCAGAGATCCGTCTCACCGCCCCGCTCACTCCGGCGTCTCCCCGAGCTCGCTGACCTTCCCTACATGATTGCCGTGAGCTCCCGGTCCTTTCCCCCTTAACCACGTCGTCGTTTTCGTCCCGTAGACACTGCCCCGCGAGTAACCGGAGCCGCCGTCCGCCATGGACGTTGAGCCACGCGCTCCCGAGCTTCGCTTGCTCGCCCTAGTGGCACAGACTTGCTCCTGGTGACCCCACGATGCCGTCTATGCCTTTGGTTGAGCTCCCCGTGCTCCGCCACACCGAGCCCATGCAAACCCGTAGCTGTGCCACCAAAGCTCGTCGCCGGTGAGATTCCGGCCACCCCGCGACCCCCTCTCTGGCCCATTGGATGCGCCCGAGCAAGGGCTTCTCCCCAATGCTTTCTGCACGACAAACCGCGGCCCCTGGCGTTTTTCCGACGCACGTCCGCCGCGGCAAATGGTCGCCGGCGGCTGAACGCCGGCGAGCCGACGTGGCAACATCGTTAACTGCTAATAACGGGGCTAACTAACCCCCTCTCTCACTGACTACTGGGCCCCATGCCCTTAACTAACACCAGTTTAATTTCTGCTTAGTTTTATTTAAACACAGTGGACCCCGCACGTCAGTTGACCCGCTGACGTCACCGTTGACTGGCCCCACCTGTCTGTGAGACAAACTGGCATCGGGTCACTGACCAGTGGGCCCCACTGGTAAGGTTTGACCTGGACCAGCCCCTGTTGACCTGCTGTCGTCGTCCTGACGTGATGCTGATGCAGTAATTTATTTTCTGGATTTAAAATAAATCAGGAAATTCCAGAAAACTGTTTAAACTTCTAAAAATCATAGAAATTCAACCATAACTTCAAATGAAATAATTTATATATGAAAAATTATTAGAAAAATTCAAGGAATCCATATGTATCATTTTCATGCATGTTTGAGCAAGTTAACCTCACTGTTTAGGATGAAACATGATTAGGGCAAATTTCATAATAGGTTTGGAGTTGGAATTTGATATAGTTTTGAATTCCACTTCAATTTAAGTGACTTTCTGTTGCATTAGCCCAAATCACAACATATTGCCATGTCATGATCATGCATCATATTGTTGCATTGCATTGATTGTATTCTTCCTTGTTTGCCGGTAATTGCCCCCTCTCAGTAGACGTTGTTTCCGATGACGTGATCGATGACACCGATGAAGAGCTATTCTATCTTCAGAAGTGCCAGGCAAGCACAACCCCCTTGTTCATTCCGATACAAGCCCACTCTCTCTATCCTGCTCTCTTTTACTGCATTAGGACAACAACGATTCATCTGTTACTTGTTGCGGTAGTTGAACCCCTTATCCTCTGCATGACCTTTCATTGCCACAGTAAATAGATGAAACCCACTAGCATGAGTAGGAGTTATTTGAGCCCTGATCTGCCTACTCATTCATGCTTGTTTGTCATGCATGCTATTGCTTAGAGTTGTGTCAGGTCTGATTCATCGGGGATGAATTGGAACAGTGATGAACATGTCCTACTGTGTGTGAGCAAAGTGTGTGAACACGATTTGGTAAAGGTAGTGGTGACAGGCCATGTAGGAGTACATGGTGGGTTGTCTCATTGAAACCGTTCTTAGGAACTGAGTTCTGTGTTTGTGATCCATGACCAGCTACTACCACGCATTGGGCCCGAAACAAGTGGACCCTCTCGACTTATTAACTGCCCTTGTCCTCTGTCCAGGAGTTGCAACTAGTTTTTGGTGTTTGTAGGATATGTGTTGGCGGCCGTGCATAGCGCTGACCCTAGGGGTGGGCTATGATGCGGTAGATACACCGTGACACGGTGTACCGGGCGCCTGTTTGGTGTCTCGGGAAGCCTGCACACATCGTTTGGGGTTGTGAGCGAAACTCCAGCCGGATCTCCTCGTGGATGGAACCCGAATAGGCGATAAACCTGGACTAGAGACTCGTGTGGTTAGTCAGGTCGTGGCCGACTCCCTCGCCAGGCTTCCGCTTGAAGGTTGCCGAGATACACGACGTGTACATGGTGGTAAGTGGCGAGAGCGTGTGTGAAGAAGTACACCCCTGCTGGGTTATAAATGATCTATTCGAATAGCCGTGTCCGCGGTAAAGGACTTCTGGGTTGCCTATAATAGTTCATAGACAAGTGGAAGTGGATACTCTAAAACTCGCAAGATAAGTGTGAGTGCTATGGATGGCCTTCTCGTAGGGAGACGGGAGTGGACCCATAGTGGTGTATTGAATGGTGAATATGTGGACTCGTGTGCGCCACCTCAAAAGAGTTGCTTGCAGTCGTAGTTCAGGTTAGCCACTGAGTCAAAGCTGGCTTGCTGCAGTCAAACTCCACCCCCCCCTTGTTGATACCAATGCATATGTAGCTAGTTCTGATGTAAGTCTTGCTGAGTACCTTTGTACTCACGTTTGCTTAATTTATTTTTTGTAGAGAGACTTCAGTCTCGCTAGTAGTTCCGTGTGGACTTCGATGTTTAGCTTGCTACCTCAGCTATGATCTTGTGCCCTCGGCAGGATCTGGTAGATAGTCAGGCTTCTCAGCCCTTTTCATTTGTAGATGTCTATCCCCAGACATGTTAAGCTTCCGCATGTGCTTTGATTTGTATGCTATGATTGTTGGGTCATGAGACCCATGTTTGTAATATCTCGCTCCTCGGAGCCTAATGAATATATACTTGAGTCGTAGAGTCTTGTTGTGATGCCATGTTGTATTTACACATATCGAGCATATTGTGTGTATGATTGAAATGCTTGCTATGTGTGGGATCCGACAATCTAGTCGTTTATCCTTGGTAGCCTCTCTTATGGGGAAATGTAGTCTAGTGCTTCCTTGAGCCATAGTAGTCCGCTACAGCCCGGTTCACCGGAGTCCTGCTAGCCCAGCACTACTGCTCAGGACACTTGACTGGCCGGCATGTGTTTCACTTCGTTCATTTGTCTGTCCCTTCGGGGAAATGTCACGCAGTGACATCCGGAGTCCTGCCTAGCCTGCTACAGCCTGGTTTACTGGAGTCCTGTTAGCCTAGTGCTACAGCCCGGATTCACACGCTGCTGACCGACATGCTCGAAGTTGATTCATGTATGCCTGTCTCCATGGGTTAGTGCCGCTTTGGGTTCACGACTAGCCATGTCGGCCCGGGTTCTCCGTCATATGGATGCTAGCGACACTATCATATACGTGAGCCAAAAGGTGCAAACGGCCCCGGGCCATGGTAAGGCGACACCCGTGGGAATACCGTGCGTGAGGCCACAAAGTGATATGAGCTGTTACCAGCTAGATCGATGTCACTTGGAATCGGGGTCCTGACAGCTTTGGTATCAGAGCCTGACTTCCTATAGGATTGCCAAGCCAAACTGGTCGAAGTTGAGTCTAGAAATGCTTTAGCTATATAAGGGAATTGATTGGGGAAGGGAACGTAAGGCTCTTTTTACTCCTTTACCTTATGTCCTTCTGATCTGAGTCAACCTCTTCTTTTCTACGGGGTTAAGAAACTAGGCTTTCTCATCTATCTATCAGGATGATGTGTTACTAACCCGTTGACTTATAGGATTGATGGATTCATGCCGCAGTTCAGTTTCCAGTACTTCCGTGTGCTCATAATTGGTCTCGGAACCTTGATATTATGATGTTGATTGGTTATGCCACCATTTTGCAGGATGTCTCAAATCTTTTTGAGCATTTACAGCTGTTATGCTGTCCGAGTCATACCAGGTTTCTAAGTAGTATGATGCATTTGCAAACCCCTTCCTCCTGTTCCTGATGTCCAATTGGGCCAGATTAATCACACTAATCGGTGAGTTGAGGTACTCTGTTGCCTCGACATATATGTTGGAGCTATTTTTATGGCCCTAGGTGTTTTAGGGAGTCACCTAGTGATCTAGCCATGTTTTGTATCCCCAGTGTGTGATTCTGGCCACTATTCTCGAAAGCATCCCGTGATGCCATGTAGTAGCAGGTACTCTATTCATGGGTTCTTGAACCCGATATTCACCCTACTTACCTCATGTTGATAGTGTTGCTAGTTCCTTTAGGATATTAGTAACCTTGCGACAGTCCTCGAGATGTGTGGTATTTCCTTCTTCCAAATACCATGAACCATTAAGGCAGAAGTTCTTTGAACCAAAATATCACAATCAGAGTACTCTTGAGGAGTTCTCCATTCATAATTGTGATTCTGCCAGATCTACCTTTCTGCATGGGTTATATGGAAGAAACATGTTGAACTTGGTTCGACATTTTAATCTATGCATCCACAACTCCTAAAGATATATGTCCTCTTGAGTTGTCCCTCTTCATTTATATTCCGACCATCGTCTATCAATTGATAGTCAGGAGTAATTGTGCATCCATGTTATCGATGTTTATTATTCTCGTGGTCCGTTAAGCCATTCTATTCCGGAATGACTAGGAGAAACAAACTCCAATACCTCATCCATTTTTAGGATTGGGTCAAAGTAGTTGTATTCCACAGATCAAAATGCCAATCCAGCTTTTGTTCTGTTCTACCCTGGAGTATTACCATCTTATGTCAAGAATGTCATGAGAATTGTACCACCTCCTATGAATTCTTGATTTAGTGATACTTCTTGCCATCATTGTTCATTCCTCGGTTCCGTGTTGTTGTAACCGGAATACAGACAAGTGAACCGTGATGTGTGAAATGAATACTCCTAGCAACTAGTTGCTTGGTAGTAAATGGGCAATATTCTCATTCTTAGCGTGTTGGTTATTGAATCATCATTCTAAGATAGATTGTGCTACCTAGTCCATTTTTCCTAGTGCACTCTTCGATCAATGAGTTAGGATTGTGTCAGTCCCTCACTCTCTTGATCATATCGTCTTGCTCTGAAAAGCAAGATTGTTCCCGAGCTTAGAAACATATCGGTGGTTCGTGATTTTCTGAATATTTCCTCGGAAGTATCACCAGGTTACCCCCTGACTGTTATGTTGAGCTCGTGATCAAGTTGGTTTCTTGTAAACCACCCCTTCTCCAAGAATCTGTGTTGGATACCCTGAGCTAGTTGGTTAAGCTGAACAACAACTTCGAGAGTTGGAAAATGAAAGTTTGTCCGGCTCAGTTCATTCCAAGGGATATCCTTGTGTGTGTGTGTGTGTGTTGAAGAAACATGATATTTTCATTGATTGTTCCTCGGGATCGGTTCTTGAATCTATCGTCTTGTCCAAACCTTGATTTGAGTGTGGGCTATCGTCAAGTCAAATGAGAACCAACGATGTTCATAATGTTGTCTTACTTGTGGGTTTCCTCGAGCATACACCGTTATATCTTTTTGGGTCTGACCAATGCTATCACCTTGTTCACATAATTATGGAATTCCATCTTCACGGAAATCTGGATGACCTGTTGTTGAGCCCATCGACAATATTTTCATCTTATCCATGATTCATGTTGAACATTAAGCTAGTGTTGGAAACTTTGAAAGCATTTCTTCATGCTAGCTCATGGAGCATATCTTTGGTATAAGAAGTGACTTCCTCTAGATCACGTGCATTTAAAGCAAGTTGCCGCCATGAATTTGGGAAAGTTTGTTTCGCTTTCTCTGGAATCATCCCAAGTCAGTCATGCATACGTGCGAAGTATTCTGTGGTCTGGAGACTTGCAACCTTCATTCTATGTGAATCCCTAGCACACCAAGCCACTTATTGATTTGTTCAAGGAGAAGAAGTTTCTTCTTAAGAGCTAGACTTACGCAAGGACTTCGATATCCTTGATGATGGTTCCCCATCTGGACTCGGTAGTGTTTTATTATAAGACTACTATGTGGTCATGCTTGTCTGGGACAGCGTGTTCACAGGTTTGTAGCAAAACCGGCTCATGTTTTGGAGCTTACTATCGTAGTTCATTTTCTGAGAATCTCGCAACGTCATCTCGTCGGTTTGCATTGCAAACTTCCTTTTCCAGACATGTTGTCTGAAATATCCTATTACCAGCCAGATCTGAATCTCAGGCAGATATGATGGTTGGAACTTTTCCAGGATCTATGATGTAGGTCCCGACAGGGTTGATGTTCTGGCCGACACACCAAGCCAGAAGATCTGTCATTGTAGTATCTTGCCCATTTTTCCATGAGGATTTCGTGCGACTTATTATAGAAGTTGTTCCTTAGGAATCCTTGTGCTCTCAGTTTCTTTGATGATTCTATAACCATTGAAACATTGGAAACACTCTCGACTGTTGAGTTTTGCCCCAGTTACCAGAATCATTCCCAGCATTTGCATTTTGTTCCCAGCTTGCACCTCAGTAGTAGTTTTCCAGGATCATCTTCAAAAGTGGACTTACCATGGGTCCCATCCATCTCCGATGATAAGCAAATCATCCATTGTGTTGTCTCCAACAAGGTAGTCCACATCATTCATCCTAGTCCGAGTATGCCATTTCTTCGAGCTCTTTCAAACGATCAATTGAAAATTGCTTTAAGTTGGTATGAAGAGTTTCAATGATCTATGGATCAAAAGTAATTCTTTTTCCACTTAAGGGAACAATCCGATGAGTCACCTTTCCCAAGGTGTCCCATTACGAGATCATGGCAATTATTTCCTCGCCACCTTGACACCATCCACCATCTTTCTAAGCGTGGAATTGCTGCCCACAAATCAAACCTCGTCGTTTGTTCTTCCATCCCTCTGGATGTGTTCTATGTCTTAACTCAAGATGTTTCAACATCTCATTCCGCGAGTGGATCTTGTATAGCTCGATCTTTGAGAAGATCAATCTTAGTATAGTTTCTTTCTGTCATCATCGCGTGGATGAAGATCTCAAAAGCGAGGATGTCAAGATCAACATATGCAACGAATCAACAACCTTTTGAGGTGCAACCTGGATCATGAAGATCGTGTTGGTCTTGTGCCCCCCCCTTCCTTCTTACCTCACGTCTTGAATCTCGGGCCGAGATTCTTGTTTAGTGGGGGTGAGTTGTCACATCCGTAGCTTCTGGCATTGCACTAGGGTAACTTCATGTGTGCATCATGTTTAAACTTTGAAAGAAACTTGAAATGGGGATTGCCTAAACCCTAGCATTAAAGGAATTCACTAGGTTCAACCAAAATATTTCCAGTAAATCCAAATGGCTTTAAAAAAATGTTCATCATTCTTGGAAAAAGCTGGAAACAGTAACCAGAGGTGATGTACATTTTTGCATGACATATTTGGGCTCTGGATTAAATCATACTCTATTTGCATTTGGGCATTAAATGCTATTAAATATTTTAAATGCTAAAATAATCATAAACTAAAATGTTTACTGTAGGATATATTCCCAACAGTGATCATGAGTAGTTTCATGGTTTATGGAAGTGTCTAAGTATTTTTAATAAAGCCCTGAAGACTACAGAATAATAGAAAATCAAATTAAAACAGAAATCAGAGAGGGAGAGAGAACTACCTAGGCCAACTTACCTGGCCTTCTAGCCCACCTAGTGGCCCAGCTGGCGCCCAGCCCACTAGGGGCTCCCGTGTCTTCTCCTTCCTCTGCCAGAAGGACCGAGGCGCGTGGCCACCGCACGCCGGCACGCGCACGGCCACCTCCTGCCTGCTTGCCGCTGCTGGAGTCATCCCCGAGCGCCACGCACTTCCCCTCGACCGCCTGCACCTCTCCTCTCTCCCCCTCGAGCACTCTTCCCTCCTCTGCCTCTTTCCCACGCGACCACCGAGCGCTGTCGTCGTCGCCCTCGAGCGCAACCGCGGCCATCGCCTCCCCCTCGCTTCTCTATGCTGTCAGAGGCTCCGCCTCGACGCCATGGAGCCCCAAGACGAAGCACGCTCCCGCGGAGCTCCCTAAGCGACGCCATCATCCTCATCCTCGCCGTAGGACGCCGGAGATCCGTCTCGCCGCCCCGCTCGCTCCGGCGCCTCCCCGAGCTCGCTAACCTTCCCTACATGATCGCCGTGAGCTCCCAGTCCTTTCCCCCTTAACCACGTCGTTGTTTTCGTCCCGTAGCCACTGCCCCACGAGTAACCGGAGCCACCGTCCGCCATGGATGTGGAGCCACGCGCTCCCGAGCTTCGCTTGCTCGCCCTAGTGGCACAGACGTGCTCCTGGTGACCCCACGACGCCGTCTATGCCTTTGGTTGAGCCCACGCCGCGCCCGTGCAAACCCGTAGCTGCGCCGCCGCCAAAGCTCGTCGCCGGGGAGATTCTGGCCGCCCTGCGACCCCCTGTCTGGCCCATTGGATGTGCCCGAGCAAGGGCTTCTCCCCGATGGTTTCTGCACGGCAAACCGCGGCCCCTGGCGTTTTTCCGATGCACGTCCGCCGCGGCAAATGGTCGCCGGCGGCTGAACGCCGGCGAACCGACGTGGCAACATCGTTAACTGCTATTGACGGGGCTAACTAACCCCCTCTCTTACTGACTACTGGGCCCCACGCCCTTAACTAACACTAGTTTAATTTCTGCTTAGTTTTATTTAAACACAGTGGACCCCGCACGTCAGTTGACCCCCTGACGTCACCGTTGACTAGCCCCACCTGTCTGTGAGACAAACTGGCATCGGGTCACTGACCAGTGGGCCCCACTGGTAAGGTTTGACCTGGACCAGCCCCTGTTGACCTGCTGATGTCGTCATGACGTGATGCTGATGCAGTAATTGATTTTCTGGATTTAAAATAAATCAGGAAATTCCAGAAAACAGTTTAAACTTCTAAAAAACATAGAAATTCAACCGTAACTCCAAATGAAATAATTTATATATGAAAAATTACCAGAAAAATTCAAGGAATCCATCTGTACCATTTTCATGCATGTTTGAGCAAGTTAACCTCACTGTTTAGGATGAAACATGATTAGGGCAAATTTCATAATAGGTTTGGAGTTGGAATTTGATATAGTTTTGAATTCCACTTCAATTTAAATGACTTTCTATTGCATTAGCCCAAATCACAACATATTGCCATGTCATGATCATGCATCATATTGTTGCATTGCATTGATTGTATTCTTCCTTGTTTGCCAGTAATTGCCCCCTCTCCGTAGACGTTGTTTCCGACGACGTGATCGATGACACCGATGAAGAGCTATTCTATCTTCAGAAGTGCCAGGAAAGCACAACCCCCTTGTTCATTCCGATACAAGCCCACTCTCTCGCTCCTGCTCTCTTTTACTGCATTAGGACAACAACGATTCATCTGTTACTTGTTGCGGTAATTGAACCCCTTATCCTCTGCATGACCTGTCATTGCCAAAGTAAATAGATGAAACCCACTAGCTTGAGTAGGAGTTGTTTGAGCCCTGATGTGCCTACTCATTCATGCTTGTTTGTCATGCCTGCTATTGCTCAGAGTTGTGTCAGGTCTGATTCATCGGGGATGAATTGGAACAGTGATGCACATGTCCTACTGTGTGTGACCTAAGTGTGTGAATACGATTTGGTAAAGGTAGTGGTGAGAGGCCATGTAGGAGTACATGGTGGGTTGTCTCATTGAAACCGTTCTTAGGAACTGAGTTCTGTGTTTGTGATCCATGACCAGCTACTACCACGCATTGGGCCCGAAACCAATGGACCCTCTCGACTTATTAACTGCCCTTGTCCTCTGTCCAGGAGTTGCAACTTGTTTCTGGTGTTTGTAGGATATGTGTTGGCAGCCGTGCATAGCGCTGACCCTAGGGGTGGGCTGTGATGCGGTAGATACATCGTGGCACGGTGTATCGGGCGCCCGTTTGGTTTCTCGGGAACCCTGCACACATCGTTTGGGGCTGTGAGCGAAACTCCGGCCGGATCTCCTCGCAGATGGAACCCGAATAGGCGATAAACCTAAACTAGAGACTCGTGAGGTTAGTCAGGTCGTGGCCGACTCCCTCGCCAGGCTTCCTCTTGAAGGTTGCCGAGATACACGACGTGTACATGGTGGTAAGTGGCGAGAGCGTGTGTGAAGAAGTACACCCCTACAGGGTTATAAATAATTTATTCGAATAGCCGTGTCCGCGGTAAAGGACTTCTGGGTTTCCTATAACAGTTCATAGACAAGTGGAAGTGGATACTCTAAAACTCGCAAGATAAGTGTGAGTGTTATGGATGGCCTTCTCGTAGGGAGACGGGAGCTGACCCATAGTGGTGTATTGAATGGTGAATATGTGGACTCGTGTGCGCCACCTCAAAAGAGTTGCTTGCAGTCGTAGTTCAGGTTAGCCACTGAGTCAAAGCTGGCTTGCTGCAGTCAAACTCCACCCCCCCCTCCTTGTTGATACCGATGCATATGTAGCTAGTTCAGATGTAAGTCTTGCTGAGTACCTTTGTACTCACGTTTTCTTAATTTATGTTTTGCAAAGAGACTTCAGTCTCGCTAGTAGTTTCGTGTGGACTTCGACATTTAGCTTGCTACCTCAGCTACGATCTTGTGCCCTCGACAGGATCTGGTAGATAGTCAGGCTTCTCAGCCCTTTTCATTTGTAGATGTCTGTCCCCAGACATGTTAAGCTTCCGCATGTGCTTTGATTTGTATGCTATGACTGTTGGGTCATGAGACCTGTTTGTAATATCTCGCTCCTCGGAGCCTAATGAATATATACTTGAGTCATAGAGTCTTGTTGTGATGCCATGTTGTATTTACACATATCGAGCATATTGTGTGTATGATTGAAATGCTTGCTATGTGTGGGATCTGACAATCTAGTCGTTTATCCTTGGTAGCCTCTCTTATGGGGAAATGTAGTCTAGTGCTTCCTTGAGCCATAGTAGTCCGCTACAGCCCGGTTCACCGGAGTCCTGCTAGCCCAGCACTACTGCTCAGGACACTTGACTCGCCGGCATGTGTTTCACTTCGTTCATTTGTCTGTCCCTTCGGGGAAATGTCACGCGATGACATCCGGAGTCCTGCCTAGCCTGCTACTGCCCGGTTTACTGGAGTCCTGTTAGCCCAGTGCTACAGCCCGGATTCACACGCTGCTGGCCGACATGCTCGAAGTTGATTCATGTATGCTTGTCTCCATGGGTTAGTGCCGCTTTGGGTTCACGACTAGCCATGTCGGCCCGGGTTCTCTGTCATATGGATGCTAGCGAGACTATCATATACGTGAGCCAAAAGGTGCAAATGGCCCTGGGCCATGGTAAGGCGACACCCGTGGGAATATCGTGCGTGAGGACGCAAAGTGATATGAGGTGTTACCAGCTAGATTGATGTGACTTGGAATCGGGGTCCTGACAACGGCGGATCGCGTCAAGTGGGGTGGCCGGAGCGGGGCAGGAACGGCCCTGGGCGAAGGCCTCGGCAACGAGCGAGGGACGCGGGGGGAGGGGACGGTAGTGAGCAGTGTGGAGCCTGCGGCGGGGCTATGCAGGCAGGCGTGGCGCGGCGGAGCAGGAGGGGCCAGAGCGGGGCGAGGCCAGCGTGCGGCACTAGGCGACGGCGGGACTGGACGGAGGAGAGGCCGGGCCTCACCATGAGGCTGTAGGGTCCGGGGCAGTGGGGGTTGAGGCGGAGGACGAAGACGACCGGGTGATGGGGAGGCGTGCGACGATCCGGCGAGGTGGCTCCGACGATGGCATCAAGCGGCGGGGGCGGCACCGGGTGATGCCTCGATCCAGATCGGGATCGGGGGAGGGGGCGAACGTGGGTGGGGGAGTGGGAGAAGGGGGTTAGGTTTTCTGGCGGTGGGGGGTTATGGCGGGGTTAGGTGGGTCAGCCTGGTTGGATGGCCCGCTAGGCTGAGGCCCAGTGGGGGGTCCCTTTTTTCCTTTTACAGTTTTACTTTGTTTTTCTTTTTGTTTAGTTTCAGTTTTGTTTTATTTTTCTAAAGCAAAAAATAGTTTCATGAAATAAGAAACTTGCACCTAAAATTGAATTATAAATCAAGCTACTGCCACATTAAGTTTGGCATCGAATTAAAATAGTTTGTAATTTATACAGTTCTAAAAAGGCATTTAAATTATTATGATAGACATTGATTAATTACATTGGGGCAATTAAACACCTTATAAAAATGTTGGTCCACTATGATAATTATTCAAGGATTGTTTGCAACACTTTGAACATTTTTGTTTTAATATTTGAAAACATTTGATGTTTGCCTCTATTTTGAATTTGAATTTGAATCGGTTTTGAACTAACGCGAACTTAGCAACAGTAATCGAGGTGACATGGCATCATTAGCAAAGTTTACGGTAGCTTAATTACCCGGGCGTCACATCAGCCGACCAATTATTCCCTTAAGAACGCTAGCTTTCGGCTTCACCCATCTGAGGTACATGTCCGGATGACCCGGTTGTAACAATCGCAGATGTGCTCCCTTTATGCCCTAGCCGAACAAGCGGGAATGTAGGGCATAAGCACAGGAGCCAGGCAATCCAGCTTAGCAAAAATTTAAGTCATAGAGGTGCATATAGTGGCGAAGACAGGACGTATGTGAGAAAACAATCATACATATGGTGAGCTTTATGCTTAAAATAATAAGCTTCTATTGAGAGGAGCGCCCAGTTATGCTGGGGTGTGTACATTTAAGGATGCATTCTCCTCGAGTGTGCAGCTTACCCGAACACCTGCTAGGAATCGTAAAGAAACACGAAAAAAGAAAAAAGGAGAACAAGGGGACGAACAAAGATATGTGTCCAGACTCAGGCGTAGAATCTTCGGAGTCACGCGATGTTCCATGGGTTCGGCTCTATGCGATTGTCCGATGCATTGCGAAGGTGATAGGCTCCTTAAGTGAGAATTTCATCTATAATGAAGGGACCCTCCCATTTGGGCTTGAGTTTGTCCTTTTTTTCTCTAGTAGGCATAGAACAAGTTCACCGACATTGTAAGTCTTTGCCCGCACTTCTTTTCTTTGGTATCTTCGAGCTTGTTGTTGGTAGAATGCGGAACGGGCCTTTGCGACATCGCGCTCCTCCTCAAGGCCATCTAGATCGTCTTGCCAATCGAGCTCGGCCTCTCTCTCCTCATACATGCGCACTCGAGGTGAGTCATGAATAATATCGCAAGGCAAGAGAACCTCTGCGCCATACACCATGAAGAATGGTGTGTATCCGGTCGTTCTATTGGGCGTGGTCTGCAACCCCAATTGTACAGAGTCAAGCTCTTCGACCCAGTGTTTGCCTGACTCCTTTAGGGATCGCACTAGTCTGGGTTTGATGCGGCTCATTATCATGCCATTAGCCGTTCAACTTGACTGTTTGTTTGCGGGTGATATACGGAGGCATAATCAAGCTTAATGCCCACATTAGTGCACCAAGTTTTCACCTCGTCGGTTGTGAAGTTAGAGCCGTTGTCAGTAATAATGTGGTGTGGGACACCATAATGGTGTATGACACTGGATAGAAAATCTATCATCGGTCCGGCTTCAGCCGTTTTAACTGGATTGGCCTCGATCCACTTAGTGAATTTATCCACCATGACCAGCAAGTATTTTTTTCTTATGGCTTCCCCCTTTATGGGTTCCTACCATGTCCAGTCCCCAGACCGCGAAAGTCCAAGTAATGGGGATTGTTCATAGGGCAGTGGGCGGCATATGGCTTTGATTGGTAAAAATCTGACATCCGACACAATGTTGTACCAGGTCTGATACGTCTCCGTCATATCTACTTTTCCAAACACCTTTTCCCTTGTTTCGACTCTAACTTGTATGATTTGAATGGAACTAACCTGGACTGACGATGTTTTCAGCAGAATTGCCATGGTGTTATTTTTGTGTAGAAATAAAAGTTCTCGGAATGACCTAAAAATCAACGGAGATTATTTTGGGAATATATAAAAAATACTGGAAGAAGAATCCATGTCAGGGGACCCACACCCTGTCCACAAGGGTGGGGGAGCGCCTACCCCCCTGGGCCCGCCCCTTGCCTCGTGGGCCCCCTGACGCTCCACCGACCTCAACTCCAACTCCATATATTCACTTTCAGGGAGAAAAAAATTAGAGAGATGGATTCATCACATTTTACGGTATGGAGCCGCCGCCAAGCCCTAAACTCTCTCGGGAGGGCTGATCTAGAGTCTGTTCGGGGCTCCAGAGAGGCAAATCCGTCGCCATCGTCATCATCAACCTTCCTCCATCACCAATTTCATGATGCTCACCACCATGCATGAGTAATTCCATCGTAGGCTTGCTGTACGGTGATGGGTTGGATGAGATTTATCATGTAATCGAGTTAGTTTTGTTAGGATTTGATCCCTAGTATCCACTATGTTCTGATATTGATGTTGCTATGACTTTTCTATGCTTAATGCTTGTCACTAGGGCCCGAGTGACATGATTTCAGATCTGAACCTATTATGTTTTCATGAATATATGTGAGTTCTTGATCCTATCTTGCAAGTCTATAGTCACCTATTATGTTTTATGATCCATTAACCCCGAAGTGACAATAATCGGGACCATTACCATTGATGACCGTAGTTTGAGGATTTCATGTATTCACTATGTGTTAATGCTTTGGTCCGGTACTCTATTAAAAGGAGGCCTTAATATCCCTTAGTTTCCAATAGGACCCCGCTGCCACGGGAGGGTGGGACAAAAGATGTCATGCAAGTTCCTTTCCATAAGCACGTATGACTATATTCGGAATACATGCCTACATTACATTGATGAACTGGAGCTAGTTCTGTGTCACCCTATGTTATAAGTGTTGCATGATCGATCGCAACCGACATAATTCTCCATCACCGATCCAATGCCTACGAGCTTTTCCTGTATTGTTCTTTGCTTATTTACTTTTCCGTTGCTATTGTTACAATCACTATAAAAAGAAAAAATATTACTTTTGCTACCGTTACCATTATTATCATATTACTTTGCTACTAAACACTTTGCTGCAGATATTAAGTTTCTAGGTGTGGTTGAATTGACAACTCAGCTGCCAATACTTGAGAATATTCTTTGGCACCATTTATGTCAAATCAATAAATTTGGGTTGAATACTCTACCCTCGAAAATTGTTGCGATCCCCTTTACTTGTGGGTTATCAAGACTATTTTCTGGCGCCATTGCTGGGGAGCATAGCTCTATTCTTTGAGTCACTTGGGATTTATATCTGCTTATCATTATGAAGAACTTGAAAGATCAAAGAACCAAGATTTTTCCCTCAACTATGAGGGGAGGTAAGGAACTGCCATCTAGCTCTGCACTTGATTCACCTTCTGTTTTGAGTAAACTTGCGACACTTACACATGCTATTAATTCTGATAGGTTGCATGTTATTCATGATGCCACTTCTCCTTTGTGTGATATTTATGATGAAACTACTTCTATTCTTGATACTACTGTGCCACTAGGTGAATTTCTTGATGAACAACTTGCTAGGGCTAGAGAAAATGAAATTATTAAAACTAGTAATATTGATGAAATTGATGATGAAGATTCTCCCCCTAGATATGAATTGCGTGTTGTTCATGAGGGTTATGTTATGGATGAAGAAACTTCTAGAGACTTCTTAGCTTGCAATGATAGATCTGATCTTAAGAAATTATTAGCTAAGCTTAAAGAAAAATCTTTGAATGCTAGAATGAAATATCACCCTGCTTTTGCTACTTCATCTATCTTTATTACTGATAAGGATTATGATTTCTCTGTCGATCCTGAGTTAATAACTTTGGTTGAACCTGATCGTTTTTCTGGCTATGAATCTGAAATTGTTGTGGCACATCTTACTAAATTAAATGATATAGCCACCCTCTTTACACATGATGAGGAAACTCGCTATTATTTTATCCTTAAGTTGTTTCCGTTCTCATTAAAGGGTGATGCTAAAATATGGTTTAATTCTCTTGATCCTGGTTGTGTGCGTAGTCCCCAGGATATGGTGTATTACTTCTCTGCTAAATATTTCCCCGCTCATAAGAAACAAGCTGCTTTAAGGGAAATATATAATTTTGTGCAAATTGAAGAAGCGAGTCTCCCACAATCTTGGGGGGGCTTCTCCGATTACTTAATGCTTTGCCTGATCATCCTCTCAAGAAAAATGAAATACTTGATATCTTTTATAATGGACTAACCGATGCTTCCAGAGACCACCTGGATAGTTGTGCTGGTTGTGTTTTCAGGGAAAAAACTGTTGATCAAGCTGAATTGCTATTGAATAATATGTTGACTAATGAAAATAATTGGACACTTACTGAACCAACTCCTAAGCCAACTCCGAAAAAAGGGGTATTCTATTTCTCAGTCCTGAAGATATGCAAAAGGCAAATAAATCTGTGAAAGAAAAGGGTATTAAAACTGAAGATGTTAGAATTTACCACCTATTGAAGAAATACATGGTCTTAATTTTCCGCCTGTTGAAGAAACACATGGCCTTGATAACCCGACACAGGTAGTAGAGGTAAATTCTCTCTATAGATTCGATATATGTGAAATCCCATTTACTAAGTTTGCTAGCCCATGCTTGGATGAGTTTGATGACTTTATGGTTAAACAAGAAAATTTCAATGCTTATGTTGGTAGACAATTGAAACACAATGCTGATATGCTTGAACACTTGGGTGATTATATGGCTAATGTTAAAGGTGAACTTAAACTTATTAGTAACCATGCTTCTATGGTTACCACTCAAGTAGAACAAGTACTTAAAGCTCAGAATGATTTGCTCAATGAACTAAATAATAAGAAGAATGATAATGTTGTTAGAGTTATGCCTAGAGGTGGTAAAATGACTCAGGAACCTTTGTATCCTGAGGGCCATCCTAAGATAATTGAGCAAGATTCTCAGAGAATTAATATTGATGCACCTAGTCCTTCTAAAAGGAAGAAACAGGAAAATGATAGGACTTTGCATGCTTCTAGTTAACCTGTTATTGACACACCTGAGAATCCCAATGATATTTCTATTTCTGATGCTGAAACACAATCTGGTAATGAACATGAACCTAGTGATAATGTTAATAATGATGTTCATGTTGATGCTCAACCTAGCAATGATAATGATGTAGAGATTGAACCTGCTGTTGATCTTGATAACCCACAATCAAAGAATCAACGTTATGATAAGAGAGACTTCGTTGCTAGGAAGCACGGTAAAGAAAGAGAACCATGGGTTCAGAAACCCATGCCTTTTCCTCCTAAACCATCCAAGAAAAAGGATGATGAGGATTTTGAGCGCTTTGCTTAAATGATTAGACCTATGTTTTTGCGTATGCATTTGACTGATATGCTTAAAACTTTACCATTCTGTTTGGGAACCGCCTATAATGTGTGTAGCATGGAAGATATCGCCATCTCTTGGTTGTTATGTTGACAATGATAATATACCACTCAAAATATTATTCACCTCTGTTTCAAAACCGAGCTCTGGCACCTCTACAAATCCCTGCTTCCCTCTGCGAAGGGCCTATCTATTTACTTTTATGCTGAGTCATCATCCTGTTATTAAAAAGCACCAGTTAGAGAGCGTCGCTGTCACTTGCAGTCATTAATGTTAGTTTACATTGTGTATGACTTAACTAGATCTCTTTTACCATGAATTACAATGTCTAGTCAGTCCTTGGTCTTTAAAGGTGCTCTGCATTTATGTTTTGCCGTCTCAGAAAGGGCTAGCGAGATACCATCTTGTTATATCATATTATGATTGTTTTGAGAAAGTGTTGTCATCCGAGATTTATTATTATGGCTCGCTAGTTGATTATGCTATTGATATGAGTAAACTTGAGACCTATGCGTTATTGAATGTGGTTAGTTATAATCTTTGCTGAAAACTTGAATGTTGGCTTTACATATTTACAACAACAAGAGCAAACAGAGTTTGTAAAAGGTTTTCTTTATCACTTTCAGTTTGTCAACTAAATTGCTTGAGGACAAGCAAAGGTTTAAGCTTGGGGGAGTTGATACGTCTCCAACGTATCTACTTTTCCAAACGCTTTTGCCCTTGTTTTGGACTCTAACTTGCATGATTTGAATGGAACTAACCCGGACTGATGCTGTTTTCAGCAGAATTACCGTGGTGTTATTTATGTGCAGGAGCAAACGTTCTCGGAATGACCTGAAACTTCACGGAGCAACTTTTCAGAAAATATGAAAAATACCTGCAAAAGATGAAGGCCAGGGGGCCAACCACCTGTCCACGAGGGTGGGGGCGCGCCTGCCCCCCTAGGGTGCGCCCCCCTACCTCGTGCGCCCCATGTTGCCTCTCTGACTCCAACTCCAACTCCATATATAGAGTTTCGGGGAGAAAAAAATCAGAGAGAACAAATCATCGTGTTTTACGATACGGAGCCGCCACCAAGCCCTAAAACCTCTCGGGAGGGTTGATCTGGAGTCCGTTCGGGGCTCCGGAGAGGGGAATCCATCGCCATCGTCATCATCAACCATCCTCCATCACCAATTTTATGATGCTCACCGCCGTGCGTGAGTAATTCAATCGTAGGCTTGCTGGACGGTGATGGGTTGGATGGGATCTATCATGTAATCGAGTTAGTTTTGTTAGGGTTTGATCCCTAGTGTCCACTATGTTCCCAGAATGATATTGATATGACTTTGCTATGCTTAATGCTTGTCACTAGGGCCCAAGTGCCATGATTTCATATCTGAACCTATTATGTTTTCATCAATATATGAGTGTTCTTGATCCTATCTTGCAAGTCTATAGTCACCTACTATGTGTTATGATCCGGCAACCCCGAAGTGACAATAATTGGGACCACTCCCGGTGATGACCGTAGTTTGAGGAGTTCATGTATTCACTATGTGTTAATGCTTTGTTCCGGTTCTCTATTAAAAGGAGGCCTTAATATCCCTTAGTTTCCGTAAGCACCCCGCTGCCACGGGTGGGTAGGACAAAAGATGTCATGCAAGTTCTTTTCCATAAGCACGTATGACTATATTTGGAATACATGCCTACATTATATTGACGAACTTGAGCTAGTTCTGTGTCACCCTAGGTTATGACTGTTACATGATGAACCGCATCCGGCATAATTCTCCATCACCGATCCATTGCCTACGAGCTTTCCACATATTGTTCTTCGCTTATTTACTTTCCTGTTGCTATTGCTATCATCACTACAAAATACCAAAAACATTACTTTTACTACTGTTACCTTTTGCTACCGTTACCACTACTATCATATTACTTTGCTACTAAATACTTTGCTGCAGATATTAAGTTTCCAGGTGTGGTTGAATTGACAACTCAGTTGCTAATACTTGAGAGTATTCTTTGGCTCCCCTTGTGTCGAATCAATAAATTTGGGTTGAATACTTTACCCTCGAAAACTGTTGCGATCCCCTATACTTGCGGGTTATCAAGACTATTTTCTGGCGCCGTTGCCGGGGACCATAGCTCTATTCTTTGAGTCACTTGGGATATATATCTGCTTATCTTTATGAAGAACTTGAAAGATCCAAGAACCAAGATCTATCCCTCAACTACGGGGGAGGTAAGCAACTGCCATCTAGCTCTGCACTTGATTCACCTTCTGTTTTGAGTAAGCTTGCGACACCTACACCTGCTTCTGTTATTCGTTCTGATATGTCGCATGTTATTGATGATGCCACTTCTGCTATCCATGATACTTATGATGAAACTACCTCTATGCCTGATATTACTATGCCACTTAGTGATTTTCTTGATAAACAATGTGCTAGGGCTAGAGAAATTGAAAATATTGAATCTGATGATACTGATGAAAGTGATGATGAAGAATCACTTGTTATTCCTAAGGGTTATGTTTTTGATTAAGAAGCTTCTTTAGCCATTTTAGCTTGCAAAAATAGAAATGAACTCATAAGGTTATTAGCTAAATGGAGTAAGAAATCTCTAAATGCTAGAATGAAACCTGACCCTACTTTTGCTACTTCACCTATCTTTGTTACTGATAAGGATTATGAATTCTCTGTTGATCCTGATATAATTACTTTGGTTGAATCTGATCCTTTTCATGGTTATGAATCTGAAACTGTTGTGGCATATCTTACTAAATTGAATGATATAGCCACCCTGTTCACTAAATATGAGATAACTCATTACTTTTACATACTTAAAATATTTCCGTTCCCATTAAAGGGTGATGCTAAGGTATAGTTTAATTCTCTTGATCCTGGTTGTGTGCGTAGTCCCCAGGATATAATTTATTACTTCTCTGCTAAATATTTCCCTGCTCATAAGAAACAAGCTGCTTTAAGGGATATATATAATTTTGTGCAAATTGAAGAAGAGAGTCTCCCACAAGCTTGGGGGAGGCTTCTCCAATTACTTAATGCTTTGCCTGATCATCCTCTTAAGAAAAATGAAATACTTGATATCTTTTATAATGGACTAACCGATGCCTCCAGAGATTACCTGGATAGTTGTGCTTGTTCTATTTTCAGGGAAAGAACACCGGATGAAACTGACATTCTATTGAATATATGTTGACAAATGAAAATAATTGGACACCTCTGGAGCTAATTCCTGAGCCTATTCCTAAACCTACTCCAAAGAAGAGGAGTATTCTATTTCTCAGTCCTGAAGATATGCAAGAGGCAAAGAAATCTATGAAAGTAAAAGGTATTAAAGCTGCAGATGTTAGAATTTACCTCCTATTGAAGAAATACATGGTCTTAATTTACCGCCTGTTGAAGAAACATATAATCTTAAACCATTACCTATTGAAGAAACTCATGGTCTTGATAACCCGACACAGGTAGTAAAGGTAAATTCTCTCTATAGATATGATAAAGCTGTAATCCCATTTACTAAATTTGCTAGCCCATGTTTAGATGAGTTTGATAAATTTATGGCTAAGCAAGAAGACTTTAATGCTTATTTTGGTAGACAATTGAAATACAACTCAAATATGCTTGAACACTTGGGTGATTATATGGCTAATGTTAAAGGTGAACTTAAACTTATTAGTAAACGTGATTCTATGGTTACCACTCAAGTAGAACAAGTACTTAAAGCTCAAAATGATTTTCTCAATGAATTGAATAGTAAGGATAATGATAATGCTGTTAGAGTTATGACTAGAGGTGGTAAGATGACTCAGGAACCTTTGTATCCTGAAGGCCACCCTAAGAGAATTGAGCAAGATTCTCAGAGAAATAATATAGATGTACCTAGTTCTTCTAAAAAGAAGAAAAAGAAAAATGATAGGACTTTGCATGCTTCTAGTGATCCTATTGTTGAAACACCTGAGAATCCAAATGATATTTCTATTTCTTATGTTGAAACACAATCTGGTAATGAACCTGAAACTAGTGATAATGTTAATGATAATGTTCATAATGATGCTCAACCTAGTAATGATAATGACATAGAAATTGAACCTGCTATTGATCTTGATAACCCACAATCAAAGAATCAACGTTATGATAAAAAAAGACTTTGTTGCTAGGAAACATGGTAAAGAAAGAGAGCCTTGGGTTCAGAAACCCATGCCTTTCCCTCCCAAACCATCCAAGAAAAAGGATGATGAGGATTTTGAGCGCTTTGCTGAAATGATTAGACCTATCTTTTTGCGTATGCGATTAACTGATATACTCAAAACCAATCCTTATGATAAGTACATGAAAGATATTATTACAAACAAAATAAAGATACCAGAAGCTGAAATTTCCACCATGCTTGCTAATTATACTTTTAAGGGTGGAATACCAAAGAAACTTGGAGATCCCGGTGTACCCACTATACCATGCTCTATTAAAAGAAACTATGTTAAAACTGCATTATGTAATGTTGGAGCCGGTGTTAGTGTTATGCCTCTCTCTTTATATCATAGACTTGATTTGAATAAGTTGACACCTACTGAAATATCTTTGCAAATGGCTGATAAATCAATTGCTATACCTGTCGGTATTTGTTAGGATGTGCCTGTTGTAGTTGCAAACGTTACTATTTTAACGGACTTTGTTATTCTTGATATTCCCGAGGATGATAGTATGTCTATTATTCTTGGAGGGCCCTTTTTGAATACTGCAGGGGCTGTTATTGATTGCACTAAAGGCAATGTCACTTTTCATGTTAATGGCAATGAGCATATGGTACACCTTCCGAGGAAACAACCTCAAGTTAATAGTATCAACTCTATTGGAAAAATTCCATCGATTATATTTGGAGGTTTTGAATTTCCTCTTCCTACTGTCAAGAAGAAATATGATATTCTTATTATTGGGGATGTGCATATCCCCGTTGAGGTAACATAGTGTTATTCAAAATTTCTTCGGTTCCATGTTATTCGGAATGAGTTCATTAACAAGACTTGATCAACCTTGCTAGTGGATTCCTTTTGATGATCATGAGATGGATGAAACTAGAAGGCACAACCTTCTATACCCGAGTTTTACTTTCTGTTATTTATATTAAATAAAATAAAAATAAATATTTTTCTGTCTGTTATCTGATTATCCGTGCAATATAAAAATACGTTGAAAATAAAAGTTCTCCAAATGCCCTAAAATCTAAATATGATTTTTTCTAGAATATGTGAGAATATTTGGCACTGAGAACACAACAGGGGGGCCAACCACCTGCCCACGAGGGTGGAGGGCGCGCCCTACCCCCTAGGGGCGCCCCCCTGCCTCGTGGGCCCATGGTGGCCCTCCTCCACTTATCCTTTCACCCATACACTTCTTCTTCCTCCCACAAACACGAATAACCAGCTCAAACCCGAGTCCAAGCTCGTTTTGCTGCCATTTTCGATCTCCTTGCTCAAAGCACCTCTCGCAAAACTGCTTGTGGAGATTGTTCCTTGGTATGTGACTCCTCCATTGGTCCAATTAGTTTTTGTTCTAGTGCTTTATTCATTGCAAATTTTTGCTTCTTAGGTGACCCTGTTCTTGAGCTTGCATGTCAAATTTATATGGTTCCAAGTAGTTTTGATGCGTGATTTAGGCCCTAGGCACTTGTAGGAGTAATTGCTATCAATATTATTGAGTTTGGCTTACTTTTATTTTGAAATTACTAAAATTTTCAGAATTTTTTAGAAAATGATGAGGAGACTTTTGAGGGGCTCATCGAGCCAAAGCTCGAAGGAAAAGGCACCAAAGCCTAAGTATAATCCGCCTCGCACCGCGGAGATTCGGGCGTGTGAATGGCCTTCTAATGATTTCTTGAGAGCAGCTTGGATTTATGAAGATTTTCATGAATTGGCTAAAAATGCAGGCCTCACTGCTTTCCTCCACGACCAATGCAATTAGTATCTCTTACTCACAAATACCTTTGTGCAAAACTTTCATTTCCATTCTAGGAGCTCACCACCTACGGTGGAGTTTCATTTATATGATGAGCATAAGGAGATGTCACTTTATGATTTTTGTCGGGTTTGTTTAGTCCCTTTTGAGGGCAAGACAGAAGAACCACATCGCGATGATGTGGAGGGGTTTATTGACACTATCACTGTAGGGGAAACAAGGAAGGTTTCCGATGCACGAATCACTAGCATACATTTTCCTGTTTTACGTTACTTTGCATTATTTGCTAGTCGTCGTTTAATTGGTCGCGGAAACTATGGAAACCTTAGTATCCCTGATATTATTATTTTGCTCCACGGTTTATATGGCGATAACTCTGTTAGTATGGGCGGCATTATTGCTAAATGGTTAAGTCTGAACCATACAAAGGGCCCCATCTTTGGAGGCATCTATGCTTCACGCCTAGCTGCACATTTTAACATACCTATTAGGCATTATGAGAAAGAAGAAAAAGTGCTGCCTCGTGTTTATTTAGATTATGAAAGTATGGTGGAACATGATTTTATTGTTAATAATAGGGAAGGAGAGCTTAAATATCAATTGTTCTTTAATAAACATCATCCTGGGACTATTACCCTGCCCGCTCCTTCTTTGTTTGATTTATCTGTAGGCACGTACCTTGTTCGGTTGAAGGCTATTCACGCCTACCGGAACCCTGCACCAGTCGTGGAGCCAGAGCCGGAACCACAAGTTGATCCTTCACGACAGTCTAATTACCAGTGGGATCCGGAGATGATTGTCAGCTAGTGGCAAGCGGAGTCTTCCTCTTCTTCTTCTCAATACGACCCCAACTATTATTATGGATATCCGCCAGGCCAGCCGTGGCCATAGACCAACTTAGGCCAAAAGCCTAAGCTTGGGGGAGTACGTATTTCCCACCAACATTACATTTATGTTCACACACTCATTGCTAGATGCCAGTGCTCATACTTTTTCATTGTATCATCCATGCTAGTTTAATTCCCTTTTTATGCTTTCTTCTTGTGTGTTTAATAATCTTAAGAAAAACAAAAAAAATTAGTTGTAGCTTTTAATCAGTTTAATTTCCATGCTTGTAGTAGTAATTAAAAATAAAACCCAAAAAGATTCCATGTTCTTCTTTTTGCTTGTTGGGAGCTTTCCCGTGTAAATAGTTTTATTTCTTTTCTTTTCTTTAGGGGTTGATAGGAGAAGACCATAATTAAATTGTTGAAGTGGCTCTTATATGCATTATTGTTTATCTAACAAAAGAGCCCATATTGCCTTGTCTTCTCTTGTTTATTGAATGCTAGCAGATTCCAGCTTTTCCAATGCACATGCACTATTATCATTATTCACATCGTTCGGTTGTGCAAGTGAAAGGCAATTATGATGATATATGATGGACTGACTGAGATGAGAAAAGCTGGTATGAACTCGACCTCTTTTGTTTTTGTAAATATGATTAGTTCATCATTCCTGATTCAGCCTATTATGAATAAACATGTTTGCACTGAAAACTAGAGATCATAGTTTCTTGTGCCATGCTTGATTAGCTATGAGTTATAATGGTTTACCTTGCATGGCAACATGCTATTAAAATGGTTATGATGTGGTATGATAGGGTGGTATCCTCCTCTGAATGATTTAAGTGACCTGACTTGGCGCATGTTCACGCATGTAGTTGAAACAAAATCAACATATCCTTCATGATATTTATGTTCATGGTGGATTATATCCTACTCATGCTTGCATTCGGTGTTGATTAATTTTAATGCATGTTCATGAATGTTGTCGCTCTCTAGCTGGTCGCTTCCCAGTCTTTTGCTAGCCTTCACCTGTACTAAGTGGGAATACTGCTTGTGCATCCAATCCCTTAAACCCCAAAGTTATTCCACATGAGTCCACTATACCTACCTATATACGGTATCTACCTGCCATTCCAAGTAAATTTGAATGTGCCAAACTCTAAACCTTCAACTAAATATCCTGTTTTGTATGCTCGAATAGCTCATGTATCAACTAGGGAAGTCCGTATCTTCCATGTTAGGCGGGTTATTCTCAAGAGGAGTGGACTCCGCTCCTCACTCACGAGATAAATGGCTGGTCACCGGGATGCCCAGTCCCATGCTTTATGAAAACTAAATCAAAATAATTGCAAACAAAACTCCCCCTGGGACTCTTGTTAGTTGGAGGCACTCGCTGTTTCGAGCAAGCCATGGATTGATGCTTGTTGGTGGAAGGGGGAGTATAAACTTTACCATTCTGTTTGGGAACCGCCTATAATGTGTGTAGCATGGAAGATATGGCCATCTCTTGGTTGTTATGTTGACAATGAAAGTATACCTCTCAAAATATTATTCACCTTTGTTTCAAAACCGAGCTCTGGCACCTCTACAAATCCCTGCTTCCCTCTGTGAAGGGCCTATCTATTTACTTTTATGCTGAGTCATCATCCTATTATTAAAAAGCACCAGTTCGAGAGCGTCGATGTCATTTGCATTCATTACTGTTAGTTTACATTGTGTATGACTTGACTAGATCTCTTTTACCATGAATTACAATGTCTAGTTAGTCCTTGGTCTTTAAAGGTGCTCTGCATTTATGTTTTGCGGTCTCATAAAGGGCTAACGAGATACCATCTTGTTATATCATATTTATGATTGTTTTGAGAAAGTGTTGTCATCCGAGATTTATTATTATGGCTCGCTAATTGATTATGCTATTGATATGAGTAAACTTGAGACCTATGCGTTATTGCGAATGTGGTTAGTTATAATCTTTGCTGAAAACTTGAATGCTGGCTTTACATATTTACAACAACAAGAGCAAACAGAGTTTGTAAAAGTTTTTCTTTATCACTTTCAGTTTGTCCACTGAATTGCTTGAGGACAAGCAAAGGTTTAAGCTTGGGGGAGTTGATACGTCTCCAACGTATCTACTTTTACAAACACTTTTGCCCTTGTTTTGGACTCTAACTTGCATGATTTGAATGGAACTAACCCGTACTGACATTGTTTCAGTAGAATTACCATTGTTTTATTTATGTGCAGGAGCAAACATTCTCGGAATGACCTGAAACTTCACGGAGCAACATTTCAGAAAATATGAAAAATATCTGCAAAATATGAAGGCCAGGGGGCCCACCACCTGTCCACGAGGGTGGGAGGGGCACCTTCCTCCCTAGGGCGCGCCCCCCTACCTCGTGGGCCCCCTGTTGCCTCTCCGACTCCAACTCCATATATTGAGTTTCAGGGAGAAAAAACTTCAGAGAGAAGAAATCATCACGTTTTACGATACGGAGCCACCGCCAAGCCCTAAAACCTCTCGGGAGGGCTGATCTGGAGTCCGTTCGGGGCTCTGGAGAGGGGAATCCATCGCCATTGTCATCATCAACCATCCTCCATCACCAATTTCATGATGCTCACCGCCGTGCGTGAGTAATTCCATCGTAGGCTTGCTGGACGGTGATGGGTTGGATGGGATCTATCATGTAATCGAGTTAGTTTTGTTAGGGTTTGATCCCTAGTGTCCACTATGTTCTCAGATTGATGTTGCTGTGACTTTGCTATGTTTAATTCTTGTCACTAGGGCCCTAGTGCCGTGATTTCATATCTGAACCTATTATGTTTTCATCAATATATGAGTGTTCTTGATCTTATCTTGCAAGTCTATAGTCACCTATTATGTGTTATGATCCGTTGACCCCGAAGTGACAATAATCGGGATACTTACCGGTGATGACCGTAGTTTGAGGAGTTCATGTATTCACTATGTGTTAATGCTTTGCTCTGGTTCTCTATTAAAAGGAGGCCTTAATATCCCATAGTTTCCGTGAGGACCCCGGTACCACGGGAGGGTAGGACAAAAGATGTCATGCAAGTTCTTTTCCATAAGCACGTATGACTATATTCGGAATACATGCCTACATTATATTGACGAACTGGAGCTAGTTTCGTGTCACCCTAGGTTATGACTGTTACATGATGAACCGCATCCGGCATAATCTCCATCACCGATCCATTGCCTACGAGCTTTCCACATATTGTTCTTCGCTTATTTACTTTCCCGTTGCTATTGCTACCATCACTACAAAATACCAAAAACATTACTTTTACTACTGTTACCTTTTGCTACCGTTACCACTACTATAATATTACTTTGCTACTAAATACTTTGTTGTAGATATTAAGTTTCCAGGTGTGGTTGAATTGACAACTCAGCTGCTAATACTTGAGAGTATTCTTTGGCACCCCTTGTGTCGAATCAATAAATTTGGGTTGAATACTTTACCCTCGAAAACTGTTGTGATCCCCTATACTTGCGGGTTATCACATAGCATGGGGAGCAGCCACGTGCCCACGAGGGTGGGGGAGCGCCTACTCCCTAGGCGCGCCCCCTGCCTCGTGGACCCCACATGGGTCCCCTCCACTTATTCCAGCCACCACACACTCCTTCCTCCCAAAAAAATCACTAGCTAGCTCAAACCCGAGTTCTTGCTCATCTTGTTACCATTTTCTATCTCCTTGCTCAAAGCTCCATTCACAAAACTACTTTGGGGGATTGTTCTTTGGTATGTGACTCCTCCAATGGTCCAATTAGTTTTTGTTCTATTGCTTTATTCATTGCAAATTTTTGCTGCTTAGGTGACCTTGTTCTTGATCTTGCATGTCAAATTTATATGGTCAAAAGTAGTTTTAATGCATGATATATCCTCTAGGCACTTGTAGGAGTACTTGCTATCAATTTTGTTGAGTTTGGTTCACTTCTATTTTTAAGTTACTAAAAATTTCAGAAATTTTTCACAGGAAGATATATGTTTAGGAAAATGTACCAATGCGGTTCTTCAAGGAAGCAAGGACCCAGGGCCGCAATACTCGAGCCGGACAATGAACTACCAAGGGACGCTCAAGTGCGGCCTTGTGAATGGCCGTCAGAGGACTTCATGGTTTGAGCAGGAATCAAGGAGGAATTTGAAGCATATGTGCGTAACGCCGATCTTGAGAGCTTCGTGGCAGATAAGTGCCGTTGGTACCACTACCTCACTGATTCCTTTGTCAGAAGGTTTGAATTTACATCATCACGCAATTCTCAAACTGTTCTGTTTGATCTCTATGATAAATCTTATACAATGGACTTAGAAGATTTTAATACTGCTTGTAAACTCCTGCAGTGGGGTAATGTTAGTGAACCTCATAAATTTGAATATAAGGATTTTCTTGCTAGTATCACTATGGGGGAATCTAGGGAAATCACACAAGCTACCATAGGGAGCATTCATTTTCCTGCTATACATTATTTTGCTCTTTTTGTAGGTAGATGCATAAATGGTAAGGATGAGGCAAGTCACATGTGTGTGCCAGATCTTAGTGTTCTCAAGAGTGTTGTATTAGGAGATAGACAATATAACTTGGGGGCCATTGTTGCACGCAGGTTGCATAATAACAAAATTAATTGAGACTTCTTTGGTGGAATTTATGCAACCCTTTTAGCTGATTTTCTTGAGATACCCATACGTGGAGATGATATTGAGTTGCCTCCTACTTATTTAGATTATAATGCCATGGTTCGTCATCAGTTTGTTGAGAGGAACAATCAGTTCCTCTAGTACCGACTAATCTTTGACAGACGACGCACCTATTACGTCGCTCTCCCTGCTCCTGCCTTCTTTGACTTTCAGGCAAAGGGGAGATATGTTATAACCAGGGAGGAGGTGACCGAGTACGAGAGGAGGGCGAAGGAAGCTCGCCTCCAAGCTTCAGCTCATTAGGCAATTGCCGCTGCATCTCAGTACGGCCCCAACTACAACTTTGATCCATGGGTATAGACCACGCTTGGGGCAGTACATATTTCTCACCGACATTACATTCATGTTCACACACGCATGCCAATTGTCGGTGCTCATACTTTTTCATTGTATCTTCCATGCTAGTTTATTTTCTTTTTAAGCCTTCCTCTTGTGTGTTTGAAAAACATTAAGAAAGACAAAAAAAATTAGTTGTAGCTTTTAGTTAGTTTACTTTCCATGCCTGTAGCAGTCGTAATCAAAAAGAAAACCCAAAAATATTTCTCATTCTTCTTTTACTTGTTGGGAGCTTTCCCGTGTAAATAGTTTTGTTTCTTTTCTTTCCTTTGGAGGTCGAGAAGAGAAGACCATGATGAAAATGTCGAGTGGCTGTCATATGCATTATTGTTGATCTAACAAAGAGCCCATATTACCTTGTCTTCTCTCTTGAATTGAATGCTTGCAGATTCCAGCCTAGTCCAATGCATGTGCACTATTATTATTATCCACACTATTCAGTCGTGCAAGTGAAAGGCAATAATGATGATTATATGATGAACTTATTGAGATGAGAAAAGCTGGTATGAACTCGACCTCTCTTGTTTTTTGTAAATATGATTAGTTCATCGTTCCTGATTCAGCCTATTATGAAAGAAATATATTTGCAATGACAATTAGAGATTGTAGTTTCTTATGCCATACTTAATTAGCTAGGGGCTTATAATGGTTTACCTTGCGTGCCAACATGCTATTAAAATGGTTGTCGTGTGGTATGATGGGGTGGTATCCTCCTTTGAATGATTCAAGTGGCTCGACTTGGCACATGTTCACGCATGTAGTTGAAACAAAATCAACATAGCCTCTATGATATTTATGTTCATGGTGCATTATATCCTACTCATGCTTGCATTCGGTGTTGATTAATTTTAATGCATGTTCATGACTGTTGTCGCTCTCTAGCTGGTCGCTTCCCAGTCTTTTTCTAGCCTTCACTTGTACTAAGCGGGAATACTTCTTGTGCACCCAATTCCATAAACCCCAAAGTTATTCCGTATGAGTCCACCATACGTACCTATATACGGTATCTACCTGTTGTTCCATGTAAATTTGTATGTGCCAAACTCTAAACATTCAAATAAACATTTTGTTTTGTATGCTTGAATAGCTCATGTATCAACTAGAGCTGTCTGTATCCTCCATGCTATGCGGGTTATTCTCAAGAGGAGTGGACTCCGCTTCTCATTCATGAGAAAATGGCTGGTCACCAGGATGCCCAGTCCCATGCTCAAATCAAATCAAAATAATTGCAAACAAAACTCCCTCAAGATTGTTGTTAGTTGGAGGCACCCGTTGTTTTGGGCAAGCCATGGATTGATGCTTGTTGGTGGTGGGGGAGTATAAACTTTACCATTCTGCTTGGGAACCGCCTATAATGTGTGTAGCATGGAAGATATCGAGATCTCTCGGTTTTTATGTTGACAATGAAAGTATACCGCTCAAAATATTATTCATATCTATTTCAAAACCAAGCTCTGGCACCTCTACAAATCCCTGCTTCCCTCTATGAAGGGCTTGTCTATTTACTTTTATGTTGAGTCACCATCCTCTTATTAAAAAGCACAAGTTGGAGAGCACCTCTATCATTTGCATCCATTATTTTTAGTTTACATTGAGTATGACTGTGACTGGATATCTTTTACCATGAATTACAATGTCTAGTTAGTCCTTGATCTTTAAAGGTGCTCTGCATTTATGTTTTGCGGTCTCAAAAAGGGCTAGCGGGAGTACCATCTTATCATATCATATCATGATTTTTTTGAGAAAGTGTTGTCATCTGAGATTTGTTATTATTGCTCGCCAGCTGATTATGCCATTGATATGAGTAAAACATGAGACCTAAATGTTATTGTGAATATGGTTAGTTCATAATCTTTGCTGAACACTTGAATACTGGCTTTACATAGTTACAACAACAACAGCAAACAGAGTTTGTAAAAGTTTTTCTTTATCACTTTCAGTTTATCAACTGAATTACTTGAGGACAAGCAAAGGTTAAAGCTTGGGGGACTTGATACATCTCCGTCGTATCTACTTTTCCAAAAACTTTTGCCCTTGTTTTGGACTCTAACTTGTCTGATTTGAATGGAACTAACCCGAACTGACGCTGTTTTCAGCAGAATTGCCATGGTGTTATTTTTGTGCAGAAATAAAAGTTCTCGGAATGACTTGAAAATCAACGGAGATTATTTTTGGAATATATAAAAAATACTGGAAGAAGAATACACGTTAGGGGGGCCAAACCCTGTCCATGAGGGTGGGGGCGCACCCCCTGCCTCGTGGGCCCCCTTGACGCTCCATCGACCTCAACTCCAACTCTATATATTCACTTTCGGGGAGAAAAAAATCAGAGAGAAGGATTCATTGTGTTTTACGATATGGAGCCACCGCCAAGCCCTAAACTCTCTCGGGAGGGCTGATCTGGAGTCCGTTCGGGGCTCCGGAGAGGGGAATCTGTCGCCATCGTCATCATCAACCTTCCTCCATCACCAATTTCATGATGCTAACTGCCGTGCATGAGTAATTCCATTGTAGGCTTGATGTACGGTGATGGGTTGGATGAGATTTATCATGTAATCGAGTTAGTTTTGTTAGGGTTCGATCCCTAGTATCCACTATGTTCCGAGATGGATGTTGCTATGACTTTGGTATGCTTAATGCTTGTCACTAGGGCCCAAGTGCCATGATTTCAGATCTGAACCTATTATGTTTTCATGAATATATGTGAGTTCTTGATCCTATCTTGCAATTCTATAGTCACCTATTATGTGTTATGATTCGTTAACCCCGAAGTGACAATTATCGGTACCATTACCGGTGATGACCGTAGTTCGAGGAGTTCATGTATTCACTATGTGTTAATGCTTTGGTCTGGTAATCTATCAAAAGGAGGCCTTAATATCCCTTAGTTTCCAATAGGACCCCGCTGCCACAGGAGGGTAGGACAAAAGATGTCATGCAAGTACTTTTCCATAAGCATGTATGACTATATTCGGAATACATGCCTACATTACATTGATGAACTGGAGCCAGTTCTATGTCACCCTATGTTATAACTGTTGCATGATCGATCGCATCCGACAAAATTCTCCATCACCGATCCAATGTGTATGAGCTTTTCCTATATTGTTCTTCGCTTATTTACTTTTCCGTTGCTACTGTTACAATAACTATAAAACCCAAAAATGTTACTTTTTCTACTGTTACCATTATTATCATATTACTTTGCTACTAAACACTTTGCTGCAGATATTAAGTTTCCAGGTGTGGTTGAATTGACAACTCAACTGAATACTTGAGAATATTCTTTTGCTCCCCTTGTGTCGAATCAATAAATTTGGGTTGAATACTCTACCCTCGAAAACTATTGCGATCCCCTATACTTGTGGGTTACTATTGCGATCCCCTATACTTGTGGGTTATCAAGGTCCTGTGCATCTGCTCGGGTCGTGGGCCAAAAGAAACCTGTATGGAAGGCCTTACTTACAAGGGCGTGAGCTGCGGCGTGATGGCCGCCAAGACCAGCATGTATTTCGGCCAAGAGCTGCCATCCCTCCTCTTCGGAGATACATCTTTGAAGGACTCCGGTAGTACTTTTCTTGTAGAGTTCGCCTTCATGGACTTTGTAGGCCTTAGAGCATCGAACTATGTGACGAGCCTCGTTTTGGTCATCAGGGAGCTCCTGCCTATTGAGGTAGGCTAAGAAGGCTTTGGTTCATGGCGCGATCACCTCCATGATTATGTGGGCGGAAGGTGTTGGTTCGGTTCCCGAGCCCCTGATGATATCCATCATGTTCGGCATCCGAGGGTGTGATCGTCGCCGGACTGGAATATCCGCTCTCATCCTGCCATACCACGGATGGCTTGGAAAGCTTTTCCACGAAGGTGTTAGGCGGGATGGGGTCGCGTTTAGCACCAATTCGAGCAAGGATGTCTGCTGCTTGATTACTTTCTCGGGCCACATGATGAAACTCGAGGCCCTCAAACCAAGCTGATATTTTGAGTACAGCGCTGCAGTAGGCCGCCATCTTTGGATCTTTTGCATCGAATTCTCTGTTTATTGGGATATAGCGAGGTTCGAGTCCCTGCGCACCTCCAGGCATTGTATGCCCGTAAAAACAGCCATCCGGAGACCATGCAGTAGTGCCTCATATTCGGCTGCCTTATTGGAGTCCGTATACATGATTTGTAATACATAACGGACTGTGTCCCCTGTGGCGGATGTTAGCATGACAACAGCCCCCAGCCCGACCAACATTATAGAGCAGTCAAAGTAGATCACCCAGTTGGACTATGTGCCATATTCTTTAGGGAGTTCGGCTTCTGTCCACTCGGCAACAAAGTCGGCCAGCACCTGAGATTTAATAGCTTGGCGTGTCTTGTATGTTATTTCAAATGGTAAGAGCTCGAAAGCCCATTTGGCAATGCGGCCGGTGGCGTCTCAATTGCTTATGATGTCATTGAGTGGTACCTCGGAGGCCACCGTGATTGAGCACTCTAGAAAGTAGTGCCGCGACTTCCGAGATGCCATGAAAACCACATATGATATCTTTTGATAGTGCGGGTATCGGGATTTTCATGGCGTGAGGACCTCCGATACATAGTATACTGGTTTTTGGAGTGGAAACTTCTGTCCCTCTTGCTCTCATTCAACGATGAGCACAACGCTCACCACCATAGGTTCGCCGACATTAGGTGCGGCGAGGATTGGGTTGTTTGCTAACAAATTTGTTATTTCTTCTAACCGGCTATTGCCGCATCCGTCCACTCGAAGTGGTCGGTACGTCGGAGCAGGCGATATAGCGGCAGCGCCTTCTCTCCTAATCTAGAAATAAAGCAGCTCAAGACTGCCACACACCTAGCTAGTTTTTGGACCTGATTTAGGTCTGTTGGTGTTGCCAACTGTGACAGGCTTGGATTTTGGCCGGATTTGCTTCGATTCCTCTATTGGAAACAATGAATCCGGGGAGCTTTCCGGCCGGAACACTGAAAACGCATTTTTCCGGATTGAGCCATATGTCATATGTTCGGAGGTTGTCAAATCTAAGGCGTAAGTCGTCCACCAATGATTCGACATGTTTAGTTTTGTTGATTACATCATCTACACATGCCTCTACCATCTTGCCGATTTGTTTTTCTAGGCATGTTTGAATCATGCACTGGTAAGTGGCACCGGCGTTTTTGAGTCCGAAAGGCATAGTGTTGAAGCAAAAAGGCCCGTATGGAGTGATAAATGCCGTTGCGGCCTGATCGGATTCCTTCATCTTAATCTGATGATATCCAGAGTATGCGTCGAGGAAACACAGTGAATCGTGTCCTGCAGTTGCATCAATTATTTGGTCAATGCGCGGCAGTGGGAAGGGGTCCTTCAGGCAAGCCTTGTTGAGGTCTTTGAAATCGACACAAAGGCGCCATGATTTGTCCTTCTTTGGCACCATGACCAGGTTAGCTAGCCAATCTGGATGTTTGATCTCTCTAATGAACCCAGCTTCGAGTAGTTTGGCTAGCTCCTCCCCCATAGCTTGTCGCTTGGGTTCGGAAAATTGCCGCAGCATTTGCTTAACTAGCTTAAACTCCTTTATTATGTTGAGGTTGTGTTCGGCCAGTCTACGTGGGATTCCTGGCATATCCGAGGGATGCCAGGCAAAGATGTCCCAATTCTCGTGTAGGAATGCTCTAAGAGCGGCATCGACCGTCGGATCCAGCTGTGCTCCAATGGATGATGATTTATTAGGATCCGTCGGGTGAACTTGGAATTTGACTATTTCGTCTGCTGGCTTGAAATAAGTGTACTTAGGCCTTTTATCGAGGATTACATCGTCTCTATCCACTGTGGAACGCGGAGTGGTGAGCTCCTCGGCCGCAAGGGCCTCGGATAATGCCTCGAGGGCCAGGGATGCGGTTTTGTTTTCGGCATGGAGGGCTATGTACGGATCACTGGTGATTGTGATAACTCCATTGGGCCCGGGAATTTTGAGCTTCCTGTACCTGTAATGGGGTATGGCCTGAAAGCATGTGAATGTGTCTCGCCCCAGCAGGGCGTGATATCCACTGTTGAAAGGTGCCACGTGGAAGATTAACTCTTTGGACCTGTAGTTCTCCGGTGTGCCAAATACCACATCAAGTTTAATTTTCCTCGAGCATCGCGCTTCTCAGCTTGGGATAATGCCTCAAAATGTTGTGCTGCTCTGCTCGATGCGACTCTTGTCTATTTGCATTTTTATCGAGTGTGTCCTTTTAGAAGAGGTTCAGTCTGCTGCCGTCGTCCATGAGTACTTTCGTGAGCTGAAAGCCATCGACGACTGGGTTTAAGACCAAAGCGACTGGTGCGCGGACTGATCGAGCCCTTGGCTCGTTGTTGGCAGTGAAATTTATCGCCGTATCATTCCAAGGGTTTATTGCGGCTACTTGGTTGACTTCGGCGAGGTCATGGAGTGCCCTTTTACACCGATTATTTGAAGATAAGGTCTCGAAAACCATAAATACGTTGAGGTTATCGTCCTCCGGAGGGTACTTCTTGGAGATCGTATTGGTGAGGGTAGCTTCACCGCTCTTGGCTACTTGCCGGAGCACCCAACAAGCCTGCAGGCTATGAGTTGGTTCGGAATTCGGCATCGTGTGTATCTGACAGGGCGTGTCGAGCCATTCATCAAGGACAGTTATGTGTCCCGTTGAGGACTTAATTTTCTTGTTCGTAGAGTAATGATTAGGTGCCCCGTGAGGGTGCATCCTTTTTGCCCATCCAGTGGGTGGCTTAAAGGCAGTTGGTTCCCACCGAGCTGTCTGGGCTTTCCAGGCACTTTCCATGGTGCAATATTTCCGTACTATGTGTGCCAAATCTGCAAAGTGCCGTATGCGGCGTCGGCTGAGGGCATTAAGGATACCCTCGTCCGTACAGTTGTGGCAAAATACTAAAACCGATCGTCGTCGCAGCAATATTTGATCTTGTTTTCAACGCGGAATCTGGCCCAAAAGTGATGGACTATTTCCTGAGGTTGCTGCCGCACATACATTAGGTCGCATGTGTCCGGAGGACCGGAATTGCTTGGGGAATATTGCCTGTGGTGGGTGGGTGGGTTTAAATCCGAACCCTAGCCCACTGTGGGATCCAGAGTTTTAAGAATTTCTGAGGTCACTAGCCCAGGATTCGGAGTGTCCTGGGGGTTTTTAGGCTCGACGCCTGGTTCTATGTTCCGAGGACAGGGAGTCTCTTCCCTAAGATGGGTATCCGGCTCGCAGGGCTCAGAAATCCGAACATAGCTTGTTCTCACCCTAGAGGGAGAGTTGTCCTTGGCTTGCTCCTCCACAATCGCAACCAGATGGGTGATCGGCGGGGACTTGATTTCCCACTAATCGGGTTTAAGCCCGATCCGATCGTAGTCTGTCGTGACCCCTAGGACGGCGATGTGATCTAGCAGTTGATTCAAGGATGAAACATCTGTCGGATCCATCTTATTGGAGCATTCTAGGCCAATGCGGAGATGATTTTTGGTGGTTTGGGGAACCAGCTTTGGCTTAACGGCCGAGCGGGCGCCACGGAAAAACTGCCAACCTGGAGGATCTTCCCAGGAGCTAGGGCCCTTCCAGAGGTGATTTTGTTGTTGACGACAAGGTTAGCCATCGATCCTTCTATTGACGGAAGAGAGGAACTCTCAATGAAAGCACCAATGTCAGTGTCAAAATCGGCCGATCTCGGGTAGGGGGTCCCGAACTGTGCGTCTGAGGATCGAAGGTAACAGGAGACAAGGGACACGATGTTCACCCAGGTTCGGGCCCTCTTAATGGAGGTAATACCCTACTTCCTTCTTGATTGACTTTGATGAGTATAGGGGTTACAAGAGTTGATCTACCTCGAGATCGTAATGGCTAAACCCTAGATGTCTAGCCTATATGATTATGATTACCTCTATGGACTAACCCCTCCGGTTTATATAGACACCGGAGGGGCCTAGGGTTGTACATAGTCGGTTTACAGAGAAAGGAATCTTCATATCCGAATGCCAAGCTTGCCATCCACGCACAGCGGAGTCCCATCCGGACAAGGGAGAAAGCCTTCTATCTTGTATCTTCACGGCCCATCAATCCAGCCCATGTTACATAGCTCGGACGCCCGAGGACCCCCTAATCTAGGACTCCCTCGGTCGTCTGGAGCGGAAGCAGGTGTTTGAGGTGAGGGTCATTGAAGCTGCAGCAGCTACAGGCACCGTATTGCAGTTGTCCAGCTCGTCGGTAAGCTCCTCCTCCTCTACGTCTTACTGAGCATGCTCGGCAGAGGAGAAGTAGCCGGAAGTAGTACAAAGCCCCTCTATAGTAGTAGTATTTAGGGGCTATTTTGTTCAGTTCATCTGAGTATAGATGTGGTGGAACTGTACAGCGTACTTAAAATTAGCTAGTATATAAACTAGAACTAGCTTTTTCAGTACGTGGTTGGCAACAATTGGTGAAAAGTTTGGTCGGTTCAGCTGTCGAGTTGAACTGTTTGTACAAAGAACAACTGCTTAATCCATGAATGAAATATATGCTTAATTACTGAATTTAAGTTGCAAAAATTAGATACTGCTAGTGATTTTTAGCTTCATATTTTGGCAAATCATAGTGTTACAAGGTTGACAAATGGCAATGTTACTAGATCAACAAATGTCAATCTTTCCAGTTTGACAAATGGCAACATACCCAATATGACACATGCAAATCTTACCAAATTGTTTGTAAGTGGTTGCACACAGGTCATCCAAAAGAACCGTTTGTGTTGAAGAGATGCACAAATGCTGCTCTCAGTTTGCATACGAGTGTTCTATCTAAAACGTTTGCAATCAACAGCCGCAAAAATCCTGCTCGGCACATTTTCCCTTGGCTGCCTACGGAAGCTGTCGATTTGCATATGGCTGTTCTAAATAAAATTTTTGCGATGAGTGTTTTATATTTAAAAACCAGTGACGTTTTTTCAAAAGAAAATCGTTTGATAAGTCTGTACATTAAGAGAGAAAAACGCAAGTTCACTCAAACAATATCTTTCATTCAGTCATACTGCGAATTTATATTCATATGATCGAGATACAGTATTAAACCCAAGAAAAAACTATTTCCGGCGGCGGTGGAGGTGGCATGCCGCGCCGTCGTTGTCATTGCCGTCCTTCGGGACGCCATTGTTGAAGTCTTCAATGCAGCATAGAATGTTCTTCACTTGTAAATCAAACATCATGTCACCCGCGAATGACGGGAGGGGCGTGGGAGGACGACAGCTGGCGGCACTGAGAGGTAGCGGTCGACGGCGGTGTCCCATGCCGCTGAGGGGGGCATGCGCATGGGCACGGGCGCGGTGGGTGCAGCCAAATGCACGGGGACCGGTGCCGCGGTGGGTGGAGGGGCGCGCACGGGCACGGGCATGGGCGCTGGCGCTGGCATGTACACGAGCTCGCGTAGGTTAGTGGAGACCTCGCTAACGCCCGCGACTTCCAGCTCTGCGATAGTGCTCGGCGACTAGCCCGTCAATGCTACGGGGATGGTCGCTGGCGCAGGCACGGGGATAGGAGCTGGGACGGGAGCCGGGGCAACAACCGGCGCGACCACCTCGTTCTGGGCCATGTCCATGAGGCCCCATTCCTCCTTATTTTCCATCTCCTCCTGCTCGGAGTCGACTTCACAAAACTTGAGGACTAGTGGCAGATGATCCTTTTGTGCCATTTCGTTGGTGGAGGTCTGCGGGAGGGAGGGGAATGGGAGGCGAACAGTATGGCCACCCGTATTAAGGAGCGGCTTGGGCGCCATTAATGGAGAGGAAGGCGGGAGGCCATGGAAGTCAAAGGGCTTGCTTCCTAGTGAGCCTGCGCATGTACAACTCGCACGCTTCCCGGTGAGCCTGCGCATTGGAGGACAGCTTGCACACCTCTAGGCCAGCCTGGGCACCATACTGCGCTCGCACGCCTCCTGTTCAGTCAAGCAACTGTCCGCACGACACCTCCTATAGCCATTAAAACCAAGACATGTGGCATCACCTGAATGGTTAACAAAACGCACATGGTTTGAATTATACAAATGTTTGAGATATTAAAGTGGCACCTATTTTTTCAAAATGCCTTTGTTGGCTGTTATTTGAGTGCGCCTTCTCTCAAAATGACACGAAAAATACCACAGCATGTCAGGTTCCATTCCCTGATAGCATGCCAGGTTTCATGGATTTCAGACGAGTTTTGGATTTACTAGAATTTAAAAACAAAGTATCTCAACATTTTGCCGGCAATCAACGGTGCCCTCGTGTTTGAAATCCATTCCCATTTCTTGCATGGGACCTAAGCATGCACCCGAGGACAAAGATTTGATTTTTCAACCAATTTATATGCACTGGAGCATGTGCATGTAGTTCAAATTTGAATTATGCACATAAATGCATTGAAAACTCAATTAATGCATAAAAATGTCCAAACGAACCCTGAAAAATCCCAAAAATTGACACAACACTCCAGTTGTTCTATGTTGACACGAGAAAAATTTTGAAAGCAATAAAATGGATATCGTTTCGTCCCGAAAGGTGGGACATTCCCTACCGAAACCATCATGCTTGTTGTGAGAAGCTCTAGTTTGTGAGAAGCATATATACCCAAACCTGCCCCAAATGGGACGAAAAATTTACCACGGCATGTTGATGCTGCTCCATGGTAGCATGCCAAGTTTCATGAATTTCAGACGAGTTTTGGATTTACTAGAATTTAAAAACCAGGTATCTCAATGTTTGCGGCCGAGTGACGGTGGTAGGGTGTTTGACATTCATTCCCATTTCTTGCATGGGACCTAAGCATGCAGCCAAGGACACATATTTGAATTTTTCAACCAATTTATACGCATTAGATCATTTTCATGTAGTTCAAATTTGAATGATGCACATGAATGCATTAAAAAACTCAGTTAATGCATAAAAATGTCCAAACGAACCCCGAAAAATCTCAAAATTTGACACAACACTCCTGTTGTTCTATGTTGACACAAGAAAATTTTTGGAAGCAATAAGAGGCAATGGATATCGTTCGTCCCCAAAGGTGGGACGTTCCCTACTGAAACGATCATGCTTGTTGTGGGAACCTCTGGTTTGTGAGAAGCATATATCCAAACCTGCCCCAAATGGGACAAACATTTTACCACGACATGTTGATGCCGCTCCACGATAGCATGCCAAGTTTCATGAATTTTAGACGAGTTTTGGATTTACTAGAATTTAAAAACCAGGTATCTGAATGTTTGCGACCGAGTGACGGTGGCAGGGTATTTGACATTCATTCCCATTTCTTACATGGGACCTAACACTACTGCAGGATGGTGCTAACGCGACACTATGATCAGAGACCCTTCGGTGAAACTATGTGCGATGCAATAATCGCAAACGGTGGTGTAAAAGAACCATCAAAAAAGGTGCAAAATGTTTGCCATGGCCCAGCCATCAAACACGGTTCACATTTTAGTTGCGTGTGCGATGCAGGGCATACGGTTGATCTAGACGAACTGTTTGCGATTAGACGGAACAACAGAAACGGGCAGCCATATCAATGTGTGTGCAATATACGGCATACAGTTCGCTCTGATGATCTATTTTCTATTAGGGAAAGCAGCAGAAATGGTTAGTCAGATCAAGGTGTGTGTGATATACGGCATACGGCTCAGTCGAATGAACTGTTTTCGATTAGGGAAGAGAATATAAACAATTCAGCTTAACAAGATGTGTGTGATACACGGCAAAAAGGCCCGGAGGTTAATTTGACAACAAGTACACAGAGGTTAATTTGACATACATGACTTATAAATTTCACAGAAGTCATATCACTTTCTTTGGAAAACATTTAATTGCATTGAATGTATATAGTGCTCCATCCTATTAGTTGAATTAACCTCGAGGTCCATGTTTTGGAAACATGTCATAAAGTAACAGGATAGACCTTCATTCAAGCCAATCAACATGTGTTCAAAAACTAAAATTTTCAAAAAGTAACGAGATAGGCCTTCTTCAAGCCAATCAACATGTGTACAAAAAACAAAAAATGTCAAAAATTAAAAAACAAGGACCTCGAGGTTAATTCAACTAATATGATGGAGCACTATATACATTCAACTCAATTAAATGCTTACAGTGACTCATCACATCAGTTAATTTAACATCGAGGCCACTTCCCATCCGGTCACCCATCTGATGACTACTCAAGTCTCAGCATAGTTAACTTGGGAGTTCTGTTACATGAGCTATTGGTAGGGAAGCTGGTCCTTGCTGTTGTAGGATCCTTCTTTGCATCCTTTATTGGGCACCCTGATGACCAACTGTTGCCGCCCAATGGTCAATGCCACGTCCCATGCATGGCAGTTTTTGCAGCGGGTAACTGCATCATCGCGCCGCGCCCGGCGCGACCGCATGCACCTGAACGTGCGTGATCGGGCGCCGACCTCAAACGCTGGCAGCACAACTTATAAATTGATGGATGGAGTACTAGCTAGTTATAGTGATGCATATGATTAAGCAAAGGGATCGTTGTAGCGATCCAACCTCAAACGGTTGAATCGCTGAGCATAAGTGTCATCCCTGGATCGGTAATGGTGACTATCGGTGTCTAAACCGGTGGATATCGGGTAGGGGGTCCCGAAATGTGCATCTAGGATCGATGGTAACAGGAGACGGGGGACATGATGTTTACCCAGGTTCAGGCCCTCTCTATGGAGGTAATACCCTACGTCCTGCTTGATTGATCTTGATGAATATGAGTGTTACAAGAGTTGATCTACCACGAGATTGTAATGGCTAAACCCTAGAAGCCTAGCCTGTATGACTATGGTAATGAGTATATCTCCTTTCCGGACTAACCCCTCCAGTTTATATAGACACCGAGAGGGGTATCTAGGGTTACATAGAGTTGGTTACATAAGAAGGAATCTTCATAGTCGGTTGCCAAGCTTGCCTTCCACGCCAAGGAGAGTCCAATCCGGACACAGGTATAGTCTTTGGCCTTCATGTCTTCACAGCTCATCAGTCCGGCCCATGGATAACAGGCCGGACGCCCGAGGACCCCTTAGTCCAGGACTCCCTTAGTAGCCCCTGAACCTGGCTTCAATGACGAGGAGTCCGGCGCGCAGATTGTCTTCGACATTGCAAGGCGGGTTCCCTTCTATCCGAACTTCAAGATAGTCTTCGAATGCGATGATTGTATCCGGACCTGTCACACACACCATACATAACCGCAGGGAGAATATATTTTTACACGAGTCCAATCTGCTGACAGCTTTTTACAACATGACATCACGTCTGTCCGGTCATAATTTCAAACCGTTTTTCGTCTGCCGATCCACGTTTTTGAGACGCGGTTACCATTGGCACGTCTTGTCGAAGCAGAGATCGTGTCCCCTTATTACGAAATTCTCATCAATACGGGCGTGGGTGACCCAACCGTGCCGTTTGCACGGCCCTTGGGAATAGCAAGTTTAAGGCGAGTGGGGAGACGCTTGATATTCACGGCCTCCATAAGGGGATAAGGATTCCCTTTCTTCACCCACACCTCGGCTCCTCAGTCCTTCCGTCCCTGAGCTCCAGCGCCTAAGCTTTTAGCTTTTCCCTCGTCCGAGAAAGCACTCCAAAGATGTCCGGATCTGGAGCTGGGGGTAAGTGGATGGCCTCCTCCGTCAAGAAGAGGGATATCAAGGTGCTCTGGCAGGCTGGATATCTGGCCAAGGAGATCACTCACCGACTCCCGGCCAAGGGACAGATCGTCCCTACTCCAGAGCCCCACGAGAGGGTTGTGTTTCTTACACATTTCGTCTGCGGATTGGCTTTCCCTCTTCACCCCTTCGTTCGTGGACTGATGTTTTACTACGGGTTAGACTTCCATGACCTAGCCCCTAACATCATCCTCAACATCACGGCATTCATTGTCGTGTGCGAGGCCTTTCTCCGCATCTCGCCTCATTTCGGCCTATGGCTGAAGACCTTTAATGTGAAGCCGAAGGTGGTGAGCGGCCAACAAGCAGAGTGCGGGGGCGCCATGGTCGGCAAGATGCCCAACGTTACCTGGCTCAAAGGCTCATTCGTGGAGACAGTGAAAGGGTGGCAATCGGGGTGGTTCTATATCACCGAGCCGCATGACGCCAACTGGGTGGCGGCCCCCGAATTCCGATCCGGAATCCCAATGCGGCTCACCTCCTGGCAAGAGAGGGGCCTAACCTAGGGTCCCTCAAACGAGCTGACTGGGCTCCAGACGTGCGTCCAGAACATGATAGATAGGAAGATCAAGCTTGTCAACGTGGTCCACATCATGCTCATTCGTTGGGTCCTTCCGTGCCAACGCCGGACTCACTATGTATGGGAGTACGATCCGGCCAAGCACCAGACGCTACTAGAGCTCTTCGGCACGATGCACGAAGAAATCTGGAATGTTCTCTTCAAGGCCGGCGAGACGCCACCGCCCACGACTGAAGATCACGGGCTTAGCTTAAAACGCCAGGCTAACCCGGTGAGTTCTTTTAATGTTTTCAAGGTGTACCCTTTACTAGCATATTTTGAGAAAAAGCCTAAGCTTTCCTACCTGTGTTTTCAGGCCTGGATCAAGATAGCTGAGGGGATTAACTATCCGGATCCGCTGCCCGAAGACCAAGAATTCCCATTACTAATGAAAATGCTTTTTCCAGCACCTTATGAGGTGCCAGAGAAGACGGCCAAGAAAGCGGCCAAAGGGGCCAAGAAGGGCCCTTGTCAAAAAGGCGCTCCGGACGTGATGTCTGAAGACGAGACACTAGTAGAAAAAGGGCCTTTAGTCCCGGTTCATAAGGGCCTTTAGTCCCGGTTCTGGAACCGGGACTAAAGGGTCAGTACTAAAGCCTCCCCCTTTAGTCCTGGTTCTAACTAGAACCGGGACTAAAGGCCCTCCACGTGGCCGCTGCCTGGAGGTCCACCTTTAGTCCCGGTTGGTAACACCAACCGGTACTAAAGGAAATTTTATGATTTTTTTTAAATTTTTTTTGATTTTTTTTTAATTTCAAATTTCTGAATTATTTTAACCTCTAATCTCTAATCACCCCTCATCACTGCTCAATTTAACCTTTAATCTCTAATCACCCCTCATCATTCCAAATCATCTAACTTCCCGAACGGTCACCCATCCTCTCACTACTCCAGCCTGAGCACGCTTAACTTCCGGGTTCTATTCTCCCTCGTTTCCAAGTCTGCACTTGTTGTTTTCCTGACAATAGTAAGATGTCAATCCTATTAATCCTCAGGAATTTAGCTTGAGCATGAAGATACACATTTCACTGTTTGAGTTTGAAACTATTGTTCTAAAAATCAATAATTATTTAGTAACACTAATATTTCTTGAATAAGTAGTTTGACCACAATTTGACCAAAATTCAAAAAGAACTGAAATAATTATTTAGTAACACTAATATTCTTGAATAATTATTTAGTAACACTAATACTTCTTGAATAAGCAGTTTGACCAGATTTAACAAAAATTCAAAAAAAAACTGAAATTTGAGCATAACTTTTTTTCTTTTAGAATTTGAGGATTCTAAAAATTTGCAAACAGGCCGTAAGCGGTCTCCATCGGATGCGGATTTTCATTCTGAACATTTTGATATATTATACATTTTTTTTCCGACATCGTATGCAAAAGTTATAGCCGTTTTACATTTTCCCTACATTTTTTGCACAACATGTACAAATTTAAGTTTTTAAATTTTCCTAACTAGTAGATGTAGTAATATAACTACCTCTCGAAGGATTTTATTTTTTGAAGTTTTTATCATTTTCTTTTGATTTTTTCAAAACAAAAAAGGCGATCCACTGGGGGGTAGAGTTTGAAAATGGGACCTTTAGTCCCGGTTTGAGATACAAACCGGAACTAAAGGGCATCGCACCCTTTAGTCCCGGTTTGTGTCTCCAACCGGGACTAAAGGTCTAATCTTTAGTCCCGGTTTGAGACACAAACCGAGACTAAAGGGCATCGCACCCTTTAGTCTCGGTTCGTGTCTCAAACCGGGACTAAAGGGCTTAGGTGAACCGGGACTAAAGCCTTAGCCGCATGAACCGGGACCTATGGTCACATTAGTCCCGGTTCGTGAGTGAACCAGGACTAATGTGAATATTGCCTCGTGACCAAAGCCCTGTTTTCTACTAGTGAGACTTCCTCTTCGTCCGGTGATGATGATGACGAAGAGGAAGAAGAAAGCGACTCCCCACCTGAAGTGGGGAGGAAGAAGAGAGCGGCCTCCACAAATTTGGAGGCAAAAGCGCCTAAGAGGGTTAGAGGCTCCCTCGCGAATAACTCCGTGTGGGATGTTGATAGCAGTCCGGAGCGACCTCACCGGACCAAGCCTCAGGCCGCCTCGTAAGTACCAGAATCCGAAAATGTTTGTCCTTCCCGGTTTGTAATATTGATATACCTTAAACCTTGTTATTGCAGTCCAGCACGTGATGGCTCCCCGCGATCCTCGACAGAGGGGTCGCTAGACTCAAAGGAGATGGCTAGCATGTCTCCGCCACCTGCTCATTCTGTCTCTCCCAAGGGTGACAACGAGGTGGTGTCGCAAAAGACCTTCCCCGACCAGGGGGGGCTTCCGGAGATCGTCGGGGTGGTGCCCCAAGACGATTCCTCAGTCGCCGGACACATTGGGGAAAAAGCCCCTATGGGGACTGGTGACGGGGGCCGAGTTCCCTTCGGACCTGAGCTAGATACCATTCCGGAGATCTACGCGGCTCCGGAGTCCAGCGAACGGCATTCCACAAAAGGAGGGATTGTTCCTGTTCCACCAGTGACCTCTATCCAACTAGAGGTACCGGATAATCTCCTGGAGGCGCTACGAGGTGCCTCTATTGTGGATGAACACCGCGCCCTTATGGGCACGGTAATAGAGAAGGTCCAGTTCATAAAAGGCGGACTAACCGAAGCCTGCACTAGCCTTCTATTAGGCTTTGAGGTAAGTAATGCGTTTGTAGTAAGAATATCACAGCATAGACAGTAGCCCCTGATGCTCTGTTCGGTGTTAGGAAAGAAAAAGCCGAACAGACGATCGAGAAGAAATATCACAGGAGTCTAACATAAGTTGTTTGTATGAATAAGCAGGTATCGCTGTAGGCTGCCACTGCTCATGCTGCGGAGGTCTCCGGACTGAAGCGGAAACTAGAGCGGGCCGAGGAAGAGCTCGGCCTCGTGAAGAAGCAGCTGGAGGATAGCCAAGGTATGCAGTAACCTGTGGGTGCGTTTTAAGAAAAAATGAATAGTCTGTCCGGACTGAGGTGTCATAAACTTTATTAGGGGCCACAACCGAGGTGGCAGCCCTCAAGAAGGCATTAGCCGAGGCCGAGGACAAAGCGGCCAAGGAACGCGCCGCACGCGAGAAGCATCAGGCCCAGGTTGGCGAGGCGCAGCAACAGCTCCAGGGCGCGATCGAGAGATTTGACTCCTTGGAGTGTGATTGTAAGGCGCAAGGGTCCGAACTGGCGAAGGCCCGCCGGAGCGCACAGGATGCACGAGCCGAAGCCCAGAACGCCCTCCAGAAAATTCAGGCGGCTAAGGAGATTGCGGTGGGTAATTCTTTCACCATGCAAAGCAAGTATGTAGAAGAAATGTTCCTTGTACTTATCCGAATTTGAGTTTTCCAGGGGCGTTTACGGATCTGCCGCGCAGTATATCAGATGCTTCCAAGCATTATAGAGCCAAAGATGGGATTTCTACGGAGAAGCTATTCTGGTCCCAATATCTTGGACCCGAACATCCGTTGCCCTTCAGCGACCAGCTAAAGCAGTTGGTCGAGCTGCATAGGTCGGCAGAGCTAGCCATGAAGGACCTGATAGTCTGGCTGTGGCCTGCCGAGCCTATACCTAGCAGCTACTTCGGACTTGTTAAGCGGCTTGTAAGTGCCTGTCCGCGACTCGAAGCTGTGAAGCGGTCGGTCTGTATTGAAGGTGCGCGTATGGCCTTTGCCCGTGTCAAGACGCATTGGGCAAAGCTGGATGCCAAGAAGCTGATGACCGAGGGGCCGCCGGAGGGCAAGGAGGATCGTCGACCCGAGCTCTATTTTGAGGGCGTCCTGGAGGGGTCCCGCCTTGTGGCGGAGCAATGTTCGAAGGATGTCATATTCCCATGAGAACATTTGTATTATCATGTCCTGTAATATGTAACAATGATGTTATGTATTATAATGTTTTACATTTTACCTCCTGTGCGGCCGTTTATGAAATCTCAGGGTTGACCAATCGTCGGCTTCTGCCCCCACGTAGATAGTAGGGGGTGTTCAGGATAAATCTAAACACTCTTTACTCCACATTCTGGTCCTTAAAGGAGGTGCTTAGTGCAACGAACAAGGCAATCGGACTATGCGGCCTTTACCGCCCTCACTTAGCCATGGGAGTTTGACAATTAAGAAAGTTGGTGAAGCCCCTGGTATTCGGAAGGCCGAACTAGGGGCGTTGTACACGCCTAATCGGAGGAACCGATTCCTCGCAAGAAGCGGAAAAATCTCTAATGATTTGGAACCTCTCGAACAGCTGACCAGCTCTCGCCGCATCATGATAGTCAGTTTTCGGTTTTCTCTACTGAGGTGCTTGTCCGGAAGAACTGGGACACAATCGCAGTAGTTCTCCCTTTACTACCCTAGCCAATATAGCGGAACGTAAGGTAGTAAGCACAGGAGCCGGGCGACCCAACTATTGACCAAAGACATGATTCGGAGCCGATGCATATAATGCTATAAGTTCGGGGTGCCGAACTATACTGGAAAAGTGTTCGGACTTTTATTGCCGTAATGCGGGGTGTAATGAAGCCCGTGGCGCAGTAATACGTACCATGGTGTACATGTGCAATGAGTAATATATACAAAGGTGAGGAAACGGGGAAATTAAGTAATAAGCTGATGCCACCATTTATTCACCATTATGATGTAATTAGTACGTCGAGGCGTAGTTTGTGCAAGTAATGTAATAAGCAAGTAAGGCTATTTAACATGCCCCAACCAAGGGCGAGCTGTGTGCGAGTATGTAAAACAAGTATGACAATCGTTTAATAGAGACCACCTGGGGATTCCCTTGTATGCTAGAGCTCCTTGCCTCCTTGGTGTGTTCTGCAAATGAGTCGTCCGCATAGACCTCAAAAAGAGAAAACCCCATAATAAAAAGAAAAAATAAAGGCATGCGAATCCCGGGGTCGGTCAAGCCGCACTGTGGATCGCGAGCGAGTTATTCCTCCGTCAGTACCCATGGGGTTTTGAGTGCGTAGTTATGTACGCACGGTACGTAATCCATTTCCTCATCGGGGCTGGGACGGAGGCCGAATTTACTAATTCAGCTCTTGACAGACCGATCTGCCCTGTTGCAGTGTAGTCCGGACCTTCTTATCAATGTCCAGGGGCTCGGCGGCCGGATTATGGTGCCGCTTGAGAAGGCCGCTCTGTACTTCTGCTACTAGGGCTGCGGTATGCTCCTCTGTATGGAGGGAACGTTCCGTGTTTCCATTTACTATAATGACGCCGCGTGGACCGGGCATCTTGAGCTTGAGATAAGCGTAATGTGGCACCACATTGAATCTAGCAAACGTGGTCGTCCGAGCGTGTGGTAGACGCTGCGGACGGGGACGATATCGAAGATTAGCTCTTCGCTTCGGAAGATACCCGGGGAACCGAAGACTACCTCCAGCGTGATCGAGCCCGTACAACGGGCCTCTACGCCTGGTATAACTCCTTTAAAGGTAGTTATCATGGGCTTGATTCGTGAGGGATTAATGCCCATTTTGCGTATTGTATCCTGATAGAGCAGGTTGAGGCTGCTACGACCGTTCATTAGGACTCATGTCATATGAAATCCATCGATGATTGGGTCGAGTACCAATGCAGCCGAACCGCCATGAAAGGTGCTAGTTGGATGATCACGATGATCAAAGGTGATCGGCGATGACGACCATGGGTTGAATTTTGGGGCGACTGGCTCTACCACATAAACGTCCCTGAGTGCACGCTTGCGCTCCCTTTTGGGGATGTGTGTAGCTTATATCATGTTCTCTGTTTTGACTTGAGGCGGGAATTTCTTATGCCCCCAAGTGTTTGGCTGCCGGGGCTCCTCATCATCGTCCTCGCTCCGTGATTCCCCTCCCTTGTTTCTGCTATTCACCTTGCTGGCTTGTTTAAAGACCCGGCAATCTCTGTTAGTATGGTTGGCCGGTTTGTCTGGGGTGCCATGTATCTGGCACGGACGATCGAGTATGCGGTCCAAGCTGGATGGTCCTTCGCCGTTCCTTTTATAGGGCTTCTTTCGCTGGCCGGACTTGGAGCCACTGAATCGGGCGTGAACTGTGGTGTCATCGGTGTTATAGCCATTGCTTTGGCATTTGTGTCTATTGCGCAGGAGCTTGTCGGTGCTGTTTTTGGCCTTGGAGGGGCATGCGTCGTTGGCTGTGTTTGTACTGCGAGCCAGCCAACTATCCTCTCCCGCGCAAAAGCGGGTCATAAGTGCCGTGAGGGCTGCCATGGACCTCGGCTTTTCTTGGCCGAGGTGGTGGGCGAGCCATTCGTCACGGATGCTATGTTTAAAGGCCACTAGGGCTACGGCATCTGGCCAGTCGATGATCTAGTTCTTTTTGATTAGGAACCTAGTCGAATTTTTTGGCGGACTCTCTAGGTTGTTGAACTATGTGACTTAAGTCATCGGCGTCAGGTGGCCAGACATAAGTGCCTTAGAAGTTGTCAAGAAAAGCTTCTTCCAGATTCTCCCAACTGTCAATGGAATTTTCAGGCAGGCTGTTCAGCTAGTGTCGAGCTGGTCCTTTGAGCTTTAATGGGAGGTATTTGATAGCATGGAGGTCATCTCCTCGGGCCATGTGGATGTGGAGAATAAAAACTTCGATCCACACTGCGGGGTTAGTTGTCCGTCGTATGATTCAATATTGATGGGCTTGAACCCCTCGAGGAATTCGTGATCCAGCACCTCATCTGTGAAGCAGAGAGGGTGTGCGGCGCCTCTATAGAGGGCCGCGTCACAGCGCACCTCCGATGAAGTCCGTCTGTGGTTATCGGCCCAGGTGTAATTAAGTTTGTCACTTCCGAGTAGGTGGTTGTCATCCCGAGTGGGGAAGCGTCCTCGCGATACGTAGATTGATCTGGTGTGTCCTTCTCTACTATCCCTATTTTTGCGAGGCGGTGGGGCTGCTTGTTGTTCGGCCTGAGCTGTCGTTTTATCCTGACCACGGGGTGGTCTGTCTGCCGCACTATCCCGATCGCATGGTGGTCGTTCCGCATTACGCGAGGGAAGTATGGGATTTGGTGCCTCCTCATCGAATTGAGGTAGCAGTCTGCGCTTTGGGTAACTCTTGGCTGGGCGGTTGAGGCCGTTTTCTTCAACTGCCAGGAAATCAGTCCATCTATCAATGAGTAGGTCTTGATCGACTTGGAGCTACTATTGCTTTTTCTTTAGGCTTCTTGCAATAGCTATTAGCTAGTGCTTGAAGCACTCCTGCTCTAAGGGTGCCTCAGGCACGATGAAATCCTCGCTGCCGAGGCTCTCCTCATCCTCGGAGGGTGGACGATAACTATCATCATTTGGGTCGCTTGGCATGTCCTGTTTATCAGGGTTAGCTTGCTCATTGTCTTGTTCCTCCTGTTCGGATACTGCTCCAACAAGGTCTTCGTTGTTTTTGGCGTTGTCCGGAGTGCTATTTTCTTCGGTGCCAGTGTTACCATCTTTTGAGCGGCGTTTAGGGCGCCGACTCTTGGACTGTGTCTCAGAAGGTTTATTCACATCTGGGTCTTCTTTATCATCGCTGCTAGATTCTTTAGGTGTATCAACCATGTACACATCGTATGAAGAGGTGGCCATCCAATGTCCCGTGAATTGCGGGTTTTGGCCTTGCTCCTTATCAGCATCATCGTCTATACCATCGATGTCTTCGGAGTCATAATCCAGCATGTCGGTTAAGTCCTCGACGGTAGCTATGAAGTGGGTGGCGGGTGGGAAGCAAAATTCTCCATCGTTAGCCCCTAGTTCGAGCCGGACATAGTTCGGCTGCGAGTTTCCCATGAATGACAGGTTCTTTAAAGAGTTTAGCACATCACCCAAAGGTGAGTGCTGAAAAACGTCTGCGGCGCTGAATTCGAAGATCGATAACCGATCTAGCTCGGTGTCCGCAAGTGTACATGGTCCAAAACTTATAGCCGGAGACGAGTTCGGAGTTCCGCTAGCGCAAATATTATAGGGTGTCGATTCTGCGTGCGGCTCTAGCTCCGCGGACTCTGTGGCCTCGAATGGCACGATCTGCTCTAGTTCTAAGGCCATTGCAGCAATAGGAGCCATCTCCTGAATCTGGTCCGATGACAGATAAGTCATGTTCATCGGGGCGAGGGGGAGCGATCGCTGCGGTCTCAAGTCCATTGAAGATCAAGTCTCTACAGATATCCGCAACGTAGTTCAAGCTTCCAAATCTGAACTGGTGGCCAGGGGCGTAGCTATCGATCTGCTCTAGATGGCCAAGCGAGTTGGCCCGTAGTACGAAGCCGCTAAACACGAAAATCCGCGCGAGGAGGAAGGTTTGATCTTTTGTCGATTGAAGGGCCATCGAACCTTTCGTCGACGACACAATGGAACTCCCAATGAAAGCACCAATGTCGGTGTGAAAACCGGCGGATCTCGGGTAGGGGTCCCGAACTGTGCGTCTAGGATCGATGGTAACAGGAGACGCGGGACACGATGTTTACCCAGGTTTGGGCCCTCTCTATGGAGGTAATACCCTACGTCCTGCTTGATTGATCTTGATGAATATGAGTGTTACGAGAGTTGATCTACCATGAGATCGTAATGGCTAAACCCTAGAAGCCTAGCCTGTATGACTATGGTAATGAGTATATCTCCTTCTCGGACTAACCCTCCGGTTTATATAGACACCGAGAGGGGTATCTAGGGTTACATAGAGTCGGTTACATAAGAAGGAATCTTCATAGTCGGTTGTCAGGCTTGCCTTCCACGCCAAGGAGAGTCCAATCCGGACACAGGTACAGTCTTCAGCCTTCATGTCTTCACAGCTTATCAGTCTGGCCCATGGATAACAGGCTGGACACCCGAGGACCCCTTAGTCCAGGATTCCCTCAGTGACACACTGTACTTGAAAGATTTATAGCAGAGTGCAATCACACACTATTACATCGAATATCTCAAAGAGAGTACTTATTACAATAATATGGCTGAAGGCCATCTAATGAAGATAATAGCGGAAGGCTTCGAAGGCAAAATGAGTCCATCAACTCCAACGACATAGCTGAGTGCATGACAATGACCTAGCGCGCCTTACTCTTTGTCTGAAAACTCTGCAACATAATACGTTGTAGCCTGAAACGGGTCAGCACATGGAATATGCTAGCAGAATAACACTGTAGAGCAATGAACAAGATAACAACTATAACTATATGCATATATGGCTGGTGGAGGCTCTATGGTTATTGTTTTTGCCTAAAGCCAATTTTTCCCTACTGCAAAGGAATATAATTTATTTAACTACAAGTTTGTTGAAAACAGAATGGTAACCCCATCTCAATCCCAATTAAGGTAATCATTAACCCAATAAGTTAATTAAATAAAGTGATGAGATCAACATACATATTCAAGTACCAGATACTCAAGATGTCCATAACCGAGGACACGACTAACCATGATTAGTTTGTACACTTTGCAGAGGTTTGCGCACTTTTCCCCACAAGACTCGATCTCCTCCGTTGGATTTCTCGCACTGCATAATGTTTGAGAAATGGATGACCAAGACACAATCTTTCTGAAGAGGTCCCCTTAACCGATAGATAGGCCGGTACACCTACAATCCCCTACATCTGCTAGCCCATCATGGAAAGGATTCCCACGACTTAGTCAACTATGCCAGAGCCCATAATGGCATGTGGCTGCACACGGAAGTTTCCAGCATGAATAACAATATGATCCCTTTGAGCCTGGGTGGCGAACCATAGGATGATCACACGGATTCCCTGGGATCTCCTTGGACAACACTAGATTGTCCCAGGTGCCCACAAACAATCCACCCAGATGCGTGTTAAAGTAGCCACCTTAAGTAAACCCTTAGTTCGATAATAATACCTACAACTGTCATGAATCACTCAAACCAAACCACGTCTACAAGCATAGCATAGCAAAGTATAATAAGCGTAGCGTAGTAACTCCCAAGGTTTGAATAAAAGGGCAATAGGTACTACCTCAACAACTACTTCCCGAAATCCCACTTGTTAACAGATCCTACTGATGCAATGTTTGAGGATTGGAATGCAGAAAAACTAGGTAACAATGGAAATGATCAAAGTGTTACTTGCCTTGCTGACGATCTGCAAACCCTAGTGACTCGTAGTAGCACGCTTCGCACTCTGAAAACTCTATCGCAAACAAACAATAACATACATAAGCAATCAAGCAATAGAAGCAAGTGTAAAACTCAGATGAGAAATTCCAAATTGAAAGTTCAACTAAAGAGCTTCGATTTTCAAAAAGAATCAATCAAATTGGAGCTACGAAACTCAAACTACGATCAAAAGAAATTCGAATACAAATCCTCTTGAAACCAAATTTTAAATTGTTGAAATCATGTTCAAGTTGATTAACTGGAAAGAGGGGTTCGAGATGAAGATTTTGGCGTTGGTTTCACTGGATTTGGACGAACGGTCAAAAAGTTGCGAGGGTTTGAAAATCAGGGGCTAATCTATGATAAAAATAATCGCGGATAGGTCCCTGGAAGAAAATAAAATAAAAATAAAAAGACTACGGCGCGAACATTCGCTAACCGAACTAATCCGACAAAAACTGTTCGTTATCGATCTAAACGAACGGATGTTCATTAATTAAACAACCTAATAAAATAAACCGATCTAACCCTAAAAACCGAAAGAAAAACCAGAAATAAAACCGGGACGGGTCGACGGTTATACTGGTTAAACGGAAAAGATCGGTCGGTGGCGGCGGCGGATCCGATCGGTGGGGATCGTGGCGGGGGCAGCAGCGACGGCGGCGCGGCGAGCGGCGGCGGCGTGCAGCAGCAGCGGCAATAGGCGGCGGTGGCATCCTACGGCGGCGTCGGGGCGCTCGGCGAATGGCGGCGGCGGCTGCGGGGCAAGGTGGGGAGAGACAGCGGGGCGGCGGCGGTATTCAAAGGCCTCGAGGGGGCCTCTTGCTTGCGCAAGGGAGCGCGGAAGTCGAGGCCAACCGGGACTACGGCAGGAGTCCGGCGCTCGCACGACTGCGGCGGCGGGAGGCAGCGGCGCGACGGCTGGGTCGGCTGGGCTTCGGCCCAGTCGGTCGGCCCGAAGAGAGTTTTTTTAAATTCCGCTGAAGAAAAAAATGCTAATAAATATAAAAAATTCTAAAATTCCAAAAACAATTTTCACCGTCTAAATAAAATATTTAGAACAAAGTGAACATTTTTCTGGCCTAATAGTGCAATTTTCAAAAATGCGTATTTTTCTAATTCAAATAAAATCTCAAATAAAAATCCAAGAAAATATTTATTTGATTTTAAAAAATTTCCTCCAATATTCCTCTCTTTTTGAAGAAGTCATATTATCTTCTCTCTTTAAATTTAATTATTGGAAATATTCGGAGAGAAAAAATATTAAAACCAAATTGATCCTCTTTTCAAATTTTCGAAAATTCAAACATGAAAATTTATGAAATCTCCAACTCTCTCCTTGGGTCCTTGACTTGCTTAAGATTTCTAAGATCACAACCAAAATGCAAATAAAATATGATATGCATATGATGACCTATGTATAACATCCAAATTGAAAATTGGGATGTTACAAACCTACCCCCCTTAAGATGAATCTCGCCCTCGAGATTCGGGTTGGCTAGAAAATAGGTGTGGGTGGTCTTTCCGTAGGTCTTCTTCTCAACCAAGAGCACTGGGGATCCCCACGGTGATGAACTTTGTCGAATGTAACCTTCCTCCAATAACTCCTTAATCTGCTTATTAATTTCCTCCATATCATTTGCGGGCATCCGGTACGGTCTCTTCGATATTGGTCTGGTTCCTAGCAACATCTCTATCAAAAACTCTATGTCTCGATCTGGCGGCATGCCTGGTAGTTCCTTTGGGAATACATCCGAGTAATCCTTCACAACAGGCACTTCTTCCTGAACAACTCCCGAGAGAGAATTTAGTTGGGTCCTCCTTAGCACATGCCTAGACACATACTTGATCCTCTTTCCCTCCGGGGTCGTGAGTAGAATTGACTTACTAGCACAATCAATATTTCCTCCATACATGGATAGCCAATCCATGCCTACTATCACATCCAATCATTGTGACTCCAAAATTATTAGGTCTGAGAGGAAAACATGCCTACCTATGGTTAATGGCACCTGAAAACATCCCCTGCTAGCCATATACTCCGCTCCGGGTGAGCTTACACTAGTAGAAAACAGGGCTTTGGTCCAGGCCGGGTCAGCCCATTAGTCCCGGTTCAGTCCAGAACCGGGACCAATGTGGGCATTGGTCCCGGTTCGTGAGCCCAGGGGGGCGGCCGGGCCACGTGGGCCATTGGTCCCAGTTCATATGGACCTTTTGGTCCCGGTTGGTGGGATGAACCGGGACCAATGGGCCTCGCTCCTGGTCCACCACCATTGGTCCCGTTGGTGGCTTGAACCGGGACCAAAGGCTCCCCTTTAGTCCCGGCTCATGTCACCAACCGGGACCAATGAGGTGCCTATATATACCCCTCGCTCGCGAGCAGAGCACCCCAGTGCTCTGTTTTTCTCTGGCCGAGGGGGAGAGGGCTTGGTGGTACTCTAGCTCACCTCCTATGCACACAAGGTGTTCGATGGAATGCCCGAGCCACACTACTTAAGCTTTCTCCTCTCCAAGCTCGACCTCCAAGCTCCATTTTCCATAATATTTGTCTAGGTTTAGCGGTCTGTCACGCCCCGTCCCCGTCTTCACCGCCATCGATCACCCGCGCCGAGCTCATCGCCGGCACCACCGTGGTGAGCCTCTTGTTTTATCTTCTTTTTGAAAGGAAAAATATTCTTACTTGTATGTTTACATAGATACTTGTATTATTTTCTTACTTTTATTATTGCATCTTATATAGTGCGATGGTTTTGGTATCCGCCCCCGTCGGCCCTCGTCCTGTCTATGATTCGGATGTGGTATATATATTATCTTTATAACTATTGGTTCATTTATTGTTTATGAAAATTATGCCGACCAACGTGACATAGATTTTATTTATGTAGGATGTATGTGAATCGGAAATGCCAACTGACCCTATTGTCGAGAGGTTAAATTTAGTTGAAGAAGAAAACAATTTGTTGAAGGAAAAAATAAAAAAAATGAGGAGGAGAAGATGATATTAGAGTTGCATGTTGCGGATGTCGTCGATGATCACAAGATCAAGATGGATGCAATGCGCTTGAAGATTAGAAAGATTAGAAAATATGCCATTCATACCGAGGCTTGGTATCATTATGTCGTTGGATCAATTGTTACCTTGGTTGCGATTATGATCGCATTTGTTTTTGCATTGAAATGTTTTACATAGTTTCAATGTATGGTTTAATTAATTAGATGCTCTGGAGAGCTATATGTTGTTAGATGAGAACTATGTATGCACTTTGGTTTTAATGTGATGATGAACTTCTATTAATTTGGACACTTAATTATATATAATGCACGCAGATGAACCGGCAATGGATGTACGGTGACAGACACACCCGCGAGTACATTAAGGGCGTGCATGAGTTTCTCGATGCGGCTGAGGCAAACAAGCAGAATGGTTTTATGTGTTGTCCATGCACTGAATGTGGGAATACGAGGTCTTACTCTAACCGGAAAATCCTTCACTCCCACCTGCTTTACAAGGGTTTCATGCCACACTATAATGTTTGGATGAGGCACGAAGAAATAGGGGTTATGATGGAAGACGGCGAAGAAGAAGAGTACGATGACAACTATGTGCCCCCTGAATATGGTGATGCTGCAACGGGGGGAGCTGGTGAAGATCAAGAGGAACCAGACGATGTGCCCAATGATGCTGCAACGGGTGAAGCTGCTGAAGATCAAGAGGAACCAGACGATGTGCCCGATGATGATTGTCTCCGCCGGGTCATTGTCGATGCAAGGACGCAATGTGAAAGTCAAAAGGAGAAGCTGAAGTTTGATCGCATGTTAGAGGATCACAAAAAAGGGTTATACCCCAATTGCGAAGATGGAAACACAAAGCTCGGTACCGTACTGGAATTGCTACAGTGGAAGGCAGAGAATGCTATGGCTGACAAAGGATTTGAGAAGCTACTAAAAATATTGAAGAAGAAGCTTCCAAAGGATAACGAATTGCCTGACAGTACATACGCAGCAAAGAAGGTCGTATGCCCTCTAGGATTGGAGGTGGAGAAGATACATGCTTGCCCTAATGACTGCATCCTCTACCGCGGTGCATACAAGGATCTGAACGCATGCCCGGTATGTGGTGCATTGCGGTATAAGATCAGACGAGATGACCCTGGTGATGTTGACGACGAGCCCCCCAGGAAGAGGGTTCCTGCGAAGGTGATGTGGTATGCTCCTAGAATACCACGGTTGAAACGTCTGTTCAGAAACGAAGAGCATGCCAAGTTGATGCGATGGCATAGTGAGAACCGAAAGAAAGATGGGAAGTTGACAGCACCCGCTGACGGGTCGCAGTGGAGAAAAATCGAGAGAAAGTACTGGGATGAGTTTGCAACGGACCCAAGGAATGTATGGTTTGCTTTAAGCGCGGATGGCATTAATCCTTTCGGGGAGCAGAGCAGCAATCACAGCACCTGGCCCGTGACTCTATGTATGTATAACCTTCCTCCTTGGATGTGCATGAAGCGGAAGTTCATTATGATGCCAGTTCTCATCCAAGGCCCTAAGCAACCCGGCAACGAAATTTATGTGTACCTAAGGCCATTAGTTGAAGAACTTTTACAATTGTGGAATGGAAACGGTGTACGTACGTGGGATGAGCATAGATAGGAGGAATTTAACCTTAAGGTGTTGCTGTTCGTGACCATCAATGATTGGCCCGCTCTCAGTAACCTTTCAGGACAGACAAACAAAGGATACCACGCATGCACGCACTGTTTAGATGACACTGAAAGTATATACCAGGACAAATGCAGGAAGAATGTGTACCTGGGCCATCATCGATTTCTTCCGACCAACCATCAATGTCGAAAGAAAGGCAAGCATTTCAAAGGCGAGGCAGATCACCGGAAGAAGCCCGCCATGCGCACCGGTGATCACGTGCTTGCTATGGTCAATGATTTACACTACGTAATCTTTGGAAAGGGTCCCGGTGGACTAGCTGTTCCGAATGACGCTGAGGGACACGCACCCATGTGGAAGAAGAAATCTATATTTTGGGACCTACCCTACTGGAAAGACCTAGAGGTCCGCTCCTCAATCAACGTGATGCACGTGATGAAGAACCTTTGCGTGAACCTGCTAGGCTTCTTGGGCGTGTATGGGAAGACAAAAGATACACCTGAGGCACGGGAGGACCTGCAACGTTTGCACGAAAAAGACGGCATGCCTCTGAAGTAGTATAAAGGTCCTGCCAGCTACGCTCTTACGAAAGAAGAGAAAGAAATCTTCTTTGAATGCCTGCTCAGTATGAAGGTCACAACTGGCTTCTCGTCGAATATAAAGGGGATAATAAATATGCCAGAGAAAAAGTTTCAGAACCTAAAGTCTCATGACTACCACGTGATTATGACGCAACTGCTTCCGGTTGCATTGAGGGGGCTTCTACTGGAAAACGTCCGATTAGCCATTGTGAAGCTATGTGCATTCCTCAATGCAATCTCTCAGAAGGTGATCGATCCAGAAATCGTACCAAGGCTAAGGAGTGATGTGGCGCAATGTCTTGTCAGTTTCGAGCTGGTTTTCCCACCATCCTTCTTCAATATCATGACGCACGTCCTAGTTCATCTAGTCGACGAGATTGTCATCCTGGGGACCGTATTTCTACACAATATGTTCCCCTTTGAGAGGTTCATGGGAGTCCTAAAGAAATATGTCCGTAACCGCGCTAGGACAGAAGGAAGCATCTCCATGGGCCATCAAACAGAGGATGTTATCGGGTTTTGTGTTGACTTCATTCCTGGCCTTAAGAAGATAGGTCTCCCTAAATCGCGGTACGAGGGGAGACTGACTAGAAAAGGCACTCTTGGAAGAGACTCAATAATATGCAGGGACGGATATTCTTGGTCTCAAGCAAACTACACAGTTCTACAGAACTCTACCTTGGTGACCCCGTATGTCGATGAACACAAGAACAGTCTGCGCTCCAAACACCCGGAGCAGTGCGACGACTGGATTACATGTGAACACATCAGGACTTTCAGCAGTTGGTTGGAAACACGTCTCAGAGGTGACAACACTATTTGTGATGAGTTGTACTTGTTGTCCAGGGGACCACCTTTGACTGTATTGACTTACAAAGGATACGAGATAAATGGGAATACATTTTACACGATCGCCCAAGATCAAAAGAGCACCAACCAAAACAGCGGTGCCCGCTTTGATGCAGCAACCGAGAGCGGAAAGGACACATATTATGGTTACATAGTGGACATATGGGAACTTGACTACGGACCTGATTTTAAGGTCCCTCTATTTAAGTGCAAATGGGTCAATCTGTTAGGCAGCGAGGTACAGGTAGACCCACAGTACGGAATGAAAACAGTGGATCTGAAAAATCTTGGGTACACTGACGAACCGTTCGTCCTAGCCAATGATGTGCACAGGTTATCTATGTGAAGGACATGTCTACCAAACCGAGAAAAAGAAAAGATAAGGAAGCGAATACATCATACGATGAGCCAAAGCGCCACATAGTTCTTTCAGGAAAAAGGGACATCCTGGGAGTGGACGGCAAGATAGACATGTCTGAAGATTATGAAAAGTTTCATGAAATTCCTCCCTTCAATGTCAAGGCTGAACCAAGCATCCTGATAAACAATGAAGATTATCCATGGTTACGGCGCAATAAGAAAATGACACAAGCGAAGAAAAAGTGAAGACTTTCTCCCGCAACTATTATGATGATATCATGCCAACTTTGTAACACACGAACATGCTACCATTGTCCGTTTTGTACGTGCACATGCTATGTGGGTGAAATTATGATACCATGCCAACTTTCAACTTTTTCAGAGTTCATTTGAAATGCTTTCATGTCTTATGGTTCAGCCCTCGTAATACCATGACCATTAGTCCCTGGCCCATGCCAACTTTAAACTTTCAACTTTCTAAAACTAATGGCACTAACAGAAAGTTTATAATTTTGCTCCTCGCCCCTGGCCCATGACCATTAGTCCCAGTTTGTGCCACAAACCGGGACTAAAGGGTTGGTCCTCGTTGCGGGCAGAGTTTAGTCCCACCTCGCCAACCGAAGGGGGCTCACACCGGTTTATAAGCCCTTCCCTCTCTACCTTGTTGAGCTCCTCTCAAAGTGAAAATAGATGCCCTAATAGAGAAAAGTTTAACCTAAATTCATAGTGAATTTCTCTGAAATTCATAGAAATTTACTAGGAATTTAGGTTGAATTTTCTCTATAAGCGCATCTATTCTGATTTTTTAGTAAGTTAATCACAAACTTGTGATTCAAACAATTTTCAAAGAATTCAAATTTTAACTATTCAAATTTGAAAACTAATGGCACTAACAGAAAGTTTATAATTTTTCTAAAACTAATGGCACTAACAGAAAGTTTATAATTTTGCTAACCTAAAAGCAAATAGAATTAAAAATTAAAGCAAAAAACAAAAGAAAATAAATAATGCAAAAAACAAATCAAAAAAACGGGAAAAAATTATTTTTATAGTAAAGTTAATCACAAAATAAAATAAATAAAGCAACAAAGAAAACAAAAAAACTAAAAAAGTGTTTTCAAATTTGAAAACTAATGGCACTAACAGAAAGTTTATAATTTTTCTAAAACTAAAAGCAAAAAGAATAAAAAATAAAGCAAAAAACAAAAGAAAATAAATAATGCAGAAAACAAAACAAAAAAACTGGAAAAAAAATAGCAACAATAAGTATTTTGTTGTAAGTAGAAACAAAATAAAATAAATAAAGCAACAAAGAAAACAAAAAAACAAAAAAAGTGTTTTCAAATTTGAAAACTAATGGCATTAACAAAAAGTTTATAATTTTTCTAAAATTAAAAGCATAAAGAATTAAAAAATAAAGCAAAAAACAAAAGAAAATAAATAAAGCAACAAAAAACAAAAAAAATGCCACCTACTGAGCCCCTACGGCCTGAATGTGACTAGAAACCCATCGAAGGTCAAGGATTCAGGCCCGCGGGAGGCCCAGTAGGCCCACAGGCATAGCAGTGACAATTAGGCCCGTAAGCCTGCAATGGAGAGGAGCTCGAGAGGGGTGCGGCAGTGGGGCTTATAAACCACTGTGCACCCCTCTCAACTAGCGAGGTGGGACTAAACTTTTGATGCAGCAGCCGCACAAGGCCTTTGGTCCCGGTTGGTGCCACCAACCGAGACCAAAGGCCGCTGCTTCCCGCCCTTTGGGCTGCTGAAAAGAGGCCTTTGGTCTCAGCTGGTGGCACCAACCGGGACTAAAGGGGGGCATTAGTCACGGTTTGTGCCACGAACCATGACCAATGCTCCGTCTATATAAGCCACTGAAAGCACAAGTGCTCCCTAGGTGGTTTTGATAATTGATGACAACATATCTCTTGTTGGACTAACATTTCGATCTAGCATGTTTCAGATAAGTTCAACAATGGAGTGGCATGGACTAAAGGTTGTGGGAACTCCTTCAAGATGCTAAGGACAAAGGATTGGCTAAAGCTTCAAGCTCAAGACTCCTCATTTTACATTTTAGTGATCCAAGATCACATTGAGTCTTTAGGAAAAGCCAATACTATCAAGGAGGGATGAGGTGTTGCTTAATGAGCCTCTTGCTTCATGTGCTTAGTGATATGCTCCAAAACTCTCAGCTACTTCCCACTTCCACATATGACCTAAACCCTAAGCCAAACTCGGTCCTACCGATTCTTCCTATCCGGCGCCACCGAGTTTCACTTGTCATAAGCCACTGCCAAACCCTAGCATTTCGGTTCTACCGATAGGGATCTCGGTCTCACCAAGATGGGGTTGCAAACTCTCTGTTTCCCTTTCGTAACTTTTCGGTCTCACCGAAAGAGCGAATCGGTCCCACCGAGATTGCAATGTAAATTCAGTGTTTCCCCTTTGTAACTTTCGGTCTCACCGAAAGAGCAAATCGGTCCCACCGAGTTTGCCTGACCAACTCTCTGGTTAGCTAATTACCAAATTCGGTCTCACCGAGATTACGTTATGCCCAAACCCTAACCATATCGGTTCCACCGAGTTGCATGTCAGTCCCACCGAAAATCTCTAACGGTCACTAGGTTTACATTTTCGGTCCGACCGAGTTTGTTGATTCGGTCCCACCGAGATTGGAAAACTGTGTGTAACGGTTGGATTTTGTGTGGAGGCTATATATACCCCTCCACCTCCTCTTCATTAAAGAAGAGAGCCATCAGACTAAGCCTACACTTCCAGCATCCTATTTCTGAGAGAGAACTACCTACTCATGTGTTGAGGCCAAGATATTCCATTCCTACCATATGAATCTTGATCTCTAGCTTTCCCCAAGTTGCTTTCCACTCAAATCTTCTTTCCACCAAATCCAAATCCTGTGAGAGAGAGTTGAGTGTTGGGGAGACTATCATTTGAAGCACAAGAGCAAGGAGTTCATCATCAACACACCATTTGTTACTTCTTGGAGAGTGGTGTCTCCTAGATTGGCTAGGTGTCACTTGGGAGCCTCCGACAAGATTGTGGAGTTGAACCAAAAAGTTTGTAAGGGCAAGGAGATCGCCTACTTCGTGAAGATCTACCGCTAGTGAGGCAAGTCCTTCGTGGGCGATGGCCATGGTGGGATAGACAAGGTTGCTTCTTCGTGGACCCTTTGTGGGTGGTTGCTTCTTCGTGGACCCTTCGTGGGTGGAGTCCTGTGTGGACTCGCGCAACCTTTACCCTTGGGTGGAGCCCTGTGTGGACTCTCGCAACCGTTACTCTTTGTGGGTTGAAGTCTCCATCAACGTGGATGTAGGATAGCACCACCTATCCGAACCACGGGAAAAACATCTGTGTCTCCAATTACATTTGATCTCTCCAAACCCTTCCCTTTACATTCTTGCAAGTTGCATGCCTTACATTCCGCTGCTCATATTCCCTTTGCATGCTTGCTTGATATGTAATGTGTGCGTTGAAATTGTCCCTAAACTTCACTTAAACCGAAAAAGCTTAGAAAACTGCGACTTTAGCATTAAGTGTCTAATCACCCCCCTCTAGACACATCTAATTCTAGACCCTACAAGTGGTATCAGAGCTTTGGTCTCCATTGCCTTGGTTTAATCACCATTGGAGGAAGATGGATGTGTCTACACTAGGGAGTCTTAGACATAGAGTGCCTATTCTTGATGGAAAGTATTTTCATGAGTGGAAAAATGAGATGCTTGTAATCTTCAATCAATATCATTTGAACAAGTATATTGCTAGCCCTTGTGCACCTCATATTGATCCTTTGCATCCTACCCTAGATGAAGATATTGACATGATTCGCAGTCTTAGAACTATTGAGCTCATCATTAGAGGATTGCCCAAAAATTTGATTGCTAGTTTGCCCACTAAAAATTGTGCCTATACTATATGGAAATTACTTGAGGAACGATTTCCCAATCATTCCTTGAAAACTTTGGATGAAATTTTCCATAAATCTATTGCCTTGAGTAAGATGAACTCTAGTGATCCTAGTTTTGGTAAATGTCTATTTGAACTTGCCAATCTTAAGCATGCTAAAGGAGATGTTGAAGTCATCAATGATATCATATTCAAAGCTATAAGAATTCATAAAAGTGACCACTTTGATGATCATTTATCTAATGAATTACCCTCTCTAGGAAATGATGAGTCACAAGATCATGATGAACATGAATATTATGATGATGATGACAGTGACTTCGATCTTGATGATGCAATGAGACATTTTGGTCTTATGGCAAATCTTCGGGGATATGAATCGGGAGGAAAGGAATGGGTTCTTGATAGTGGATGCACTGATCATATGACCGGAGATGAAGAGATGTTTCGTGAGCTTGCTGAAAATGACGGCCCTCGAAAATATGTCACCTTTGGTGATAATTCAAAGGGTAAAGTGGTTGGCCTTGGTAAGGTGGCCATCTCACATGATAGTTCCATTCAAAATGTCATGCTCGTTGAATCTCTTGGCTACAACTTACTTTCAGTATCTAGACTTGCTGATTTCGGTTTGAATGTCCTATTTACTGAGGTAGATTGCCAAGTATTTCGTCGAGACAATCATAAAATGGTCTTTACGGGTATGCGTAGAGGTGATCTTTACATTGTCGATTTCTCTAAAAAGGCACAACCTAAAACTTGCTTTGTTGCTAAATCCTCAAAAGGTTGGTTGTGGCATAGACGACTAGGTCACGTTGGCATGAGAAACCTTGACAAGCTTATTAAAGGAAATCATATCCTTGGAGTCAACGATGTCATATTTGATAAGGATAGACTTTGCAGTGCTTGTCAAGCAGGTAAACAGGTTGGAGGAAGACATCCCGTAAAAAACATCATGACCACAAGGAGGTCACTCGAGCTACTTCACATGGATCTTTTTGGCCCCAATGCCTACAAGAGTCTCGGTGGAAATTCTTTTGGTTTAGTTATAGTTGATGATTTTTCAAGATTTACGTGGGTGTTCTTTCTTAATGACAAGTCGCAGGTCCAGAAGATCTTCAGAAACTTCGCTAGGAAGGCCCAAAATCAGTTTGATGTGAAGATCAAGAAGGTTCGGAGTGACAACGGAACGGAGTTCAAGAACGCAAATGTGGACACCTTTCTTGACGAAGAAGGGATTTCACACGAGTTCTCGGCTACGTACACACCTCAACAAAATGGAGTTGTTGAGAGGAAGAACCGGACGCTCATCGAAATGGCAAGAACGATGCTTGATGAATACAAGACGCCAAAGCACTTTTGGGCAGAAGCGGTTGAGACAGCTTGTCATGCAACAAATCGCTTATATCTTCACAAGCTACTCGGCAAGACGGCATACGAGCTTCTCACCGGTAACAAACCCCAAGTTCGATACTTTCGAGTATTCGGCTCAAAGTGCTACATTCTTGATAAGCATCGTCGTTCAAAGTTTGCTCCTAAATCTCATGAAGGTTTTCTACTTGGTTATGGCTCAAACTCTCACACTTACCATTTCTACAACAATTTCACCCGAAAGGTTGAAGAGACGGTAGATGTGAAGTTTGATGAATCTAATGGCTCGCAAGTAGAGCAGTTGCCAATTGATGTAGGAGACAAAGACCCTTCAGAAGCAATTCAAGACTTGTCCATTGGCAAAATTCGTCCAACGAAGGTGAAGGAGAGTACTTCATCCGTCCAAGTGGAAGCTTCTACTTCACGACAAGGTGAACCAAGAATCGACACGGAAGCATCCACAAGTGGGACACACCAAGATGAAGAAAACGAGGAAGTACGTCAAGATGAACATCAACAACCTCCTTCTCCACCACGACAAGAGAACGACGACGTCAACAATGAAGAAGGCCAAGAAGAAGAACAAGATGAAGAAGATGCTCAACGAAGACCCAAGCAAAAGCTCTCACGAGTTCGAGCAAGAATTGCCAAAGATCATCCCATCGAGCAAATCCTCAATGATATACAAACCGGGAGAATCACTCGCTCAAAAACTCGTTTAGCTAACTTTTGTGAAAACTATTCATTCATCTCTAGCATTGAACCTATGAAGGTTGAAGAAGCATTGGAAGATCCGGATTGGATAAACGCTATGCATGAAGAGCTACATAATTTTGAGAGAAACCAGGTTTGGACATTGGTCGAGAAGCCTGACAACAACCACAACATCATTGGTACCAAATGGGTGTTTCGCAACAAGCAAGATGAAGATGGACAAGTGGTTCGCAACAAGGCACGTCTCGTCGCTCAAGGGTACACACAAGTCAAAGGTATGGACTATGGTGAGACATATGCCCCCGTTGCTAGACTTGAGTCCATTCGCATCTTACTTGCCTATGCTAATCACCATAATATCACCTTGTACCAAATGGACATTAAAAGTGCTTTTCTAAATGGTGAAATAGAGGAGGAAGTTTATGTCAAACAACCTCCCGGCTTTATCAATCCTAAGAAACCAAATCATGTTTACAAACTTCACAAAGCTCTTTATGGTCTTAAACAAGCTCCTAGAGCATGGTATAAATGCTTGACCAAGTTCCTTACTACAAGTGGTTTTGAAATTGGTAAAATTGATTCTACTCTTTTTACTAAAAGGGTTAATGGAGAACTATTTATATGCCAAATTTATGTTGATGATATCATATTTGGTTCAACTAACCCTCTCTTTAGTGAAAAGTTTGGAAAGCTAATGTCAGAGAAGTTTGAGATGTCTATGATGAGTGAACTCAAATTCTTTCTCGGGTTGCAAATCAAGCAAACTAAGGAAGGTACATTTGTCTCTCAAACAAAGTACACCAAGGACTTGTTCAAGAAGTTCAATATGCAAGAAGGCAAAGGTATGTCTACACCCATGCCTACTAGTGGACATAACGATTTAACCAAAGATGGTGAACCGGTTGATCAAAAGGTTTATCGCTCTATGATTGGTTCATTGTTATACCTATGTGCTTCACGTCCCGATATTATGCTAAGTGTGTGCATGTGTGCATGTTATCAAGCTGCTCCCAAAGATTGTCATCTTAAGGCTGTGAAAAGGATAGTGAGATACTTAATCCATACACCAAATTTTGGCATTTGGTATCCTAAGAGGTCTTCTTTTGATCTTGTTGGCTATTTCGACTCGGATTATGCCGGAGACAAGGTTAATAGAAAGTCCACTTCGGGTACTTGTCAATTTCTTGGTAGATCTCTTGTGTCTTGGTCTTCCAAGAAACAAAACTCGGTATCCTTATCCACCGCCGAAGCGGAATACATTGCCGCTGGTTCATGTTGTGCTCAATTACTTTGGATGACCCAAACTCTTAAAGATTATGGGATTTATGTGAAACATGTTCCACTGCTTTGTGACAATGAAAGTGCTATCAAAATTGGTCATAATCCTGTACAACATTCTCGAACTAAGCATATTGAAGTTCGTCATCATTTCATTCGAGATCATGTTGCTAAGGGTGACATTAATCTTAAGCACGTTCGCACCTATAAGCAATTAGAGGATATATTTACTAAACCTCTTGATGAGAAAGTGTTTTTCAGGTTGAGAGGAGAATTTAACATCATTGATGCTTCTAACTTGGAGTAGAAACTCCATTGGATACATGCAAGACATGAGCTTATGACTAATCCATGATATATCTCTTATGATGACTATCTTATGTCTTGGATATATTTGTACCTTGCATGTTGTCTAACCCATGTAGGTGCTTGGTTGAATCTAATTCCATGAGATTGCGACTCACTCACATCTTGAGCAATCTCTACATCACCAAGACTCTACACAATGGTGGTTGAAGACAAGGAAGCACAAAATCATTCAAACATATCCTTTGACAAATTCTATGTTAAGCTTCATGATTGTCATTTTTGGATACACAAGTGCTCTTCCTTGCAAGAACTAACCCATGAAGGTAGATGAACTCAAACTCCAAGTGGTGCTCCCAACTCTACATCAACCTTGAGCACCCACACAAGTTCAACTACATGAGCAAGAACCACACCACCACCCAAGGTATGTTATTCCATCTTAGAGAAGCTTTACTCCAAGACATAAGTCAAAGAAACTTAACAAGATGAGAATACATCAAGATGCTTAAACGAGAAATGGTAACCCCATTTTGAGCTTAAACGATGAGTATGGCCTACGATCAAGTGTCTTCACTTGACTCCTAAGTCAATATACTCTAAGATAGGTGACTATGTCACCGCCCAATTCTAGATGAAGTTCTCTTGTGTTCTTTTCTGAGTTATCGCATTTGTCCCTTGCATATTTGTTTCCTTTTTAAAAAAACAAAAAAACTTCATCTAGAAACTTTCACTCTTTTCTTTTTGATCTTTGCTCAGCATATTTCTGCATCAAATTCCTTACAAATCTTTCAGCTAATTCATTGCAAATCTTTGTGAGATCTTACTTGACTAGTGAGCTGAAGTGACAAGTGTTTCTCTCTGTGATGAACTCGGTTTCACCAATTTGTCATTTTCGGTCCAACCGAATCCCTTCGGTACTACCGAAACTTGCCACTCGGTGCCACCGATTTCGCAACAGGAAAAACAGTTTGCCACATATTCTATATTTCTTCTGATCCAGCTCCACTCAATGAATCTTGTCCTCTACAAGCATCACAGCTTTATTCACTGCTTTGTACTGAATCTCAAGGACCAAACCTATTCTACGGATTCCAGGAGAAACCTTCTTGGAAATTGATGTCAAAGGGGGAGAGAGAGATCACATCAAAGCTTATCATCGGGAAGAGAGAGATCATATCAAAAGCTTATCACCTACAAAGGAGAAAGTCCTAAGGGGGAGAGAATACTCAAGGATCCCAGATGCTTGATGTTCAAGAGGAGAGATGCCACATGTATTTTTGGGGGAAAGACATGTTCATATGAACTCATTTGAATTAAGTTCTATTCATATCTTTCAGCTCTGATTTTCTGTTTCCTATCTTCTCCCAATATCTCATGTCAGATTCAGGGGGAGCAAGACACCTAAGGGAAAGAAATCAGTCAAATTCATTGCATATCTTTATTCTTGGGGACATGTTGAATTCAATGTGGTACCTTGTACTCACTCTCTACATGTCATCCCAGTCTTGGTATTCTTGTGGTTTCTCTTGTTTGCTCGGGCTAGTGGATGCACCTGTGTTATCTAACCTTGTTTGTGCAGGTTCATTCCATCCTAAGCCAACTCAAGACCACAAGGTAAGTATATGCATCAAAATCATGAGTATGAGGAGTTCTTGCTTATGTACATACTGTTTGCAAGAAGGACTCATGAGCATGAAGGTATTTTCCTTGATAATCTTTTGCTCTGATGCATATGGCCAAGATGCATGTAACACATTGCCTACTCTGTCATGATTATGCTCTCACATGCCTCTATATTTCATATTTACATGATTGCATACATGTAGGGGGAGCCTATGCTTGTTACATGTCCTTCCAAAGCTTTACTTGTCGTTCTTTATATCTTTATCTAAAGCTTTGATGTATGTTGCCATCAATTACCAAAAAGGGGGAGATTGAAAGCACAAGTGCTCCCTAGGTGGTTTTGATAATTGATGACAACATATCTCTTGTTGGACTAACATTTCGATCTAGCATGTTTCAGATAAGTTCAACAATGGAGTGGCATGGACTAAAGGTTGTGGGAACTCCTTCAAGATGCTAAGGACAAAGGATTGGCTAAAGCTTCAAGCTCAAGACTCCTCATTTTACATTTTAGTGATCCAAGATCACATTGAGTCTTTAGGAAAAGCCAATACTATCAAGGAGGGATGAGGTGTTGCTTAATGAGCCTCTTGCTTCATGTGCTTAGTGATATGCTCCAAAACTCTCAGCTACTTTCCCACTTCCACATATGACCTAAACCCTAAGCCAAACTCGGTCCTACCGATTCTTCCTATCCGGCGCCACCGAGTTTCACTTGTCATAAGCCACTGCCAAACCCTAGCATTTCGGTTCTACCGATAGGGATCTTGGTCTCACCAAGGTGGGGTTGCAAACTCTCTATTTCCCTTTCGTAACTTTTCGGTCTCACCGAAAGAGCAAATCGGTCCCACCGAGATTGCAATGTAAATTCAGTGTTTCCCCTTTGTAACTTTCGGTCTCATCGAAAGAGCAAATCAGTCCCACCGAGTTTGCCTGACCAACTCTCTGGTTAGCTAATTACCAAATTCGGTCTCACCGAGTTTGTGTAATCGGTCTCACCGAGATTACGTTATGCCCAAACCCTAACCATATCGGTTCCACCGAGTTGCATGTCAGTCCCACCGAAAATCTCTAACGGTCACTAGGTTTACATTTTCGGTCCGACCGAGTTTGTTGATTCGGTCCCACCGAGATTGGAAAACTGTGTGTAACGGTTGGATTTTGTGTGGAGGCTATATATACCCCTCCACCTCCTCTTCATTAAAGAAGAGAGCCATCAGACTAAGCCTACACTTCCAGCATCCTATTTCTGAGAGAGAACTACCTACTCATGTGTTGAGGCCAAGATAATTCCATTCCTACCATATGAATCTTGATCTCTAGCTTTCCCAAGTTGCTTTCCACTCAAATCTTCTTTCCACCAAATCCAAATCCTGTGAGAGAGAGTTGAGTGTTGGGGAGACTATCATTTGAAGCACAAGAGCAAGGAGTTCATCATCAACACACCATTTGTTACTTCTTGGAGAGTGGTGTCTCCTAGATTGGCTAGGTGTCACTTGGGAGCCTCCGACAAGATTGTGGAGTTGAACCAAGGAGTTTGTAAGGGCAAGGAGATCGCCTACTTCGTGAAAATCTACCGCTAGTGAGGCAAGTCCTTCGTGGGCGATGGCCATGGTGGGATAGACAAGGTTGCTTCTTCGTGGACCCTTTGTGGGTGGTTGCTCTTCGTGGACCCTTCGTGGGTGGAGCCCTGTGGACTCGCGCAACCGTTACCCTTGGGTGGAGCCCTGTGTGGACTCGCGCAACCGTTACCCTTCGTGGGTTGAAGTCTCCATCAACGTGGATGTAGGATAGCACCACCTATCGAACCACGGGAAAAACATCCGTGTCTCCAATTGCGTTTGAATTCTCCAAACCCTTCCCTTTACATTCTTGCAAGTTGCATGCTTTACTTTCCGCTGCCATATACTCTTTGCATGCTTGCTTGATATGTATTGTGTGTGTTGAAATTGTGCCTAAACTCCACTTAAACCGAAAAAGCTTAAAAATTGCAACTTGAGCATTAGTGTCTAATAACCCCCCTCTAGACACATCTACCTTCTAGATCCTACAAGCCACACTTGTGAAAATTTTGGTTCAGTTTCTTCGATCCCGCCCCGACGACGCCGCCAGGCTGCCCGTGCTCGTCGTCGCCGCCCCGAGGTCGCCGTCGCCGTCACCGCCCGCTCCTCGTCGTCGCTCGCCACCGCCCGCTCCTCGAGCCCGCGCCGCCCCCGAGCCCCTTGCGCCCCCGGAGCTCGCCGTCGTCCCCGAGCCCTCCTCCCCGAGCTCACGCCGCCCCTCGAGCTCGCCGTCGTCCCCAAGCCCGCGCCGCCCCCGATCTCGCCGTCGTCCCCGAGCCCTCCTCAGAGCCCCGTGCCGCCCTCGCCGCCCTCCTCCCCGAGCCATCCGCCGCCCTCGCCGACGCCCTCGCAGCCGCCCTCGCCGACGCCCTCGCCGCCCCCGCCGTCGCCCTCGCCGGTCAACCTCGCTGCTGTGAGCCGCCGCCACCTGTTTATCATTTTTTTCATTTTTTTGTACGTATATATAATGTATATATGTATGTGGCTATATGTATGTATAGATGTTCATATATGTGTATTTTTTTTGTTCAGAGCATTTTTTGTTCATATATGTATTTTTTGTTTATGTGTATTATTTTTTTTGTTCATAGCATTTTTTGTTCATATTTTTTTTCATAGCATTATTTCCATGTATATATGTATGTGGCTATGTATGTATAGATGGATAGTTTCCATGTATGCATGTCATTGTCGATATACCCCCTCCCCGTTAACTTCGAGAGGAGGGGGGTCGATATAACCCTCCCCGATAACTTTGACATGAGGGGGCGTCGATATACCCCCTCCCTGATAACGTCGACATGAGGGGGGTCGAGAACTAGTTTAGGGGGTCGAGGGTTGAGAACTAGTTTAGGGGGTCAAGGGAAGAAGGGAGAAGAAGAGGATAAGAAGAGGAGAGGAAGAAGAGGAAGTCTTCTCCTCTATTCTTTCTTCTCTTCTTTTTTCTTCTTCTTCCTATATGTATTAGTTTTTTTATTTAGGTTGTTAATTAGTAGATATTAATTTTGTTCATATATGTATGGATGCATGTGATATGTATGTATGTATGCATGTATTGGGTATGTCGTTGTCGATATACCCCCTACTCGATAACTTCGACATGAGGGGGTCGAGAGGGGGTCTAGGGTCATCGAGGGTTCGAGGGGTCCAGGGGTCCAGGGTCATCGAGGGTTCGAGGGGTCGAGGATCGCCGAGGGGTCGAAGACTCCAGGGAAGTTACCATACGAGAGGACCCCGGAGGAGAACGCCGAGATCGCACGAACCGAAGTGGATGACTGGTTTCAAGGGTTGAAAGCAAAGAGACATCCACTTCTGGAGGAGAAGGTAGATCCGGTGAAAGCGAAGCGCACTCTGGCTGCCCTGACAAAACCACCCAAGTCTCCGCCGAAAGGAAACTATGAGCGCTTTATTGGAAAGGAATTTGCCGAAGCGGAGCGGACGGGAAGTACTGTCAGTGATCAAAGGCTGAAAGAACGACGAGCTGGGAAACAAATTGCCCACCTCGGCAAACAAGCGAAGCAATTGTGCCCCCCGCTCAAGGTGCCTAGCCACAACGTCGCTAATGATCCGAGGATGGTTCCCGGTTATAGCAATCTTGCAGATTACCTGCCCGACGATGTACATTATGAACCCATGGAGGTGCAGATACAAAGATACAAGTACGGGAAGCCTCTCGTCAAAGATGAAAGATCTCTATCAATGATGATGCGAAGATTGCATGATTGGTACTTGAAAATCTGCAGAGACTCTTGGGGGAGGAGTACTTTCTATGTGAAAGTTAAAAAGGAGCATGACCTCGTTGGAATTGAACTGTTGCCTGTTCCATTTGAGGAGTTCTATCAGTTTTTCAATCAATTGGCCCTCGATAAAACAACGGTCACCTTACTACTTCTGTCATTAAGTCTCTCTATATAGCTCAGCTCTTTCATTGCATGTATTTATAATCATCCTCACTATATTATGCAGATTGAAGATCGCTGAATTGAAGAAAAGACAAGTCGGTGATATTGGGTTCATTAACACATATCTCATAGATGCAACTCAGGTTAAATTTCATGCTGCAGCTACCGAGGCCAACTTGCTACGATCTTTGGTAATAAATGAAAACAAAGATATAATACTCTTTCCTTACAACTTCAAGTGAGTGTTACTGTCTTGTGCGTATTCGGTTTCCCTTATATATTAGTCAAGGTTATAGTAATGTAATTGATGAGTTATGCATGCGTGTGCAGTTTCCACTATATTCTCCTAGAGATTAAGCTTGAGCAGGGACTAGTAACCGTCTTAGACTCAAGACGAAAAGATCCCCGGGACTATGCAGACATGACTCAAATACTCGAGAAGTAAGTTAAATCGATCATTATCCACCTTATCAGCAACTTTGTTCATTTCCTAATATATCAAGTAATTGTTTTCTTTGTCCGGCAGGGTTTGGAGAAAATTCACCAGAAAAGCTCCGGGACTGCCGAAGGAGCTGCAATTTAGACACCCGAAAGTAAGTACTATAGTAGCATGTTCCACGCATCTACTAGTCATTCAAGCGCTAGTTTCATCAATACCATTTGACATTCTTGCTTATCAGTTTGATTGACCTCTATTTCTTGTAAAGTGGTTGTGGCAGGAACAAGGGAATGATTTCTGTGGATACTACGTTTGCGAGTCCATCCGCCACACGACCTGTGAGCGGGGCTACACTGACGAACAATATGAAGTACGTAAATAACAACATTCACAATTTTATTTTATTACCATCATTTGTGTTGAGTTTCATTCATTCATATATATATGTATTGACCCCCTTTTTAAATTAGATGTTTCGGAAGCGGGATGAACTCCTAGCACCAGCTCGCATGCGAGCAATTCAAGAGGAATTGGAGGCATTCTTTCTTGACCACGTGATCCCTGAAGACGGAGAATACTATGTGGACCCTGAGTCCGTATGATTATATTTGTAAGAGATAATTATTGTATATATGTAGCCGGTAGTGTCGGATAGATATACGAGAACTTGTTGTTTGACCAATCTCTCGGAGAAGGAGAGGTGGTCGATATCACTTCTCTCTGTATGCATATATGTTCATGACGATCTTCTGTTTCCTTCGTTTGCTTACTAGCTAGCTAGCGTGTCTAGTCCTCTCTATACGTATGTATAGTACGTAGCGTCGACCAAGCACGGACATAAGAGAGGACACTTCTCTCTATTAATTATAGCTAGCTAACACAATAAATGAAACACCTAAATTAACCCCCCCAAAACCCCCAACCCCCCCCCCCCCCCAAAAAAAACAAAAACCCCAACCACAGAAATGCTGACGCGTGGATGCCTATTGGTCCCGGTTGGTGCCACCAACCGGGACCAAAGGGTCTCCTGCCTGGGCTCCGCGCACAGGCCACGTGGAGGCCCATCTGTCCCGATTCTGGATTGAACCGGGACTAAAGGGACAGGGCATTAGTACCGACCCTTTAGTCCCGGTTCCAGAACCGGGACAAAAGGCCCTTATGAACCGGGACAACAGGCCCTTTTTCTACCAGTGTTACTAACATAGGTGTCTTAAGAATTTTGGCAGGCAACTTAAATTTATCCACAAATCCCCTTGATATGTATGAATGCGATGCACCAGTATCAAAAAGAACTATTGCAGTAATTGACTTAATCAAAAACTTACTATAACTGCATCTGGTTGTTCTTCAACCTCCTCCACGTTAATGTGGTTCACTTGACCTCTGGTGAAGGGATTGGGCTTCTTTACTAAGCTTCCATTCCCATTGCCATTCTTTACACTACAAAAAAAATACACTTCCGTGATGATACGTGTTTGTCACAGTAGGTCACGTTTTTTGTCTTGCATGTACATCCATGACGATTTTATGACAGAATCAAGATAGTCATACCTGTCTTGTCGTAGAAGTGTTCCATGACATTACCAAAATTATCATCATGAAAGTGTCCACTTCCATGACGATAAATCGCGTGTCATAGAAGTGCTTTCGTCAAGGGTGACCAACACGTGGCATCCACCGTAACGGAATGCTGTTAAGCTATCGGGTCGGATTTTGGATCCGATAACCCATTAACAGCCCTGACCAATGGGAAATTTCCATGTGTAAAATTCTGATTGGCCGAAGGGAACACCTGTCAGCTCGTTAGTGGGCCAGATGTCGCCCGTCCATTGGAGGATACATGCCTATGATATGTCGACACGTGGCTGGGCCCAACAGAGGCCCATACAGGTTAAAAAGGCCGACCCAGTCAAAGGCCCGTAGAACTTAATCAGGTACTAGTGGGCCAGCCCAATAATGGCTTGCTTAATAAAGGCCCATTTATGGCCCGAAGCTAGATCTTGCCCATTAATTGTTCGCCCAATATTTGGGCCCATTTATGGCCCGAAGCCAAATCTGGCCCGTTAATTGTTCGCCCGATATTTGGGCCCATTTGCGGCCCCAAGCCAGATCTGGCCCGTTAATTGTTCGCCGAATATTTGGGCCCAACTACAGCCCAGTGACTTTCGGCATGTTAGAGGCCAGATGTAGACATGGGCCATTTCATCTCGGTGTAACTTTCGGCCTGGGAATGGCCCGTGCTGCCCATGGGCCATATATGGTCCGACGGGACATCGGGCCCACTAACGGCCCGTGCTAAAGGTGGCAACAATTAAGACCAACGTGACTTTGGGCCTGTTAAAGGCCTGTCGCGTAATTCGGCCAGTTGATGCCTGTGCTAAGCTTTCGGCCTCTTAAAGGCCCATGATATCAGTGGGCCAACTAAGGCCCGAGATATGTTTCAGCCTGGTAACGGCCCGTGAGCTAACTGGGCCCAAAACGGCACGGTCTACATTTCGGCCTGCTGAAGGCCCGTCGATGACTAGTGAAAATTGAGGCCCAACATGCATTTTGGCCTGCTAAAGGCCCGTGGTTTCATCTTGGCCGTAACAGGCCAGTACAATATTCAGCCTGTTAATGGCCCAACGCTACCTGGGCCAAACTAAGCGTTGGGTCGACAAAAGGCCCAACTAAAATATAGGCCGGTGTAAGTTTGGGCCTGGCGCAATGTGTGAGGGCCCCAATCATTCGGGCCCAAGAAAGACGCAGGCCGACCCAATTGTGGACCGCAAAAAACTGGCTCGTTAGAGTCGATTGTTTCGGTCCGGTCGACTACATCTGATTTTTTTCAAATAGCGAATGATGGCAGTAACTAGTAGGAATTAAGAACAAACCTACTCTATATAATAAAGAAATTATGGCATAGTAACTAAGAATAAACCTACACTATACAATAAAGGATTTCAGGTATATTACATCCACTGGGCATCGAAGTTCGCCACCAGTGATCATAAAGTGCAATGAAGAAGCAGATTACAAAAACTGGGCACCATTGCAGCGTAACAAAATAATATTGAACCGAGACCACTTCCAAGACAGTTCAAGAAAGGTTAGCCTTGTGGGGGAACTGCTGCGTAAGCTGCTAAGCAAGGCTGTGAGACCGGCCTAGCATGTCGGTCATAGCTTCCAGGTGTAGCTGTTTAGCGATGAGGTTCTCATTGGTGTTCTCCGCAATCTTTCTTAGAGATAGGACTTCAAGTCGAAGTTGAGTTGCAGAATGCCTTTCTGCTAGAACTTGGGACTGAAGAAGTCGAACTGATTCAGACAACGAATTCTGTGAGCTTGTCTGACTATTAGTCTCAAGTAACTTGAACACTACATCAAGACAAGACTTTGGGGTTGTCTCGCTATCTTCAAGATGTTTTGCCTTCTTTGCTGCAATATATTTTGGGTTTGTCTCACAGCCTTCGGTAGACTTGTGCATGCCATCAGGCATATCACCCTGAAAGAAAGCAGAGAGATCACAGGTTTTGCACGTGTATAAACAAAGATGATAACTATTATGTTAATTCTATCCAATTTCAAATTAGAAAATAAAGAGTAAGTTCAAAATATCAATAGTATAATTTGGCATTGTTCATAATGCGGGGAGCTTCACCACACTACTGGATTACCATGTCAACATAACAAGCATAGATGAAGGGCAAAGAAAATCATTGTATCTATTTTGGATAATGTGCATGGCATGTTGTTCATATCATCAGCCACATTAGTAAGATAAAACAGGAGATGACAAGGTGCAAATGTGGGCTACTTCACCACACACTGGATTATAGATCCACAAAAACAAGCATACATATAGGGAGTATTAAGTAATGTTCATGGTATGAATAAGGAATTTGGTTTTACAAGTAAAACTTAGAACTTACGGTTCTTACGAACATGCATTTTGGTAGAAACAGCAAACTAAACAGCAGTAAACGATAGGGAGTATGAGGAAATTAAACAGCAGTTGAGGATAAAGGCTTTAGAAGGACTGACTTACATTAACAGTTAACACCGGCTTTATAATTCCCTTCTCCATGTCAAGGGAAGGATAACTCAAGAATTTCAGCACATAATCTTCTTCATAAGCATTGCCTGTACTCTACATTTTGTAGAGAGTAATTATAGATATGATAATACTGGAAGGGATAGAGGATAATGAAGATAAGATACAGATTGATGCTACATAATCAACTACCAATCCCTGGAAGTACAAGCGTTACAGGACAAAATGAACTGACAAGAGCAATGGGCTACACTTCTGCACTGGCATTGTCTGTGTATTCTACTTGTTGGTAAGATTAAATATAGATCTGATCTTTTTTAGTAAATGGTGGGCGAGGGAGATAAGATGTAGAATTCTACAAAATGAACCAATCCCTCTTCCCATAATACAAGAGTGTTTTGAACATTGGTGTACTGTACAAAACGTTCTTATATTATGGGATGGAGGGAGTAGCTGTTAATGTAAGTACAGTGATAGACCATGTTCAGTCCTTACAAGAGGACCGCAGAGCTAAACCTCTTCAAAAGCATTGGGTTGATTCTAAATTTATGTAAGAGTCCATATGGATCTTATAATGTCCACCGAATGGACGATTACAAGGCTAACATTTGTAGTGATGCTACATAATCAAACAGCTATGAAAGTAAGTATGGTCATACAGGGCAAGAGGTACTCACAAGAGCAATGCAGTGTGCAGTATAGTTGCGAGATTATGTGGTCCCTTGAGAACGAATGTTCTTCTGGTAACAGTTTTCGTACAAGTGAGACATTAAGGCAAATGCAGAAATGTAGTTCAAATTGTGATGTGATATCATAGACAGTACCTTACATTTTAGCCGAGACCAATGTGTAACAAGATTATTCCAGTCACCGTCGGGTAAATGTAGCACCAGAGACTTTACAGAAATTTCATTCAGAGGCTTGCCATCGAAGTGCGCTTGCCTCGTGTAGGAACGATACTTCATCAACGAGTGCTTGAAAAGTGCAACCAACCCTTGCTCGTCATCACAATCCAGTTTGCTCCTCGCCTATTTAAAAGAATGAAATCTTGTGTCTTCTGTCAGCAGAAACATATGCAGTAATGACCATGAATAACATTAGTACATTACTTACACGTAAGTTGCTGAGGAAGACTGGAAATTGTTCTGTGTCTGCGGTATAACCTTTCCATGAACGAAAGATGTGCACAAAGTTCCTAACAACAACATAAGCTTCATGTTCTAAACTGGGAAGAAATGGAACAGGGGTCCTATTTGCTGCAATTGGGGCTCTCTCTGGTTCGAAAATGGATTTGGCAACTGGATTTGGTGTACTCTTTGCTGGAATGGGGGGTTTTGCGTCGTACAGTTGGTGCTATGTCAACTGGCATAATCATACTGTTTGCTGCAGTTGAGGTCTGCTGAGTTGGGCCATCAGAAATGACCAGTGTAGTAGGGCTAGAGTCTGCTAGAGTTGGGGTATTTTGTGTGCCAGGTGATATTGCAACTACACCTAATGGGCTATTAGATTTATCACGTGCCACTACCTTTTCCAAATACTTTGCTTGTGCTCCTCCACGATCAGCAATCGCCCTCTTCCTTTTGAACTTCTGATACACAAGAACAACATTTGAATGGATAAATATGGTATGATGACAGATGGAATTGTTGGAGAACGTAGTAATTTCAAAAAAAAATCCTACGCACACGCAAGATCATGGTGATGCATAGCAACAAGAGGGGAGAGTGTTTTCTACGTACCCTCGTAGACCGGAAGCGGAAGCGTTAGCACAACGCGGTTGATGTAGTCGTACGTCTTCACGGCCCGACCGATCAAGCACCGAAACTACGGCACCTCCGAGTTCTAGCACACGTTCAGCTCGATGACGATCCCCGGACTCCGATCCAGCAAAGTGTCGGGGAAGAGTTCCGTCAGCACGATGGCGCGGTGACGATCTTGATGTTCTACCGTCGCAGGGCTTCGCCTAAGCACCGCTACAATATTATCGAGGATTATGGTGGAGGGGGGCACCGCACACGGCTAAGAGAACGATCATGAAGATCAACTTGTGTGTCTAGAGGTGCCCCCTGCCCCTGTATATAAAGGAGCAAGGGGGAGAGGCCGGCCAGCCCTTGGGGCGCGCCAAGGAGGGGGGAGTCCTCCTCCTAGTAGGAGTAGGACTCCCCTTTCCTAGTCCAACTAGGAAGAGAGAAGGGGGAAGGAAAGAGAGGGAGAGGGAGAGGGAAAGAGGGGCCGCGGCCCCCTCCCCTAGTCCAATTCGGACTCCCCATGGGAGGGGGCGCGCCACCTCCTGGGCTACTGCCCTCTCTCTCCCCTCAGGCCCACTAAGGCCCAATACTTCGCCGGGGGGTTCCGGTAACCCTTCCGGCACTCCGGTTTTCTCCGAAATCACCCGAAACACTTCCGGTGTCCAAATATAGCCGTCCAATATATCGATCTTTATGTCTCGACCATTTCGAGACTCCTCGTCATGTCCGTGATCATATCCGAGACTCCGAACAATCTTCGGTACATAAAAATATAGAAACTCATAATGAAATTGTCATCGTAGCGTTAAGCGTGCAGACGCTACGGGTTCGAGAATAATGTAGACATGACCGAGACACGTCTCCGGTCAATAACAAATAGCGGAACCTGGATGCTCATATTGGCTCCTACATATCCTACGAAGATCTTTTATCGGTCAGACCGCATAACAACATACGTTGTTCCCATTGTCATCGGTATGTTACTTGCCCGAGATTTGATCGTCGGTATCTCAATAACTAGTTCAATCTCGTTACCGGCAAGTCTCTTTACTTGTTCCGTAATACATCATCCCGCAGCTAACTTATTAGTTGCAATGCTTGCAAGGCTTATGTGATGTGCATTACCTAGAGGGCCCAGAGATACCTCTCCGACAATCGGAGTGACAAATCCTAATCTCGAAATACGCCAACCCAACAAGTACCTTCGGAGACACTTGTAGAGCACCTTTATAATCACCCAGTTACATTGTGACGTTTGGTAGCACACAAAGTGTTCCTCCGATAAACGGGAGTTGCATAATCTCATAGTCATAGGAACATGTATAAGTCATGAAGAAAGCAATAGCATCAAACTAAACGATCAAGTGCTAAGCTCACGAAATGGGTCAAGTCAATCACATCATTCTCCTAATGATGTGATCCCGTTAATCAAATGACAACTCATGTCTATGGCTAGGAAACTTAACCATCTTCGATCAACAAGCTAGTCAAGTAGAGGCATACTAGTGACACTATGTTTGTCTATGTATTCACACATGTATTATGTTTCCAGTTAATACAATTCTAGCATGAATAATAAACATTTATCATGACATAAGGAAATAAATAATAACTTATTATTGCCTCTAGGGTATATTTCCTTCAGGAATATGTACTGAAAATGGATAGGAAGGGCGTATTCACATACACGATGTGTAAACTAAGCTAATGGTAGTTCAACAAAGTAGAAGCAATGCAAAGCATCAGTTGCAAGATATGTGCGAGCAATGTAACCTTGGAAGGTTAGAGCAAGTACCTTGATGGGTGAATAAGATAGGGCATCTTCCTCTGACTCCTCCACTAGGGAGCTACATTGACTTAGGTCTCCCTCTAGCTCAGAATCACTGTTAGGATCATATTCTGAGCAGATCTGCAATGGTAGATGGGTGCATCGGGGGATAAGTCCCGTTGCGGTGGAAGAAAAGGTCATGTGAGCGGCCCCGGCAAAGAGGACGATGGCGGCGATGAAGCGAGAGGACGCGATGTAAGGCTATTGGTCCGTCGCCGTGGATGAGAAACGTCCATCCCTAGTAGTGGACGACGCGGTCTTGGTAGGCGCTCCAGCATGTGGAGGACGGTGGCGATGGATGTGGTGGAGGACGGCGGTGATGGATGGGGTGGCAGACGGAGGCTGGTGTGGGGATGGGGTGTTCTAGCGCGGACGGTGTATGAATGGGAAAATGGAGGGAGAGGTACGGGGAACCATGTTTTTGGGATGGGCCTGTCTGAAATATGGGAAAGTTACGAACTTAGCCCCTATTTAAAATTTGGACGTCTCGTCGGTTGGGGATAGGACAGTAATCTCGCATCTCGCCAATATTTCCCCAGAGCGATTTCGGCCGAGGAGAGGGTGGTTGGCGCCCATGGTGTATGAACGGGGCTGACAAGTAGGTGGTTATGTCACGTCTGAGTGAAGTTACAAACCTGCCCCTATTGAAAATATTTGCCTACATCGATTTCGGCCGAGTCGAGTTTATTTTGCCGCCCACCGTGTATGAATGGGGAATGGAGGGAGAAACAGAGGTCTTTCGGATGAGATTGAATCAAATGAGTTTTGCCGCCCATGTTTAACGCCCACCATGTCGGAATGGGCTCAGAGGCAGTCGTGTCACATCTAATTGAAGTTACTAACCTACCCCTATTTAGAGCAGTGGAAATCGGGCTGATGGATTGTCCGTGTAATGGGTAGACAGTAATTTCCATCTCCCAAACACTTGGCTTCAGGCAGCCGACGTGGGAGTGGACATTTTGCTGCTTCTTTCGAATTTTGGGACAATAAGCATCCACGTTTACCCTGGCAACTAAATTTGAATCCATTTTGTATTCCTATATGAGTCTTTATAAATCATTCTATGTGTTTTTATATATCTTCAAAAGGACGACAAAGATGTATTCCACTATCATATATGAATATGATTTACAAATGTCGATACTCAAATTCAGAAACTAGAATCCAGTTTAAGGTGAGTTCGAATATTTGGAACACTTCATGTCCAACTCAAATGTCACACGCAGCATAATGTGTACTCCCATTTAGATATGTACACAAGCGATGTATCAAGATTCAAATACCGAGTCAATCAACCAAGAATGCACAGAACTAACAGACATATAAACACATATAGAGTATATGGATCAATAATATCAACTAACATACATAAGCCAGGCCGCTGTACTTTTTTTGGCTACAACAGCATCCTTTTTTTAGCCAGCATCTTGGCCCTTTCCGATGTGTGCCACTTATGGTCCATCTATACTACTACTATTGCTGAATGCACATTCAGCCCGATTGGCATATTTGTAGGTCTGGCACAGCAATCCAAATGAAATGTCTCCGAGTCTTATCAATTAATACAGACTTGTGCTCAAATAAAAATACAAACCAAAAACAAAAAAAATATTACATGATCTCTAAAACAAATGGTTTGATTGATTACATGAATAGACAACACAAAGGTTATTCAACTATGGGAAGAACATTTCACCTATGATTTACCAAGTAGGAATTTAATTTCCTTTTTTCCTTCAGGACCTTAACAATCTGGTCAGTCTCAGCTTGCTTCGTTTTGAAATCCACCAAATATTTAATGGTTGTCTTGAGTACTGCTTGTGATTGTGATATTTGCTTCCTCAACATGTCAACTTCATCTCTAAGTGCAGAAGCAGAATCTCTTTCTACCACTAGTTTAGCCTCTAGAGCATCAGCAGTTGGCAATTCATAATGCAGGATTGGGCCGGTGCCACTGCTGTGGGATGATGCAACGTCCATGGGGACCTCGCTCTTTGATCTTGGGCTAACCTGTTTTGCCATTAAAGTTCCGATTGGATTCAGAAAAGTTGAAGTTAGCAAAACATCTCAAATGGGAGTTGTAACAACAAACCAGTTAAACAAACAAGGAATTAAAGAGTTTCAATTGGATGCTGAAAAGTAGTTATTAACATCATTGTAACCCGTTGTTGCAGCAGCAAAGCAGTTAAACAAACAAGTAGATATTTAAGTTAAGGCAAACAGGTAATTCTTAACAGTAAGTATCAAACACATAGATAGGCGCAGTCTACAATATGATTAACAGGCTGTGCCATTATGTACTCAGTAGAAAACTAAATTAATCCAAGCAACGTAATTGAACAATTTTGCAATAAGTGGCTAACTAAAATTCCGAGAAGCAGGTAACTGAACTTACGCTAGTTCTTTGTACACGCACACTGCAACTTCTTTTTCGCTTACAAGGTTGTACGAAGGAGTCCATGGCATCAATTGCTTGGATACGCAGTCCCAATACTTCTTTCTTCCCACACTGCATGGGTAAGTCGAATGGTTAATCTGGTAAGATGGTGCGTCCTTGATATGTTATATGAGGACGTGTAGTCAGACTAGTTGTAGCCAAACACATCACACTAGCTTTTACTGTATATTTCATGCGATTACTTTTGGCATATCGAGATCTAAGCAATCTACAATAGGATGAAAAGACTGGCATCCTTCACATTATTGGCAAACTCAGTTCATTGAAACAAGCAATTCAACCATTATGTGGGTAAATCAAAAGCGCCACTAGAATATTTTTCACTATCCAATCATACACGCAAAAAGGGCGACGCCACCATATGGGCTGGTATGGGCGGCCGCCTCAGGTGGCTGGAAGGTGTGCACCTAGTTTGAGTCATCCAGGTTGGCCCATGCTAGTTTTGTTCGTCCCAACGCACGAGCAAGCAATGTAAAAAATGAAGAAAAATGTTTCAATTTGGATGGGCCAATAAGATAAGTGCAAGGCAGGCCCTATAGCAGGCTCGCGGCCCAAACGAGAGCCTCCCATATCGATCGACATCAGGAAAAATCCCAATTCATTCGCTCTAGCCTCCAGTCTGGTTCGCTCCTAACCTAGCCGCCGTTGGACAGACCAAGATAGCACTTCCTCGCCTCCTCGTTGGAGGGCGGTCTCCAGGCTTCAAGCGAACGGAAGGACAAGAAGATGAAGATCCAACCCTGGGTGTAGCCTGCGTGGGAGGCAGCGGCGGCAGCACGGGCATGGCATCGATCTTGCGCAAACGGGCAGTCGCAGCTTGCAAGAGTAGCATGCGCAACGAGCAGGTACATCACATCCCTGATTATATCTAATTCAACTCTTCAATTTCTGGCCAATAGTTATACCTGACGGTGCTGTAAAACTGCTTGTATGTAGGGAATCTATGAGGAAATGAAACCAAGTTCTACTTATTTTATAACTCCCCCAATCAATACTGAACTGACTGAATCTGATGTATCTAATCAATTTTTCGGTGCAAACATACAAGCTCATGTTGTTCTTGAGCCTGAAGTGTCTAATGAACATACTGCTAATGAAGGATTTGATGCAAACATTTTACATGCTCCTGGTGATGAACATATAGTGTCTAATGAGGGATCTAATGCAAGCATTTCGCAAGCTCATTGAAGGATTTAGTGTCTAATGATGATCTACTATGTTGAGAGAGACAGAGATTTGCAGGCATTGATGACAAGCAAATTATAGTGCATTTTCATAGCTTGAGGAAACGTCGAGGCCATCTACCAAAAAGTATCCGTATCATGACAACATAGCATAAATACTTTTCTAATCTGTTGTTTGAAACTATTGGCATACTTGTGCAGGATAGATATATTGATATGCAGTTTGCGCACTGGATATACGTGCAATTACACTTCAACATTTTCAGCCAGAGAATGAATAATTCAAGCAGGTACAGACCATGTTTGTAGTCCTTGTACACCATGTTGCATTTTGTGTTTTTTGGTGCTTGCATCATTTAGTGTTTATAATCTGAACTACTTTGGATCATTAGCTGGTTTTCAAAGTGCATGTAGCTTCACATTTCTCAAGTTATGTTGATTTCCGGAGTGCAAGTGTCTTCGTATTTTTTAAGTTAAATGTTCGCCCCTGGTAACTTGAATTCGTGGATCAGCCACTGCACACAAATCATACACGAATGCTAGTACGAATTAAATGAAATGCAGGGACTTATGCTAGCATGTTGTAGAGGCTCACTGCAGCTCTGCTTGCGCTTGGGATGTTCCATGTACAAGTCCATGTTACCACTTGCTTGGATGTGTAGGCCTTGTGCTGCTTGCATCCCCCTCTGCATTTTTGACATGGCGAATGGTTGATCAAATAAGAGGAATCGACCTTGATGTTGTACCAGAGGATAGATACTTACAAGGTTATACGGGTGTGCAGGATGTGTACCAGATCCCGTAGCGCCGTCATGCTTCGCTAAAAATGGATTTGCTTGTTTCAGATGATATCTCCAGAAGAAATAAGAGTTAAAGTCAGAGTTGCATAGGCGTGTAAGCTAAGAGAGCAGTGAAAGGATATCCAAACATCGTCGGAACAATGCACAAGGGAGTGATGTGTGGATACCTAGTTCGGGCCGGCGTTTGGGCATGCTCGCCTAGCTAGAGTGGGGGTCACTTCAGAGCCGTTGAGGGTGATGCGCTGGCTGGCCGCGCACGGATGCAGATCTTGAGTGGCAGCGGAGCACTACGATGCGGTGGACGAGACCGTTGGTGAAGCCACGGCCTCGGGGGGCGGAGGTGCGACGATGTGCTTGGTGAAGTAGCCTCGGTGAGCTGGGAGACCACGTCGGTGAAGCGCACCTGATGTGGTGGAACTCGGTGTCTGTGAGGCGTGTCGGTTGCGGCGGCCGACGTTCTTGGTGGACCACCCAGTGCGGTGGACGAGGGCGTAGATGAGGTAGCTCCGGTGCGGTGGTGAAGCGCGACCGTCATCTTCATCGTCGTCGTCCGGCACAAAGGTGGGGAACGGTGGGGAAAGAGACGAGACAAGGGGCGCTTCGAGGGTTGGCGGCGAATTAGGGATTTGAGCAAAATCTGGGCGCGGAAGGGGACGGTGGAGAAGAGAGATTTTGCAGGGCTGGAATTGGGGCCGCCAGATATTTCAATCCGAAACGTGGAAGCGCGAACTTATATTGTCGTCGTCCTTTTTTGGGGGGTAGGGGGGCTGGGTGGCTGGGTGCTACGCGTCCGTCCGACACATGCGACCACCCCGACAGGACTATGCTTCGGGGCCTTAAGGCACCGAAGCAGCGTCCACCCCGACACGACCCTGGTCTGCCTGGTGCGCCTACATTTGAGAATGCAAATGAATCTTCTTTCATTTGCAAACGAATCTGTATGTATTACCATGCCTGTGTTTTCCTTGCAATAATTAGTCATTCGAAACGAGATACTCCATCTGTTCACTTTTGTAAGTCATTTCAGACAACTTAAAATGAACTGTTTTGCACATTGTCTGAAATGTCTTCAAGGTCTTATAAAAGTGAACAGAGGGAGTACTATAAATTAATTAATGAGTTATTTGAAAAAAATCGAAACGGTACCCACGCTAACGTGGATTAGAGTGTGTGTCACATAATTAGTTATTTGAATTAGAGTGTGTGTCACGTAGTTACTTATTTGAATCAGAGTGTGTGTCAGGTAGCGATCTCCAATTCTAACGTGGATTTCACATTTCACTGTATCCATGCTACTTTTTTAATACAAATTCATATGTATATGATGAACACCATGGTAGTGAGAAAACTTTTGGATGGATTCAAACATATGACCTACAAAATAGCACAACAAACTGAGTCAATGTCAACTTTTCGAAACTTAGTATGGCACGAATTCGAAATAATTACCCATATGCCTGGTCCTCGGTTCAAATCTTACAACATACACCGAATTGAAACATCGATATTAAGTCTCGTACTATGTACATTCAAATGTTGTTTTTCCCCCCCCCCCCCCCGCACAAACGCTACATACTTCCTGTATCGGTCAATCTTCCTCTCCTAACCACCTTAGGAAGCTATCGGTTTCCAACACACATTCATTATTTCTCTCCATGTTTCGATCTCTAAGTCTCTCAACTACACAACCCCTTTTTCCACTCTGTTACCAAATGTATTTACCTCACACACCCGCCATTGCACCCCATGCCGAGCTCTCTATCTCCCCCCCCCCTCTCCCTCTCACCCTCTCGCGCTAAATACATGCATTGCCTATCTAGCCCCCAACCTCTTGTGCGCATGCACGCACGTTGTATATCTAGGTCACTCCCTCGAGACTGGCTCACTCTTTCTTCCACACAGCGGGCCACACTCGCTCAATCTCGCTCTCTTTATCTGAGTCTCGTTTAACCTCATTTTCTTTCACACACAAATGATATATCTTCCTGTTCGGGCCTCGATCGACACACTCTAGACTCTCTCACGCAGATTGTCTATCTAGGTCAGTCCATCCAAGCCGCCGCCACTTTTCGGCCTCATGGTGGGCCACGCTCACTCAATCTCTCTCTCTATCTCTCTCTCTCTCCGTATGTCTTGATTGACCTCGCTCTTTCTCAGACAAAAACGATATATCACCATGTTTGAGCCCAATTCGACCTATTCACATTGTATACTCTCTCATGCACATCGTCTATCTAGGTCACTCTCTCCAACCTGTCTCACTCTTTCGATCACACGGCGACCCTATGTGATCGGTTGACCTTGCTTCCTCCCACGCACAAAATATATCTACACGTCTATGACTGGATCATCTCTCAAGCTCTATCTTACAACCCTCACCCTTGCCAAAAAGCTCAATCGGACAATATCTCTCCAGAGCATATATATTTGTTCAATGAATTTCGGACCACACTCACTTTGTCTCTCTATCTATATGTCTCTCGATTGACCTCGCTTTCTCACACCGTATCTTCCACGCGTTGAAGCTACTACCTCTCCATCCCTCGCAAAGCCGGAGCTATTTACATTGCGAGGGGCACTCCAACCTTGGATTAATTTGTGTAGGCATTTATTCCGGTTGGTTTAGATTATATTTTCGTAGCATTCGGCCCACAACTACTCCAAACACCGTTGCAACCCACGCAACTCCCCTAGTTGATTTCCCTCTGGCTCGGTCATCGCTCTCTCGCACGTCCTTTCTCGCCTTCAACGTCGCACCATGGTATTATTGAAAAAACTATGTTGTTCTCTTTAATTATTATAAATAAGCTACACAACTACACACCTATAGTCCACTTGGAATGGAACAAATTTCGACCCACAAATTAAAGTGCTACGAACTACACACCGAGGGGCCCACATGTCATGAAACAAATTTGGACCCATATACAAATTAAAAAATAAAGGACGAGGATCGAACATGCGACCGGGCCTTCAAGCAGCACGTCAATAGGCAACATACATAGAATAGCAATGTTTGTTGTACCCCATTTGTTCACATAATTTTTTTATATTACCACAGCCTAATTAATGGATAACATGTAATATTATTTTTAGTACTATTCTCCTTCACTTACTGGTGGCTTCCATGTGTGCTCTCTCTCTCCTCCCCTTCTGCGTTTACACGCACGGGCAAACAGGAAGAACTCGCGGGCGATGTTTCCATTGACCATACCTGGACGCGTTCACAAGTCACGGCACCAGTTTCACGTACTAGTAGCACTAGTCAGTCTGTACGTGCAATGCATGTTAATTTGGAAGTATATTAAGTGCATGCGGATATTAACTACTAGGATATTATTTGCGTGTTGTCATGTGATTAGCACTATTTTTGGCATGAAATTAACTTCACGCTTAACGTGTTGAGCGCTCGACATTGAAGCAGTCTAGCTCGTTGGATGACAAGGAATACATGTGGCTTGATGACGTTTTATATTTAATTGTATACGACTCTAGCAGAACATTCAATCGATCAAACCATACATTTCGTTCAGTCTGACTCCGACTTTAAATTATACGACGATCGATATAAAATAAATGGAAATGATAAACGTTCAGATTTTAAGCATGGCAATCCAAACGTTTTTCATGGCAAATTTAGATTACGCGGCGGCGACGGGGCCGTCTCGCGGTAGGAAGTGGCTCCTCTGCCGTGCTCTGTGTGTCGTGGGGCCACTGACCGACTGCAACGGCGGCGTCTTGCGCCATGGTTGGCGTACTCCTAGACGTTGGCCTAGCTTCAAGGAAGGCCAAAATGGTCTAGACTTCGGAGCGAGTCAACTGGCGGGAGGAGGCGACTGGCGTTGGTGCAAGGAAGCGGTCGACGGCGGCCATCCATGCCGCTGAGGGGGGCACTGGCACCCGCGCGGGGATAGGCACTGTCAACGGCGCGACGAAGACATTCGTGTGCACGGGCACCGGCACGGGCGCGCACGTCAGTGCACACGCAGGCGCATGCGCTGGCAGGTGCATGGGCACCGGCACGGGCGTGCGCGTCAGTCGTAGGCGCATGCGCTGGTTGGTGCACGGGCGCGTGAAAGTCAGCGGGGACCTCGTGGAACCCCGTGGGATCAAGCTCGACGACAATGTGCGGCTCCTAGCCCATCAATGCCACGGGGATGGGCGCTGGCGCAGTCGGGGCGACGGGAGCCGGAACGGGAGCGGGGACAGGCGCGGCATCTTCCCGCAAGGCCAGTTCAAGCTCGTCCCAAAGCACCTTATGTTCTTGAGACTCCGACTGGGTGTCTTCCTCAGGAAACTGGAACACTAAGGGCAGACCATCGTGATGCGGCATGGCGTACGTTTAGGTCAGGCTAGTTGGAGGTAGACGACAGGAGAATCGGAGAGGAAGAGAGAGGATTGTAGCGATACCGGGTAGTGCAGGGTTGATTTTAAACTACGGCACCGACGACATTAAAAGTGGGAGCAGTTGGGACGATGGTGGGCGGCGGATCCTGGTCAAAGGGCTCGCCTCCCGGTGAGCCTGCATAGCGGTCTGCTCACACGCCTCCCTGACAGCCGGCGCAGCGGTCTGCTCGCACGCCTCCCGTCGACTCACACGCTTGCTGGGACGGCACCTGCCGATGAGTAGCGGGGACTTGTGGCAGCACGTAAACGCCCATGGTTTTAATAGTGAAAGCGTTCGCCTTAACGTGACAGGTCTTTGTTCCAAAATACCTTGGCTCTTCATTTGTGCAACTTGTCATAAGCATCTTGTCTCAAATTGAAGAAAAAACTTACGAAGTAATATTTGTGCCATATCACGTGACCATGCTTAGTTTCAAGAATTTATGCTCACTTTTGGATTTTTTGAAATTTAAGATACAGGATTCGAAACAATATCATAACCTGCATCATGCAATAATTTTTTAAGCCATACATCTTAGATGCTATATGCCAGTACGAGTTGCTTGGAGCTTGTAGATCTGAGATATAGCAGCTCACATGATGTGTCTTAATATTTTTGCAGGAAACCTTGATGAGTTTGAGAATTGCACACAATTTGTACAAAAACTACTTAGATGCCCTTTGATCCCATATCCAACAACCTCGAAGCTCGTATCACCATAGCATCTAAGATGAAGGAGGACATCATATTCTCCTATATGTAAGAATATCATGTGCTACCACACCTTAGATGCTTTGGTGATACAAGCTCTTCGGAGGCGTCGGATTTGTGACCCGACACCTCCTCGGTGGTTCGAATGGTTTTTTGCAGAAAAGCCCCAAAAGAGTTCGGCCACTGCTTACAAGCACAAAGACTTCTCAGATGCCATTGGATCTCAGATCAAACGACCTCCAAGCTCGTATCACCGTAGCATCCAAGCTGCGATAGCACCTTATGTTTTCTCGCACGGGAGAGTATGAGGTGCTCCCGCACCGTAGATTCTATGGTGATACGAGTTCACTGAGATCTAATGGCCCACAGTAGGAGGTTTGAATGTTTTTGCAATATACGGCTGATAGAGTTTGGGAAATGCGCAGAAAGTACAAGTACTACGCATGTGCCATCTAATCACTGATCATACGACCTAGATGCTCATATCACCGTAGCGGGTAATTAAGCTACGGGGAGCACCTAATAAGAGCACCGGGGAGCCGTTGGATCGAAGATGCAGCGGCACACACGAGGCCTGAATGTTTTATTTGCAAAAAAATCTTTGGAGAGTTTGGAAATTGTGCATAATTAAAAAGACTACTCCCAAGCCATTGGATCTCACTTCCAACGGTGTAAAAACTCGTATCACCATAGTATCTAAGCTGCGGGGTGGATGTGATATTCTATGCCGCTGTCATTTTTGTTCATAAACTTGCAAAAAATGTGTAACTCGTGCCGTTACTTGTCTAACCACGCAAAGTGTTTGTTAAAAAAACCATCCTACACTGAAATATCGGAACAACACACGGGCGTCCCACTTGTCATTAATAAAATTTGGACCTAAAACTAACAAATCTGAAAAACGAGATTCGAACTGGCAACCTGGACTACACAGTGTAAGTCGATAGCCTGAAAAAATAAACGGTTGTTGGCTTTGTCCCATAACTTGATTTTATACAGTACTTGTGTTGAGTAGAGTAGAGGGAGTGCCTCGTCAACACGTGCATGACCATTGTCTCACGTACTGGTGGGTCCCAGGTCTGCGATCTCAATCTCTCTTCTCTCCATCATCTAACCTTTGCACGGGCACACACGAAGAGCGGCGCTAGCTTGCCGTGGTGTTATTACAACTAAAAAAAGCTTGGAAAATAGAAGAATCGCCTAGAACAAGAGACGTTGTGGCTGGTCGAGATGGAGCTAACCACATCTATCCTCCGTGCCATGTTTGCATGATGAAGCTGTGTGGCTAGTGGGGTGATTTCGACCGACTGGATGGGTCTCAAGGTTGAACCATAGGTACTACGTCTGATACAGTATATTTACACGCACATTTTTCCTCTGTGTCGAGACGTGGCACACCATACCGCGTGGTTTCGGGGTCCTCCCAGGTGGTGCACGCATATATTCTTCCTGACGTGGGACGCCCTACCGCGGGTTTTCTGGGTCCTCCTCGTTCGTAGCACCGAAGCAAGTAAATGAGTCATCAAATCATGAAAGACCACCTATCCCGCCAAGTACATCAGTGAAGCACGGTGTCTAGCTAGTTGGGCTAGTTCGACCGATTAGCTAGGCCGCCGCCACATTTGTTTTTTCACCCCTTTTTTATCTACTTGCCGGCAGGTAAATTTAAATATCCACCGCGACGTTGCTCTGGTGTTTGGGTGTGGCGGGATTTTTAATTTTTTGATTGACGGGAGCAGGCGCGGTAGGATTTTTAATTTCTTGATTGATGGGAGCAGGCGCAGTGACAATTAGTCACGGTGACTCCGCCTGTAAAAACCCACCGCTCCCTGATGTGAGAAGTCGTCGACTGGTGTTTTACCGTGGTGAAAACCAAAAGATTCCCCGCTCCCTCCGCCTTCCCGTAGATTGCATTGCCTTTCAGCCGTTTCGCCCCCTTTGCTTCCTCTCCCCATTGCTTCTACCTGGTGCCATGGCGGCGCAGCAGATCACGGAGTCCGAGGTGAGGCGCGTGACACTGGCTCCCGTCGACCGGGAGCGGGCTCTGCGGGTGGTTGCACCCTGCATCACCAACGTCGTGCGCCTCGAGAAGCAAGGGACTTCGGTGATGTTTAGGCGCCCTCTGCATGGGCATGTCCATGTCTCGGCGCAACATGACCGTTGGATCAAACTCAGATGGTGCAGATCAGTTACTGTAGCACAAAGCGTGTGGGTGTGTTTGGTTGCGTTCTCATCTCAATATAGTTTTTCCTCTTCGTGTATTTTTGTCAACCTACTAGTGTGGACTCATGCACCCTTCATGCACTCTGCCAAACACCCAAAAGTGGGTCGAGAAGGGAACTTTTGCTCAAATCCCGTGCACCCTTCATACACCCTGCCTAACACTATTCGTGCTTCATATGGTTCATGTTTTTTGGAGTACTGTAGCACCGTACTCTCCGTGCATTGTGGACCTAGTTCTGTTAACATTGATCTCACCGTTCATTCTCGACCAGACAGTTGAAAAAGCGGTACTATGTTACATATAGGAGTAGTTGACATGCGCACAACATCATTTGTTATCGTCATATCTTACTACACTAGCAACAAGATTGTGTAGTATTGACGTATGAACCACTTCACATGCCTAGTAGTAGGAGCACTGTGTATGTTCAAGTGGCTGCCGTGTTTCACACTCCTCCGTCGTAAGAGTGGAAACGCTTGCTATAATCATTTTTTTCTTCAGAAAAATAGTGGACACGCTCTACCGTGCGGATCCTCCTCCAGCCATGCACTAAATTACTCACTTTCGCCAACATGTGGGATAGCCAGCACTTGGGTCCACCAGCCATGCACTAAATTACTCCGTAGTAGAGTGACGGCTGACTACCCCGATCGAACCGCCGCAGTAATGCCCAATGAGCTGTCAAATCACAAAACCCCCTCCTTTCCAGCAGTAAGTTGGATGGACGAAGCAACCATCATTTCACTCTTCTCTCTCAGCTTCCTCTCTTGAAGAAAACCCCCACTCGCTTTGCTTCTCCCTCATCTTGTTCCTCCTTTCACTCTTCTCTCGCAGCTTCCTCTCTTGGATGGACGCCGGAGCACCGGCCGACGTGATGTCTAGGGCTCTGGCCAAAACCGTCGAGGCTTATGGTACAAAGAAGCGCAAGCACCCCGCCGAGACTACCGCAGACAAGCTCAAAGCCATCGCCCTGTCCAAGCCCCCCTCTCCAGGATCCCTCATTAAGCAAGTCCAGGTAATGTCTCTTGTTGACGATCTTTTTCTCGATCTTGATCGTGTTTTTTCATCTAACACGTAGTACTAGTACTGGTAGTACAACTTTCTGGGTGATCTTGCATGTGATTTTAGTGTGCCAAATGACAGTTCTAAATTCCTCTTTTGACCAAAACATGCGAGAGGTTGACACTGATTTCTTATAGATTACTTTCAACTACTCCCTCTATCCCAAATTTCTTGTCTTAGATTTGTCTAGATACGGATGTATCTAATACTAAAATGTGACTTGATACATCCGTATCTAGACAAATCTAAGACAAGAATTTTGGGACGGAGGGAGTACTTTATGAACATCAATGCTACCTTTTAAGAGGGTATATTTGCCTCAGTAACTTGTGTTATGGATATTGCATGTAATCCCTCTGCTCTCATGCCTTTGAAGACATGTTCTAGCGTCTTTATTCACTCATTTCTGTGTGTATATGTAGTCATATATGGAGTATAATATCGAAGATCATCTTATATTTCTGAACAGAGGTAGTAATAAAATATGGTTTTTGTTTGAATTAGAACCAGGTCCGCGGTGGAGATGAAGTTCTCAAAGTCATGCCGTGTGAACTGGAAGACCTGATGATGAGTTCTACTGCTGAACTATCCAGCTTCTGTGTCCTTGTCACCACGTGTCCTGAACTAGTGTTTTCCTGTAGCATTGTTGTCAGGCGTGTTCTCAAGGTTGTACTTGACCACAAAAATTTCCTGGCCATGCCTTCGATTACGAAGGGTGTGGTTCTTGTAAAGCTTCCCAACAAATCTGATGCGGCCTGTCTTCATCATCATGTTTATGAGTGGAAAGACCACTCTGTTAGGTTCTCCAAGGTTGACAAGATGGTGATGGTGCATGTAGACATCTCACACGAAGTCCATGGCCTAGTCAGTTATGCGGGGTTCATCCCGTAGGTCGGTGGCAAGAAATAGTTTGCAGAGTTTAGTTATTGCAACTTTGCTTGTCTGTAGTAAGTACTATTGTCCAATACTTGATTTGTGTTCGTGAACCCTGTATTGTTTATTAGTACTGTCGCTTTTGGTGTGTGGTTAGTCCTAAGAACGGTCTATAATAATGTCTGTCCACTCAATTCAGTATGTATATTTTGAAGTATCCAAATCATATTTTTTGTGAGGATGGTTTATCAATTATGGTTACACTCCAATATCCGTATGCATTTGAGAGTTTATCGCACCCACCAGGATTTCCAGTCCCATGGATGTTCGGTCCATATGATTTGTCACGACCTTTGGACTGTCCTGCTTGTGGGAGTAGGTGGGGCCCCTGCATGCCACGTGTAGTTGGACGATCAATCTTCTGTTTAGTACTTCAACATAGTGATTTCCTGGTAAGGATTCACTCGTGTCACATCAAGTAAATGTTATTGATTTACTGTCTAAATCTTATTGATTTAATGTCATGTTTTCTTTCTTTTCCTGCAATTTTATGATGCAGGTTTTGCCATGTGACATTCATCACAGAATAAACCGTTTGGTTTGCTCTATGATGGCTATTTTTGCAGGTTTCACCTCTTATGTCGTGTCAGTAACGAAGGCACTGTCCATCACTTATATTACTGGAAAAAAAATTGGATCAGTCTGTTGTTTGAGTACAAGCTGAATCCCTATGATGACCTGCAGTATGGTTTAACAAAAACGCCACAATTAGTCCTTCTTGCGTTTAAAAGAAATGAAGAAAAAAACTGGATCACGGTCACGGATCCTAGTCAAGTTAGAAAGCTGATCATAGCAGACCAGACACGATCATCGTTGTCTCGCACAGATCGAGCACCGGCAGTTGCTCTAGCACCAACAGCGGCAGCAGCTCAGTCTAATACAGCTGAGGATTGGGCACTGACCGCGTCAGCGGATCAGTCTGATCTACCGGAGGATCGAGCATCGACACCGGCACCTGCTCTGATACCGGCACCAGCTCTACAAGGAGCACCATCTCCGGCAGCAGCGGCGGCTTTGGCACCTGCACCAACACTTGCACTTGCATCTGCTCCGGCCCGTGCAGTTGCACCGGCAATAGACTGGGCTGCAGTTCGCATTTCATATACCAAAGTCCTTACAAAAACCGACATGTCCACCTTCTTGGTAAGCATTGGCCGCCCAAGTGCTTCGTTCTTTTTTCTTTCCATGTTGTTTCACATGATTCACTGTGTTGATCTAACTGTTTGGGTATGTCTTCTTGTTTGCAAACAGAGAATTCCTAGAGCAACGAGGGAGTCGTTCAACAATCCAGGCGACCGCGGCCAAGTTTCTCTTGCCATGTGCAGCCTTGGTGTGAATGAACCTACTCAATATACCGTAAGTACAAAGGATGGTCGCATGATGATTGATGCTAAAGGATAGTCAAGGTTCAAATCCAAATCATATCTTGTGGTAGGGGATGATGTCAAAATCGAACTTTCTCAGCAAGGAGAGTTGGTCCAAATCAACTTTGAAATTCTTCAGTAGCAGCACGCAACTGCCGAACTGATCTATCCTCTGAGAGATTTTGATGTAATAATCTGGCATGGTGAAACAAGTGTCCTGTGTGTATAAGTAGTACGATAGTATTATTTATCACATGGTATATTGTTGATAGAATTGCAACTCTGATTGCTAGTTAGGAACTGTCTTTGGATTTCATTCCAACAGCTGTCGTGCTTTATTCAATTTTGTGCATTCGCCTTGCGACAGCATCTAAAACCAGCACCGTACCGATCACTTGCGATATGAAAAGCACTGAGGTAGAACACATGGGCCCCCAAACATGCAAGGTCGGCCTACGGCCCAAAGTCCAGAACCGTGAGCCTATTTGAGTAGTATATTCTCAGCTGAACCCCCATAAAAAAAGCTAAACCCCCATAATGCCCGTGCGTTGCAGAGGGAGTATATTTCTCGGCAAGGTGAGCCTGTGATATAAAATATTTGTATATTTATTTACAGAAGGGAGTATCTCTCTGTCAAAAAATATATTTATGTGTAACTAGTTACTCCTGTCTTTCTACTTCCTTTCGCTGATATGTGGGGCAACCGGCAACGGGGTCCACGTGCCATATGCACGAATTAGAGTGCACAACTTCACGGTAGACACACCCCGGTCGTAGCGCGCGGTAATGCCCAATGAGCTGTCAAATCACACCCCCCTTTCCAGCTTTAGCAGTAAGCTGGACGGACGAAGCGGCAATATTTCACTGGGCCTGAATCCCCTTCTCCCTCGTCTACTTGTTCAGAGAAAACCCCCTCTCGGTGATTGCATAGGGTTTTCTCATGGAGAACCAGGTACGAATTCTTCGTCCATCCCCGATAAATCCAAGTCCCTTGGTCGCAGGTAATGCTAGGATGGCAGCCGCCGCCATTGATGCCTTTTTGTTCCTACTGAATCTAGTGTGTTTCATTTGCAGTGCCCAAAGTGCGAGTACCCTACAGGTTTCTGCGCCCTCGGCGAGACGCCAGACTTGTTCCTTCTCATCCTAACACAACATTTTGAAACGCGCACAGTATGTTCCTAGAATCCTCTTTTCTATCTGGGATGGTGGGGTTTTTTTGAACATGCTGTGTTCTCATATTATTTTTCCTACAGTGTATTATTTGCTCTGCCAGAACACATGTACTCAAGATGCTCTGCCTTGCCATAACTGAATACACTAGTTTAATGGTCACAGTGAAGACAAGCCATGGATATAAGTTCCGAGTTGGGTTCATGAACCAAGAAGATCGCTGCTTTTTTATGGCCGAACTTGGATAAACTTTCTCAAGTGTTACGGACTAAAAGTTGGCGCATGAATGTTGATGGAAATAACAGAACCTGGTCTCATCTTCACTGCGATCTTCCACCCCGACATCATTCCAATTTGTTCATCCATGTTAGTTTTGTATTTGGTTCTTGCTTGTTGCCTCGATTACTTCTTAATCCACCTATTCTGTCTAACTAATCACAATTTAACTTTAGAAGTAGCAATGAATCTCTCACGAAGATGCTACTTCTAACTAATATTTTCTTATAATTGGTGGCACGTGTAGGTTTTTTCAGAGTTAAGCAGTCTGCTCGTTTGTTACTCTGTAATAACTCGGATGTTACTAATGGCATTGAAGTTGACTGGATCGACATCCACAAGTTCCTACACTTTATTGATCGTCTTGAGGTCCTTGTGGGGCGTTTCAATGGTGGAAGGCCACGTGGGATATGTGTGCCACTGCTGCACTCGTTGAACAGGTCCAACTGTGTCGAGAAACTTATGGTACGAGCTGTTTTCTGTTATATATGTTGTTCATAAACTATTGCCTATACACAGTTTTACAGATGTGATCTTCTTGAAATAGGAACTGCCGAGTTCTATTGTTCCTATACAGATGCCTGACCATGGTCGGGTCAGACTTGCGCTTGGTCACAACATGATGTTTATGTTGACCTACTCAATTCCCCTTGAAGCTGAAAAGATACTTATTCATGGGTGGTCTCAAATAATGAAGGCCCGTCCATCTTGGAGAATAGGATAGAAGATTATGTTCATGCTTTTCCATGGCTCTAAATCGAATATCCTATTTATTGACCATGTTGCGAGATGAAGCCGCTTTCAGAAGGTTGTGGATGCGCGGGGTGGCGCCTGGGCCTTATCCTAGGGCTTGGCGGCCTCACCCTTGGTTAACTGTAGGCAAAGTAGCACTGTTCGAGGCATGCTTTGTACGGTTGAACCTGCATAAGTACTCATACTGCTTTCGGCTTTGGTTGTTAAGTTCCCCTGCTGGTTTCAGTTAAGGTTGTTAAGTACTCCTGTTGCTTTTACAGTCTGTCGTGTTTCTTCAGTCCTGTCTTCCTCCAGCTGCCAAAATCAAACCAGCATCGGCGGGGCCGCCTGCTTCCGCCTCCCATGGCTAGCTATGCCTCAGCGCACGCATCACCGCCCCACCGTCTCCTAAATCGTTAATGCCGACGTCCTCCGTGCGCTTTGGTGCGCTCGCCACGGCACCGCCCTCTCGCGTTGTCAACATGGTCAACAAACAACAGGAATCGGCAGAAGTACGTGGAGAGGATGACAGTAGGGGCCCACCACGTCAGTGTATGGAAAAATAAAATGCTTGCTCCTAGTGTTTTCCTGACATCTGGGACCCATGACATTGTGAGTGTATATAGTCAATAGACAAGAGAACAACACAAGATTGACTGACACCTGGGACGTAGCTACTCGAGCAGTATTTTTTTTGTTTGGTATTGTTGAGACGGAGCAGGGTTTGAACTGGGTTGTGGCCCGTCTAGCCCAGGCTTATATTTTATGTTCACCATGTGACCAACCCAACTATTTTTTCTTTGTGAAAATGAGCCCAGTTTATTTTTTTCTGAAGAATATCCAATCTAGGCCTACTTATTTTTCTACGCCCTGATGGGCTGCAACTCTTTCAAGACGCCTGCAAATCTTGAAAGTAATATGAAATGGGTTGTAAATAAAAAAAATAGATGACAAATTGGCAATTACTTTATAATTTCTAAAAAATTTCACATTTTCAGATTCCTATTTCACTAGGCATTAACCTAATTTAAATATATCTTCAAAGTACTTTAAATCTGGCTCGACATTTCAGTATTAAAAATAGTTTGGAACCCACAGAAATATGCGAAATTGGCCCTTGCCAACCAAAGAGCGACTGCAATAAATTGCATAAGAAGTTGCCATGAGCTATATATAAATTATTAAAAAAAGAGGGAGTGGTCTGACTTGTGGGCCTGTTTAGTTGACGCGTATGCAAGATTTTTTTAGTAATTATATATGTCAACAAACAATTCTAGCAGACGTAACCGTTGGATGTCAATCCAACGGCCGTCGTGTTTCTTCAATCTCTGGTCTACTTGCTCCAGCCGCCAAAGCAGCACCGGAGGGACCGCCTACTCCTGCCTCCCATGGCCGGCTGTGCTGCCGCGCAGGCCTCAGCACCCCCTACTACTCCCACCGCTGGCCAGGGCATCCCTCTACTCACCCACACCCCATGTTATTCTGCGGTGACGGCAGCATCACACCGCGGCCGAACCAGCAAACCCTCGTACTCCTCTCCGCGCGGGCTTCCACTGCTGCGTCTTCCCCGGCTCCGCGTCGTCCCCTTCCTAGGCCTCACCGTCGTCCACCGCCGTGGTGCTCTCGGTGCGGCATGGTCAATGTGGTCAATGACCGACTTCCATCGGAAGAGTACTGTATGTGGAGAGGCTGACAGCTGGGTCCACGGCAGTCGCAAGGAAGTGCCTCCTTATTATGCGGAAAATAATTATTCATCCACCTGGCAGCAGGGACCCACCGGACGGGCCACCAGTATTTCGCGAAAAAAACGTTTCCCCCTGACAGCTAGGACCCATAGGATGGGCCACCATATTTCGCGAAAAAAACGTTCCCCCTGCTGTCAGCTCAGACCCACCGGAAGTGCCTCCTTATTACGCACAAAAAATGAATACCCCCTGCTAGCTGGGACCCACTTTGGTGGGAGGCTGACTTGTGGGCCTACTAAGTTGACTGGGACGGAGGCCTTTGTCAACTTTAGTCAATATATGAACGATTCTAGCTCCAGTGACCATACGATGTCCATCCAACGGCCGTAGTGCTTCCTCAACCTCTAGTCTTCTTGCTCCAGCCGCCCAAAGCAGCGGCTGTCGTGTCGCCTGCTCCTTCTGCCCGTGGCCGGCTGTGATGCCATGGAGGCCTCACCGCCCCCTACTACTCCCACCGCTGGCGAGGCCATCCCTCTACGCACCCACACCACCTGTTATTCTGCGGCAACTGCAGCCTCACACCGCAGCCGAACGAGTGAACCCTCATACTCGTCTACGCGTGGGCATCCACTGTCGCGTCTTCCCCGGCTCCGTGTCGTCCCCTTCCTAGGCCTCGCCGTCGTCCACAGCCCTGGTGCTCTCGGTGCGGCGTGGTCAACGTGGTCAAGGAATGGCTTCCATCGGACATGGACTGTACGTGGAGAGGCTGACAGCTGGGGCTATTACGCGCAAAATAATTATTCCTCCACCTGACAGAGGGGACCCACCGGACGGGCCACCGTATTTCACGAAAAAAATGTTTTCCCCTGACTGCTGGGACCCACCAGCTACATCTTCGCACGCAAGGAAGTGCGTCCGAAAAAAAACGATTCGCCCCTTGACTGCTGGGACCCACCAGCTACATCTTCGCACGCAAGGAAGTGCGTCCGAAAAAAAAACGATTCAGCCCCCTGACTGCTGGGACCCATTAGCTACATCTTCGCACGCAAGGAAGTGCTTCTGGGAAAAAAACAAAACGATTCCCCCCTGACTGCTGGGACCCAGCAGCTACACCTTCGCACACAAGGAAGTGCGTCCGGGCAAAAAAACAAAAACAAAACGATTCGCCCCCCTGACTACTGGGACCCACCAGCTACATCTTCGCAGGCAAGGAAGTGCCTGACAGTCGGGACCCACCTGGTCGAAGCGTACGTAGCGTTGTCATTCTGGTCGTGAACGTGTACATACATATATACTGGTCGATGTAGAGGCGCACATGTGTCGTAGTAGAGGCGCGTACGTGTCGTAGTAGAGGCACGCACGTAGCATGTACACGTACGTACAGTGGCCAGGGTGCAAGAAAGAAAATACGGCCACGTACATACATATAGGCAGGGTCTCGAACGCCTACTGGCGCATACGTACGGCCAGGGCTCGTGTACATGGCTGGGTCGGAACGGAGAAACAGCGTCGTCGTCGTGTTCATGGGGAGGCAACGGAATGCGTCGTGTTCATGGGGAGGCAACGGAATGCGTCGTGTTCATGGGGAGGCAACGGAATGCGTCGTGTTCATGGGGAGGCAACGGAATGCGTTACAGAAAAAAATCATGACGTTATCATCATAGAAGTGTCATATGTATTACAGAAAAAATTCGTTAGGCCCAAAATGTCATGGATGTGTCTTTTTTTGTAGTGTCAATTCTGAGCAATCATTGGCGTAATGTCCAGTCTTCCCGCACTTGTAACAGTAACATGGCTCAGGTCCTTTCTTGGCGGGTGTTGTTGGGTTGGGACGGTTCTGGTTGCTGCTTGTTCCATTCCCGTTTCCATTCTTGGGCCCACTGTGGTTATGTGAGCTTCGTCCATTATGAGTATGGCCTCCGTGGTTATGGGTGTAACCTCCTGAGTTACGGATAAAGCGAGGCTTCTGCTGAGCTCCAGAATTATACTTCCCCTATCCATACTTCCGTTTGCAGCTCTCTATCTGCTGCTACTTGTTCTAAATCAAAAGGGCCATGTCTACCAACTCCTGCTAATTAGTAAATGTTGCCACCATCAACTGCATACTCATCTCATCATTAACCTGTCCATGAACTTCTCCTGCTTCGCGGCATCTATGGCCACATCATCTGGGGCATAGCGGGCTAACTTACTGAACTCATCCACGTACTGCCCCACAGTACGATTTCCTTGGCGGAAGTTGCGAAACTCACGCTTCTTCATATTCATAGCTCCAGTTGAGACATGAGCGGTGCGGAAAGCTTGCTGAAACTGATCCCAACTGACATTGGCTATAGGGAAAGTGGCGGTGTAGTTCTCCCACCATGAGGCTGCGGGTCCATCCAGTTGGTGTGCGGCAAAGCGCAACTTCTCAGCAGTTGTGCAACCTGCGGTGGTCAGCTCCCTTCCAATCCTACAGAGCCAATCATCTGCAACTATTGGCTTGGTGCTACTGGAAAACACCGTCGGATTCAACCTTCGAAAATGGGCTAAGTTGTCAACTGGAGGTGGTGGCGGCGGGTTGTTATTGTTGTTGCCTTGGTTCTGAACTAGTAGCTGTATCAAGGCGTTCTGCTGTTGGATCAACTGAGTGAGCTCCGGTGGGAAAACAAATCCGGGGTCACGTCTCGGAGGCATCTGATAGGTTTAGAGGGAAGAGATTAGAATAGAGTGAGGTCTAAGGGGAAAATCACTACCCATATGCACATGAGACAAACACAATCATATCACACCACTCAATTCAAACAAGGGCATACAATCGATCTAGCTACTGTTACAAAATACTCGGACTATTCTATATACATGGGGCAATACTACTAATAATTGGTGGTCGACTAGAAATACTCGGACTATTCTATATACATGGGGCAATACTACTAATATACATGGGTATCTCCATGATATTTTCTCCAGCTTCGTCTTCATAATCATCCTCACTACTGTCGGGGTCGGAGTCGGTGTCGTCGATGATGATGTAGTCCTCGGGATGGTCGTCATCTCCTGGCGTAGGGTCTCCCATGAATACTCCTAGCTTCTTCTTTAGATCTTCACTCTTCTCTGGTAGAACTACATTTTCCTCTTCGTATCCATCGCATGTAGACTTGAGTTCCTCTTCTAGCTCCATGTTCCTTGTCATCACCTTCTTCAGATCTATTATGCTGGCGCACATCTGGTTCTCCTGTTGATGAATGTGTTGGTTCAACTCTTGGGATGTAGGCTGCAATGGACTTGTCCCTTCTGGTGCTGATCTCTCCCATTGCTCATCTCGGCGCCCACATATCTGGTAGATGGTGTCCTTAAGGTCCTTGTGGTAGATTTCGCCGATGCGTCCCATGGCGATATGAGCTGCCATGCTCTTTCCTAGACTCCAGGTTGGTGCATCGAAGGAAAACTCTATGGGCTCAGTAACTGGGGTGAATGTCCTTCCTGGAACATGTACTTGAATGGTCCAACGCTCTTCTTCAGGTAGAGTGGCGGTGTAGGTCCCGGTGAATCTTGGTATTCCGATGTTTAAATATCTGATGGCTTCCTTCAAATGTCGTCCGAAAGGGGTGTCTTCATCTGGTTGGGCAAACTTGTTCCTTGGGTCCGCCATCTATAGAATGGAAAATGGCGGAGAGTCAGAAATGAGTAGAGAAGAGTGACCTATGGCTTATCTTAGTGGTCGCGTCCTACAGTCAGTGTGTGCTCTGATACCATCTTGTAGCGATCCAACCTCAAACGGTCAAATCTCTGTGCATAAGTGTCATCCCTAGATTGGTAATGCCGACACACATAGTACTTGAAGGATTTATAGCAAAGTGCAATCACACACTATTACATTGAATATCTCAAAGAGAGTACTTATTACAATAATATGGCTGAAGGCCATCTAATGAAGATAACAGTGGAAGGCTTCGAAGGCAAAATGAGTCCATCAACTCCAACGGCATAGTTGAGTACATGACAACGACCTAGCGCACCTTACTCTTCGTCTAAAAACTCTGCAACATAATACGTTGCAGCCCGAAATGGGTCAGCACATGGAATATGCTGGCAGAATAACACTGTAGAGCAATGAACAAGATAACAACTATAACTATATGCATGTATGGCTGGTGGAGGCTCTATGGTTATTGTTTTTGCGTAAAGCCAATTTTTCCCTACTGCAAAGGAATATAATTTATTTAACTACAAGTTTGTTGAAAACATTGAGAATGGTAACCCCGTCTCAATCCCAATTAAGATAATCATTAACCCAACAAGTTAATTAAATAAAGTGATGAGATCAACATACATATTCAAGTACCAGATATTCAAGATGTCCATAACCGGGGCTAACCATGATTAGTTTATACACTCTGCAGAGGTTTGCGCACTTTTCCCCACAAGACTCGATCTCCTCTGTTGGATTTCTCGCACTGCATAATGTTTGAGAAACGGATAACCGAGACACAGTCTTTCTGAAGAGGTCCCCTTAACCGATAGATAGGTCGGTACACCTACAATCCCCTACATCTGCTAGCCCATCATGGAAAGGATTCCCACGACTTACTCAACTATGCCAGAGCCCATAATGGCCTGTGGCTGCACACGAAAGTTTCCAGCATGAATAACTGTGACGCCCCGAGACCGACGCGCCAGGTGCCTTCCAGTAATTTTGTTGTCGTCGTGTGTTTCTTTTGCTTGCTCTTTTATTTTTTTGCATTGCACCATGTCATCATGCCATCATGCCATTTAATTTTTTAACTCAACTAAATAAATTGTATAGATCTTTTGATCTATTTAAATCGAGGGAATTCACATGGTGATTCCTCTTTATAACATATCCTCCTAATAATTATGGAGCTATTATAAATATTCCATTAGTTTGGAATTAACCGGAACACACTTGCAAAATAATTCCCATGCCTATTCCACTTCGAGTTTGACCTTTAAATCTTATCCACAATTCTTATCACTTTTAACGAGGTTCCTCCAAAAATCCTCATCATTTTCTGGGCACTTCAAAACCCTAGTCCTAGTACAAACCATTTGATTAAATTCAAATAAGTTTGAACTTAAACTTTGCAATCTTGGCCATTCCTATTTTCTCGGAGCAAGAACATTTTAGTGAGTCCGGGAAAATTATCCACTTGCTCAAATTCTTTACCTAACCCTCTCTTTCTTTTTCTTCTCTCTAATTGATCTTCTGTTAAAGAAAATTAGAGGGAGAGAGAAGAAAGCCAGCCCAACTGTTTCGGCCCATCTGCACCTAGCCCAGCCGCACCTAGACCGTGGCCTGACCAACTGGGCCTCCCGCACCGGCCCATAGGCCCAGCCAACCCCCACCAGCTCTAACCCTAGCGATGCCCAATCCCTCGTTCTCCTCGATCCCCATCTCCCTCCCGATAGCGCCGCCACCAACACACGCAAGAGAGCCCTTGCGCCCGATTCCCCAACGCCGCCAGCCTCCGTCAGCTCCAACCCCGCGACTCTTCTTCCCCCGCGCGCCTCTCCTTCCCTTCCTGCCTCGTCGTCGTGCGCCTCGTCTCCCCATCGGCAAGACCTTGCCGCCGCCCCTGCCGGAGTTCCTCGTCTCCACCACCTAATCTGGCCGCCCTTGCCCGTTCTCGGCCGGATCCCGCCAGCAGGCCCCCATCCCCGCCTTTGTTTCCTCCACCACCGCGCCTCGTCCTTTGCCTCCTGCATCCAACCCGTCGTTCGCCTCCTCTATCGACCGTGCCGGCCACCGGAGCCGTCGAACGCCGAAGCCCGGCCACGTCACAGCCCCTGTTGCCGGTGACCTCGCTTGGACCCGTCAAGCCCCGCCACCAGGCCCGTGCTCTTCCTCAAGCCCCGACACCCAGCGGTAACCTCCTATCCAGGCCTTCCCCGCCGCCGGCTTCTTCTCTGCTCGAGGAGCTTCGCATTTGGGACTCCTCCTCGCCTGAGCTGCTCCCCTGCATCACCACCGCCTTCTGTTGCATCCCGTGCACACCCTTTTTGCTTACAATCATGGAGGCCAAGATCACCTAGTAATTGTTGGACTCAAGGACCATCAAGACCGAGACCGCCCCGAACCATGTTGTCTCGCCGGATCGTCAAGACCATCTCGATTTTCGCAAGTACCTCTACGCCCGAAGGCATTGGATGCACCAAGTTCCATTACCGTCGCCAAACCCGAGACGAAGTACCCCTACAGTTCGTCGAGACCGGCAAATCACAAAACCGTCCTGGATATCGTCAACTACCACGATGACCCTCGAAGAGTTCGGATTCATCAAGTTCGACTACCGTGACGTGAACCACTACTCCCACAACGACATGTGTATCACTACCGTCAACCCTCCAAGACCTCATGGACGTCAAGTTCCTCACCATGACCCCAAACATCTACTGAAACTTATGCGACTAAGAACGTGAACGACTATCGTCGTCAAGATCGCTAGTACCACTACCATCGTCGAGGACCGATCGTACCACTACTTCCACTACCATCGCCATGAGAAGGACTACTTTCCACAATGACCCGTGAACGACTAGTTCCACTACGACTGTCCCGAGAACGTCTACTTCCTCTACATTGCACCGAACCCAAACCATCCCGTTTACACGCTTCGAAGGTATAACCCTGAGATGACCGCCCGTGAACGAATGCATGTGTTGTATGAGATGCATGTTTGGTTATTGTATCTGCCCGTGAACGTTAGTCGTTTCCCTCGCTTGGCACCGCCGTCAGCCCATGGGAACCCTGTAACCGGGGGCACTCCACCTTTCAATGCATGACATGCTTTCGTCACACTTTCTTTTGCACCGGCATCTCAATTGAGTTACCGGAACCGGAATGTTGTCGTGGCACCATTCCCGTTGTCGTTGTCATGGCACCCCCTTTCACTCTGTCATGGCGACCAAATGCTCCCTATCATAGTAAATGTCAACATTTTCATAAAAATTGCATAAAAGTTGCACATGTCATCCGCATCATGATAATAAAATTTAAAATGGTTAAATTTTTTGTTGCTTTAAATTGCTATATGCACATGAGGATTTATCGGAATTGTTGTTTGTTGTTCCGGCATCATTTAAACTTACGTAGATAGGTAGTTTTATTATGCTTCACCTCTTGCCATGTTTAATAACATTTAATATTGTTGAGTACATAACCGAGAGAGAACTAAATAATTGATGTGGTGTTCCGTCAATATGCATCTCGTTGCATATTGAGCTCCACTTAACTTGTAGTTTTGTCTGTCTACTTTCCATGCCATGCATATTTAAACCAGATGTGCATCATCCTTGGTTGTGCATCATGCCATGTTTAGCTTGTGTGTTTACCTTGTTGCTTGCTTTTTTCCGGTTTGCTTCTCTCGTTAGCTTCGGTTTCATTCCGGAGTTGTGAGAATCCGTTCGACTACATCCGTTTGTCTTCTTCGACTCATTCTTCATTACGGGATCTCAAGCAAGATGACCATACCCTCAAAATCACTTCTATCTTTGCTTGCTAGTTGTTCGTTCTATCGATATGTCGTGCTACCTACCACTTGTTATATCATGTCTCCCATGTTGCCATGTCAAGCCTATAACCCACCTTCCTAGCAAACCGTTGTTTGGCTATCTTACCGCTTTTGCTCAGCCCCTCTTATAGCATTACTAGTTGTAGGTGAAGTTGAAGTTTGTTCCATGTTGGAACATGGATATGTTGGGATATCACAATATCTCTTATTTAATTAATGCATCTATATACTTGGTAAAGGGGTGGAAGGCTCGGCCTTTTGCCTGGTGTTTTGTTCCACTCTTGCCACCCTAGTTTCTATCATACCGGTGTTATGTTCCTTGATTTTGTGTTCTTTACGGGGTTGGGTGTTATGGGAACCCCCTGACAGTTCACTTTGAATAAAACTCCTCTAGCAAGGCCTAACCTTGGTTTTACCATTTGCCCACCTACCACCTATACCTTTCCCTTGGGTTCTGCAGACTCAAGGGTCATCTTTATTTTAAACCCCCCTGGGCCAGTGCTTCTCTGAGTGTTGGTCCGAACCGAGCCTCCTGCGGGGCCACCTCGGGGAAACTCGAGGGTTGGTTTTACTCGTAGCATGTCTCATCCGGTGTGCCCTGAGGACGAGATACGTGCAGCTCCTATCGGGATTTGTCGGCACAGTCGGGTGGTCTTGCTGGTCTTGTTTTACCATTGTCGAAATGTCTTGTAACCGGGATTCCGAGACTGATCGGGTATTTCTGGGAGAGGGAATATCCTTCATTGATCGTGAGAGCACGTGATGGGCTAAGTTGAGACACCCCTGCAGGGTATAAACTTTCGAGAGCCGTGCCCGCGGTTATGTGGGAGATGGGAATTTGTTAATATCTGGTTGTAGAGAAGTTTCCACTTAACTTAATTAAAATGCATCAACCGCGTGTGTAGCCGTGATGGTCTATTTTCGGCGGAGTCCGGGAAGTGAACACGGTCTTGTGTTGTGCTTGAACGTAAGTAGTTTCAGGATCACTTCTTGATCACTTCTAGCTTCTCGACCGTTGCGTTGCTTCTCTTCTCGCTCTCATTTGCGTATGTTAGCCACCATATATGCTTAGTGCTTGTTGCAGCTCCACCTAATTACCTTCTCCTACCCATAAGCTTAATTAGTCTTGATCTCGCGGGTGTGAGATTTCTGAGTCCTCGTGACTCACAGATACTTCCAAATGTTGCAGGTGCCGATGATACCAGTGCAGGTGATGCCACCGAGCTCAAGTGGGAGCTCGATGAAGATCTTGATCATTGTTATGTGTCTTTTCCGGCTGATCAATAGTGGAGCCCAGTTGGGACGATCGGGGATCTAGCATTTGGGGTTGTCTTCCTTTATTTTGGTTCCGTAGTCGGACCTTGATTGTATTCTGGATGATGTATGTTTAACTTGTTATTTGTGTGAAGTGGCGATAGTAGGCCAACTCTTTATCCCTTTCTTATTCAGTACATGGGATTGTGCGAAGATTACCCCTCTTGCGACTAAACCACCATGCGGTTATGCCTTTAAGTCATGCCTCGACACGTGGGAGATATAGCCACATCGTGGGCGTTACAATAACAATATGATTCCTTTGAGCCTGGGTGGCGAACCATAGGACGATCACACGGATTCCCCGGGATCTCCTTGGACAACATTGGATTGCCCCAGGAGCCCACATACAATCCACCCAGATGTGGGTCAAGGTAGCCACCTTAAGTAAACCCTTTGTTCTATAATAATACTTACAACTGTCATGAATCACTCAAACCAAACCACGTCTACAAGCATAGCATAGCAAAGTATAATAAGTGTAGCGTAGTAACTCCCAAGGTTTGAATAAAAGGGCAATAGGTACTACCTCAACAAATACTTCCTGGAATCCAACTTGTTAATAGATCCTACTCATGCAATGTTTGGGGATTGGAACTAATGTAGAAAAATTGGGTAATAAGGTACATGATCAAAGTGTTACTTACCTTGATGACGATTTGCAAACCCTAGTGACCCATAGTAGCACGCTTCGCACTCCGGAAACTCTATTGCAAACAAACAATAACATAAATAAGCAATCAAGCAATAGATGCAAGGGTAAAACTCAGATGAGAAAGTCCAAATTGAAAGTTCAACTGAAGAGCTTCGATTTGCAAAAAAAAATCAATCAAATCGGAGCTACGGAACTCAAACTATGATGAAAAGAAATTTGAATACAAACCCTCTTGAAACCAAATTTTAAATGATCAAAATCATGTTCAAGTTAATTAACTAGAAAGAGGGGTTCGAGATGAGAATTTTGGCGTTGGTTTCACTGGATTTGGACGAACGGTTAAAAAGTTGCGAGGGTTTGAAAATCAAGGGCTAATCTGCGATAAAAAAATCGCAGATAGGTCCCTAGCCAGAAATAAAATAAAAAGAAAAAGACTACGGCGCGAACGTTCGCTAACCGAACTAATCCGATGAAAACTATTCATTATCGATCTAAACGAATGGACGTTCGTTAATTAAACAACCTGATAAAATAAACCGATCTAACCCTAAAAAACGAAAGAAAAACCAGAAATAAAACCGTGATTGGTTGGCGGTTATACCGGTTAAATGGAAAAGACTAGTCGGCGGTGGTGGCGGATCGGATTGGCGGTGACGGCGGCGTTGGGCGGCGCGGGTCTGCGGGAGGCGGGGGCAGCGGCGCGGCGAGCGGCAGCAGGCGGTGGCGGCTTCCTACGGCGGCGGCGGTGGCTGCGAGGCGAGGTGGGGAGAGACGGTGGGGCGGCAGCGGTATTTAAAGGCCTCACGGAGGGGGGGCTCCTGCTTGCGCAAGGGGGCGTGGAAGTCGAGGCCGACCCAGACTCCGTCGAGAGTCTGGCGCTCGCACGGCTGCGGCGGCGAGAGGCGGTGGCGCGACGGCTGGGTCGGCTGGGCTTCGGCCCAGTCGGTCGGCCCGAAGAGATTTTTTTAAAATTCCACCAAAGAAAAAATCCTAATAAATATAAAAAAAATTCTAAAATGCCAAAAACAATTTTCGCCGTCTAAATAAAATATTTAGAACAAAGTGAACATTTTTCTGGCCTAATAGTGCAATTTTCAAAAATGCATATTTTTCTAATTCAAATAAAATCTCAAATAAAAATCCAAGAAAAATATTTTTTCGATTTTAAAAAATTTCCTCCAATATTCCACTATTTTTGAAGAAGTCATATTATCTTCTCTCTTTAAATTTAATTATTGGAAATATTCAGTGAGAAAATTATTAAAACCAAATTGATCCTCTTTTCAAATTTGAGAAAATTCAAACATGAAAATTTATGAAAATCTCCAACTCTCTCCTTGGGTCCTTGAGTTGCTTAAGATTTCTAGGATCACAACCAAAATGCAAATAAAATATGATATGCATATGATGACCTATGTATAACATCCAAATTGAAAATTGGGATGTTACAATCGCACATGTCTGTATTGACTGAAATGAGAATGCAATGGCACAATAAGAATTAAGGCCACGATGATGCGATCGCAGTGGTGGTTACAGGAGGCAAGAAGAAAGATGCATCCATCAATGTACGACCTCCTCCTCCTCAACTTAGTGCGCCGGGCCACCGACCGACGGCTAAGGAGCGGCGACTTTTGTGGCGAGGTCAAGGTGCTTCTCGGCAAAGGCATCCAAGGCTTCCAGCCAGTTGAAGAAGGCCAACATTGTAGCGTCCTCACTGGCCTTGTAGATACCTATGTACACGATTTTCTCATACATGTGGATGTGTAGGTCGACGAATTCTTGCAGGGCGAGGCGCCTCGCGGCGAGCGCGACCTCAAGGTGGACATTCTTCATGGTGTCGACGGGCAGTCGCAGGGCCACCAGTGCTTGAAAGAGGTTCTGACCATGGTGGCTGATTAGGGTGGCAGGCAATGAGGAGCCCGGGCACGCGGGCTGGAGGAATATGGTGATGTTGTCCACGAGCTTCTTGACAACGCTGAACCTGTTGGTGGTGGCAATGATCATCTGATCCAACTGAGAGTCATAGCTGGCGTCGACGGCGGCCATCCACCAGCCGGTCGCCAACACCGTCTGGAGACGATCCTTGGTGCCATGCCGTAGGCCGGCGTCGTGGACCATCTGGCACAGCTGCTAGCCGCTCGCGCGCATCGCCGCCATGGGTCTGGAGTGAGCACTTTTGCACTTATTAGTGTAGGTGCTTAGGCAAATGCTTAGGTGCGTATGATGTGGTAGATGCATTGGAATGGAGGGGCGCCTTTACATGAGTGCAAACTGCGTTGCATTCACATCGTGTTGCCTCTTTCCCGGTCCTCCTCCCATTACTTCCCTCATGCGTTCACACGATGCTAATTGAAGGAGGATGCTGCATTGGTCGTTCAACATTTCGGGAACCGCTACCTTATCCCTCATCTGCATTTAAGCCATATCGGGAAATGCGCTGCCCGCTGTCAAATCAAATAGTATTGCGTCACCCACTGCACGTCCGGCTGAACACGCCTCCTTGCCTCCATCTATGCTTAATTACTAAATTTTAGTTGCAAAAATTAGATACTACTAGTGATTTTTAGCTTCATATTTTGACAAATCATAGTGTTACAAGGTTGAAAAATGGCAATGTTACTAGATCAACAAATGTCAATCTTTCCAGTTTAACAAATGGCAACATACCCAATATGACAGATGCAAATCATACCAAATATTTTGTAAGTTGTTGCACACGGGTCATCCAAAAGAACTGTTTGCGTTCAAGAGATGCACAAATCCTGTTCTCACTTTGCATACGGGTATTCTATCTAAAACATTTGCGATCAAGAGACATTAAAACCTATAGCCATTAAAAACCAAGACACATGGCGGTAGAATTATACAAACGTTTGAGATATTAAAGTGGCAGCTACTTTTTCAAAATGCCTTTGTTGGCTGTTATTCAAGTGTGCCTTCTCTCAAAATGGACACGAAAAATACCACAGCATTTCGGGTGCCATTCCATGATAGCATGCCAAGTTTCATGAATTTCATACGAGTTTTCCATTTACTAGAATTTAAAAACAAAGTATCTCAACATTTTGCTGGCAATCAACGGTGCCCTGGTGTTTGAAATTCATTCCCATTTCTTGCATGGGACCTAAGCATGCACCCAAGTACAAAGATTTGATTTTTCAACCAATTTATATGCACTGGAGCATGTGCATGTAGTGCAAATTTGAATTATGCACATAAATGCATTGAAAACTCAGTTAATGCATAAAAATGTCCAAATGAACCCCGAAAAATCACAAAAATTGACACAACACTCTAGTTGTTCTATGTTGACACGAGAAAAAAATTTGAAAGCAATAAGAGGCAATGGATATCATTTCGTCCCTAAAGGTGGGACGTTCCCTACCGAAACCATCATGCTTGTTGTGAGCAGCTCTAGTTTGTGAGAAGCATATACCCGAACCTGCCCCAAATGGGACAAAAAATTTACCACGGCATGTTGATGCCGCTCAATGATAGCATGCCAAGTTTCATGAATTTCAGACGAGTTTTGGATTTACTAGAATTTAAAAACCAGGTATCTCAATGTTTGCGGCCGAGTGACGGTGGCAGGGTGTTTGACATTCATTCCCATTTCTTGCATGGGACCTAAGCATGCAACCAAGGACACATATTTGAATTTTCAACCAATTTATATGCATTAGAGCATGTGCGTGTAGTTCAAATTTGAATTATGCACATGAATGCATAGAAAACTCAGTTAATGTATAAAAGTGTCCAAGCGAACCCTGAAAAATCCCAAAAATTGACACAACATTCATGTTGTTCTATGTTGACACTAGGAAAAAAATTGAAATCGAGAAGAGGCAATGGATATCATTTCGTCCCCAAAGGTAGGACGTTCCCTACTGAAACCATCAGGCTTGTTGTGAGAAGCTCTGGTTTGTGAGAAGCATATCCCCAAACCTACCCCAAATGGGGAAAAAAATTACGACGGCATGTTGATGCCGCTGCATGATAGCATGCCAAGTTTCATGAATTTCTGACGAGTTTTTGATTTACTAGAATGTAAAAACCAAGTATCTCAATGTTTGCGGCCGAGTGACGGGTGCAGGGTGTTTGACATTCATTCCCATTTCTTGCACGGGACCTGAGGATGCAACCAAGGACACAGATTTGAATTTTCAACCAATTTATATGCATTAGAGCATGTGCGTGTATTTCAAATTTGAATTATGCACATGAATGCAAAGAAAACTCAATTAATGTATAAAAATGTCCAAGCGAACCACGAAAAATCCCAAGAGTTGACACAACACTCCTGTTGTTCTATGTTGACACTAGGAAAAAAAATATTAAAATCGAGAAGAGGCAATGGATATCGTTTCGTCCAGAAAGGTGAAACGTTCCCTACCAAAACCATCAGGCTTGTTGTGAGAAGCTCTGGTTTGTGAGAAGCATATACCCAAACCTGCCCCAAATGGGACAAAAAATTTACCATGGCATGTTGATGTCGTGACAACATGGCCAGTTTCATGAATTTCAGACGAGCTTTGGATTTAGTAGAATTTAAAAACCAGGTATCTCAATGTTTGCGCCCGAGTGACGGTGGCAGGGTGTTTGACATTCATTCCCATTTCTTGCATGGGACCTAAGCACGCAACCAAGGACACAAATTTGAATTTTGAACTAATTTATATGCATTAGAGCATGTGAATGTAGTTCAAATTTGAATTATGCACATGAATGCATAGAAAACTTAGTTAATGTATAAAAATGTCCAAGCGAACCCCCAAAAATCCCAAGAATTGATAGAACACTCCTGTTGTTCTATGTTGACACTAGGAAAAAATTGAAATCGAGAAGAGGCAATGCATATCGTTTCGTCCAGAAAGGTGAAACGTTCCCTACCGAAACCATGACACTTGTTGTGAGAAGCTCTGATTTATGAGAAGCTTATACCCAAACCTGCGCCCAAATGGGCTAAATTTTTTTACCACAACATGTTGATGCCGCTCGATGATAGCACGCAAAGTTTCATGAATTTCGGACAACTTTTGGATTTACTAGAATTACAAAAGCAAGTACGTCAACGTGTGCTGGAGAGCCACGGTGTCGTGGTGTTCGAAATTCATCCCCGTTTCTTGCATGGGACATAAGCATAAACCCATGGACACATATATGATTTTACAACCCATGTTGGTGCACCGGAGCATGTGCATGTAGTTTAATTTTGAATTGTGCACCTGAAATGGCTAGAAAATCAATTGTAAGTGCATCTAGTGCCACCCCTAGTTGGTTTTGGAGTATTGACGACAAACCTAGTTGAGGGACTAATGTGTTTGTGAGAATTGCAGGATAACACAGGTAGAAGTCCCTCATTGATTCGGTTTTCCTACCAGAGATGACCCCTAAAAATGTAAGAAGACATTGAAGACAAAGGTGGTATGTGAAGACATTCACATTGAAGACTATGACAAGAGAAGACATCGCATGAAGACTATGGAGCGCGAAGACATAGTTCTTTCGTTGTTCTTTTTCTTCTTTGTTGAGTCATAGGAACCACCATACTGTTAAGTGGGGTCCAAGAGAACCAGTCAGAATGACTGAAGTGATGCTTAACCAAAATCCTATGTCTTCGAGTGAAGACTATGAGAGCAAATCTTGTCCAGAGTTGGATAAGTGAGCTTTGCTTGTAGCCCAAGTAAGGTTGCCGTGTGTGTTTGAAATCTGACCGTTGGAACACGTATCAGTTCCTTAGTAACCGAGGGTCATTTCGGACAAATCAGGTCGGGTTTCCTAGTGGCTATAAATAGCCCACCCCCTACAACCATAAACGGTTGGCTGCTCAGAGTTAAAGCACAGCTTTTATCGTTTGAGAGCAACCCACCTTGAAGCCTTTGAGAGAGAATTCCTTGCGAGGATAAAGCCCTAACCACCCAGAGCCAAAGAGTGTTAGGCATCACTTAAGTCTTCCTATCTGTGTGATCTGAAGACTTATTACACTTGAGGACTGTGAATCCTCCAGCCGGTTAGGCGTCGCGTTCTGAGAATCCAAGAGTCATTGTGGATCGCCGGTGAACGAAATCTGTGAAGGTTTGGAAGTCTACCTTGAAGACTTACCAGAGTGATTGGGCAAGGACTGGGTGTCCTTAGCTCAAGGGGAATAAGGTGAAGATGAGGGTGGATCGCTGGTGAACGAAATCTGTGAAGGTTTGGAAGTCTACCTTGAAGACTTACCAGAGTGATTGGGCGAGGACTGGGTGTCCTTAGCTCAAGGGGAATAAGGTGAAGATGAGGTCTTCTGAGTTGAATCTCAGCCTCCCTAACCAGACGTACAATTGTCACAGCAACTGGAACTGGTCCAACAAATCATTGTCTTCAACGAGTCACTGGTTTCATCCTTCCCTTCCCTTTACTTACTGTTGGTCCTTGTGAAGTCATTGTACGATTGCATCACCATTTGGCTTCACTGAGTGATTACTTGTTCTGATTGGCTTCACAATATCTTCCTACCTGATCCTTACTGCCTAGCTGCTATTAATCATTGTGCTTTCACTTCATTGAATACTTGACTATGGTTTGCCTAGTGTAGTCTACCTTCCGCTGCATGGTAATAGGTTTATTTCTATCGTTTGTCTTCGAAACTTACATGTTTTGAAGACTTTCATAAAAATCGCCTATTCACCCCCCTCTAGTCGATCACTAGCACTTTCACCAATTTAATGAAATGTCCAAACGAACCCTGAATAATTCCAATTCTTTTACAACACACATATAGTTGCATGTTCACTGCAGATAAAAGGTCTAGCAATTCAAACACCATCAGTTGTCGCTGTGACCCCATTATGTAATTTAAATCAAGACGAAAAATCAAGAAGATCCCACATAGTTTATTATAACCAACCGCGTGAGATGCAACACAAAATATCTTGGAGCACCGTCGGAGTATAGTACGCATACTGCTTACGCGAGAAGGTGATGCAGCTACAGTCCACAGCCCGCTCTGAATAAGGGACCGTGACTAATGACACTTTGCGCACCATTTTTTTCGCTGAAGCTATACCAAATTTTTGGCTTCCGTGGAAATATGTACCTCCCCGCCCCTCCCCCTTACCAACAGCCACATTTTCCCTGTTTCCGCCTTCCTTTCCAAGTTCAAACCTTCACTCCTTGCTTGCAGCGCCACCTCCTCGCCGGCAACACTCCTTCACGCTGCTCGGCCTCGTCTATCCAAGCAGGCAATCCACACCCAACCCCCATCCTGCTCCTCCTTCCACATCCCACATGCCCCGACTGTCGACGCGACACCTTCCACCCAAATCACTGACCCGTCCACCAAATAAGTTCCACCCTAAGCCACGGTGCATGCACTATATCCAGGATCTCAAGGAGCATTTGGCAGCGGAGAAGCAAATCGCAGCCGCACACACGGATGACGTCGCGATGGCTGCCGTTCGTGCTGACCCCCAGATCTTGGAGGAGCACCTCGCCATCGAGGCCACCGTCGATGCCTCGCTCGTCACGCTGCGACGTGGTTGGCTACTTTAAACGATAGTTCATGGCGTTTTCTCGAGGCCACCATCGGTGCCTTTGACAAAGACTATGAGGTGTTTTCTTAGCGTGCATGTGCTTACCTCATCTCGAGATCTAGCAGGTTGGTGCCCGGAGTGGCTTGGGAAACTCACCACTACGACGAGGGAACCCACGATGCGGAGGCCTCGCCCTCTTCCATGTCCAAGGAGCCAATCGTCATCGATATCTCCGACAATGAGGAGTAGCTTGTCTTATTAGCTCAATATAAGGACCCATGTTTAGTTTGCTAGCTACTGCCTTTCTTTCACAAATTCTAGTGAATTGCGCTATCTAGTTTTACCATGCAATCTTCTGCTCTAGAGTATATGTTCTATATGTCATGCAATGTGGTGTTCAGTTAACTGTTTGGTTCAATTCTACAAATGTGATGTTCAATTCTTCGGGGTGCAATTTTCCAAGTTGCCAAGCATGCTTGGTTTGCTTAACTGTCCGATCTTGTATTAGGATTATGTTATATTGTCCAAAGCGGTGCTCAGTTAACGTTTGGTTCATTTGTTGTGGTGTTTAGTTAACTGTTTGGTTCAATTCTGCAATGCGATGTTCAATTGTTGTGGGTGCATTCTATTATTGCATACCATGTGAGAAATAAATCGAATTTGGTTGTACTAAATACATGAGAAACAAATACAATTGCTATATTTCCAAGTTCTTAAGCATGCTTGGTTTGGTTAACTATCTGATCTTCTATTAGGAGTATGTTATATTGTGCAATGTGGTGCTCAGTTAACGTTTGGTTCATTTGTTGTGGTGTTTAGTTAACTGCTTGGTTCAATTCTGCAATGCGATGTTCAATTATTGTGGGTGCATTCTCTTATTGTATACCATGTTAGAAATAAATCGAATTTGGTTGTACTAAATACATGAGAAACAAATACAATTGCCATATTTTCCAAGTTGTTAAGCATGCTTGGTTTGGTTAACTGTCTGATCTTCTATTAGGAGAGTATGTTATATTGTGCAATGTGGTGCTCAGTTAACCTTTGGTTCATTTGTTGTGGCTTTTAGTTAACTGGTTGGTTCAATTCTGCAATGCGATGTTCAATTGTTGTGGCTGCATTCTATTATTGTTACCATGTGCGGAATAAATCAAATTTGGCTGCACTTAATACATGAGAAACATATACAAGTGCTATATTTCCTAGTTCTTAGTCATGCTTGGTTTGGATAAATGGGTTTTCCATGTGGCTTCAATTAATCTGATGAATCTGCAATGTGCTTATTTATCATCAACATATTTTACTGATAGCAAGCGAACCCTTACTTAACCTAATGACTAACTACCTTATATGTGTTGCAGGGAAACAATGGGAAGGACTGAGGTTTACAAGATGGTACTAACTATTATAGCTTGCCTTTATTTATTCCTTTGCCCCATTTCCAATATAGAGAAGATATTTATGCACATCCTTGTTGTCAGGACTTTCCAAAGCAGTTCACTGATGATTACCTCTCAAACCACCTCTGCGGTCAGGAGGTGAGGAAAGTTTTCATACAACACGCATGGTTCAATACTGAAGTGTTCCGAAAGAAGACGAAGGATGGACGGTCAATCATCCACAGGCACTGGCCTAAAGTTGCAAAGACCTTTAACGTGAATGAAGGCTCAATATTCGCCTTCCGCTTCAGCAGTTTTCCAGATGAGATGCATCTGTCTATGTACCGTCTGTGATGCAAATTTCGAAAGGTTCTAGATGTTGCATGTGAAACTTGGTGCTGGTACAGTTGTGTAATGGGGTAGCTAAGTGCTGAAGCTATATCATGTTGTACTCGGATGTATTTCAATTATGAAATCCCGCTTCCTTAATATGGAAATGAAATATATTATGTGCTTAATATGAATCTCAATTAGATTAGTAAATGGATTATTAATAATAGGGCAATTAGCCTGCTAATTGGGTTTTCTTTTTACAAATGGTTATTGAGAAAACACCATGGACGATGACCTCAGGAAACGCACACAGTTTCTAGGAATAAACCGTGTTGGATAAATGAACAATCACACATGACATTCTCTTGAAAACGGTCTGCGTTACACCACCTTGCACAAACGTTTTCCTTGGAGTGACTGTGTGGGATGTATATATGAACGGAAACGCTTAGCAGGGACTGGTTGTGTGGGATGTACTTACGACCGGAAATGATTTCGCCTGTATAATTGTATTTTTAGCACTAATGTACGTATAACTGTATTTGGTCGCCTGCCGATCGCACACGACCTCATTTTGCCGAGCGTGTGTGCCAGGAGGGCATATCCCCGACGGTTTCTGGGTCATGTGGGAAGGACCCCCCTATCACAGTCACTCACTAGGTGACGGTTCCGAACGCCGTCGTGGAAAGGGGTTAAAAACCGTTAGTATAGCACCTCGTTGTACTAGTGTAAGCATGCAACCAAGGACATATATTTGAATTTTTAACCAATTTATATGCATTAGAGCATGTGCATGTAGTCCAAACGAACCACGAAAAATCCCAAAATTTGACACAACACTCCTGTTGTTCTATGTTGACATGAGAAATTTTTTGAAAGCAATAAGAGGCAATGTATATCTTTCGTCCCCAAAGGTGGGACGTTCCCATACCGAAACCATCAGGTTTGTTGTGAGAAGCTCTGGTTTATGAGAAGCATATCCCCAAACCTGCCCCAAATGGGACAAAAAAATTACCGCGGCATGTTGATGCCACTCCATGACAACATGCCAAGTTTCATGAATTTCATATGAGCTTTGGATTTACTACAATTTAAAAACTAGGTATCTCAATGTTTGTGGCCGAGTGACGATGGCATGGTGTTTGACATTCATTCCCATATCTTGCATGGGACCTAAGCATGCAACCAAGGACATAGATTTGAATTTTCAACCAATTTATATGCATTAGAGCATGTGCATGTAGTTCAAATTTTGAATTATGCACATGAATGCATAGAAAACTCAATTAATGTAAAAAAATGTCCAAGAAAACCCCGAAAAATCCCAAAAATGGACACAACACTCCTGTTGTTCTATGTTGACACTAGGAAAAAATTAAATCGAGAAGAGGCAATGGATATCGTTTCGTCCAGAAAGGTGAAACATTCCCTACCGAAACCATCAGGCTTGTTGTAAGAAGCTCTGGTTTATGAGAAGCATATCCCCACACCTACCCCAAATGGGACAAAGAGTTTACCAGGGCATGTTGATGCCGCTCCATGACAGCATGCCAAGTTTCATGAATTTCAGACAAGTTTTGGATTTACTAGAATTTAAAAACCAGGTATCTCAATGTTTGCAGCCGAGTGACGGTGGCAAGGTGTTTGACATTCATTCACATTTCTTGCATGGGACCTAGGCATGCAACCAAGGACACATATTTGAATTTTCAACCAATTTATATGCATTAGAGCATGTGCGTGTAGTTCAAATTTAAATTATGCACATGAATGCATAGAAAACTCAGTTAATGTATAAAAGTGTCCAAGCGAACCCTGAAAAATCCCAAAAATTGACACAACATTCATGTTGTTCTATGTTGACACTAGGAAAAAAATTGAAATCGAGAAGAGGCAACAGATATCGTTTCGTCCAGAAAGGTGAAACATTCCCTACCGAAATCACCGCACTTGTTGTGAGAAGCTCTGGTTTATGAGAAGCTTATACCCAAACCTGCCCCCAATGGGACAAAAAATTTACCACGACATGTTGATGCTACTCCATGATCATGCCAAATTTCATGAATTTCGGACGACTTTTGGATTTACTAGAATTACAAAAGCAAGTACGTCAACGATTGCTGGAGAACCACGGTGCCATGGTGTTCGAAATTGATCCCCATTTCTTCCATGGGACATAAGCATAAACCCATGGACACATATATGATTTTACAACCCATGTTGGTGCACCAGAGCGTGTGCATTAAGTTTCATTTTGAATTGTGCACCTGAAATGGCTTGAAAACCAATTTAATGTATAAAATGTCCAAACGAACCCTGAATAATTCCAATTCTTTTACGACACACATATAGTTGCATGTTCACTGCAGATAAAAGGTCTAGCAATTTAAACACTGTCCATTGCCGCCGTGACCCCGTTATGTAACTCATATCAAGATGAAAAATCAATTAGATCCCACACAGTTTATTATCACCAACCGTGTGAGATGCAGCACAAAATATCCTGGAGCATCGTCGGTGTATAGTACGCCTATGGCTTACACGAGAAGGTGTGTCGGCTACAGTCCACAGCCGGCGTGCCAAGCACACTAGCTCGCTCCCCAAATATCATTACACTATTCAATCATCGCCAGTGAAAGATGGGGACGTGGACCCGCGTCGTGAGGGCAACTTCGGCAGCCCACTCCGGCGAGAGCGCGGCCGCAGCTGCCATGCGCGTGCTAACAAGGTGCATGAGCACGGCCGCAATCTGCGACAGGGCGGCCAAGGCCACCCAAATGGCCGCTGTTGCTTCTCAGGTGGTGGCAACAACATCTGCCTCGGGGATAGCAACTGGCAAGAGCGGCATAGCAACTGTCCTTTCCGTAGCAACTTTCCTTTCCATAGCGGCGTTCGAGCAGCCGTTCGTTCCTCCGCCACATACCTTGCAACGACAGAGCCCGTCCAAGCCCAGATCGCGGCCGCCCACACCTAGCTCGTGGTGGCCTTTTCCAAAGAGATGGCGGATGCGGATGGCGAGATGCTTGCCGAGTATGATGCGATGGATGCCACAGAGCCCCTTCCCCAGGAGGCCATCGGGCGCGAACTGGACATGAAGGCGACGGCGGAGATCGACGAGCACCAGCCATAGTAGTACCCGTTCTTTTGTTTAATTAAGAGCGTCGGTATTTGATTTGTTAGAGTAATTTTTAGGTCAGCTAGCTCTGTTTAATTGTTGAACTTGCGTGATTAGGAAGTGGGTCTGATGTAGTCTCCTTTGTGTACCCAAATTATGCAATGACGTGGATGACCACTGTAACCAGGGAAATTCTAAAGGAAATATGCCCTAGAGGCAATAACAAAGTTGTTATTTATATTTCCTTATGTTATCATAAATGTTTATTATTCATGCTACAATTGTATTAACCGAAAACTTAGTGCATGTGTGAATACATAGACAAAAACAAAGTGTCCCTAGTATGCCTCTACTAGACTAGCTCGTTAATCAAAGATGATTAAGTTTCCTGACCATAGACATGTGTTGTAATTTGACGAATGGGATCACATCATTAGGAGAATGATGTGATGGACAAGACCCATCCGTTAGCTTAGCATAATGATCGTTAAGTTTTATTGCTATTGATTTCTTCACGACTTATACATATTCCTCTGACTATGAGATTATGCAACTCCCGAATACCGGAGGAACACCTTGTATGCTATCAAATGTCACAGAATAACTGGGTGATTATAAAGATGCTCTACAGGTATCTCCGAAGGTGTTTGTTGGGTTGGCATAGATCAAGATTAGGATTTGTCACTCCGAGTATCGGAGAGGTATCTTTGGGCCCTCTCGGTAATGCACATCACTATAAGCCTTGCAAGCAATGTGACTAATGAGTTAGTTACGGGATGATGCACTGTGGAATGAGTAAAAAGACTTGCCGGTAACGAGATTGAACTAGGTATTATGATACCGACGATCGAATCTCTTGCAAGTAACATACCGATGACAAAGGGAATAACGTATGTTGTTATTGCGGTTTGACCGATAAAGTTCTTTGTAGAATATGTAGGAAACAATATGAGCATCCAGGTTCAACTGTTGGTTATTGACCGGAGATGTGTCTTAGTCATGTCTACATAGTTCTCGAACCCGTAGGGTCCGCACGCTTAACGTTTGATGACAATTTGGTGATCAAAGTTTGTTCGGAGTCCCGGATGAGATCACGGACAAGACGAGGAGTCTCTAAATGGTAGAGAGGTAAAGATTCATATATTGGAAGGTAGTATTCGGGCATTGAAATGGTTTCGAGTGGTTCGGGTATTTTACCGGAGTACCGAGGGGTTACCGGAACCCCCCGGGGAAGTATTGGGCCTAGATGGGCCTTAGTGGAGAGAGAGGAGGGACGGAAGGGGTGGCCGCACGCCCCCCATGGCAGTACGAATTGGACTAGGGGAGGGGGCGGTGCCCCCCTTTCCCTCTCCTCCTCCTTCCTTTTCCCCTGCGGTGAAGAAAAGGAAAAAGGGGGGGTGTGAATCCTAGTAGGAGCGGAGTCCTAGTAGGACTCCCCCCCATGGAGCGCCCCTCCTGGCCGGCCGCCTCCTCCTCCCCTCCTTTATTTACAGGGGCAGGGGGCACCCCATAGCACATCAATTGTTCTCTTAGCCGTGTGCGGTGCCCCCCTCCATAGTTTACTCCTCCGGTCATAGCGTCGTAGTGCTTAGGCGAAGCCCTGTGCGGACCACATCACCATCACCATCACCACGCCGTCGTGCTGACGGAACTCTCCCTCGACCCTCTACTGGATCAAGAGTTCGAGGGACATCATCGAGCTGAACGTGTGCTGAACTCGAAGGTGACGTATGTTCGGTACTAGATCGGTTGGATCGTGAAGATGTTCGACTACATCAACCGCGTTAACCTAACGCTTCCGCTTTCGGTCTAGGAGGTTACGTGGGCACACTCTCCCCCTCTCGTTGCTATGCATCTCCTAGATAGATCTTGCGTGATCGTAATAAATTTTTGGAATTGTATGCTACGTTCCCCAACAGTGGCATCAGAGCCAGGTCTATGCGTAGATCATATGCACGAGTAGAACACAAAGAGTTGTGGGCGATAATAGTCATACTGCTTACCACCAACGTCTTATTTTGATTCGGCGGTATTGTTGGATGAAGCGGTCCGGACCAACATTACATGACCACGTTCATGAGACCAATTCTACCGACATGCTTTTGCACACAGGTGGCTGGCGGGTGTATGTTTCTCCACTTTAGTTGAATCGAATTAGACTATGGCCGGTCCTTGTTGAAGGTCAAAACAACACACTTGATGAAAAATCGGTGCGGTTTCGATGTGTAGGTAAGAACGGTTCTTGCTAGAAGCCCGTAGCAGCCACATAAAACTTGCAACAACGAAGTAGAGGACGTCTAACTTGTTTTTGCGGGGCATGTTGTGATGTGATACGGTCAAGATGTGATGAGATATAAATTGTTGTATGAGATGGTCATGTTTTGTAAAAGTTATCGGCAACTGGCAGGAGCCTTATGGTTGTCGCTTCATTGTATGAAATGCAATCGCCATGTAATTGTTACTTTATCACTATGCGGTAGCGATAGTCGTAGAAGCAAAAGTTGGTGAGATGACAACGACGCTACGATGGAGATCAAGGTGTCAAGCCGGTGACGATGCAGATCATGACGGTGCTTTGGAGATGGAGATCAAAGGCACAAGATGATGATGGCTATATGATGTCACATATTTTGATTGCATGTGATGTTTATATTTTATGCATCTTATTTTTCTTAGTACGGCGGTAGCTTTATAAGAAGACCCCTCACTAAATTTGAAGGTATAAGTGTTCTCCCTGAAGGTATAAGTGTTCTCTCTAAATTTGCTACAGTTCATCGTGCCGAGACACCACGTGATGATCGGGTGTGATAATCTCTACGTTCACATACAACGGGTGCAAGCCAGTTTTGCATGTGCAGAATACTCGGGTTAAACTCGATGAGCCTAGCATATGCAGATAAGGCCTCGGAACACTGAGACCGAAAGGTCGAACATGAATCATATAGTAGATATGATCAACATAGAGATGTTCACCATTGAAAACTACTCCATCTCACGTGATGATTAGACATGGTTTAGTTGATATGGATCACGTGATCATTTAGATGTCTAGAGGGATGTCTATCTAAGTGGGAGTTCTCAAGTAATATGATTAACTGAACTTTAATTTATCATGAACTTAGTACTGATAGTTTTTTTTGCATATCTATGTTGTTGTAGATCAATGGCTCGTGCTACCATTCCCTTGAATTTTAACGCATTCCTAGAGAAAGCTAAGTTGAAAGATGATGGTAGCAACTACACGGACTGGGTCCGTAACTTGAGGATTATCCTCATTGCTGCACAGAAGAATTAGATCCTGGAAGCACCGCTAGGTGCAAGGCCCGCTGCAGGAGCAACTTCGGACGTTATGAACATCTAGCAGACTAAAGCTGATGACTACTCGATAGTTCAGTGTGCCATGCTTTATGGCTTAGAATCAGGACTTCAAAAACGTTTTGAACGTCATGGAGCATATGAGATGTTCCAGGAGTTGAAGTTAATATTTCAAGCAAATGCCCGAGTTGAGAGATATGAAGTCTCTAACAAGTTCTGTAGCTGCAAGATGGAGGAGAATAGTACTGTCAGTGAACACATACTCAGAATGTCTGGGTACCATAACCACTTGACTCGGCTGGGAGTTAATCTTCCTAATGATAGTGTCATTGAGAAAGTTCTACAATCACTGCCACCAAGCTATAAAGGCTTCTTGATGAACTATAATATACAGGGGATGGAAAAGAAAATTCCCGAGCTCTTCGCAATTCTAAAGGCCGTGGGGGTAGAAATCAAGAACGAGCATCAAGTGTTGATGGTTAAAAAGACCACTAGTTTCAAGAAAAAGGGCAAAGGGGAAGAAGGGGAACTTCAAGAAGAACAGCAAGCAAGTTGCTGCTCAAGGGAAAAAACCCAAGTCTAGACCTAAGCCTGACACTGAGTGCTTCTACTACAAAGGGACTGGTCACTGGAAGCGGAACTGCCCCAAGTATTTGGCGAATAAGAAGGATGGAAAAGTGAAAGGTATATTTTATATACATGTTATTGATGTGTACCTTACTAATGCTCGTAGTAGCTCCTGGGTATTTGATACTGGTTCTGTTGCTCATATTTGCAACTCGAAACAGGGGCTACGGATTAAATGAAGATTGGCTAAGGACGAGGTGACGATGCGTGTCGGAAATGGTTCCAAGGTTGATGTGATCGCCGTCGGCACGCTACTTCTACATCTACTCTCGGGATTAGCTTTAGACCTGAATAATTGTTATTTGGTGCCAGCGTTGAGCATGAACATTATATTTGGATCTTGTTTGATGCGAGACGGTTATTCATTTAAATCAGAGAATAATGGTTGTTCTATTTATATGAGTAATATCTTTTATGTTCATGCACCCTTAATGAGTGGTCCATTTTTGTTGAATCTCGATTGTAGGGATACACATATTCATAATATTGAAGCCAAAAGATGCAAAGTTAATAATGATAGTGCAACTTATTTGTGGCACTACCGTTTAGGTCATATTGGTGTAAAGCGCATGAAGAAACTCCATGTTGATGGGCTTTTGGAATCACCTGATTATGAATCACTTGATGCTTGTGAACCATGCCTCATGGGCAAGATGACTAAGACTCCATTCTCCGGAACAATGGAGCGAGCCACTGACTTATTGGAAATAATACATATTGATGTATGCGGTCCGATGAGTGTTGAGGCTCGTGGCGGGTATCATTATTTTTTGACCTTCACAGATGATTTGAGCAGATATGAGTATATCTACTTAATCAAACATAAGTCTAAAAGATTTGAAAAGTTCAAAGAATTTCAGAGTGAAGTGGAAAATCATCGTAACAAGAAAATAAAGTTTCTACGATCTGATCGTGGAGGTGAATATTTGAGTTACAAATTTGGTCTTCATTTCAAACAATGTGGAATAGTTTCGCAACTCACGCCACCTGGAACACCACATCATAATGGTGCAATCTATGATGTCTCTTACACATTTACCACTATCATTTTGGGTTTATGCTTTAGAGACGACTGCATTCATGTTAAATAGGGCACCATCTAAATCCGTTGAGACGACACCATATGAACTGTGGTTTAGCAAGAAACCTAAGCTGTCGTTTCTTAAAGTTTGGGGTTGTGATGCTTATGTGAAAAAGCTTCAACCTGATAAGCTCGAACCCAAATTAGAGAAATGCGTCTTCATAGGATAGCCAAAGGAAACTGTTGGGTACACCTTCTATCACAGATCCGATGGCAAGATATTCGTTGCTAAGAATGGATTCTTTCTTGAGAAGGAGTTTCTCTCAAAAGAAGTGAGTGGCAGGAATGTAGAACTTGATGAGGTAATTGCACCTTATCCCGAATTGGAAAGTAGTTCATCAAATAAATCAGTTCTAGTGATTCCTACACCAATTAGTGAGGAAGCTAATGATGATGATCATGAAACTTCAGATCAAGTTACTACCGAACCTCGTAGGTCAACCTGAGTACAATCCGCACCAGAGTGGTACGGTAATCCTATTCTAGAGGTCATGTTACTAGAGCACGACGAACCTACGAACTATGAGGAAGCGAGGATGAGGCCAGATTCCGCAAAATGGCTTGAGGCCATGAAATCTAAGATAGGATCCATGTATGAGTACAAAGTGTGGACTTTGGTTGACTTGCCCGATGATCGGCAAGCCATAGAGAATAAATGGATGTTCAAGAAGAAGACTGACGCTGACGGTAATGTTACTGTCTACAAAGCTCGACTTGTTGCAAAAGGTTTTCGACAAGTTCAAGGAGTTGACTACAATGAGACCTTCTCACCCGTAGCGATGCTTAAGTCTGTCTGAATCATGTTAGCAATTACCACATTTTATGATTATGAAATTTGGCAAATGGATGTCAAAACTGCATTCCTTAATGGATTTCTTAAAGAAGAGTTGTATATGATGCAACAAGAAGGTTTTGTCGATCCTAAAGGTGCTAACAAAGTGTGCAAGCTCCAGCGATCCATTTATGGACTGGTGCAAGCATCTCAGAGTTGGAATATACGCTTTGATAGTGTGATCAAAGCATATGGTTTTATACAGACTTTTGGAGAAGCATGTATTTACAAGAAAGTGAGTGGGAGCTCTGTAGCATTTCTAATATTATATGTGGATGACATATTGTTGATTGGAAATAATACAGAATTTCTGGATAGCATAAAAGGATACTTGAATAAGAATTTTTAAATGAGAGACCTCGGTGAAGCTGCTTGTATATTTGGCATCAAGGTCTATAGAGATAGATCAAGACGCTTAATTGGACTTTCACAAAGCACATACCTTGATAAAGTTTTGAAGAAGTTCAAAATGGATCAGTCAAAGAAAGGGTTCTTGCTTGTGTTACAAGGTGTGAAGTTGAGTCAGACTCAATGCCCGACCACTGCAGAAGATAGAGAGAAAATGAAAGTCATTCCCTATGCCTCATCCATAGATTCTATCATGTATGCAATGCTGTGTACCAGACCTGATGTGTGCCTTGCTATAAGTTTAGAAGGGAGGTACCAAAGTAATCCAGGAGTGGATCACTGGACAGCGGTCAAGAACATCCTTAAATACCTGAAAATGGTTACGTCGATGCAAGCTTTGACACTGATCCAGATGACTCTAAGTCACAAACCGGATATGTATTTATATTGAATGGTGGAGCTGTAAGTTGGTGCAGTTCCAAGAAGACCATCGTCGCGGGATCTACGTGTGAAGCGGAGTACATAGCTGCTTCGGAAGCAGCAAGTGAAGGAGTCTGGATGAAGGAGTTCATATCCGATCTAGGTGTAATACCTAGTGCATCGGGTCCAATGAAAATCTTTTGTGACAATACTGGAGCAATTGCCTTGGCGAAGGAATCCAGATTTCACAAGAAAACCAAATACATCAAGAGACGCTTCAATTCCATCCGTGATCAAGTCAAGGAGGGAGACATAGATATTTGCAAAATACATACGGATCTGAATGTTGCAGACCCGTTGACTAAGCCTCTTCCACGAGCAAAACATGATCAGCACCAAGACTCCATGCGTGTTAGAATCATTACTATGTAATCTAGATTATTGAGTCTAGTGCAAGTGGGAGACTGAAGGAAATATGCCCTAGAGGCAATAATAAAGTTGTTATTTATATTTACTTATGTCATGATAAATGTTTATTATTCAAGCTAGAATTGTATTAACCGGAAACTTAGTGCATGTGTGAATACATAGACAAAACCAAAGTGTCCCTAGTATGCCTCTACTAGACTAGCTCGTTAATCAAAGATGGTTAAGTTTCCTGACCATAAACATGTGTTGTCATTTGATGAACGTGATCACATCATTAGGAGAATGATGTGATGGACAAGACCCATCCGTTAGCTTAGCATAATGATCGTTAAGTTTTATTGCTATTGCTTTCTTCATGACTTTTACATATTCCTCTGACTATGAGATTATGCAACTCCTGAATACCGGAGGAACACCTTGTGTGCTATCAAACGCCACAACGTAACTGGGTGATTATAAAGATGCTCTACAGGTATCAAGATTAGGATTTGTCACTCCAAGTATCGGAGAGGTATCTCTGGGCCCTCTTGGTAATGCACATCACTATAAGCCTTACAAGCAATGTGACTAATGAGTTAGTTACGGGATGATGCACTACGAAGCGAGTAAAGAGACTTGCCGGTAATGAGATTGAACTAGATATGATGATACCGACGATCGAATATCATGCAAGTAACATACCAATGACAAAGGGAATAACGTATGTTGTTATTGTGGTTTGACCGATAAAGATCTTTGTAGAATATGTAGGAACCAATATGAGCATCCAGGTTCTGCTATTGGTTATTGACCGGAGATGTGTCTCGGTCATGTCTACATAGTTCTCGAACCCGTAGGGTCTGCACGCTTAACGTTTGATGATGATTTGTATTATGAGTTATGCGTTTTTGATGACCGAAGTTTGTTCGGAGTTCCGTATGAGATCACAGACATGACGAGGAGTCTCGAAATGGCCGAGAGGTAAATATTCATATATTCGAAGGTAGTATTCAGACATCGAAATGGTTTCGAGTGGTTCGGGTATTTTATCGGAGTACCGAGGGGTTACCGGAACCCCCCGGGGAAGTATTGGGCCTAGATGGGCCTTAGTGGAGAGAGAGAGAAGTGATGCAAGGGGTGGCCGTTGAGGGAGTCCTGGACTAACGGGTCCTCGAGCGTCCGGCCTGTTATCCATGGGCCGGACTGATGGGCTATGAAGACATGAAGGCCAAAGACTGTACCCGTGTCCAGATTGGCCTCTCCTTGGCGTGGAAGGCAAGCTTGGCAACCGACTATGAAGATTCCTTCTTATGAAACCGACTCTATGTAAACCCTAGATCCCCTCGGTGCCTATATAAACCGGAGGGGTTAGTTCGAAAAGATATACTCATTACCATAGTCGTACAGGCTACGCTTCTAGGGTTTAGCCATTACGATCTCGTGGTAGATCAACTCTTGTAACACTCATATTCATCAAGATCAATCAAGCAGGACGTAGGATATTACCCCCATAGAGAGGGCCCGAACCTGGATAAACATCGTGTCCCCCGTCTCCTGTTACCATCGATCCTAGATGCACAGTTCGGGACCCTCTAGCCGAGATCCGCTGGTTTTGACAGCGACATTGGTGCTTTCATTGAGAGTTCCACTGTGCCATCGACTAAAGGTTCGATGGCCCCTTCAATTGTCTATAGTGACGCTGTCCAAGGAGAAACCGTCCTCCCCGGACAGGTTTTCGCATTCGGCGGCTTCATACTGTGGGCCAACTCCCTTGGCCATCTGGAGCAGATTGATAGCTACGCCCCTGGCTATCAGGTCAGATTTGGAAGTTTGAACTATGTCATGGATATCTGTGGAGACTTGATCTTCAATGGATTTGAGACCGCAGCGATCGCTCCCCCTCCCGCCCCGATGAACATGACTCAAATCTGTCATCGGACCAGATTTAGGAGATGGCTCCTGTTGCTGCCATGGCCTTAGAACCAGAGCATGTTGTGTCATTCGAGGCCACAGACTTCGCGGCGTTAGAGCCACACGCAGACTCGACACCCTACAATATTTGTGCCAACGGAACTCCGGACTCGTCTCCGGCTATAAGTTCCGGACCATGTATGCTTGCGAACACTGAGCTAGATCGCTTATCGATCTTCGAATTCTGCGCCGCAAACGTTTTTCAGCACTCACCTTTGGGCGATGTGCTAAACTCTTTAAAAAACCTGTCATTCACGGGAGACTCATAGCCGAACAATATCCGGCTCGAACTAGGGGCTGATGACGGAGAATTTTGCTTCCCACCCGCCACCCACTTCATAGCTACTGTCGAGGACTTAACCAACATGATGGATTATGACTCCGAAGACATTGATGGTATAGACAACGATGCTGATAAGGAGCGAGGCCAAGACCCGCAATTCACGCGACGTTGGACGGCCACCCCTTCACATGACGTGTACCTGATCGATACACTTAAAAATCCCCGCGGCAAAGACAAGGGAGACCCAGTTAAAACTCTTGAGTCACAATCTAAGTTTCGGCGCCCCAAACGCCGCCCCAAGTCACGCCGCAGCAACAATGGCACTGGAGAAAATAGTACTCCGGACGGCACCGAAAGCAATGAAGACCCTATGGGAGCAACATTCGAGCAGGAGGAACAGGAAAATGGGCAAGCTAGCCCCAACAAACAGGCCCTGCCCAGTGACGGTTCGGAGGACGACAACAACCTTTCGCTCTCCAAAGATGAGGTAAGCCTCGGCGACGAAGACTTCATCGTACCCGAAGAGCCCCTCGAACAGGAGCGCTTCAAGAGTAGGCTGATAGCTACGACAAGGAGCCTAAAAAAGAAGCAGCAGCAGCTTGAAGCTGACCAAGACCTACTCAACGACAGATGGACCAAAGTCCTGGTCGCCGAAGAATACGGCCTTAGTAGCCTAGCCAAAGGCTACCCAAAGCACAGATTGCCATACTAGTCCGATGAAGGGGCGTTGGAGCCCATACCATCGTCACACAATGCGACAGGCCGCCGACAACTCTCTCCGGATAAAGAGGCAACTCAAGCCGAACACCAGACAGCCCCACCTCATCGTAAAGGCAGGAACAACGCGGGTCACTATCACCCAAATGACCTGCAGAGAGACTTGGACAATAGAGCAGGACACGCAAGACCGATCTACGGATCGCGAAAGCATGCTTCGACACGCGACGACGGCTACCTATTTGGACGTATCAAACCTCGCCACGCCCAAGCCGAAAACCGCAAAGGGACTCCTTCGGAGTTACGGCACAGTGTGGCCCAGCATAGAGGCGCCGCACACCCGCTTTGCTTCACTGATGAAGTAATGGATCATGAATTCCCCGACGGATTCAAACCCGTCAATATTGAATCATACGACGGGGCAACCGATCCCGCGGTGTGGATAGAAGATTTCATCCTCCACATCCATATGGCCCATGGGGACGACCTCCACACCATTAAATACCTCCCACTAAAACTAAAAGGGCCAGCTCGGTACTGGTTAAACAGCCTGCCTAAAAATTCCATGGGCAGCTAGGAAGACTTGGAAGAGGCCTTCTTCGATAACTTCCGAGGAACATATGTCCGGCCACCAGATGCCGATGACCTAAGTCAAATTGTCCAACAGCCCGGAGAATCAGCCAGGGAGCTCTAGACTCGGTTCTTAGTCAAAAAGAACCAAATCATCGACTGTCCAGACGCGGAAGCCCTTGCGGCTTTCAGACATGGCGTCCGGGACGAATGGCTTGCACGCCGCCTCGCCCAAGAAGGACCTAAATCCATGACAGCCCTCACTGCTCTGATGACCCACGTTTGCACGGGAGAAGATGCCTTGCTTGCTCGTAGAAGCAATAGAGCCAACAACCAGGGCACCTCCGAAATCCAAGACGGCAACGACAAGCCACTAGGAAGCAAAAACAGCAGTCGCAATGACAATGAAAGATCAGGCGACACGGCGGTCAACGCCGGATTCAGCAACCCCAAGCCCGGTCAGCGGAAGAAGCCATTCAAGGCAAATCGAGACGAACCATCCAACCTGGACAGGATATTGGGCCGACCATGCCAGATTCATGGCCACCCCGATAAACCAGCTAATCATACCAATAGAAATTGATGCGTCTTTAAACAGGCCGGCAAGCTCAACGCCGAACATAGGGGGAGGAGGTTGCCAAGCGACAGGGATGACAGAAAGGTTCACCAACGAAACACCGGGGGTCAGAAGAACCTCCACCCGAGGATCGTCTACTCCTGGAACGGAAATAGCAACCCGGCTTCCGCCGCCCACTCCACACACCTACAAAATTTGTACCGCGCATACATCATTACGCACTCAAGATACCATGGGCATTGGCGGAAGCACAATACGGACAAGCCTGCAAGCACTCCAGTAACTTTATTTTAATGCTTATTTTTTATTTCTTCCTTCGCTATCCTTTAAAAACAGGTGACGAACAGGATAAACATCTGAAACTGGCTCTATCGGAGTCCGGATCTGTACACTCACCCAAGGGGCTACTTCCATCAAGGATTCCCCCACCGAGGACTGGCGGCACAGACGTGCGATAGGAGGTCCAAAATAACTTTTTGTAGGCCGCACTCCCTATTTCTTGAGCCTGTACTATGCCTATTCCTTCGCCTCCAACCCCGAGCATGTCAAATAGTCGGGCGGATGGCTTATATATATATAATAAGTAATCATTGGCATATCGCTCAGTTACCAGTAAACAATATCCGAACTAATCATCCGTATTGTTTTCCCGAAAAATATGGATCCTATGGTTATTTCACAGAAATACCTTGACATAACCTGCCAGGGGCTCGGTGTGGGAACAAATGAGTTACCAGTAAAAGTCCGAACAACTCTATAACATACTTCGGTGTCGCAAGTTTGGCCTTATATGCATCAGCTCCGAATCATTTTCTTGGGTCAATAGTTGGGTTGCCCGGCTCCTGTGCTTGCTACCCTACATTCCGCTCTATCAGCTAGGGTAGTAAAGGGAGAACTACTGTGATTGTGCCCTGGTCTAAACTGGACAAGCACCTTAGTAGAGAAAGCCGAAAACTGACTGTCATGATGCGGCGTGAGCTGGTCAACCACTTGACGACTTATTGGAATCTTTAGCAATTCTCCATGTCACACGAGGGATCTTTTTTAAATCAAGTATGTAAGGCACCATACGCCGCATACATACCAGGGGCTATGTCGTAGCCCCACCATAAAACTCCTATGGCTAAGTGAAAGTGTTAACGCCTTATAGTCTGATTGCCTGGTTCGCCGCATTATCACCTCCTTCATGGATCAAGATGTAGGATAAAGAGTGATTAAATGATTTTCTGAACACCCCCGTACTTCCTACGAGGGGTCTGAAGCCGACGACTGGAAAACTTTCAGATTATATCAAAACGACCGCACAGGAGGAATTCAAGCTTTCAAGCAAAACATAAATAGATTAACTATAAAATTGTCTTTCACAATTTTCATACACCTCACTTGAACATTATGTGTTTTGAGCACTGACCCTTGATAAAGCAGGCGGCCTCTAGGATGTCTTCAAAATAATGCTCCGGTTCCAGACGGTCCTTGCCTTTAGGTGGACCCTTCGTCGCAACATCGATGGCCTTCATCTTCCCCCAAAACGTCTTGACTTGGGCAAAAGCCATCCGTGCACCCTCAATGCACGTTGACCGCTTCACAGCGTCGATACGCGGCACCGCGTCGACAAGCCTTTGCACCAAACCAAAATAGCTATTAGGAACATGCTCGGTTGGCCACAACCGGATTACGACGTCCTTCATGGCAGCGCCGGATATCCTATCAAGTTCGTCCCATTGGGACATCTGTTCATTGAGCAACAAAGGGCGCTTTGATGTGCCAAATTTCGACCAAAAAAATCTTCTCCGTTGCATATCCATCTCACACTTGGTAATACTATGCCGGATCGGCAGAACTCTTCGGCAAGTCCAAGAACTCATCCAGCGAACTCCATACACTACAAAAAAAGACACATCCATGACATTTTGGGCCGAACGAATTTTTTTCCTGTCATACATATGACACTTCTATGACGATAATTGTGACAAAACCCGGTATCATCATAGATTTGGTGGGCTCCTACTTCTATGAGAAAAAAATCATGATAGAAAATGGGCTTTTCATCCTGGGCGGGCTGGAGACGCAGCTGCATGACATTCTTTGGGCCGTCCATGACGGAAAAAACCGTTGGAGAAGCGAGGGCGAGGAAAATTTCGGGGAGTTCCAGGTTATGGTGGGAGGTCGGGGGTCGAGCGATGCACGTTTCTCTCGTACACATACGCGCGCATGTGTGAGGCGTTGGATCTAACTGAACCCGAGCGGGGCGTTGGGCTCTAACTGAACCCGAGCGATTGCACTGCAGGCTACGCGTTACTGAACCTGAGCGATCGATCGATGGCTGCTAACTGAAGACGATCGATGCTGCCTCTGGGATGAACAGTGAGCGTTGCGGGGGGGGGGGGGGGGGGGGGGGGGGGGGGGGGGGTTGGATGAACAGTGAGCGGTGGCGTTGCCTCTGGATGAATAGGACCCCGTGGTGTGGTGGAGGGCTGGATGAATAGTAGATGATGGAGGGGTGCCCGTGGAGGGGTGGTTGAACAGGACCCCGTGGTGTCGAGGGGTGGATGAACAGTAGACGATGGAGGGGTGCCCGTGGAGGTGTGGTTGAACAGTACCCGGTGGAGTAGCGCGCGGTGGAGGCTGGATGAACAGGGGCCCGTGGAGGCTGGAGGAGGTCGACGGTGGAGATCAACAATATCCCGTGGAGTCCCGTTTTGTGGTACGCCACACCCCTCCCGATGAATAGGACCCTCGTTTCGACCGTAGGAGGTCCGTTTCGTCCGTTTTGCGATACGCCACACCCCTCCCGGTCAGCAGGACACCCGTTTCGACCGTAGGAGGTCCATTTCCTCCATTTTGCGGTACGCCACACCCCTCCCGATCAACAGGACCCCCGTTTCGACCGTAGGAGGTCCGTTTCCTCCGTTCTGCGGTACGCTAGGCCTCGTTTCCATCGCCTGTTTCATCCAAGCCCTCCCGATGAACACGACCACGCATTCCATTTCGACCCAGTTGGTTGGCTCCCACGCGTTCCGTTGCCTCCCGATGAACACGACGCGTTATGTTGCCTCCCCATGAACACGACGCATTCCGTTGCCTCCCCATGAACACGACGACGACGCTGTTTCTCCATTCCGACCCAGCCATGTACACGAGCCCTGGCCGTACGTATGCGCGAGTAGGCGTTCCAGACCCTGCCCGTATGTACACATACGTGGCCGTATTTTCTTTCTTGCACCCTGGCCGCTGTACGTACGTGTACATGCTACGTGCGCGCCTCTACTACGACACGTGCGCGCCTCTACATCGACCAGTATGTACGTACACGTTCGCGACCAGAATGACAATGCTTCGTACGCTTCGACCAGGTGGGTCCCGACTGTCAGGCACTTCCTTGCCTGCGAAGATGTAGCTGGTGGGTCCCAGCAGTCAGGGGGGCGAATCGTTTTTTTGCCCGGACACACTTCCTTGCGTGCGAAGGTGTAGCTGGTGGGTCCCAGCAGTCAGGGGGGCGAATCGTTTTTTTGCCCGGACGCACTTCCTTGCGTGGAAGGTGTAGCTGGTGGGTCCCAGCAGTCGGGGGGGGGGGAATCATTTTTTTGGACGCACTTCCTTGCATGCGAAGATGTAGCTGGTGGGTCCCAGCAGTCAGGGGGGCAAATCGTTTTTTTCGGACACACTTCCTTGCGTGCGAAGATGTAGCTCATGGGTCCCAACAGTCAGGGGGCGGATCATTTTTTCGTGAAATACGGTGGCCCTTCCGGTGGGTCCCCGCTGTCAGGTGGAGGAATAATTATTTTGGGCGTAATAAGGAGGCACTTCCTTCCGGTTGCCGTGGACCCAGCTGTCAGCCTCTCCACGTACAGTCCACGTCCGATGGAAGTCATTCCTTGACCATGTTGGCCATGCCGCGCTGAGAGCACCAGGGCGGTGGAAGACAGCGAGGCCTAGGAAGGGGACGACGCGGAGCCGGGGAAGACGCGGCAGTGGATGCACACGCGGAGAGGAGTACGAGGGTTCACTGGTTCGGCTGCGCTGCCCTCGCCACAGAATAACAGGGGGTGTGGGTGAGTGGAGGGATGGCCTGGCCAGCGGTGGAAGTAGTAGGAGGCAGTGAGGCCTCCGCGGCAGCATAGCCGGCCACGGGAGGCAGGAGCAGGCGGCACGGCCGGCGCTGCTTTGGGCGGCTGGAGCAAGAAGACCAGAGGTTGAAGAAGCACGACGGCCATTGGATGGACATCGTACGATCACTACAGCTAGAATCGTTTATATTGACTAAGTTGACAAAGCCCTTGGTACGTCAACTTAGTAGGCCCACAGGTCAGCTTCCAAAACGGTGCGCCCCAGATGTCAGGGGGAGGAATCATTTTTTGGGTGGGTGAAGCTAGAATATCCGAGATTGAAGAAGAAGCACGGCATCCGTTGGATGGACATCCAACGGCCACTGCTGCTAGAACCGTGTGTTGACTATAAGTTGCAAAGCCTTGCATACGCGTCAACTCTGTTTTTTTAGGGGACGCGTCAACTTAGTAAGGCCAGAAGTGTGTGGCAGAGAACTTATAGCCCATTTGAGATTTGTAAGAATGTGTAGCCCATTTTTGAATTCTAATGGAATTTACTACAGCCCATTTACAGTTTGTTAAAAGTATAGCCCATTTCAACCAACCATTCAAAACAGAATTCAATAAAATTTCCCACATTTTGATGGGATCCGAAATATTTTTATCCCGAAATTTCTAGTCAGATTAAATACGATTTCAATATAAATTTATATTACGTAAAAATCCAATGAAACATTGCGCTTGCAACAATTAATGAAATTAAAATTTTCAATATCCAAAAAATAATATTTTATAAAGTAATCACGTGTTTGGTGCATTTTTTATAGTTACTGCCCAGTTTTTATAATTACATCCCATTTATTATTTCTTAAAGCCTATTTTCTTGGTAAGCCTAATGCATCCCTCCTAGGAAAGATTTGCAGCCCAGCGGGGCGGAGAATAACAACTTGACCTTGCCTGGGTATTCCTAAAAAAGTATAGCTGGGCTAGCCATTTTCAGCTTGAAAAAAATTAATATCTGGGCTGGATATCTGGCTTGGGCTAGACGGGCCACAGCCCGCCCAGTTAATACCTGCAGCGATGTTTTCGTTGTTGTTCAGAGGAGAAAAATTAATATCTGGGCTAAACATCGAAAAACTCTACAATGCTCACACCTCAAAAACACAAATACTGCTCGAGCTGCTTGGTCCCAGTTGTCGGCCGCTTCTTGTGCAATTCTCTCGTTTATTGACTACTACATAGGTTGACAATGGTGTGGAACCGTGATGTTAGGAAACCAGGAGGAAGCAAAATAAATTATAGTTATATATATATATAATAAGGAGGCACTTGCGTACGTGAGGCTATGGACCTGGTGGGTCCCCATTGTCATCCTCTCCAAGTAAAGTCATCTCCTCGCCCGCGCGCGCTTTTCGCCCAAAACAGTCATCGCCGCCCGCCCCGCTTCCCGGTGCAGGCGATTACTCCACCTTCAAACGACACAAGTGTCGTCCGTCCATCCATCTGCCGCCCACATTAATGATATGCGGTTGCCGAGGCGGCTACTCCAGCGCCACACGTCCGTCCCTCCACCCGCCCACCATTGCTATATAAACTGCTGCACCGGCCATAGCCGCAGTCATCCGCATCCATTCCCTTTCTCCTGTCCACACCACTACTGCCCACCATGGCTTCCTCGCGCTCCAGTGCTCTTTGGGACGGGCGGACGACGGACCACAAGGAGATGGCAGCCATTGCTGCCGACCGGCTGACCGGCAGGCAGCCGGAGGACGACGACGTCCCAATAGAGAACATGGTAGTCGACGATCCGGCGCCAACCCCCTCCTCCGCGCCATCCTCGCCAGTGCATTGCACCATGACCATCGGTGAGGCCCGTGCCCAATATATGGACAGGGTGAGGCATACATGTGAGGAGCAGTTCCGGGAGGCGCAGGCGACGCCGCCTACAACCACCATCTCCTCCAGGAGCACCTGCAGGCGGAGGAGCAGATCACCGCGGAGCGGGCGGAGCAGGAGGCGCTGCTCGACTCGTACCGCTCCGCCCGCAAGGGCCGCCTCGAGCGCTGGCGGTACCATATGTAGGTGGCAGAGGCTGCGGCCGCCAACAAAGAGGCTAGCAAAGAGGGCGATGAAGCGGGCGAGGCACTGTTTGGCGAGACCGAGGATGTGGCAGAGGACAATGCCGGCTCCAACGAGTCCCCGCTCCACTGGCGTCGACGAGGCCCTGCTACGCCGAGGCCCCGCGGCGCCAACAATGAGGCAGAGGACACCGCCGGCTCCGCCGAGGCCCCGCCCCGCCAACAACGAGGTAGAGGACATCGCCGGCTCAGTCGAGGCCCGACCCTGCCGGCAACGAGATAGAGGACATCGCCGGCTCCGCCGAGGCCCCGCCCCGCTGCCAACGAGGCCGTGCCACACAGAAAAGGAGGAAGAGTAGAACACGGTAGGTCGCCGCCGCTCGGGTCCAAGTAAGGCCACCGCTGCTACCCTCCGGTTGAAGCCAAGCTAGGCAGGTTGACCATTGACGGCTGGTTAGCTTCTTGGCGGCGACGTGGAGTCGGAGAGCTGCGCTGGAGAAGAACGCTGCTTCTACTTAACTGCTGGCCACATGTCAGTTACGCAACTGCACCTGCAGTTAAGTCACTGAAGCTTCTGTTCGGCTCAGCGGGACACAGGTGGGTAGCTTCGATTAATTAATTATACCTCTAGCACACCCCTTTTTAGTTGAAGAATGTATGAAATGTAATGAAATCCGGCATGTTTATATGAAATCCGACCGTGTATGAATGAATTTATTTCGATTAGTTCGAATTCCTGTATCACTGGCATTGGATGAACATGCAAAACAATACGTACTAGCATTATTCCCAGGGTGATCACCTCGTTTGCAGCAGTTTCACATGTACTCCCTCCGGTCCTTTCTAGTCTGCATACAAGTTTTGTCTGCAGTCAAAGTATCTCTACTTTGACCAATCTTATAAAAAAAGTATGCACTTTCACAATGTGCGAAGTAAAAATGAACAGAAGGAGTATAAAGAGTTTGAGCAGCTTTTTAGCATTTATGTACATTGCAATCAAACACACAGGCCTGGCAATTCATAGAGAACATTCAAAACAATCGATGATTATGCATCTCAGCGACTCACATGTCAGAGGCAATATTTACTTCACAACTAAAGAATAAAGAAAAAATTGATCGACGCTGCTGACAGCAAATGGCATCCCATTCTAAAATATCAAACACATGTCTTGCTAAAATCAATGAACAAAATTTGACAAGGTTTTCCCATTCCAAAATATCAAATGCCTACGATTGTGGAATGGGTAGGGTTTGCCATCAGTTCGGACATTGACATGGCACCTCATGCTAAATAAACCAGCTGTTCTTTTTGTGCAGTTCCACCAAAATCAACCAAATTCACGCGTAGCTTGTATGATTTCGCCCTTATATGTTGCAACGCCTTGAACTTATCGGCACCTCCTTTCTTGTGGTGGAAATGAATGATTTGATGTATTCATGAACATTTTGTGCAGTTCCCATTGAAATCAAGCTGAGCACCCCTGTTTGCACAAATACAAAAAAGTGATTAGTATAAAGCTAACTGTACTATGAATTGACAATTTCAACAGGCACATACATGGTCCATGTAGAGCACACTTTTAGAAAAATGGAACTCACCAGAAAGAATCCTAGAACAACATTGTACTCACGCATCACAGCAAAAAAATGGAGATTTGTCAGTCCTTCCGAGATGAAGTTAGTTTGGTCTTGTGGGGAGTAATGTAACCGTCCTTCAACTGCTCCTTCTGATGAGAAGATAGACAGGGCTTCTTCATCCTGGCATAATCGGAACTAGTCACTTCACGTACTCCATATTCTTCTTCAGAGGAAGATGATCCTGTTGTGCAAAGACAAGTGGACTACTAAATGCTAGCATCCCTGTTTGCTCGAAAAAAAGGAAAGGAAATATTTAAAACAACACAGATGAAGCACTTCTCAAGGACAATACCACTTTTTCATGACAGTATCTAAACAGTAGCACAACACCAATAGAGATGACAAAGCTCAATCATATGGATGAAATCAGTGGGCGAGTACCAACCTTTGTCAGGAGGCTTATTGTGTAGAGCATACAGATGAATCACTTCTCCGGAACCATCTGTTGCTATCCACGGTGGTGGCCATGCTTACTATATACTCCTCGATTAGTTTAATGTTTCCAACATCTTCTTGTGCAGTTCCACTAAAATATATGGTATCTTCAAAGAAGATCCCTGTTTGCACAAGTAGAGATAATTACATATTACATTAACAGTGGCATCAAATCAGTGGCAAAACAATTGCTCGTTCCAGCCATAGCAATAAATTAAGATGCAAAACTATATCATTACTTGTGTCATCATAGTTCCAGTGCTTTATTACAGCACCGGGAGTTGATTTTTGTTTTTCTTCCGCTTGTCCTTCCCCTTCATCACTTGGTTCAATAACAGACAAGCTTCGCCTTTAATGTAAGATTTGGCATGTCAATTAGGGAGCACAAGTATAGTACTAAACTTAATTTTCTGATGAAAGTGGAAAAATACAGGCCAGCAGTTGTGAAATATCCTTATCTTACCTCAATGGGATATTACGGTGCACATACAGATTGGAAGTCTTGTCTCCATTTGTGCAGTTCACTAAAATCAAGCAACATTATCGTACAAGCAGCACAACATATGAAAGCACACTGCAAAACCATGTGAAAGAAGGCTAGTACTGACCTCTCATGATGCAGAATTCAAACAACTCAGAAGAAGAAGATCTGAACCAAATTCGCCTTAATGGATAGGAAGTAAGATCTCCTCTTGTGCAGTTCCACTAAGATCAAGCAATCAAGCAACATTGTCGGTGTGACATTTTGGTTGAACTGCACAAAACACTCTTAAAACAAAAGTGTTTTGTGCAGTGCAACAAAAGGTCCCAATGGCAACGAGGTGAAGTGGATAACCCTGTTTACACAGAGGTGCAAGGGCAACAATTAGTGGTCAATAACGGTGGATGACATAGAAGCCAACAAAAAGAAGCATCTAGCTTATCTAAATGGGAAAGAAAGCAAGACGGTAGCATTTCTCAAACGGTGGCATTGATTAATATTAACATAGAGATTATATTAACAATAAAATTCGTTAGACATGTAATTTTCTTTTAACTGTGGCATTGCATCAATTTTCCAGCGGCATTATTATAGGGTGTTTGTTTACAGGGACATTTTGGTGTAGGGACTAAAAAAACTCCGTGTCAGTCCCATCTAAACCAAACAGGAGGGACTTTTAGGGACTAAAAGTGGGCATTTGGGACTGAAGAAAGAAGACCCCGAGGGAGTCTTTTTGGGACTTTTTCCAACAGTTGCCCCTGCCACGCATCACACCTTGTCTCTATTAGTTCATTACTAGGGGTAACATGCTCTTTTAGCATGTCATTTAATAACCTCTAGTCCATCTTTAGTCCCTATAACTAAGCAGGTAGGGACTAGGGAGTTTTTAACCAAACAGGGCCTTAGATTAACAACAACTAATGAGTTGCACGGGACAGTGGACGCACCAGCACCATGTGCATCTACCGATGTACTGTGGTCATGCACAGTCTGTTGCAACAAAGAACAAACAACCAAGGAGCATATTTGTGTTGGTCCCAGTTTTGTTATCTTTAGACACCTTTCCCTATGTGAGCGCAGCAAATCTAGTCCTGCTCAAACTCTACAGCCTTGTCCCTTCCTTTCCTTTTTGAACTAGTACTTTTGCCCCTTCCTTTCCTCTTTGAACCATGTCCTAGATTTATGCGATACAACTTTCCCCACTACTTTCCCCCATTCCTTTCCTCTTTGAACCACGTCCTAGATTCATGCTATACAACTTGCCCCCTTCATTTCCTCTTTGAACCACGTCCTAGATTCATGCTATATACAACTTTTCCCACTACTTTCCCCCACCCTTTCCTCTATGAACCACGTCCTAGATTCATGGTATACATGCAGCTAGAGCAATGCATGTGGAGTAAGTAAATTATACCTTAAGGTTCTTGGGGCATGGTTCGGTGGGCGACGGGACGACGGCGAAGAAGAAGGGGTCGGAGGCCCTCCCGCGCTGCTGGTAGTCCCTCGCTGACGGCGACAGCGTTAAGCCTCCTTCCCTTCCCGGCGGATGGATCCTGCCAGCTCTTTGAGCAGCAGTGAGGGGAGAGAGAGGCCAACGAAGTCTTGTTTAGATTTGGAGAGGGCGAGAGAGTGTGAAGAGAGCAACTACAAGCGCTGAGGCTCCAGCGGGAGAGGGCGAGAGAGTGTGAAGAGAGCAACTACAAGCGCTGAGGCTCCAGCGTGTATATATATACTGGAGAGAGAGCGTGAAGCGGGCAAACCCTAGAAAACATTTTGACCAGTCAAAGAATCCTCCTGGCACAAATTATGCTCAAGTGTAGTTATCGAAGCCGAGACCTCAAGTTTGATGAGCGAACAGGCTAACCAGCTACACAACCCTCCCGTTATGTTCAACGAGAGGGAACTAACCTTTTATACATTCCTGCATTCGTGTGACAAGCATGCCGTGTTTTTTTGTGTGTGGGAGTCATTGGGATTTCAATCATAATCGTGTCATGTGGCTTTGGTGGTAAGACTATCCACAGTGGTGCAGAAATAATGCAGCCTTAGTCACCTTATCTCTCTCCACATAGTACGTTGGGTCCCAGCAGTCAGAGGGTGAAACAAACAAATTAATAAGAAAAATTAAAAGCGCCAGCGGTGTTTCTTACCTCACACATCTCGCTACTGCTCGGGAACACTGTCCAATTGATCCCTCTATTCGCTCACGTACTATTTTAAGTGAATCCTTATTATAACATGCACACAAATTTTGGGCACTTGTATTCGACTTAGGTCAGTGTGCACCGTATCTCGTATACTTACTACTCCCTCCGTCTAGGTGTAATAAGTCACGTTAGAAGGTGCAATGGGACCAAGGTGCATGCGTGTGCGCGCGTGTGTGTGTGTGTGTGTTTAACAGCATGTGTGTGTTAGAGAGAGCGATAGATCGACCTACTCCTACAGAGAGATGTTGTGTAGTGTACGATTTTAGCCGCGAGAGTCGGTGCATCCTCTCGTTTCCGTGTGTGTCGGGTAGGGACATGCGGACAGCTACCACGCCCGCTCCTGACCAGCCTGGCCCACCCAAAGCCCCTCCATTGCCCGTGCGCACTTCCCGCCCAAAACGGTCAGCGCCGCTCCAAAGAATCGGTGCCACATTCATGCCCGGGCAGAGTGGACGCGACCTCTCACTGGCGCAAGAGTGATGGTTGCTTCGTCCGTCCAACTTACTGCTGGGTCTATGTGATTTGACGGCTCATTGGTCTTTATTAGTGAGGTGGTAGGACTGCTAGATGTCCCACGCTTTCGGCGAAAGGAGGTACTACTACTAGATTACAATTTTCTCCATTCTTACAGTGGAGGCGTGCAAGAGCAGTGAAAACACGCAGGCTTAGTGATTACATGGCCCACCTCACACTATCATGGTGCGACACCTAACTCTTTACATAGTACTCCCTCCGTTCCTAAATATTACTAGATGAGTCCCCGCACATTATCGCGGAACAGCGGTATATCTCTCTGCGGAAAATTATCGATTTCATAGAACTAAAAAAACTCTATAACCGCATGACAAATGTGGTAGCCAAACTAAATAAACTCCCATCATCATTTAGATCATCCCACGTAAGGAAAAAGATCAGCCAACTCCTACTGCATAATGGGATTATAATTTTCTTTTTGACATGTTAATGGGACTTAAAAGCTCACTTACATGCATGCTACCGGTGCGTGCTTGCATGCAGACATGTTGATGTGATTTAAAACCCACTCACATGCATGTGCCAGGGTATTTCTGCATGCTTGCATGTGGCTTAGTGCGAAGCCTCTCAACGTCTAGATCAGATGGGTATTATGGACTGATTTACTTCATCTAATGGCTACATCAATTTTGATGATGTGGCTCAAGGAGAGGATAGAGAATTCCTAGTAGTGGGGGCTAGCTATTACTACTAGATAAGTCTTTGTAGAGATTCCACTACATACGGAACAAAATGAATGAATCTACACTTAAAATGCATCTATATACATCCGCATGTGGTTCATGGTGAAATCTCTACAAAGACTTATATTTTGGAACGGGGGAGACGGCGTACTAAGCAAGCTTCTCCTCGTTCTGCAAGTTGACGGGACACATCAAAACTACTCCAGTGTATAGAGCCTTGCCTCTAAGGCAGGCCCCACATGGTTTGCCTCTTTTTAACATAACACGTCAAGTCGCAATTTGTTTGTTCACCCGTGGTAGACGATCCTCCCTCCACCAAGTGGACAACCAGTACACGTGCCAAATTACCACGTGGGCTGCCTTTTTCGTACAGAAATGAGCTCCACCGTGTACCCGCGTGGGTGTGGTTGGGAAAGAGATGGGAGTACGTGCGCCGTGCATGCACCTCTTCTCTTCGTGCATGTCCCCCACCTACGTGGGTGTGTGTGAGAGATACAAACCGCGTTCGTGAGTGTTTTTTGTTTTGGGGTGGGGGTGGGGTGGGGGGTTGATTTCGTGAATTATTTGTGGGAATATGTGTCGATGACATCTCAAACAAAATTTTGCATACAATGTGTGTGAAATGGAGGCCTATCCATATCATACATAGAGGGTTGGGCAATCCACAAGAAGAGAGGGAGGGGTCATAGCTATCGATAGAGGTGAAGAGAGGATCAAGTGGGTGGGTGCGAGATCGATGAAGAGAGCCATCGAAATTGTGTGTGTGTGCAAGTCAAAGATATAGGGCGACTGGCCTACCGGAACATTAGAGGGCACATGTCAAGTTTGTGTGTGGCAGGGAGACATGACTAGAGTGCTCGATGTATCGGTGTGTGTGGGGAGGGGTAGGCAGAGGCCTAACTATAGAGGTAGAACGACTCGTATATGTGTTGAGAAGGAGAGACCCAGCTATGTCTTGAGGGAGATCGGTCGACATCCATACATAACTAAAGGACGGGAAATATGATGGGACAGAGAGAGAGAGAGAGGAGAGAGAGAGAGGGAGGGAGAGGGAGAGAGAGGGGTAGAGTGCTAGATGGGTGATGGAGTTGCTTCTCGAAGATGGTGGGAGAGGCCTACTAGACAAACTGAGGGTGGAACTGCAATGTTATCAATAAGAGTGGGGATGTGTTTCTGTGTGTGCCTGTGCGTGATAGATCTGTCGGGACGCATCCATGGATGATGAAGGGGAACCATGTGTTTGGTAAGCAAACCTAACTAAATCGGTAGATCAATTGTTGTTTGTCGGGGGAAGGGAGAGACACAACTAATGAGGTAGATCGATTGACATGTGGGTAAAAACGAGTTATAAGGACCTAGCTAGCTATATGTATAGCGAGAGATCGGTCGGTGTACGTCCATTTGTTAGAGGCAAATAAGGCCCATCGAGATGGATGGATAGAGACAATGGAGCTAGGAGGTGGTGCGAGAGGCCCAACTACTAGCTAGATAGGGGGAGGAGTGTGCGGTTGTGAGATCGATGAAAAGAGGGGCGAGAGTTTACACGTGTGTCTGACCATATGAGAGACACGAGGCAAGGACACATAAAGGAGGAGATTGAAGGTGTGTGTGTATGTTGTAGGTAGGCATCGCTGGAGAGGTTTATCGATCGGTGTGTGTCGGAAAGGAGTTGTGGAGACTCTGGGAGAACGACCTAAAGAAAAAAATGAATGTGCCCGGTGGATAGAATGCCGAGGGAGGGGGACACTACTAGGGAAAATCCTAGCAGCAGCGCGGGTTTTGGGCCTCTCAGTAGCGCGGGGACCGACGCTACTAATAAGGCGCTACAGCTAACGTATAGTAGTAGCGCCTGTTGTCCCACGCTACTGCTATACATGAATAGCTGTAGCGCTCTTTAGAAAAGGGCGTTGCTAATATTGTCTGCAGCGTTGTTTACTGGGAAGCGCTACTGCTAAATCTTCCTCCCTCACTACTACTAGTTTTATTAGTTTTTTCCCTGCATATTTGTTTTGTATTTGAATAGGCTTTATACAATAATCTTTAGCATATCATACACATACAAATGTAATCATAGCATATACATACAATTAGTCTCATCAAATCATGTCATCATCATAATTATCATCCAACACAAAGTGGTCTCTCGTCATCATCTCGAAAATAGCAATACAAGTCTCGATTACTTGCAAATACATCGTCATCCATCTAAACAATGATATACGCGAGAAGAGCTATCACTTTGAGTACATGAGTTCGTATCCCTCTCTCACATTAGCGTGAACCTAAACTAACTACTGCCTGTCGCTCAGAAACCGGAAACCGGTACACCTGGGCCTGACACTATGGCCACTTGTCGTATATATACTCCTGGCGTAGCACTTCTTCGCCATCTATGATCTATGCACCTGCATCATCACATGAGTCGATGATATGCAACATATATAGTTGAGCAACAGAAAGAGACAGACTTGGCAAAAATAGAAACAACATATCATAAGTATAAATAACAAAGTTCATCGGACCCAAAATGCCCTAACTAGAGTGATTTTCGCTAGTCGAGGAGGAGGACGGTTTAATTACAACACAAATAAAGTTTCACCGTGCATAACTCAAAGTTTTGTCATACAGAAAGTTTGGACTAAACGGACACATTGTCATATATCGACAATCACTCCAACATGTCGTTCCATCCATCCAAGTTAGGGAGATAGTCCTCGAGCTTAGTGAAAGGCTTCATGTCGAGACGCTGAGAGGCTATCCATGTTCGGACGTCTTCCCGCGACATTTTTCCTTCTCCATAGAACATCCCTGTTTTTCCGACGACCTCCTTCATGATGATTTGGGCAAGTTCGCGCTGGATGTTATAGAACTCAGCTCGAAGTCGATGATTCTCGATATCTCCTATGTCCTTTGCCCATTGCAGAATATGGGCATCGCCGGATCTAGGTGACATGCGAAGGTTCTGGTGATCCCGTCTGTACTCCAGCATATGGTGTAGGACATAGAATCCATCATTAAGAGAATCGTTCGGTTGCTGGATGCAGCAGAAGTCGGTCTTATGGCCGAAGGCGACCCTGCCGCCCCTTCTCTTCTTGTCCCTGACCTCTCCACCCCTTGCTTGGTAGTAAAACATAGCACTGTAGAGAACATCCTTGATGTGGGTGTAATCCTTTTTGTGAATGTTCTTCGACGACTGCAAGTAAAGAGCGTGGGAGAATCGGGGGTAGAGGATGATGAGGACGGCGCGCCCGCCGCTGCGCAAAATAAGTACACCTCAAATTAATTAGCCTCCACCGTGCAAATGAATGATTGAAATCGAAGGAAGGATAGCAGCGCGGATGACTTACACGGGATGATAAGGCACGAGAATCGCCTCCTTGTCCTTATTGGCAAGTATGAAACTGACGATGTAATCCCTCGCGTATTCACGGTGCTTTGCGTAGACTCCCAAGAAGCCCTCGTGCATGTAGTACGGGTCAGCGACACAGATATGAGATATCTGCTCAACCCCGATGATGTAGTTCATGTGCAAGGCATAAAGGCGGACAAACGTAAAATCCAGCTTCTTCACGTGAAACATGTCGAATATGTAATCGAATCGGAGGAAGAACTTATCCGCAGGGAAGCTGTCGACGTACGACATTTGCCGCGGAACGTTAACCACGTAGAGTGGGTATCCTGTATCTTTCAAGGCAATGAGGCCTTTCTCTACCCGCAGCACATCATCATGAAGTCTCCTTAGATCGCCGAATCTGACCTGTAGCGCTGTTGCAGGTAAGATTGGTTGACCGGGGATATGCCATTTATGTGCATCGGGGATATCTATACGGTCCTGAAGCCAAGGCTGCTGAGGCGGCTGGATCATAGAATCAGCTTTTTTGCCTTTCCTCGCTCTCTTCCTAGACTTCTTTACTATCGGAAGGTCGTCCATAATATGTTGAGACGACAATTCAGGCACCGACTCATGACGCTCAAACCCTGAGGAGGCGCGAGTATAGACATACTGTTCAGCGCCATCGTCATCCTCATCCTCATCCATGGCGACGTCATCAGCGACTAATGGAGCCTCCTCCTTACCCCGTCCGCTATCACCCAACCTGATACCCGACGCTAATTGGGTAGGTGGGGTGTTGATGTTCATACCTTGCAGAGGCTGCGTGCTCGTGGGTGTGCTCCCGGCCGCCTCCAGACGAAGCAGACTCTTTGGCCACAACATGACCCACCCATTGCAACAATCACCAAGCCACCGCGATGTCTCGTCGTCATCCCCCACTAGTATTGGAGGAGGCAAATTCTCATGGCCTGGTTTGACACTGGCCACGGAAACCTTGAAGACATTCGGGGGGATTGGCCGGCTGTGGAACAATGGTTCCTTCGGCTCCATTATCGTCGCCTTCCCCACGTCCACCTTCTGGTTACCGATGGTGTACAATATGGTGCACGGGGTTTCGTTGGCCTGCAAAGAAAAGTCTGCGACGTGAGACATCCGAAAGGCAACGAAAACGGGAGATTATACATTTATATTGAAGGGGGCCGGTATGACAGATACCGTGAGGGCGTCGAGCTCAGCCAAAGACGAAGCACCACCAAGCACGTCCGGTGCGGCAGCCAGTGCGGGAGCAGGTCCAGGAGCCGGTGCGGGAGCAGGTGCTGGTGCAACGCTAGTCGAGCTGCTCCCCAAGAAGTCAGCAAGGGGAAAGTCCTCTGCATTTTTTCTGGATTTTGCCTTGTCCAAGTGAAAACGCAGGTCACCAAGGAAGTAGACAAATGTGTAACCACCTGTTTTGTGGCAGCTACTGCTGTTGCAACTGTCTGAGATGATTTCTTCTCAACCGCAATCTCAACCTTCTTATCGATGTTTTCTTCAGTTAACCTCTATCTTTCCTTTCTCTCCTCTGTGGTCTCACGGTAGTTCTTCTTCCACGTGGCGCCGTCTCCGACATCATGCACGCGTCCAGTATCCACCGGTTGTCATTTCAATATGTTCAACGCCCAGTTGAATGGAGTGTCCCACTTGGGCCTCGCCAATGCCTCAGACGGCGAGTCGCTTTCGGCCGCAATCCGGTGCTGCTCTCTCTGCAAAAGGCACAAGGATCGTTTAAATCTGGTAAATTAATTCTAGACCTAATGAAATGAATAATGAATAATGACATACAAAAGGCCTATGTTTTGCAGGAACGTTAGCTCCGTCCTAGTGCGGCAAATCCCGAGCACTCGATATGTCCTAGTTTGTAGCACAAGTCATGCCGAAATTCACGGAAAATTTCGGCATGACCTTTGCTAAAAAGTGGACAAATCGAGAACCTGAAATTTTCCAGAACGGAAACGAATCAACATTCCAGCAAAACATACGCCACTCAGCTTCATTCCCTAGAAACAACAAAAGGCCACTTGGGCACAATCGAAACATGGGCAAACACAATTGAGGAATTTGCATATATCCTGACCACTTCAAATTTGCATGTCCTAGGGTTTGACACTTCAAGAAAATCTACACAAATCACATGCTCTCTCAAACTCAATTCAAAAAACAAATATAGATTATATTTATTTAACTACTGAACTAAACTTTACTCTAAACTAAACCCTACTGCCCTAATTAACATCTAGTTAAACAAACTCAATTCAAAAACTAAACCCTACTGAACTAATTAACATTTACATTATCTACTACTTAACATCGTCTATTATTACCCTAACTAAAAAACATCAACATTATCTACTACTTAACATTAACATCTATTAACTAAAAAGGATGGGTTGGGGGGCTTACAGAGAGGGGAGAGACGATGGTGGGGAGGTGCTTGGCAACAGAGGTAGGGGCGGGGTGGGCGGGCTCAGGATCGGGATGCGGCGGTCTTGGCGGGCTTGGGGGCGGTGAGGTCGAGGGCGGCGGCGGTGAGGTCGAGGGAGGCGACGGTGAGGTCGAGTGCGGCCCGAGAGGCCACGGCGGTGAGGCTAGGTGGCCTCGGGCGGCGGCCGTGAGGATGAGCACGGCGTCGACGCCGGCAGGAGACGACGGCGAAGTGGGGGCGACGGCGAAGTGGGGGAGACGGCGGCGAAGTAGGGCGAGGGATCGATTTGGGGGAGAAGTGGTGGCCGGGGGGAAACCGTTTTTGGTTAAGTCAAAAGTAATGGTAGCGCGTTTCAGAGAGCGCGCTACTGCTACGTCTTCATCATTTCCTCCTTTTTCATTTATTTTTCTTTACATATATATTTTTCCTTTCTCCTTTTTCTATTTCTTTCATTTTCATTTACTTCTCTATTCGTTTTTCATTTCATTTTCTTTTCGTTAGCAGTAGCGATTTACACATAAACGTGCTGCTATAAGTTTATTAGTGGTAGCGCGGTTTTTGGAAGATCGCTACTACTATGTGTAGCCCATCGGCTAAGTGATTGGAATTTTAGTAGTAGCGAGTTTTCGGTGAGACGCGCTATTGATATATGTCCACCTGCAGCGCGCTTATTTTGCACGTGCTACTGCTATCTAGCAGTAGCGTGCTCTTTTAACAAGCACTACTGCTAAAGTTCTGTGTATAACGTTTTCCCTAGTAGTGGGAGGGCGAGGAGGGCATGTGCATGCACGAGAGAAAGTTAGTGGTAGCTACAAAGGTTAGAGGATTGTGTGGGTGTAAGAGACTAACAAAGATCATAATTTGATATGAAAGCGGATTCATATATTTGAATAGGAGATCATAGTGTTTTAAACATTGCATGCATGAATATAGCGGTGATACACATGCTATGCACATGTTATACCATAATGTGATAATGCATGGTGTTTGCAACTCACAGCTAAATGCCGAACAATCTAAACCATACTATACATCAAACAAACTCACATTTTATTTGAATTTGTGATAATGTGTGGCGTTTGCAGCTTACAACTAAATATCAAACAATCTAAACAATACTATATATCGAACATTCTCACATTTTATTTGAATTTGTGGTAATGTGTGGTGTTTGCAACTCACATCTAAATACTTGTAGGCGTAGGGGGCGAGGCACCATACATAATGTGATAAACACATTATACATATGAGACATGGTTTATATTATGAAGATCTAGCTAGAGCTAGAAATGTAATGTGATTTGAAATCAAAATAAAGTGGATTCAAAAAAATCTAGTTCGAGTTCATACAGTACACATAGTTCATATGTAACTCGAGACTAATCATGTGGTGTGATGTGAAGATAATACACAAACGATGGTTTAACTTGACAATAATGATGATTGTAGATCTTATTAAAACAGAGAAACGAATTCAAATGCTTTGACTTCACAACAATCATTATTGTAGATCTTACTCAAATAGAGAAATGAATTCAAATTTAGTTCATATTGAAGCGGTAGTATATACATTTGGAATGCACTGAAACGTTCATTTGAGTAGTAGGTTGCACGCATTATACACGTAGCGAAATATTTTAATTGAACATAACATGAATTCAAAGTTTTGAATGACATTTGTAGTGCGCATTGATTTGGTCCAGTACAAGTTAGGCTTGTCCGGAAATTTCAACCCGCGCCTTGTTAGCCCGAAATATTTAAGATATATCTTTGTCTCGTTGTGCTCCGACAACTCCCTCCATCTCAACCCGCGCCTTGCTATTCCGAAATTACAACGCGCGCGAAAACTCCCACCTCCTGTGAAATCCTGACACGCGAAATGCCCGTGGTACCCCTGAACCGAAAGAACTGCCTCAAATCGGTGGGGGTACTTTCGTAACTTACCCCACATTTCGGACAAGCGCGTCTCTAAGCCATGGTTCCCCACTGCCATCCCATCCACCCACCCATTCGTACACCGAGGCCACGAAAACCCGCGACGAAACCCCACACCCTGCTCCGTCTGCCACCCAGCCGGAGCCTCTTCCCCGACGATGTCGTCCACAGCAACACCTCGACGTCCCTCATCCACCGTACCAGATGAGGATCTGTCGTGGATCTCATCATCCCGCCGGTTCAGCCAACCCGTCCTCCACCTCCAAGGAGCTGCCCCGACATTCCCCTCGTCTTTCACGCCACCTCCATTCCCACACCGCCGTCTTCACGTGCACCACCGGAAGAGCATCATCATCATCGTTTCCTCGGATGAAGCTGCGGCCTAATCGGCGCCACCAAAGAGGTTGTACACTAATCGCCGCATTTTCTTCTTGATTCGATCTCACGGTGCTGCCGGCGCTCGGTCCTGAGCCGACGGCGCGGCTCCATCCACGGCGGCGTCGCCGGCCACTTCCTCCACGACGTCGCTCCCTCGGCGGAGACGTCCACATCAGTAGGAGCTGCTGTTGCTTTAGCTCTCGCTCGCACTGCTGCTCTGCTCTTGCTCTCGATCCCCCACCTGGTCTTCTCTTGCTATTGCTCTTGCTCGCGCTGCTGCTCTCGCTCTTGCTATTGCTTGCGATGCTGCTCCGATTTAGCTACACTTTAGTCTACTGAATCGACTTTTGGGTCAGTCGATTTTCAGGGGGTGGGGGGCTTGCCGGGGTGAAGGAAGAACCAGCCGCAGCGGGGAGGGGGGCTCGCCAGAGAGGTACCCCACTATCTATCTTAGGGTTCAGGATGGGGGCGGTGGTCGCCGACGGTGGCGGGGCGTTGGCGGGGCGGTGGCGTGGGGATCGCCGGAGAAAAATCTCGGCACAGGGGGGGCCTAGAGGGATGGCCGGGGCGGCGGCGGACCGGCGGTGGGGAGTGTTTTCGGGGCGGGCGGGGCGGCGCACCGCCGGCCGCGGGTGGCGGGTGGCTGCTGTTTGGCCGGTAGTGGCTGGCGGCTCAGGGGGGTGGTGGTTGAAGATGAACCGCAGGCCCTTGATTTCGTATCCAACGGCTGCAAAATCGACTAGCCAGAGATGAAAAAGTCAGTCGACGGACGTGTAGCCTCACCTTGCTAGTGCGTTCAGTTTCGACAGCAAAATTTAGTTTCGACAGTTAAGTTCAGTTTCGACAGTTAAGTTCAAAGATGAGTGGCTGATGTATTTTACATCTAGCACTTTGTGGTTATGTATTTTACGTCATGTATTGGAGATGCTATTAGAATTCCACTCAGGTTAACGTTGTTCATTGTCTCTCTTGTCCTGCTTCAGCCTCGGCGTCGTACAACTCACCGGAGCTGCTCCAACGACGAAACCCTCCATCACAGCGGAGTAGTACCTCGGGCTCCATCTCCAGACGCCTAAGATGATCTTCCCCTCCTCCGACAGCAAAGTCAGCCGGAGCATCCTCATCGGCTAACCCAATCACGCTGAGATAGACATGGCTTCGCCAAAGAGGTTGTACATTTGTTGCATCTCTTTTTTACTCTACATGTTATATATATATATTGCCCACTGAGCACACGGATTTGTTCCTTTAGTGTCTCCTTGAAAGAAAAAACGTAGGAATTTTAATTTTCACTTGTGCTCCTTTTCAAATTCCTATTCATGAAGCACAAGACTAAGAGATAGTAGCATAATAGCATTATAACCGTACATTTTCTTGTGGTTTGACTTAATCTCACCATGCTTCTTTGCATCCTGTGATCTTCCAATTGTTGTGAATCAAACACCCAGATTGGCAGAAAATCCTGTGTTTTTAAATTCTCTATTTTGCACGTGCATTCCTATCCTATTCCTGTCTATTTCCTATCCCTGCATTGTTGGACTCCTCGAATTCAAACGAGCCCTTACAGAATTACTTCTCTTACAGATAGTTGTCAAAGAAAACCTTCCGTGGTTTGTCCCGCTCCTGCTGCGCCGTCGTCCACCCCAGCTCAGCTGCTCCAAGGACAGAAGGGTCCAGCACAATAGGGATCCAGCCTCCAAACTGTCTTTCACCGCCTCAGATCTTCTTCCCTGCCGCTGGCAGCCATGAAAACTGCATTACCATCATCAACCGAGCAGATGACCTCGAGGACTACACGGGTCCGCAAGAGAGGTCGCACTCTTTCGTGTGTGCTTACGTTATGCATCGCTTAATATTACATGCTACTTTATCGTCCTGTTCACCGATTAGACTCTGAGTCAGCTCCAAACTAATGGTCAAACTTGAGTTTTTAAATGGTTGTGGGGTACATATCGGGGCCGCTATCAATAGTATCTGTCTACTATCTGGTTAATCTCCGGTGTCTACTATGAGTTTCATGTTGGGTGGGAAACAAACAGTAACGAAGCCATTATCTATATTTTTTAACTGAAGCCATTATCTGCCTGCTATTATTAGTTTTGGGTCTATCCACAGGTTGCTACCATCACTCTGAATTTCTGCATGCACTCCTTACATAATCTCACTCTATTTTATTCCTATGCATGACAGTTATTGTAAACAATGGAACTGAACATGTAGAGCAAAAGAGACGAGCCTTGCATGGCAATAAAATTTCATGCAGATGTCGCTCCATGGTAGGCGCAAAGGCAGCCCCCCCTCTACGCATTTCAGATTGTAATTGAGAGGAAGATATCTGTTCTGAGGGGGATTCAGAAGGAGAAGACAACTCCTATTTACGCCCCTGAGGTCTTCGCTCTAACTTCGCATGCTGATGTTGGTTATATCATGCATATGGTGTCTTGCATTGCTTACTTTATACATCAAATATGTCATCTGCTTAGTTTAGACATCCTTTGTGCGAATGCCATCTATTTAGTTTATTCATCATTTATGTGAATTATGCAACGCCATCTTGTTTAGCCAGGTATCATATATGTGAATTTTGCAATGCCATCCTTCTTAGCCAGTCATCTTATATGTAAATTATATCAGGCCATCCTTTTTTTCGTTACATATTACATTTGTCAACAATGTTAGTACATTCAACTGCTCTTCATGTGCATCAGCCATTTGACACGGTGATGGCAAATTCTGGAGTGAAAACAAGGTCTTCAGAGCAGACTATGCTATCTGACGAAGCGCATATCTCGCTGGTTACGGATAGCTCCTCAGAGGAGGATTCAGAGACAGATGACCAGTCCTATTCCCCCCAGGTGTATGCTCTAACTTGGCAGGGTTATGTTGCTCATATCATGCGTATGGTGTCTCGCATTGCTATGTCATTTGATTAGTTTATACATGCTTTGTGTGAATGCCACCGGTTCAGTGTCTAATTACCATATATGTGAATTATGCATTGCCATCTTGTTGCAAGACATTATATATGTGAATTATACAATGCTATCTTGTTGCAAAGGCATTATATATGTGAATCATGCAATGCCATGCTGTTTAGCCAATCATCATGTATGTGAATTATATCATGCTATCATTTTTTTGTATTACGTGTTCCATTTGTAGGCAACGTTTGTAGATTCAACTACTCTTCCTGTGCATCAGCCATTTGAAGCGGTGATGGAAGTATCTGGAGTGAAAACAAGGTATTCAGAGCAGACAATGCTACCTGCTGAAGCAGACATCTTGCTGGTTACAGAGAGCTCCTCAGAGGAGGATTTAGAGACTGATGACCAGTCCTATTTCCCCCCTGAGGTCTATGGTCAAACTTGGCAGGGTTATATTACCCATTTCATGCATGTTGTCTTGCATTGCTTAGTTTTTACATCATATATGGATTGCCATCTGCTTACTTGCTTACTATATAAATCATATATTTGAATTATATCATGCCATCATGTTTACATAGTACATACACATCATCTATCTGAATTATGGCATGGCAACCCATTTAATAAAGACATCATATAGTTATATCAACTCATCCTATTTAGTGTTTACAGTCATCATATTTTGAATTATGGCATTATATCCGTGAATGTATGTGAATTATGGCATGCCAACCTATTTAATAAACACATTATATAGTTATGTCATGTCATCCTGTTTACATAGTCTCATATTTTGAACTATGTCTTTCCATCTTTTTTAGTTAGCCATCATATTGTGAAATTGCGTCATGCTATCCTGTTTAGTTAGCCATCATATATGTGGAATTGTGTCATGCTATCCTGTTTGGTTAGACAACATAAATATGAATTATTTCATGCCCTCTTTTATTCCCCACTATCCATTGCACCTGTCTATCATACAATGCCTATACTTTCAACTACTTTTCTAGTTTATCAGCCATTTGAATTGGAGAGCGTGATGGCAGTATCTAAGGGAGTAACAACACGGTCTTCAGAAAAGATAGTGCTACCAATTGATGCAGATAGAACCAAGGTTGTACTTACCCAAGGACCAGATCCACCACACATAACCCAGACTCTCACAGATTGTACCCCTACCCAGTTGGAAAGAGAACCAGCTACACCCCTTCTAACCCCAACCCCGGCAGATAGTAACCCAGTTCCAGTTGACACAGCACCATCTCCACCACAGAGCACCCAAACACGAGCGATTAGTAAGGGAACTGCAGTGCCCAAAGCACGAGGACCACCACTCCGAATCCCAACTCAATGCTTAAAGGAGAAGAAGATTTGTTCTCAGGTCAGGTTCTGTAGCTATGGTTCATACTCCTTTGCTATTGCATTACTATATTTACTCAAACCAACTATTTTCAAATTTGAAGGATGGAATTGAAACTCCAATGGCGCAACAGGTATGTTTTAAACCTGTTTCTTTTACTGGTTTGCTGTTGTAACCTGCTCTATGTTGATTTCAGTTTCAATTGAATAAACACTTATGTTCTCATGTCATGCACAACTAAAGTGTTGTTATTGCTCTATAGTTACCCACACTTATATTCTGTCTATTCTGCTTTGTCTCGAACAAATATCATTTGAACTGTGTCTCTATCTTGATTTGGCAACAAAAACTAGAATGATATAGACCATAAAGTGACCATGGTACATAGATATATGTTTATTTCATGTTGTTATCCTGTGAACTTTACTACTGAACTCATTTACCAAAATGAGTTTCATATACAACATGGTAAACATGTGATGTGTCTGCTTGTTTCTCTTTTAGAATGCGGACAAAATATTGGAGAACAGTACCGTGTTATCCAATGTTAAAGGAAGTAATGCAGATAAGGTTCAAGATAGTGAGACATCCCTATTGGTCTCCAAGAAAGATGATAAAAACTATCTTGACGACAATGAGGGAACCCAAAAGTCATGTCTTAATGTAGTGTTCGAGTTACTGGCCACTACTGCAGGCACAAGCTCTTCGAACTCCATACCTGAATCAGTTCGTCTTCTTGAGTCTCAACTTCAAGGTGAAAGACATCGATCAGATGTGTTGCGATAGGAAGCTGAAGAACTGAGGAAGTCCCTGCAGAATTCAGATGCATATTTTCTGGTGCAACAGCAAGCGCTAGAGGATTTAAGCGCCAAAACAAGAGAAAGTTAATAATCTTGCTAAGCATCTTGCCAGCATTATGGGTACCCAGGATATTGTTTCTTGAGATCTTCTGAAGTGGTTTCAGTTCTGGATTTGTTTTGCTGCGGCGTTTATTTGCGCTGGTCACCAACTTTGACAACCAGTGTATATGATATGCTGCTTTGTTCCCTATATTTGAACTGGTGGCGAAATTTGATGCCCAGTGGATGTAATATGTGTAATAGCCGTGATAGCCTAGCGTTAGTTGCTTGCTTATTTATTTCCTTGTTGTCTTGTTTATTTGTTTGCTTGTAGTCATTGCAGTTCTTTTTCCGCGGTTAGCTCGTGGCTGCAATAACCTATTTTTTAAAACTAGGCCACAATAACCATGGGCTAATATTTACTGTAGTGACACTGGGCCCCCTACTGGCCATAGAAACAGTGGGCCTTCTACGGGCCGTAGAAACAATGGGCCTTCTACGGGCCAGAGAAACAATGGGCCTTCTGCGGGCCGTATCATCAAATGGGCTTATACGGGCCGTATGATCGATTGGCCAAACATGGGCCAAACAGACCACATTATGGCCGTAAATGGGCTAGAGTTGGAATCGTCCATTCATGGGCCGACCATAACGGACCATCGTTAATAGGCCGTAATTGATGACGCTATGAAAATGGCCCAACGTATTAACGGACCACAAACGGGCCGACTGTAACCATGGGACAGTAACGAGCCATAAGTAAACGAATGCTGGAAATGAGCCCAAGAATAAATGGGCTCTGAGAAGGCCGAAAGATAACATGGGCTGGAAACGGCCCAACGGAATAATGGGTCGTTAATGGGTATAAAGTGATACACTTTTCATTATGGGCCAGTTTCACCACGGGCCGTTAATGGGTGTAAAGTGATACATTGTTCATTACGGGCCAGTTTAACCACGGGCCATTAATAGGCCAAGAGTTACATAGGGCCTCATATGGGCCGAAAGACGTCATGGGCCATACATGCGCCAGAAGTGAAAACGGGCTGGAATCATATTGGATGGCCTAGATGACGCTACTAGGCCTAATTCGGATAGGGCGTAACGGGCCTTGGGTTAGCGGGCTGTAAATGGGCTGCTCTGCATTCCGACCGCGCTTCCCCCGCCTCTTGTAAGGCCTTGTCCAGATCAGCCGTTAAGGCTTTACTCTCCTTCTCCAGAAATTCGCATCGGCTGGTAGCATTCTCCAGTTCGAGCGTCGTCATGGATATCTTCTCCTCATCTTGGCGCCGTGCAGCTTGTTCGGCTTTTAATTTAGCCGATGCCTTTTCGGCAGCAGCATTGCTACGCTGGGCCTGCTCCTTGGCCCGGGCCAGCTCCGCTTGAAGAACTTCAACGGTGGCAGCACCATCTCTAGCCAAATCTTAGCATCATTCTTATACCACACAAATATATGAGGATTGTCCCAAATACATACCTTGCGACTCATCCAGACGCATATTGATTAAAGCAAGATCATCCCCTGCCACATCAAGCTTCCACTGCAAATCAGCAATTTCCATAGTCCGGGAAACGGCCAAGGGGGAAGCAGCCTGTGTTCAAAGTTGATCAGGTTAGTCCTCAAACGATCCTTTTCGATCCTTCGTTTCGCTTCCCAGTGGAAGCCAACCCGAGTATCAGGGGCTACTACCTATACACAGGCGCATCTTTAAAAATGAACCATAGCCGAAAACATTTAACAAACCTCGAAGCCCTTTAGTAGACTCATGAAGGCTTCATTTAATCTGCTCTTCGTGGACGAAATCTTCTCAATCACTGTACCCATCAAGGTACGCTGTTCCCCGGAGACAGATGCTTTCCGCAACATGTCCCGCAATATATCCAGAGTCTCCGAGTTTCTGGAAGCTGCTCTAGGAGCACAATCATCCTTTGAAGGAATCTGTTCACCCATCTCCAGAATCACTATCGGCTGCGAACCAGTCAGTCCGGGGCCTTTGTTATCATCAGCCTCGGACTCCCGGATGGTCGAAGCTCCACCTTCGGTTACTGCCTCCTCTGTCCCCTGCATAACTTGTTGGTCAAAAGGGACCCTCCGCGATGACACTTTAGAATCATCCGCCTTGTTGGGCGAGGAGGTTGGAGGAGGCGTCTCGCTCTCCATCATCTCGAGGAGGTTGGAGGAGGCGTCTCACGGAGGAAGTGGGACACGAACACGACCCTCTCGCCGGATCTGGGGGTGGGAATAACCTGCCCCTCGGCAGGAAGCCGGTGACGGATTTCTGCGGTCAAGTATCTCGACGCCCGAAGCTTTGTGATATGTTCCTCAGTGACAGAAGAAGCTACCCACCGGCCTTGACAGCTGAATCCGGACATGATTGGGGCTTGTGGTGATAGAAACCCGGGTGTTGGAACTCGGGGTTGCGGGGGTCGAGGAAGAGGCAAGCGTAGAAGAAAAAGACAAGTCTGTACCTCTATATAAAGGCTGCAAATATCAAATGTCTCCTCTTGGGCCTCAAAAACGTGTTTGCTTCCAAGGAGTTGTACCCCAGCGATGGTTGGGTTACCCACATCCAGGTTGACAGGAATCCCTTAAAAAGGGGAGGCACGATCTCCGCTTGGATAAGACGCGCCAATAAAGCCACGTCTTGGGATGTGGGGCGACGGGCCGGCTAAAACGGTTCGCAAGTAGTGGCCGGGCAGGCGTGGTGTCATATTACCAAAAAATGGCCGATGAGGTGAACTCGTAAAATATCATGTCCTCTGCGGTTGTGTATACAAGTCCGGATACAATCACCACATCTGAAGATCAACTGGGAGTTCGGGAGGGGGAACCCGCCTTGCAATGCCGAAGACAATCTGCGCGCCGGACTCCTCGTCGTTGAAGCCAGGTTCAGGGGCTACTGAGGGAGTCCTGGACTAAGGGGTCCTCGGGCGTCCGGTCTGTTATCCATGGGCCGGACAGATGGGCTGTGAAGACAAGAACACCAAAGACTCTACCTGTGTCCGGATTGGCCTCTCCTTGGCGTGGAAGGCAAGCTTGGCGACCGACAATGAAGATTCCTTCTTATGTAACCGACTCTAAGTAAACCCTAGATCCCCTCGGTGCCTATATAAACCGGAGGGGTTAGTCCGGAAAAGATATACTCATTACCATAGTCATATAGGCTAGGCTTCTAGGGTTTAGCCATTACGATCTCGTGGTAGATCAACTCTTGTAACACTCATATTCATCAAGATCAATCAAGCAAGACGTAGGGTATTACCTCCATGGAGAGGGCCCGAACCTGGGTAAACATCGTGTCCCCCATCTCCTGTTACCATCGATCCTAGACGCACAGTTCGGGACCCCCTACCCGAGATCCGCCGGTTTTGACACTGACAGCCCCCCGATGGCAGTCCGAATTGTACTAGGGGAGGGGGCAGTGCCCCCCTTTCCCTCTCCCTCTCCTCCTCCTCCTTCCTTTTCCCCTCCGGTGAAGAAAAGGAAAAAGGGGGGTGCGAATCCTACTAGGAGTGGAGTCCTAGTAGGACTCCCCCCATGGCGCGCCCCTCCTGGTCGGCCGCCTCCTCCTCCCCTCCTTTATATACAGGGGCAGGGGCCACCCCATAGCACATCAGTTGTTCTCTTAGCCGTGTGCGGTGCCCCCCTCCATAGTTTACTCCCCCGGTCATAGCATCGTATAGTGCTTAGGTGAAGCCCTGTGCGAATCACATCACCATCACTGTCACCGCGCCGTCATGCTGACAGAACTCCCCTCGACCCTCTGCTGGATCAAGAGTTCGAGGGATGTCATCGAGCTGAACGTGTGCTGAATTCGGAGGTGACGTACGTTCTGTACTAGATCAGTTGGATCATGAAGATGTTCGACTACATCAACTGTGCTAACCTAACGCTTCCGCTTTCAGTCTACGAGGGTACATGGACACACTCTCCCCTCTCGTTGCTATGCATCTCCTAGATAGATCTTGCGTGATCGTAGGAATTTTTTTAAATTGTATGCTACGTTCCCCAACAATGGCATCAGAGCCAAGTCTATTCGTAGATGATATGCACGAGTGGAACACAAAGAGTTGTGGGCGATAAGAGTCATACTGCTTACCACCAACGTCTTATTTTGATTTGGTGGTATTGTTGGATGAAGCGGCCCGGACCAACATTACATGACCACGTTCATGAGACCGGTTCTACCGACATGCTTATGCACACAGGTGGCTGGCGAGTGTCTGTTTCTCCAACTTTAGTTGAATCGAATTTGACTACGGCCGGTCCTTGTTGAAGGTTAAAACAGCACACTTGACGAAAAATCATTGTGGTTTTGATGCTAAGGTAAGAACGGTTCTTGCAAGAAGCCCGTAGCAACCACGTAAAACTTGCAACAACAAAGTAGAGGACGTCTAACTTGTTTTTGCAGCGCATGTTGTGATATGGTATGGTCAAGACGTGATGTGATATAAATTGTTGTATGAGATGATCATGTTCTGTAAAAGTTATCGGCAACTGGCAGGAGCCTTACGGTTGTCGCTTTATTGTATGAAATGCAATCGCCATGTAATTTCTTTACTTTATCACTATGTGGTAGCGATAGTCGTAGAAGCAATAGTTGGCGAGACGACAATGACGCTACGATGGAAATCAAGGTGTCAAGCCGGTGACGATGGAGATCATGACGGTGCTATGGAGATGGACATCAAAGGCACAAGATGATGATGGCCATATCATGTCACATATTTTGATTGCATGTGATGTTTACCTTTTATGCATCTTGTTTTGCTTAGTACGGCGGTAGCATTATAAGATGATCCCTCACTAAATTTCAAGGTATAAGTGTTCTCCCTGAATATGCACCATTGCTACAGTTCATCGTGCCGAGACACCACGTGATGATCGGGTGTGATAATCTCTACGTTCACATACAACAGGTGCAAGCCAGTTTTGCATGTGCAGAATACTCAGGTTAAACTCGACGATCCTAGCATATGCGGATATGGCCTCGGAACACTGAGACCGAAAGGTCGAACTTGAATCATATAGTAGATATGATCAACATAGAGATGTTCACCATTAAAAACTACTCCATCTCACGTGATGATCGGACATGGTTTCGTTGATATGGATCATGTGATATGAATCATTTATTATGTTCACATACCATACACAGTTCTGAATAAGGGACCGTGTCTGATGACACTTTGCGCGCCAGTTTTTTCGCAGAAGCGATTCCAAATTTTCGGCTTCCGTGGAAATATCTACCTCCCCGCCCCTCCCCTTAACAAAAGCCACATTTCCTAGGTTTCCTCCTTCCTTTCCAAGTTGAACCCTTCACTCCTTGCTTGCAGCGCCGCCTCCTCACTGGCAGCCCTCCTTCACGCTGCTCAGCCTCGTCTATCCAGGCATGTATAATCCACACCCGACCCCCATCCCCCTCCTCCTTCCACATCCCACATGCCCCGACCGCCAGCATGACACCTTCCACCCAAATCACCGACCCCTTTACCAAGTAAGCACCACCCTAAGCCATGGTGCACGCACTATAGGCAGGAGCTCAAGGAGCATTTGGCAGCAGAGAAGCAAATCACGGCCGCATGCGCAGATGAGGTCGTGATGGCTACCATTCGTGTCGACCCCCAGAACTTGAAGGTTTGGTTATACATTGTGCAATGTGGTGCTCAGTTAACGTTTGGTTCATATGTGTTGTGGTGTTTACTTAACTGTTTGATTCAATTCTGCAATGCGATGTTCAATAGTTGTGGGTGCATTCTGTTATTGTATACCATGTGAGGAATAAATTGAATTTGGTTGTAGTAAATACATGAGAAACAGATACAATTGCTATATTTCCAAGTTGTTAAGCATGCTTGGTTTGGTTAACTGTCTGATCTTCTATTAGGAGTATGTTATATTGTGCAATGTGGTGCTCAATTAATGTTCGGTTCATTTGTTGTGGTGTTTAGTTAACTGGTTGGTTCAATTCTGCAATGTGATATCCAATTGTCATGGGTAGAATTTTGTTTTTGTTGTACATGTGAGGAATAAATCGAATTTGGCTGCACTTAATACATGAGAAACATATACAAGTTCTATATTTACTAGTTCTTAATCATGCTTGGTTTGGATAAATGGGTTTTCCATGTGGCTTGAATTAATCTGATGAATCTGCAATGTGCTTATTTTTCATCAACATATTTTACTGATAGCATGCGAACCCTTACTTAACCTGACGACTAACTACCTTATATGTGTTGCAGAGAAACAATGGGAAGCACCGAGGTTTACAATCGAGGTTAGCACGTGCATGGTCCGCTGTCTAATAGCATATTATTGTGCAATTGCAGGAACTGTTCTAATATTTAGGTTTTTAACAATTTAGTCTTGCACATGTAGGTCCTGCTGTCAGAGGCTTTGACCCACTGTTCGACCCTTTTTGCATATGGGGAAATGAGTTGTCCATGAATATCAATCAAGTCAAAAAACTCAGAATGATTGTTAGGATAAAGAAATTAGCGACAAAAAACAACAAGATCTTTGTCTGCACAATGAAGAAGACATCAGTTCACTACAAGGTGGTACTAACTATTATACCTTGCCTTTTTTTATTACTTTGCCCCATTTCCAATATAGAGAAGATATTTATGCACATCCTTGTTTTCAGGCCTTTCCAAAGCAGTTCATTGATGATTACCTCTCAAACCACCTCTATGGGCAGGAGGAAAGGAAGGTTTTCATACAACACCCACGGTTCAATATTGAAGTGTTCCTGAAGAGGACGAAGGACGGACGGTCAATCATCTACAGGCACTGGCCTAAAGTTGCAAAGACCTTCAACATGAATGAAGGCTCAATATTCGCCTTCCACTTCAGCAGTTTTCCAGATGAGATGCATCTATCTATATACCGTCTATGATGCTAATTTCGAAAGGTTCTACATGTTGCATGTGAAACTTGGTGCTGGTGCAGTTGTGTAATGGGGTAGATGAGTGCTGAAACTATATCATGTTGTACTCTGATGTATTTCAATTATGAAGTCTTGCTTCCTTAATATGGAAATGAAATATATTATGTGCTTAATATGAATGTCAATTAGATTAATAAATGGATTATTAATAATAGGGCAATTAGCCCGCTAATGGCGAATTAGCCTGCTAATTGGGTTCTGCTATTGCAAACGGCTATTTGGAAAATACCGTGGGTGATGACCTCAGGCAATGCACACATTTTCTAGGAATAAACCATGTTGGATCAATGAACAATCGCACACGACCTTCTCTTGAAAACTGTTTGCATTAGGTCACCTTGCACAAACATTTACCATATAAAAACTGTGTGTGATGAATAGCCTTTAACACACAGTTTTTTCTACGCACCATGTGTGATGCATTCAATAACGCAAACGATAAAATTGTTAATATCGTGTGCAATGGCAATGCTATCACAAATGATTTAACGGGGAAAATTGTGTGTGATGTACCTGTGAACGGAGACGTTTTCCTTGGAGCGACTGTGTGGGATGTACATACGAACGGAAACGTTTAGCGAGGACTGAATGTGTGGGATGTACTTGTGACCGAAAACAATTTTGCATGTATAATTGTATTTTTTAGCTCTATTGTACGTATTTCTGTATTTGAGCGCTCGCCAGTCGCACACGACCTCATTGTGCCGAGCGTGTGTGCCAGAAGGGCATATCCCCGACTGTTTCTGGGTCGTTTGGGAAGGACCCCCCTATCGTCGTCACTCACTAGGCAACGGTTCGAAATGCCATCACAGAAAGGGGTTAAAAACTGTTCGTATAGCACCTCGTTGTACCAGTGACACATATCATGTGACGAATGAAAACATAGCTCCAAGTGAGGTTACCGATAATGTTGGAGACGAAAGAGGGGATGCTTTCCGGGGCATCCCCAAGCTTAGTTGTTTGGATCTTCCTTGGGCATCCCCAAGCTTAGGGTATTGTCACTCCTTATTCTCCTCATGTCGACATCTCACCCAAAACTTGAAAACTTCAGTCACACAAAACTTAACGGAACTTCATGAGATAGGTTAGTATGATAAAGAGCAAGCAATTTCACTTTGGTACTGTCAAAGACAAGATACATAATTGTTTCCACACAATGCCTACTGTACCTTATCATTTCCACAATTTATATTGAGCAATATAAGCCATAGAAACTAGGTAACAAGCAAACTATGCATTGAAAACAGAATCTACCAAAAACAGAACAGTCTATAATGATCTGGAATACTACGATACTTCTGCTACTCCAAAAATTCTGAAAAAATAGAAAAACGTGGGAAACTTGTATATCAATCATATGTAAAAAAAATCAAGAATTTATCACGTTCCAGCAGAGCAGATCAATTCTATTTCTAGAAGCAAAAGTTTCTGTTTTCGCGCAGAATAAAGCAACTATCATCCACATTATCCCAAAGGCTTTACTTGGCACTTTATTGAAACAAAAGCTATAAAACATGATTACTATAGTAGCCTAATCATGTGAACACACAAAAACAGTAGGTAAAAGTGTTGGGTTGTCTCCCAATAAGCGCTTTTCTTTAATGTCTTTTAACTAGGCATGATGATTTCAATGATGCTCATAAAAGATAAGAATCGAAACATAACAAGAGCATCATGAAGCATATGACTAGCACATTTAAGTCTAACCCACTTCCTATGCATATGGATTTTTTGATGAAACAATTCATGAGAGAAAGAATCAACTAGCATAGGAAGGCAAAACAAACATAACTTCAAGATTTTCAACACATAGAGAGAAAACTTGATATTATTGCAATTCCTACAAGCATAAGTTACTCCCTTATAATAATTTTCAGTAGCATTGTGAAGAAATTCAACAATATAACCATCACATAAAGCATTCTTTTCATGACACAAAAGCATAGAAAACTTATTACTCTCCAGATAAGCCAATTTCTTCTCATCAATAGTAGTGGGAGCAAACTCAACAAAATAACTATCATGAGAGTGAAAATTAAAATCATGATGACAAGTTTCATGGTTATCATTATTCTTTATAGCATACATGCATCACCATAATCATCACAGATAGCAACTTTGTTATCATACTCAATTGAAGCCTCATCCAAAATGGTGGATTCATCACTAAATAAAGTTTTGACCTCTCCAAATCCACTTTCATCATTATAATCATCATAGATAGGAGGCATGCAATCATTATAACAAATTTGCACATTAAATCTTGGGGTACTAAAAATATCATCTTCATGAAACATAGCATCCCCAAGCTTATAGCTTTGCATATCATTAGCATCATGGATATTCAAAGAATTCATACTAACAACATTGCAATCATGCTCATCATTTATACCAAAAATTCTATTGAATTCTTCTTCTATCAATTGAGCACAATTTTCCTTTCCATCATTTTCACGAAAAACATTATAAAAATGAATAATGTGACGCAACCTCAAATCCAATTTTTTGTAGTTTTATTTTTATAAACCAAACTAGTGATAAAACAAGAAACTAAAAGATTCGATTGCAAGATCTAAAGATATACCTTTAAGCACTCACATCCTCGGCAACGGCGCCAGAAAAGAGCTTGATGTCTACTACACAACTTTATTCTTGTAGACACGTGTTGGGCCTCCAAGCGCAGAGTTTTGTAGGATAATAGCAATTTTTTCTCAAGTGGATGACCTAAGGTTTATCAATATATGGGAAGCGTAGGACGAATATGGTCTCTCTCAAAAAACCCTGCAACCAAATAATAGTCTCTTGTGTCCCCAACACACCAAATACGATGGTAATTTGTATAGGTGCACTAGTTCGGCAAAGAGATGGTGATACAAGTGTAATATGGATAGTAGATATTGATTTTTGTAATAAGAACAATAAAAAACAGCAAGGTAGCAATTGATAAAATGAAGCACAAACGGTATTGCAATGCTTGAAAATGAGGCCTAGGGTCCGTACTTTTGCTAGTGCAATCTCTCAACAATGCTAATATAACTAGTACAATGCCCGTGCGTTGCCACGGGCTTCTAACTATTTTTTTTATTACACCTATGAATGCAATTCATGTCAAATTACATGTATAGATTTTTTTCAATTGTGCATATAATGTATGTCATATTTCACATGTATAGAAAATATAGCCCGCAAGAATTAAAAATAATTGAAATCCACTTCACCTTCAATGCGACTCAGTGATCTATACATAGAGAAATGATCACAATAATTATATGTTACAAACTAAGATCTACTTCCTCCGTAAAGAAGTATAAGAGCATTAGTATGAAGGGAAGGGAGAAGAATGCTCTTATATTTGTTTACATAGGGAGTACTTAGTATATCAGTCGACATTAGTATGAAGATTTATACCTCAACTCATAACTATCCTACACAATAAATATATATAATTGGTATGATTTTAATCGAGTCAACGTATACCTATAGATTTCTCGTGCACATATGCATCTACTTCTTTATCAATATATCAGTCAACACCTTCTTTCTCCAGCAACTATCTCCGCAACTCCAGTCCATGTTCACCACCTCAATTAGTTACACATCGGCTCCCAATCTCCCTTCCACCTGCATCAAACAACAAAGCTCTCTCTATATATCCTCTCTTTCTCTCAGTGTAATATGATAGTCTCCCTCTCTCCTTACATCCTATCTTTCACACCCTATATATTTGTAGCTCACTCCCCCTCTCTGTCTACCACCCTACATCCTTCACACACACACACTTTTTGTCGGTGTTAACATTAAGAGGCTATGTTATATCCTAGAACCTTAAACATTAAAGGAAATCTTAACCTTCTCGCAGGCTAAAACAACTTCGAACTTAGTCCTCACTCATTTACTCCACCACTCCAAGCACACAATCTAGTGGTTAAACTCTATACAACAATCAAAGATGACTTCAGATGGTAAATTTTTCATCCATAGCCAGACTTGTCGTGGGCAGCACGACACATCAGTTCTGATTATTCTTGCCTATATTATAATTTATTCAAAAAACAACAGAAATTGACACTAAGATGAATACAGAAGGATATATGACAAGAGCTATAACATAGATTGTTGTTGCAACCAAATAACAGTTAGCATTGGTTGCACTTCAACCAATTATAAATGGCAATACTCCCATTCCATTTGATCCCCCCCCGCCCCCACATACACACACATAATCTGCCTCCCATAACCGTTTTTTCTGAATACTCCCATTTTGGTTTTTTCCATGGTCCCACTTTTCCTTTCCTTGTACGTCATCACACCCCGCTGCCATCGGACAGCGCCCCCGTCCAGGAGTACACCCCGCTGCCACCAAACGACATCGCCATTCAGGAGTACACCGGTTGGCCCATGATAGCCGAGATTTTCCAAATCCTCGCCGTCATTGCAAAGCAACTTTGACCAGTGGCTCACTGACAATCTCCACCAAGTTCTAGAAGACGTTTGAGAGTCAAATATTATTATCCATACAAGGTCCTTAGAATTACTATGGCCACATTTCCCTCTTTGACGCTTTAGTCAGCTTTTCTGGCTGTATTGTTGAGGATGGTTGTAAGATTTTTTTGGTTGCTTTAATGTAAACTCTAGGGGAAGGGGGGCTTTTCATCTAAAAAAATAAGAAACATTGCTATATATACCACGACTATTAACAAATAATAGGTGTTTATGGAAAAAAGAGGTCAAACACGTCGGGGCCTATTTTTTTAATACTGCAAAAAAACACTATTAGATATACTATGGTTTATAAAACTAAAGTATTAATTAGTGCCAAACAATTGTTATCCCATTGTCAGAAGAGTAAATAAAGTACATATTATTTTCATACCCGTATTTATGAAAAATGTTTAGTCAGCAAGCACATTTACTTGCCCACTTCATTGCAAACCAACTCATATGTGCCACTATTAATTAATGTAAAATTACTTTGCATCTTAGCAAAGTTTAGAACAGGATGGACAACTAAAAAGAGGCTCAAATATACTTGTATTTATTTTTTACTTCCCCTATGTGCTGCACGTAGATTATGATGGTGTTAATGAAATGGACATAATTATCTTTACCTGGATATAATTTGCACCACTAAACAGATTTTATCCAATTTAAAACCGTTCTTCGTAGTATGTGCCTATCACAAATGAGTAAAATGTTAATAGACCTAAGTAGCTGTTAGATGAAATCACCAAAAAATGTGTGTTGCTAATTATGCTTATAGGTAGCTGACATACATGCTAGGAACAATTACTTATAGGTAAAGAGATACGGGGATTGTGAAGCAATACTTGGTAATACTACATGGTAAAGATATGAAGAATACAATTGTAGCAAAACACATTGTGCCCAGATCTTAAAAGGGTAAATATGCAACTTGAACTCTTCTTTGAGTCTTGCATAGCTTGAACTCTTCTTTGCTGGGTCATGAGTCAAAATTTGGAAGGATACTTTAAAATCAACGCATAAATATGATCCAGTTTGAGAACATGTGTAGCATTTAAAAACACATGTATATTAAGAATTACACACGGTGAGGGGCATGAGACGGATGTGCAACCTGCACTTGCCGGCCTCCATGCGGGGTTGGACGCTGGCCTCTACACATAATTACACTGCATAATTCTTTCTTATTTTAAAAATAATAATAAAGAACCATTTGAATAACTATTCTAATATGTTTGTTTGGCATATCACGTACATGATGGAAGGAAATATTTACATTAGCACATAAACAGTTATAAGCTTACCTGTACAAAGGTTCTTACCCATATCACAAACCAAACAAAGCACATCATCCATCCTAAAAGAAAGAACGAAGAATTTGAGCAGCAAGGGGCGCCCGAACACAGACACAGTTTGATTGCTCCATGTATGAAACGAACAGTTGGAGAGATCGATCCTGCCACCAAACAAAAATTATAGAGAAGGAAAAGGAATTACTAATCAGAGGAAAAGTTATTATATGCGCGCTTGTGTGAAGTCAATGCATCAGATTCACTACTACCAATGTAAATCATTGTGCATGTTTTGGGTATCCAAATACCCCACTAAGATGCAACCTGCATCTGAGCTTTATAAGTGTTCATGTGCAACCATGCATATACTGAAGCTTGGAGAAAGCACACATGCATAACATCAGCAGCGGCAAGTAAACACACATTGATGCAAAGCAGCGGCAGCGGCACAACGCACACACACACACACACACTCAGTTGTGGCGGCGAGCACATCAAACACATACACACATCAAGAAGCAGTCAGGTGTACTGAAACTATGGCTTCCATACTTTAGCAGAAGCTCGGAAAATAGGGGAACATACTGAGTGGTCGGAGGATGGATGGTTCACGTGGCCTTGTGATTTTAGTCGAGGCACCACATCATGTTGAAGAAGCTGTCCTTGCTGCCGTTCACCAGCGCCACCACCTCCATCTCGAGATTCAGCCGTATAACTACTTTCCCATGGTGGCAATCTGGCAGCCACCAGCCTCAAAACAGCCGGATCCTCTATCCTCGGCCCCGAGACCTTCTCGGTTGTGGAGAAGAGGAGAGATCATCGAGTGGCTGCCTGGGATCTCAGACGCGTGCAAGGGTCGCATCGTCCCTCGCACGCCATGCCGCAACGTTCAAAGGCTGGCAGCCGTGAGGTTAAGTAATCAAACAAATTTTTCCTTAAATTCCGTTATTTGTTTCCTTAAAATTCATTATTTTATTTCCTAAAGTAAATTGCATGGATGGGAGGAATCAGTTGATTTGGATAAGTTAGGAAAGTTAGACCCGTGATCTTTTGTATCTTAGGAAAGTGTTGGTTTACAAGGAAAGAATGGAGAGGAAAATAAACCGTAGAAAAGGGGTGGGGAGGGGACAGAAAAAAACCAGACGAAAGTGGTGGGACTATTCAACCAACTCGTCCATTAGGAGTAGAGATGATTGGATCATATTACCATCCCTCAACGTGCAATGAAGAATCACTCCAAAGTTCCTATCTAGCAGAGAACATAAGAAGAAATTGTTTGTAGGGTACGAAACCACCTCAAAGCTATTCTTTCCGATCAATCTATCCTAGAGTTCGTACTACAATAACACCAAGCTATTATTTCCGATTGATCTAACCAAGAGTTCGTACTAAAATAACACCATATGATACACCTCAACCAACTCTAATGTCACCTAGATACTCCAATGCCACCGCGAATATCCATGAGTTGATTATACGATATGCATCAAACAATTTCAGATTCATAATACTCAATCCAACACAAAGAACCTCAAAGAGTCCCCCCAAGATTTCTACCGGAGAAACAAAGAAGAGAATGCACATCAACCCCTATGCATAGATTACCCCAATGTCACCTCGGGAATCCGTGAGTTGAGTGCCAAAACACATATCAAGTGAATCAATATGATACCCAATTGTCACCATGGGTTTCATAGCAAGACATACATCAAGTGCTCTCAAATCCATAAAAGTATTCAATCCGATAAAACGAAATCTCAAAGGGAAAACTCAATTCATCATAACAAGATAGAGAGGGGAAAACATCATATGATCCAACTATATTAACAAAGCCCGTGATACACCATGATCATGACATGTCAAGAACACAAGAGAGAGAGAGAGAGAGATTAAACACATAGCTACTGGTACAAACCCTCAGCCCCGAGGATGGACTACTCCATCATCATCATGGTGGCCGCCGGGATGATGAAGATGGCCACCGGTGATGATTTCCCCCTCCGGCAGGGTGCCAGAATGGGGTCTAGATTGGTTTTTCGTGGCTACACAGGCTTGCGGCGGCGGAACTTCTGATCTAGGGTTATTTCTGATTGTTTATTTATAGGATTTTTTGGCGTCAGTTTCATGCGAAGATGGGCCTCGAGGTGAGCACAACCCACCGGGGCAAGCCGGGCCCACCAGGCACACCCCGGTGTCTTGTGCCCAACTCCTTCACCTTCTGGTCCTTCCACGAAGCTTCAGGGGTCTCTTTTGTTCCAAAAAAATCGTCCAAATGTTTCAGCTCATTTGGAGAACTTTCATTTCTTCACAAAAAACAACACCACAGTAGTTCTGCTGAAAACAGCGTCAGTCCGTGTTAGTTCCATGCAAATCATACCAAAACCATATAAAATTATTGTAAACATGGCATGAATACTTCATAAATTATAGACACATTGGGGACATATTAGTCATACATCTTTGAAAGGTAGCAGGTGCATTACATAAACAAAAAGGCATACGTGTATAAGCATAAGTTCCAAAAGGGCAAGTAAAGGTGGTTTTCTCTTGATCAGGTTGTGAAACAGGTATTTGAGAAAAAAACAGAATATTCATCAAGGAAACAAAAGTGTGTGTGCTTAGATAATCTGTCTAGCATTTGATCAATAAAAGGTAGAGGGTAATGATCTTTTCTAGTAGCTTTATTTATTTTCTAAAATCAATTACCATTCTATAGCCAGTGACAATTCTTTGTGGAATAAGTTCATTCTTATCATTAGGAACAACAGTAATACATCTTTCTTAGGAATACAATGAACGGGACTTACCCATCTACTATCAGCTATAGGATAAATTATACCAGCTTCCAGAAGCTTCAGTATTTCAGTTCTTACCACTTATTTCATTTTAGGATTCAAACGTCGTTGGTGGTCAACAATGGATTTAGCATCAAGTTCCATATTAATTTTGTGCTGACAAAGAGTGGGACAAATGCCCTTTAAATCATCAAGAGTATATCCAATAGCGTCGCAGTGCTTCTTCAGAACCATCAATAATCTTTCTTCTTCATGTTCTGACTCTTTACCTTCGTTGAGTTCCCAGTCGTTAGAGTTGTGTCTAATTCTTTCTAAAAGATCCCACCTGAATCCAATAGTCTTCTTTATAACAGAACAAGTACAGGAAGTATCAAGCATGGATTGATCATCACGAGAAAGCCGAGCATAAAAATTTTGAATGATAATTTCTCTCAAGAGCTCATGCTTGGGGAATGAATATAACATTGACTTAAGCCTCCCCCAAGCTAGAGAGATACTTTCTCCTTCACGAGGCCAATTTTTTATATATAATTCCAATCACGATGAACTAGATGCATAGGATAATTTGTTTGGTGAAATTCCAATTTCAATCGGTTCCAATTCCAAGATCCAATATCATCGCATAGCCCATACCATGCCAACGCTTTTCCCCTTCAAACATAAAGGGAAAACCTCCTTCTGAGCTTCATCTCCGGGTAAACCTGCAAGCTTAAATAATCCACAAATTTCATCCACATATATCAAGTGCATATCAGGATGTTCGGTTCCATCTCCTGCATAAGGATTAGCTAGTAGTTGTTCTATCATACTCAAAGGAATTTCATTACCAATATTTTCAGTAGGTGGAGTAGGTTGAGGGGTAGCTAATTGTGATTCCAGTTGAGGTGAAGATACCCCAAACAAGCCCCTCAAAGGATTGTTTTCCATAGTAACAAGTAACAATAAATTTCAGTACACTATATAAATGTTTCCTTACCAAATTCCACTTACCAAAGGCGCTTTCACTCCCTGGCAACGACACCAGAAAATAGCCTTGATGACCCACAAGTATAGGGGATCAACTGTAGCTCTTTTTGATAAGTAAGAGTGTCGAACCCAACGAGGATCAGAAGGAAATGACAAGCGGTTTTTAGTAAGGTATTCTCTACAAGCACTGAAATTATAAGTAACGAGTAGTTTGATAGCAAGATAATTTGTAACGAGCTAGTAACGATAATGGTAAAAAAGTGCATCAACGTAGCCCAATCCTTTTGAGGAAAGAACAGGACAAAACGGTCTCTTATAATAAGCAAAGCGTTCTTGAGGGTACACGGGAACTTCATTTAGTCACTTTCATCATGTTGGTTTGATTTGTGTTCGCTACTTTGATAATTTGATATGTGGGTCGACCGGTGCTTAGGTGTTGTTCTTACTTGAACAAACCTCCTACTTATGATTAAGCCCCTCGCAAGTATCTGCAACTATGAGAAAATTATTAAGAATAAATCTAACCATAGCATGGAACTTTTGGATCGAAATCAGCCCCTTGCGGAATAGCGCATAAACTAGCGTTTAAGATTCTATCACTCTCGCAGCCCATCATCTAATAACTACTCCACAATGCATTCCCTTAGGCCTCAACATGGTGAAGTGTCATGTAGTCAATGTTCACATGACACCACTAAGGGAATCACAGCATACATACCATCAAAGTATCGAACACATATCAAGTTCGCATGATTACTTGCAACAAGATTTCTCCCGTGACCTCAAGAACAAAAGTAAATACTCACAAATGATAATCATGCTCAAGATCAGAGAGGTATTAAATAGCATAATGGATCTGAACATATAATCTTCCACCAAATAAACCATATAGTAATCAACTACAAGATGTAGTCAACACTACTAGTCACCCACAAGTATCAATCTATGGTTCTGGTACAAAGATTGAACACAAGAGATGAACTCGGGTTTGAGAGGAGATGGTGCTATTGAAGATGTTGATGGAGATTGCCCTCCCCAAGATGGGAGATTTGTTGGTGATGATGATGACGATGATTTCCCCCTCCGGGAGGGAAGTTCCTCTGGCGGAATCGCTCTGCCGGAGAGCAAAAGTGCTCCTGCCTAAGTTCCGCCTCGAGACGGTGGTGCTTCGTCCCGAAAGTCCTCTCCTTATTTTTTTTTCTAGGTCAAAATGACTTATATACCAGAAGAGGGGCACCGGAGGTGGGCCGAGGAGGGCACAACCACTAGGGAGCGCCTGGGCTCCTTGGCGCGCCCATGTGGGTTGTGCCCACCTGGTGGGGCCCCTATGGTACTTATTTGCTCCATTATTTCTTATATATTCCATAAAAATCTCCTTAAAGTTTCAGCTCATTTGGAGTTTTTCAGAATAGCTAGTCAGGCATAGCTTTTTCATGTCCAGATTTCCAGCTGCCGGTATTCTCCCTCTTTGTGTGAACCTTGCATATTATGAGAGAAAAGGCATTAGAATTACTCCAAAAAGCATTATTATGCATAAAAATGATATGAAGAACAGTAGGTAAACATGATGCAAAATGGACGTATCAACCAGCCACACTTCTTACAAAAATGTTTATTGCGAAAAGAAATATAAAACAAAAAGCAGAAAAGAAAATGCAGATAAAAAGAAAGAGGCCTAAACTAGTTATGTCTTAGTGGGCTCTAGTGTGCATATGGCCCAATCCACCCGGGGTCATCCCCAACCCCTGCTATAGGAAGCCAGGGAGGTTGTGGCAGGGGATCCAGGCGCCATGGCCTTGTCTTGGCCACGTGCAGGCCATCGAGCACACCCCCGCGACCTACAAGACCCCCCGTCGCTATGGACAAACTCTAGAACCTCGGTTTTCCTTCCCCTTCTCGCTTTCCTCTCCCACGAGCAAGGCCGAACCGCCGCCACCATTGTCGAGCACGCCCACGTGGTCATCGAGCGCCCTTCTCCTCGTCGGCATGTCCACGAGATTCGCCATCGTCCTCCTCATCTTCTGGTGCCACCCATTGGAGTTAGGCGCCTCTGCTTCGACCGGATTGGGATCGTCTTCAACCTCCGGTCGCCGACGATCTTCCTCAAATTGGGCATCCCCTACTGCTCCTAGTCACTCGCCGGGCCTCCATGTGCCTCCGCGGTGAGGCCCTCGTCCGATTCCCTTGACCCCCCTCTGATTCTCCCTCGGATTTAGGCCGTATCATCACTGCTAGATGCCGCGCCCACGCTCACTAGGCATTCCCGCTCACCAGGCGTCATGCGCCACCCGCGGGCCCCCTGACGCGCGCCCCGCGCCCCGGGCCGTGCCCTAGCTGCGCGCTTGCGGGCCCTGCCCGCGCTGGCCGCGACCACAACCATCTCCGCCGCTATCCCACACCCGTCGGCGCCCGCCACTATTGCTGCCTCGCTGCCACCGTCACTCGGCCATCGACGTTGTTGTCGCTTTAGCCACCTCCCCTGCCGCACCCCGCGCCTGCCAGAGCCTTAGCCAAGCCCTACACCACACCGCCCGCGTACCTCCACGCCCGTGCGTCACCGACCGTGCTCACCCACTGCTGCATGCGCGTGCGGCCGCCGCGCCTCGCCCGTGCGCCCACTCAGCCCCCGCGTTGTACCCCGCCGCATCCCCCTGCTCACCCGCTGTCGCCCTGCCGCTCCCCGACGTGCCCACTCCTACCCCCGCTGACTCTTGGCTGAGCACCGTGGCCACCATCCTGCCTCTACGAGCATGCGAGGAAACCCCTATGTTGACCGGCTGATTTATTAGCCCAAAATTAATTAGTACTAATCCTCCTGCTAATTAAGCCTTTAATTTAGTTTGCTACATTGACATGTGGACCCACTCGTTTAAATTAGTTTAGACTAATTGTTTTACCCCTTTGACACTTACATCTGGGTCCCTGTCTAGTTTGACTAGTCAAACTATTAACTCGGCTGGCCTAGTCTATGACATGTGGGCCCCATTAACCCTGTTGACCATTCAATGGTTGACTGGTCAACTGCTAACTAGACCCCGTGGACCCCACCTGTAAGCCTCATGCACACTCTGGCTGGGTACACTTTTGGGTACCCATAGCCATTTTGCTATTTAATTCGATTTATTAATTAAATCCAGGAATTCTAGAATATTGTTAAAACTTTGGAAATTAATATAAAGTAAATTGTAACTCGGATTAAAATATTTTGTACATGAGAGTTTCTCAGAATGACAAGACGAATCTGCATATGCAGCCTGTTCGTCTGCCACACATCCCTAGCATAGCGAACCTTCAACCGCCCCCTCCGGTTCGTCTGTCTGAAAATACCAAACTTCGGGAAAACATTCCTGGATGTTTCCACCTTCGCAGGAATCGTGTAGCACCGTGTTAGAACACCCCTAACTCTGCCTTTTAACTTGTCATGCATCTATTGCTTGTATTTACTCTTTCTTCCCCCTCTTCTCTCTGGTAGACCCCGAGACCGCTGTTGATGCCACTGTGATCGACTACGTCGACGACGACCCTTCTTCCCTTTCAGCAGAGCTTCCAGGCAAGCCCCCCACTTGATCATTCCGTTATCACCCATTCCATTCTCTCTCATGCTTGCATTAGATTTGGCTACTGTAATTGATTGCTCCTATTCTGATGCATAGCCTGCTTTTGTAACCTGCTCATTGTACCTTACCTGCTTATCCTAAACTGCTTAGTACAAGTTGGTTAGTGATCCATCAGTGACCCCCACCTTGTCCTTGTTGCCCCTACTTCATCATCGACAACACAATCAACGTGATTGACGACCATAGCCCGACACCTCACATCACATCACGCCCCTTTTGTTGCTCGATTCTGCAGAGCTACTATTGAGTGCCGAGGGTGATACCTCGTAACGCACTCCTAATGTTAACTCTATAGCACTACAGGAAACAGGTAATTTGCCGTCTGTGGATCACAGACGGCAAAGGCCTAAATCCAGACGGCAAAGAGTTTGCCATCAGGAAGCAGACAGCAAAGATAAGTCGGCAAAGAATACTTTGCCGTCAGCTTTTCATCAAACAGACGGCAAAGACTTTGCCGTCAGCCAAATCTACTTCGCCGTCATCCTTATAAATCACAGACGGCAAAGAAAAGTACTTTTGCCGTCAACCAGACTATATCTTTACTGTCAGCTATTTTTGTCTTTGCCATCAGCCTCATATACACAGACGGCAAAGAAAAGGATCAAATAAAAAACACATTAGTGTTGTTTCCAAGGGATGCGGTCAACGCACGTAGTGCACTACCCATGTTTCTTCTTCTTTTAACAGGCAAAGGCTCGGCCATTTTTATTGCTTTCATTCCATGACATTGCTGTCAGTACATAATGCAAACATGACCCAAAAAAACAAAAGCTACAGAATAATCATGGAAATTAACACAAAGGACCCTAAAAATTAAATCTAAAAATCAATCGGGTCCTTCCTCTCCCCTGCAGTGCTCTGTTCGCCCCGCCGCCTGGCCCCAATGCTCGCCGCATTGCTCTGCCGTGCTCTGCTCGCTGCGTCGTCTCCAGGACCTGCTCAGCCATATCACTCCGGCCTAGCCGCGCTCAGGAGCTGACTCGCTCCGACGCCACGACGAGGCAGCGAGGGAGGTCGGGGATGGGCGCTGCTTGACCAGCGGAGCTCGCGAGGTGGAGCGCCCGGCTGCTCTGGCGGCGGAGCTCGCGAGGCGGAGAGCACGACCAGTGGGTGAGGAGGAGCTCGGGCACACGACCGGAGGAGCTGTGGTGCGAGGCGGCGGCCG